>NC_063009.1:0-655902 GCF_017499595.1 Psilocybe cubensis | reverse complement strand
TCGAGGAAGGAGAAGGTAAAGAAGACTTCGACGACCTTGGGGACTGGAGTACAATTTTTGGGCGACAGTAGTGATGGCGGAAACAAGGCTTTTGGCGAGGAGTTTAGTATCGCTATGTAATTGATAAGTATGACGGGTTCCTCATGGATTGAAAATAAAATAATAAAACGCACTCGGTCACATCTAATGCTGTGAACAGGACTAACTGCGCTTCATCGTCAAGGCACATACGCTCGATGTGGGGTTTTAGTGTTTTCATAATTTGCTTTCGATCCTATAGAGAGATAAGAAAAAGAAGGAAGTTGAAGTGTTCACACTGCATACTTTTGCACCACCTTGGGCAAGGAATTGACGGACGACGCGGCTTCCGTCTTTTGTGTGCACCATCTCGGCGAGCATGTCTTGACACCTGGAAAAATATCAAACAAGAGACATTGGGAGCAACATTGATAACTTACGTTTCGAAGATCTCTCTTCTCAATTTTTCCTGTTCTGATTCGTCGGGGACAGTGTTAATGGCAGTGATATACTCCCACAATGCTCGATGGACAATCGCATGGGTGACAGCGCCTTTGTCAGAATTATTAAATCTGTGCGTACGTTGTGATCAGTATCTCCAAGGATAATGAAGAGATAAATATTTACATCGTTGCAAGGTTGTCTTTTACTGCACCGAGGATTCTTCTTCGTCTTTCGTTGTCTGCTCCTTCCAGAACCCCACTTAGACCTTTCTTTGCTCTCTCCTTGTCTTCCTCACTACCACTGGTTAGACTGAACAGCCCGGCTTCCTTCCCATAAAACTCCCGCAATAGGATTGTTCGTTCGTATGCGTTGGCGTAAAGCTCAAATGAATCAGCTAATACGGAGGAAGACTCGCGATGGAGCAACATTCGGAGAACGTATGGCTGGAACTCGTAAAGAATTGAAGCACGGTGCGAAGGGCATAGTTTGATCAGTTTGGTGACTAGGAACTGATAAAGGAACATATAAGCATCGCTAAAAAGCAGTAATACCGACGATGGATACCTTTGAATATTTGTTCTGGGCCAAATCTTTGAACTTCCCCTTCAATTCTGATGCGACCTCATCTCTCTCTTTCTGGCCTCCATGTTTTACAACCGTCTGCACGATACGACTGGCATCGTGTTTGAAGACAATATCTGTAACCTTTCCCCGAATAACGTTCATCAAATCCTTGATATGTTTCGTTCGTTCGGCCGTTGGAATGTTTTTCTGTCGAGCGAGTGCCCAGACTTTTTTGGCATCTACAAGCAGAGTAGAATGGGGTTTGGCAGCACGGCGTTGTTCATGTATAATTTTTTGTGCTTTATGAGATTCACGAGCGGCTGTATATACAAAACATTTTATGAGGCGGGGAAGCAAACAATATTTTAAGAATTTGGCGCACCATTTGGATCTTTGGGTCGTTGTTCCACCTGGGTATCAACTTGCATCTGGTCATCGTCTGCCTCTTGTAATCCATCCTCTTCCAAAGGTTCCTCAACCTCGTCTAATTCCTCCTCTGTCCCGGATTCTGAATCTTGGGTTACAACAGGACGCGTTACAGGTTGGCTTCGTTTTTTATCCGCTTTTGAGTTTTCAACATGGACTTTTTTCGATTTCGGTCCACTTTGTGAGGGCGCAGAGCGTTTTTTACCAGTTTTTTGTAAGGCCGCCATTAGAGGACCGGGTTATTACTAGTAGATTGTATAATTGAGACGAAGGTTCGGTATCTGCACCAAACTTTTTTGTCACAACGTGATGATATCTTGTGACGGTGCGTGAGAAGTCACGAAGACGGGCAAACGAGAAACATAAAAAGATTGGATTAGAGTGTCTATTCATGGTCTGTTCGTCTAGCTATTCTACATATGTAATAATACGTATGCACCCTACTGTATAATATAGATTATGGATAAAACAACCATGTGGAAATCCATACAAAACTATGCCGCTCCTGCACGTCTATGCCGGAATTGCTCGGCATTCCCTGCCGCCGTCACATATCTGTGACACAGTATCTCGTCTCTTCTCTCACAACTTCGTCCTCTCGCCCCTCTCTTCTCAAATCATCTTATTTGATCCTTGCTTTGTGGGTTTTGAGTACACTTCAGTCAGTCAGAATACCCACAACAATCTCTGTCTCCTGTGGTTGAATAATTGAACAGCTTATCAGTGTCAAGTGATAGAAATCGTGTCAAACGTTGTTCCGGATTTGTACCGCACTGCCCAATGGCTGTTCTCTCACAAACGCTATAGGGATGAAAGATAATGGGCATTTGCCCATACATCTAAGTTCCGCCAATGGCTGACCCTCTGTCGCTTACCCTAGCTGCTATAACTCTCGCAACGGCATTAAAAGATATCATTGAGCTGGCTCAGAAAATCGAAGAATCATTTACAAAGGTTTGTGCTACCAACGAATTAATTCAGGATCATTCATGGTTTTATTGTGTAGACCTCCCACAACTTGCGGCAATTGCATGCGTTATCGACAGAGATTAGTGCGACGCTTCGAGAACTCAAGGAATTTTGCGATGAACATTACACGGTCCTATCAGATGCGAAGGACATGAAGACTGCCCTATTAGAGCTCAAGATGTGTGTGCAACTCACCTTCTCTTCATTAGTATACTAACCCACGACAGTGCGATGAAATCTGTTTACACGAGATGTTGTGAAATGGTACCGCCAAAGCCAGCAACGAAGATAGGCAAATTCAAGGTTGCATTTAGTGGCTGGAAGAACCGTGATAAAATGGAATCTGAAATAGTTGAACTTCGAAATCATGTAAATAAATGTCACTCTCGATTTATGGTATGTTTTATACTCTTTGCCGTCGCTATGGCTAATAAATCAGCTCAAAGATGTTCACTGTTATGAGGATAGAAAAGCGCATTGTCGAGATGGGGCGCAGGCGCTCATCTAGTCTATTAGTCCGCCGTGTGGAGATGCCTGCGAATTCTGGGGTGTCTGATGCATCTCTAGTCACGTTTGTGGGTACTTCTGAAAGAACGTTTTCGACTCTTCCTCCAGAAATTACGGCCGACTTCATCTCCGACACATATCTCCGTCTTCAGATCAACGCTATCGATGGGTACCTGCAAGAACTATCTTCCAAAAACACATATACGGTCGAAGAACCTTTGGATGATTACCTGAAGCCTTACAAACCAGTGCTACACGTTGGTCCATCATCTGACAAGAATATTTTCAGACAGGACATCATAGCCCAGTCTCTGGAAATTCAGTCCTGTCTTCGTAGCGATTCGAGTACCCTCTCCATTCAAGAAGGAGCATGGAGTATGGTTAACCTTTCCATCGGGCTACACTCTCTGGAAATGTACGAAGAAGCAGCATCCATGGGTCAATGGACTGTGAATCTCTTCCGGACTCTTGTTAATACCAACGCTGCAATTTACTCCCCGTACCTTGTTCACTCACTGCGTCTTCTCGCACGATTCAATATCAAAATCAACGAGAACAACAAGGCCAAGGTTGCAATTTTGGAAGCTATATCTATCAGTCGTCGTATTCAATCACCGTTCTCTGAACCCGAGATTCAGTTCCAGCTGGGTGAAGCCTTGATAACGCTTGCCTTTATTTGCGATCTTATGAATGATACCGAGGCATCTTTGGAGGCTGCAAAGGAGGGTGTCCTGCTATATGAAGATCGCCTCATCAAAAGCTACATCCCCGACAATGGAGTTGATCCCAATCTGATGGTCCATCCATCCCAAATATCATGGCATTGGGGGCTGGCATTGTTCTATTTCTCCGACAAGGCGGTTTGCGACTATTCCAGAGCACTTGAACAACTATCATTCAGTCTTCAGAGGGTAGATGAACTTGAAGAATCCTTCAAGGCTGGCGTGAAAGCCCTTGAGGTTATCCTTTATTCAAGACCTGAGGTACGCGACAACCCGGACAATCAAACATATATCGCCTCTTCATTATATCGACTTTCGCACCAACAATTTCACACGGTAACAACACTTGAAAGAGCTTTGAAGTATGCTGAGGAGTGCATCGCCCGCTATAGGCCTCTTTATCTTGCTGATAAAGACCAACACATTTTAAGCCTATGCGAATCTCTGTTTGAATATGCCAATCTTCTTGGAAAGCTCGAACGCTATGACGAGGCGTTGGTCATTTGGAAGGAAACCGCTCAACTCGCCGAGGAGATTGTCGACAATCAAGTTCTCCGCGCCGACGCGCTCAACCAGCTTTCTTGGAATTATCGAAAGCTTGAACGACACAGCGAGGCTGCATCTATCAGGTCCGAATCCGTGACGGTTTACCAGACATCCCTTGATTCGACTTCCGACAAGGCCGCCCACGGGTACTACAATCTTGGGGTAGACCTTCGACTTGCTGGACGGTTCGCAGAAGCCGTGGAGGCCCTGAACATTGCCCTTACAAAGTATCGTGCTCTAGCTTTCAACGACCCTTATTACACAAAGAACATCGGAAACACTCTGAACCAGCTTATTCTCAATCTTATACATTCTAATCGCCACGACGAAGCATTTAACGATGGTTACGAATCCCTCAAACTTCACAAAGTCTTAGTCGAGAAAGATACCACTGCTGTTCAAGAATATCGTTTCGCCGTGCTCCTCAATATCAATCTTGCCGAAGTCGCGGAAAACGAGACTAAGTGCATAGAGCGCTCCCGCCATAACGTTGTTTGTGCTAGAGAGTTAGCTGAACAGTTTCCTGAAGAGGAGTGCAGGATTTTGCTTATGCAGGCTATTTTGAGTCGTGCTGTGGTTTTATGCCGATTCGAACGCCTTTCAGAAGGCATGACCGCCATCCAAGAATCAGTCGATTGGTTTGAGCGACATCCGTTCCAAAGCTCGAAGGAAGCCGAACAACAAATGCACACTCTCATTACATCGTGTAGTATCAGCCATAATTTGGGATATTCCCGTGTCCCGCTGGAATTACTCGAGAAATCGATTGACATCGGAAAACAATTTCCCTCTGATCAAATCATTGCTGATACTCTCGTGGGATCTATGCAACGTCGTGTTGAAGTAATTGGTTTCCTGGGTCGCTATGATGACGCTAAAGATGCCTGTATTGAATGCGAGGAGTTCGCTCGAAAATTAGACCACCCGACCAGCATAGTCAATCTCATTAGCTGTCTCCGAACCAACTCTATCGCATTCAGAGACGTTGGAGCTACTACAAAAGCTACTGCTTACATCGAGGAAGCTTTGCAATTGTGCCGCACTCCCCAGCTGGAGAAAGCAGCCATGAAGAGATACTTTGCTCCTATCCTCGAAAGTGAATGCATGTACACCCTCTCCGACTGCCTCGCGGATGCGGGAAAAAACTCTGAAGCACTCGAGCTGGCTAGACAATCTGTCGACGCTGCCCTTGCACTCAAGGGAAAGTATGCCACCCTACCTTGGTCGGAGATTGAACCGAGCTACATCGAAGCTCTTCATACACTTGCTATGCGTTTAGCCGCCAACAACGATCTTGATAAAGCTTTAGAAGTCACATTGGAAGCGCGCATTTACTACGAGAAACGGGCAAAGTTAAGAAATGGCAACTCATTACCTCTTGCTCGATCTCTACGCTTGGAAAGTATCTTGTATTGCAAATTTGGACGACACGAAGAGGGAATGTCTGCGATCGCTAAGCTACAAGTCCTTCAATCTCGCTTGGACATTGCGCTTCCTGAACTTGCCGAACGGATTCGACTTCAGCTTTTGAAAGATGAAACCTATCCATCGTGGATCATTCTGCTGGGTAAACTTGACATTCGCTGTGAGCATCATTCACGGACTACATTAAAAAGTAGGTAGCAGTGTATGTCTCTGAACTTATGAAATATGTGCTGGCACTACTTGACACCCCTATGACTAAACATAATCTATTAAATAGTCTATAAAAATAAAGAACTTCACAAAACAATTTGATTGGTGTATAAAGTTGTGAGTCACGTTGTTGTAGAGTGACTGGAATTAGAATCCAGTTACGCCCAAGTTGTACTTGCACCTGAACGGTGACATTCAAATCGCGCTCGCCGTCAATCGCACTGCACTGCAAATTATACTTTGTTGCCCACTTTTTGCAGCGTTAACTGACAGTTCAGATACAGCTGTTATTGATATTCAATCAAGAGTTATTACGGATCTCCATCATCACCTACCTCGTGAAGGATGATTGGCAGGCGCAGCCACCGTCTCTTCTGTAATACAGCCACCGTTCAGTAGCCATACTCCTGGATCTTCGGCCTTATACAAAGCGATGAATATGAGTACCTGGCTTGTTCCTTACTCTATCGATACTCTCAACAATGTCCGATCCACTGTCCCTTGTCCTCTCCAGCGTTTCCCTACCAAACGCCCTCGAATACATGATAGGGCTGGCCGGCACAATGGAAGAAACATTTGACAAGGTGAGAATTGGTCGATCAACTTGGAATGCTGCTGAAAGGGTCGAATAACAATAGGGCGACCAAAGCCTACACGACCTTCATACTGAGACTGCTCAGATCAGTTCAGCTATCGTCAAGCTTGCAGAACTTTACAATGAACGTTCATGCACCCCATTCGAAGAAAAGGATATGAACGTCGCATTACTGGAGCTAATGCTGTGAGCCATGTATTGATTATGGTCGTCGATTCTGTCTTATATCGTTTTGCCAGGTATATGAAACTTGCGTGCCATAGATGTTGTCAAACCTTTCCCTCCAATCCACAACAGCAGCTTATTTCGCCGGGCAGGGGCCAGTCAGGCGGATGGGGTACTGCCCATGATAGAGTTTATTCTGAAATTAGGGAACTCAAACACCGAATCAATAAATGTCACACTCGCTTTTTAGGTGTAAGTTGTTCTATTTGTATTCGTCTTCTTACAAAATCTGACTGTAGTATGCAGATGATTAAAACAGACAAACGGAAGGGTGATATCACCAGTGGGAGGTACCAAATGACCTCCGCCGATGACACCCGGAAAGAAATCTCAAAGAAGCGCAGGGTACTTCTTGATGAGAGGCTTATAGCGTTTGTCGGATCCAGCGACATGATGTTGTCGAAACTTCCCCCACAGGTGACAACCAATCTCATAGCCGACACATATCTCCGTTTTCAGGTAGACGCAATCGATAATTATCTGATAGAATTGTCGACAACGAATTCTTACCCTGTTGAGGCGCCGCTTGAAGACTATCTACGACCATTCCAGCCAGTCTTGAACACTGGGCCATCACGAGACCGAGAAGCATTTAGACAAAATATCATTGAGCAAACACTCGAAATACAATCAAGCATCCGCAGCGATTCCAGCACGCTGTCCATTCAGGAAGGTGCTTGGAACATGGTCAACCTTTCTGTTGGACTGTATTCATTGGAAATGTACGAAGAAGCAGCGTCGATGGGAATTTGGACTGTAAATCTGTTTCGGACGCTCGTGAAAACAAACCCCGCCATATACTCCCCCTATCTTGTCCATGCTTTACGGCTTCTATCAAAGTACTATACCGGCATTAACGACAACGATGGCGCGAAATCTACGATAATAGAAGCTATATCCATTAGCCGTAGCCTGCAGTCTCGATTCGCAGATCGTGAGATCAAACTTCAACTGGGTGAAGCTTTGATAGCGTTTGCCTATGTATTGGACCTAATGGGAGAAGGCGCGGCATCATTGCAGGCTGCTCAGGAGGGAGTCTCCATTTATGAGAACGAAATCATCAAACATCGTTTTCCACAGAGCAACGAATCTCTGGAACATCAACCGGTGTCAAAAACTAGATACCAGTGGGCGCAGATCTTGGAAGGCTTTACAGAGAAATCAATTTGTGACTATTACCGGGCATTGGACCAATTGTCATTTAGCCTCCAAAACATGAATCAGCTGCAAAGTGCCGCATGGGCATGTATGAAAGCTGTGGATATCGTCGCTAACTCTGGTTATTCCTTCCGCAGTTCTGTCCAAGTGGACCTTGCTGGATTCTTTTATCGACTTGCGCATCGACAATTCCACGAGGTCATCAAGCTCGAACAAGCCCTCGTATACTCCCAGCAGTCTGTGGAGATTTACCGATCTTTATGCGAGCAGGACAGAGATCAATACATCACTTCCTTGTGTCATGCCCTTTACGAGATGGCCAACACTCTGAACAAACTCGAAAGATATAGCGAAGCAGTTGCTGTTTGGCAAGAAATCTCAGAACTGGCAAAGGACATAAATGACGAGCAAGCTTTCCGTGCTGATGCACTGAACGAATTATCTTGGAGCTATCGTAAACTTGATCGACATAGTGAGGCGGCTACTATCAGGACGGAGTCCATAACGGTATATCAGACGGCTCTTGACTCGAAATCGGATAAGGCAGCGCATGGGTATTTTGATTTGGGAGTGGACCTTCGTCTTGCAGGTCGATTCTCTGATGCAATTGAAGCTTTACATATGGCTCTTACGAAATATCGCGCCCTTGCATTTAGTGATCCGGATCAATATACCAAGTCCATTGCAAGCACTCTCAATCAACTCACATTAAACCTCCTTCACTCTAACCGACACGATGAAGCTTTAAGCGACGGCTACGAATCATTGCAACTTCACTCCACGCTAATCGAAAAAGACCTCTCTATCGTTCCCCAATATAAATTTGCTTTGCAACTCAATTTCGATCTCGCACAAGTCATCGAAAATGAAACCAAATGCATAGAGCGGGCACAGTATAGCGTCGACTACGCACGGATACTCGCTGAAAGGTCACCCAATGAGGGTAATGCGATGCTCGTACAAGCGTTTTTCAGCAGAGCATATGTCTTTTCGAGGTTTGAACGTTTATCAGAAGCTTCTACTGCTATTCAGGAAGGCCTTGATTGGTTCGATTCACACCCTTACCAAAATGCGAGAGAAGCCGAATTGCATATTCACTGTCTCATCCAGGCTTGCGCTACGGCTTTCAACCAGGGGCTTACCCGAAAGCCTTTGGAATTTCTCGAGAAGGCGATTGAAGTCGGCCGGTCCCGCCCTCTAGAACCAGCAATCATTGATCTCCTTGTGGGATGTATGTACCGACGTGCCCAAGTTTTCGGTCTCATGGGACGTTTTGCCGATGCAGCAAACGCTAGCGTGGAATGTGAATCCCTAGCCCGACCGAACGTAACGAGCTGTCCAATCGAATTTGTCAGCTGCCTCCGTGTCTGCTCTCTCGCCGCTAGAGACACGAAGCAATTCCAAAAGGCCGTCGATTATATAGAAGAAGCACTCGAATTGTGCCATAGCGAAGACTTCATGAAAGCGACTAAAACCGCGTCTTATGGCCATGTTCTGGAGGCGGATTGTCTCTGTTGTCTCTCTGACGCTCTTGAAGACATTGGGCAGAAAGCCGAAGCATTATCTGCCGCAAAAAAGGCATTGGATTACGCAGAGGGGCTCAGAAACAAGTATGCGACTTTGCCTTGGTCAGAGATCGAATCGAGTTACATTGACGCTAAGCGTACCCTTGCCGACCGTCTTGCTGCAAACAATGAGCTTTCGCAAGCAGCAGAATTGATATTTGAAGTACGAAGTTATTATGAAAAGCTTGTGGATGGTAGAAAAGGATTATCCCTGTCGTTCACAAGTTCACTCTACTCAGAGACCATCATATGCTGCGCTGCAGGGCGACATGCTGATGGTATTGCCGCAAGGACGAAATTGTTAGAATTTCAGCGTCGCCTGGAGATGGAACTCCCTGAACTGGCCGAACAGACTCATATCTTGCTGGATAAAATTCAAACATATCCGTTCATGATCGGTCTCCTAGCTCAACTCGACCTTTCGTGTGGGCATCCCCAAGAAATCATCCAGGGTGCTGAATAGATTTATAGTAACTTCTATACCCATAGTATTGACTGGAAACGGTCCTACGACAGTAGTAACCTGAGTCGTGTGTTGTAATTCATAATCGTTTGCACTTTACTGAAGCGGTGATGCATTGCAGGCAAATGATGATTGGATTGACTTGCGAATAAAAGGCGGAGAAAATAACCAATAATCTATTTTGAACGCTTGAAACGGTCCAGTGCAGATGGTTTCTTCTTCTCGCCCGACTCTCCGGCGGCGGCGGCGGCGGCCCTCTTTTTTTCCTCTTTCTGTTTTTCAAGCTTAGCACGGATGGCGATCTGGTAATATTAAGCGCAGAAATAAGTTTCAAAATACTGGACCGAAAACAAAGAGTACTCACCGCAGCAGGATCTATCACGTTCTTCCTTTGCTTCCTCAAATACCGCTTCATGCTCTTTCCTTTGCCTCTCATCTTCCTTTTTTCTCTCTCCTCTTTGCTGCGCTTTTTGGATTCTTCGTCTTCCCCTTCCTCACCGGCAGCGTCGTCTTCTGCCTCGTCGAGTTTTCCAGACACCCGAAGTCGATCAATTCGGGGCAGACGAGCGTATGGGATGTCGGTTTTAGGCTTGCCGTCCGCTGTCGTCATCTCTGTCGTCAATTTCGATACAGGTGCGAGGTTTCCGACCATTTCAGGATCGAGGGTGATAAGATCGGGTTGAATCTAATTTCAATTGATTTTTTAGACCTATAATATTTCATTTGAAAAGAAAATAACGTACCTTGTCCAATAGAGCCTTAACTTCTCTCTCACTTCTGGCCTTCTTGTTTTCGAATGGATCTGCCTCTCGACTGTCAAAGTTGGGCTCTCCGCTTCCAGGAACAAGGACACTTGATAGCCCAGCTGAGTGACCCACTGTGAGGATATCTTGGAAGGGTGCAAATCGGACGGATGTTAAAGGACGATGTGGGATGGGGTGGGTCATGTATAATGGTGGAGGTGACCTGACATGGAATGGAGTGTGTATTGACGGAGGATTGTAAACCTATATTATGTCTGATCAGCTTGAACGAGCATTAGAGCAGAAGGTGGAATTAACACACATTCACGGTTCCACTGCTCGCTACCGCCAGATACCCTCGGGCGCTCCATTCAACTTCTGGATCACCACCGCCTCGCACCGTCCAATCTCTAACAGCACCTTTCCAATTCCGACAATCCCAAACTTTAACTGTGCCATCTCTGCCCGCTGTTGCCATGTATCTCCCGCCTTGACTTGGATCCACAGCGACACTAACAACAGGTCCGACATGGGCTAGTAGTTGAACGGCGGGGTGAGGAAGATTAGGTGTCCATAGCGTTACGCATCCATTTTGGTGTCCTAGATGTATGACAGCGTTGTGTAGGTTTTGGGTCATTGTTGTGCATGCTCCCATCTTAGTGCGGTGTTCGACAAGAAGCTGACCGGTGGACGTGTCTTGGTATTTGAGATAACCTGGATTACCCTAAAAATTAAAGAGTATGTTAATGATAAAGTTATGAAGAAATCTTGGGCAGATTAGTGACGCACCACACTTGCTAACAGCCAATGGTACGGTAGGAACTCTAATCGTGTTGGTTCGATGTGGGCTTTCAGACAATGCACCTCTACGCCATCCCGGTCATAAATGAAAACATATTTCTTCTGAGCGACAGCAAAGAACGAGTGATCTTGTAGAAACCTTCAAAGAAATATTAAGATCTATGTCAAGAAAAAAGAAAAGGATGCGTACGTGATATCTCTACATGTTTCTTGTAGTTGCAATTCGGCATGGATTGTGCCAGTTTGCCAGTCAAATGTAGATACATGTCCATTGCGTCCAGCAATAGCAAGGTGACTGTAAAAAATATGTTCAATAATACATGACGCCAAAATTGTTTGAAACACTTACCGTCCGTTTCGAGTATACCTTGACCGGTACGGGCCACCATCCAATTTATATTCTCGACGACCTTTCGCAGCCTCTTGTCCTGCTGACTGGACAATTTCACTCTGACCTACTCTCCACGTCCTGTCCATCTCGCCTTCCACCTCCAATCCACCAGCCTCGTCCATCAATAACATTTCCGCATCTTCCAAAAGCGCCTTCGCCCGTGCGCCTTGTGCAGCCTGTCGGTTTAACTGCGTGCGAAGTTTTTTATTCGCAATGTGCTTGTAGCTTGAGCCATCCTCAGGAATTGGTCGCGAATCCTGTAGAGATTTGGGTATCGAAGTACGGCTCACGACCGCGTTTAATGTGTAGTCCGAATTTGACGAAGTGCCTTTCCCTTTAGATGAAGAGCCTTTAGAGGGTGGGTGCGAGGTCTTTCGCTTTTTGTTTAGAGGTCGTATAGCATCAGCTTTTGCTATTAGAGAATCCATAAATCCTGGAGAGATAGCGTACAAGAACGTTAAAGAATGCGTCCAAGAAAAAATAAAATGTTTGAGAGATAATAACCGTGCGAAATATTTTTGGCCCTACATTGGGGTTTGCATAGGACAGTACTTTTACACCATAACCACGACCTAACTTGAGCCTAACTTTTGGCCTACTTGATCATGAAGGCCAATATTTCCACTGTACTAGTTGGATCAAATGTTGTTCTTGTACCATACAGACCTGAGCATGTTCCTGTGCGTGGAAGGGATCCTGCAGGGTTGTATCTACAGTCTGCTTACTTCACACCTGGAACGTCCCACATCGACGCGTCATAATGTGGTAGAAATATCATGATTGGATGCTGGATGAAGAACTAAGGGCTCTAACAGCCAGCGAACCTCTAACTCTCGAGGAGGAATACGAAATGCAAGGTTAGTGATCCTAAAGTTATAAAAGTTCGTATCTGATGGTTTTTTTCTAGGGAAATGGCAATTAGACGAAGACAAACTAACGTTCATAATCCTTTCCCGTCACCCCCTTGAAGGAAGTATAGAACTTCCAGAGACCCCAGGCACAGTGTCTCCCGAGGATGAACGATTATCTGCCCTTCCTATGGTCGGAGATGTCAACATCTTTTTGCATGGCACAATCCCAACGACTGAAGAATCAGTTATTGATGAAGATGAATTTCATGCAGAGGTTGAGATTATGATAGCAGGTACCGTAATAGTCTACCTGATCCTTCTGCAGAACTAATTTTGATCAGAGCCGTCATACCGTCGGAAAGGACTGGCAATTGAGGCTCTCCAGCTTATGCTAGGTTACGCAACTGGCAAACTCCAGGCCTTTGGGCTATCTAACACCACTTCGATTCCTACTTCTCCTCTCAACATCCCACCAAACTCCCTAATTACCAAAATATCGGAGACCAACATCCCCAGCATCAAGTTGTTCGAGAAACTCGGTTTTGCAATTACCAAACGAGTGGAAGTTTTCCAGGAAATCGAGATGAAATTTACAAAGAAATACAGCTAGATTTTCACACTATCATAGATTCGAACAAGCCTGTGTTTGTGAGAATGAATTGCGAACGAGGGGTTTCCTCGTCGAATGCCGTTCCTTTCCGTGTCGCATGTAAGGCATATCATAGGATGGAGACCTGTAAACCATTAGACATGAACGGCTACTCTGCGACTGTGGACTTACTGCAAGTGACGCAAACGAAACACGGAAGAGTGACAGACTCTTCACAACAGGCGCATTTAAACGGCTCGGCAAAAGGGTTCCTGAACGAGGCCTTGATCTCTTCCGATAAAGCTCTGGCCTGGCAAACCAACTCGGAAATCTCAAAATGTGATATGTGCGTCGATGTACGGATGAGGGAATGAGATATCTGGTGTGCGAAGTTGTCCCGATAACTTTCGGAAAGTTGGGGGGTATCCACGCATTTTGTGCACAAATCAACTGCGCGTCCTTCTATTTCTTCATTCCTGCAGGTAATACAACTAAAGCGAGTGTAGCTGATCGTTCCATCGCATCCATCACATTTCACTCCGTTACTTTTACAGGAAGTCAGATTAGCGATGACAGTCAAAGAAACGAGACTCACAATGCATGTGATCGTCTTGCGTACAGATATGTATACAGGCTAGCGTATAGTCGGACGTTCTCTGGAGGATAGTTCATCATTTCAGTCTTCAAGAAGTCTAGCTCGGGGTCATCGAGACCAGCGTTTTTCAGTTTTCGGTGCCAATTCCGGTGATCCTGAAGGCCCCGCTGGACGATTTTTACCGAATTCATATCAGCCTGTACTTTGAGCAACGTAGCTTGTGTGGCAAACTTCCAGCGTCTCCGAGCAATGTTTGAGGAGTTGTCCGAGGACTCATTTAGGAGCCACCTGAACCGGGTGGCATAAGGTCGAGCTCTACCAAACGTCACGGGTTGAGAAACGGAGGTGTCGAACGTCAAGGAAGCAATGGAATCAACATCATATCCGTCATATGATGCCGTCTCTCCTTCGATAATGTCTCTGTCGGGATCGTACATTCCTTTGAACAAAATGTCCACCAAATCTAACTCGTCAGGCAACCTCCCTCTGAAGTAGACCATTAGGCATCCCTTGGGGTTTTCTTGCGAAATCGGTACAACTTTGCCAACTATATCAGCCGTGAAGTTGATCGCTTCGCCAGTGCCGGTGAACGTCATGTCTGCATTGAAGGATTTAATATATATCTGGAGAGTGGAACCGTGCCAGGCGTCTTGAAGAGGGTGTGTCCTGCTGTCGGGAGGCGGGAGCGTATGATCGCATTCTGTAAATTCAAAGGGCTTTCCTGGGCCATAAACCAAGATAGAGGTATCGATAGCGATACGCTTCCAATTGGAAAAGTTGTGATTGGGATGACCATTGGCATTCTTAAATGTGTTTAACTTGTTCTGCTCAGAACTTGCGGCTGCCTTCTTGTCCATGTATGTCGAGAACTATTCAAAAACCAGAAATCCAAAATTAGATGAAAGGTAGTTGGGGTAACAGAACAAAAAATGCAAACGAACCATGCCATAGGCAAAGCTTTTTAACTGCCTTTCGAGATCGTACTTTTCGTCAAGCTTGAACATCTCTGGTAAAATAGAGGCCTTGATATAATGTCAAAGAATGAGCAAATAGCAAAAAACTCACCATCAAGCTCTTTAATCCGACCTTCAAATGTTCTAAAGGTAGACACCAGAGACTGATTGTGTGCTATCATTTCTAGTTCATCAAGAACAATGTTCTGTGCGATCTGGATAATCTCTAGGTGGCGTTGAAGAAGTAGATGAAGCAACGGCAGTATCCACTGGGGAAATTATGAGTGATTCGACATAATCCTAGAAAATACTATTTTAATCACCGTTTCGACTCGCTCCGGCCCTCCAACTAGTTTGGCATCGTTAGGGCACATGAGGTTGAACGATGCATCTTTGAGGTTGGCAGATATGACTTCTTCCTGCATTTGTGCAACATGACAAGCCAGTTCTACTAGCCTAGGGTCAACTGAAGCCGGTGTTTCATGAGTATGCTCCTCCGCGACAGTGCATAATCTGAATAAAGGCTCGATGCGGGTGAAAAAGGGACTGAGAAAGTAACCCGCGACATATGCTCTGTTCGCAATGTGAATCGATTCAAATGCCTCCTGCATTTGTTGCATTGACAAAAATATTTTTTCTCTGTAATTTGTAATATTGATCCGCCATCCTGTGAATTGTAGTGAGTAAACCTTGAAAACGAGCCGGACAGAATGAAGGTCGCCCATCTACACTTACCTGCCGCGAAGTATGCGAACCATTGTGACAGGCTACAGTGATGGACGATTACTTCTTCAGCACATAAACATTGCTTCGCAGGTGATGGTTTACCTGAGGCCGTCTGGTCTTGATAATGCAAACTGATGAACGTTTCGCACATTGACTGATCCGGATGCAGGGCTTCCCAATGCCTCGGCGATGGGCTGGATATGGGCGAGGTCGACATAATCCAAGACCCAGTGGTCATTGGATCCTTCTTGCCCCCCGATGTACTCACGAAGCTTAAGAATAAAAATTCGGATCTCCACACTCGATTCGAAATTCTGATGCTTTCGGATGAGTGTTATCCCTAACAACATACATATTTCAGAAAATTTACCATGAGAGTCCAGATCCAACGTACTTCCTGACAGAGTAAAGATATCAATAAGATGACGAAGACTGCCAGGCAGTTGTGCATACCGGATCTTCCAATGTGGTTGGAGCCTTTACCAAGATATATCTCTTCCCTCCATTCATCTTTGAGACCGATATAACGAAAGGCGACTCGACTTTGATGCCAGATTGCTGCATCTCCTTAATTTGCCTTTGTACTCGAGCTATCCTGCGCTCCAGAATCCTGTTCACCATTTCGAGCAACTTGTTGAATCGATGGGAATGGCTGGAAGAATCGTTGCCCATTCTTTTAGGCCCTTCACGATCCATGACCTTTGACACGCAGTTCCCAACATATCCAACCAATTCAACCAGGTCCTCTTTGCAAAAGAGGTCCAGAAATATCTCCCGCAGCCGGACCTGACCTTCTAAGGGATTCTCTTGAGCTAAATTACCAATTCTCTCATTTATCGTTGAGATAACGTCTAACTCGTCCTTCGTTCGGAGTCTAGCCAAGAAGCGAGCCTTGAAAATGTGAAAACGCTTGTTCGTCTCCTCGGGTGTTTCGCTGACGTTCAGATTCATAACTTTTTCACCGAGGTCCTTAATCGAAGTTGTCCGGACCCCATGTAGAGATAAAATGCTGTCGACGAACTTCTGCAGCTCTTCGCGTCTCTTGATCAGCTTGTTGACGTGAATCAACCACTGCTTTTCAAAAAAATTCACGTAGAACAATCTAACTGTTGTACAATTTCAATTGATTTCAACATGATTTGCACGAGGTCAGGAAAAGCACTCACCTGGGGTATTTGTGCTCAAATAATAATTAAGATCACTTCCACATTCCGTTATGATCTGGGCCAGGCTGATGAGAAGCCGTTGCAACGATAGCCTGTCTGCTTCAGACCGCACTGATACGCTATTGACCTGCTTCAGTCTTTAACAATTAGTATAACAAGATCAAAGAAGAAATCGGTACTTACTGAAACAGCGTGCACAACGTAGCCTGAATTTGCAACAACACGAACAAGACCTTCTTGTGCTCCTTCGCCCTAGCGAAATTTAACTGAAAAATTGAATACCATGAATTGACGACAACTAGATACAGGGGTTTTGTGAAAAAAGACAACGAAACATTTAGCTGGATATTTACCGCCAAACGAGGGAAGAAGATTCGCAAGGCGAAGGAGCCCCTCCATGACGATGCTCGAGGTCCTTGGAAACGACTCGATTGCTGCCTCCAGTTCGCCTGCTCTATCGGTTTTGAAAGCCCAAGCAACGTCTACCGTGGCTGCAGATTTGAACACCTTTTCGTACGCCTGATACATCTGCAAGAATTCTTTCCGTTGTTGCGCAACTAGGCCATTGTCCCCGACTGTCGTCCGACCCTGAGAAGCTTTGTCGCCAGCAAGCTTCTGATTCAAGAATGATAGAAAGGAGCTCATGACATGAGTTTACAAGATGTTTAATGCTTGCAAGCTATGATTTCGAGTTGGCGCTGTGTTTGCAACAAATTCGAGTCAGATCCTGGTCCTCTATGACAGTGAGAAACCCTTTAATTACCCCAGTTGAATCCCAACCAATTCAAATTCTGACATACAAGCCTCTCCGTGTCATCACGAGCTTTGATTTGTGATGGGGTAGAATGTGATTGTTTTCCGCACAACTGCCAACAATCTCTCGGCATTGCGTACTTATACAGTGCATCGAATAGACGTGAGCTGGCTGGACTTTGTTAAAACTTTGGCTTAATTTGAGGTTAACGCATACGCACTGGATGTTGGTATATACACAAACTCAGAGCCACATTCCTGAGAAATAATTACGTTTAGTTTGCACGTGGTTCCCCTATTTATAGTTAGTCGTGAAAGATCAGATTAAACCTTAGATAGACGCCCCTCGACATCCTTAGATCCATTTGCTATGCTACTTCACAACACTATGACATCTCCAGACGACGCAATGGATGTAGACGAAAAACCCTCCAAGGAGGTCGTTGAGATCAAGGGTCCCGCAGTTGTCAAGGAGTCTACGAAGCCCAAACGCAAAGGGCCTCCGTCATCCAGCTCTGCACCCACAACTAAGAAGGTTAGCTGGGTTGCCCCTCCTTCTGATCCTGAAGAACTAGGGTCGTCTTGGAACTCAGAAAACTCTACACAATCGAAACTTGTGCAATTTCTCGCCAGGTGGCCACCCAGCCGCACACCAGACGAATATGGCCCTTGGATCTCAGTTAATCGCGGAGGAATGAAAAACGTCACGCAGAATCTGGAAGGTTTAACTGCAGATTTTCAGTCCCTTCTCTCTGGCAACAACGTCAAGCCGGATACCCTTGATCAGATCGCAAAAACGAATAACGTGTTGCTTGGGAAGTGGATGGTTTTCGAAGAATCCAGCAAAATCGATATGCTCTGGGGAAAGATTGTCAACTATCTGTGCACGGAGCGAAAGAAAGGCTTTGCAAAGGTCTCTACATTTAAAGAGGATGAAAAGCATGTCATATGCATATACGTCGACGATTATACCGACAAAGAGGAAGTTACCGCGCTCAGGAAGGCGCTGAGAGGTCTTGGGGTTAAATGGAAAATTGGGTTCAAGCCGGATGCGTATACACATCTCAGTATTTACAAGGATAATCCTTGGAAAATTAGACCCTCTCGTTATATGCAGTAACTTTATTTTCTGGGTCATTTATTGGTGCTCTAGGAGTTGTTGTTTTTATTTGTTGCTTTAGATTTTTTGTGCTATTACCATCGTATTAACATCCGTAGTCTCTCAGAAAAACAACTACGTTGTAATTTTATGGATCATCACTCTGTCCACCCCACTTTGTACAGGATAAGTTCTTCTACCGTCGGAGTGCCTAACTGCCTTCCGAAATCGTCTGGCGGTGGAACCATGGGGTAAATATAACCTCAGCTATTTTTAGAAAATATTTTCACCTCGAGAATTTTGCGCTAAGTTGTCCACTGTTCTCAGATACTGATGGATTGTAATGTTCGTAAAAGATATGATTGAAACTGGACCGCACTAGAAGTATGCCAGAACAATATTTGATTGTGCAGTTACCAACAGGAACTCAGAAGGCTTACCTAAGTGTGGCGGGGGACTGTAACAAGCCGGCATCGGTCGTCGGCCAAGAATACGGTGTCGGGCTGCTCTCCAATGCTCTCCCAGACTTGCATGATCAGACCGTGTGGAGTGCTGTACACTCTCTTAGCAGCTGTCAGCAGGTCTGTCTACACTAAATTGGTACGGAACTTACGCGCTGGTTTATGATTTTCGTCTTCTTACATATACTAAAGAATATCAGTAAGACTTGTAACGCTGGCATCAAACGCAACCCATTCCACGCCAAAACTTGATATAGTACCCCACCTTGACGCTCATAAGTTCGAAGTATACGCTTCAACGCAAGTAAATGCAGTGTGTATGCCATTGTCATGTCAAGAACTTCCTCTGACGCCTTTTTAGATCCAGAGCAATAGGAGAACTCGCTGGCAACAATGACCTGAGACTACAAAACGCCTCTGTGAGGCATACCTTGCTGAGTCTACCAGCGTCGCAATTACATTCTTCATTCGTCCCAACCCCTATGGACGAGATCGTCATTGAAAGCGGGATCCAGAATGTCAAGTCGACCCTGAACTCCGTCAATGAGCAGATCAGCCGCCTTCGATCAACATTAGCCGAGCTTGAGACATACCGCGAAGATCTTCATACCACTCTACTCCAACATCGTTCAGTCCTTTCCTCACAGCGAAAACTTCCACCAGAAATCCTCGGAGAGATATTTTTACTCGCTGCGGACGGATGTAGGCTTACATGGCCTCCTACAAATGCTTCTGCGGACGAAATGCCCTGGTTGCTCTGCAAGGTATGCAGTTATTGGAGGACAGTTGCTTACTCTCTTCCGAAACTATGGTCCGAAGTGCACATGGATATCCGTTATCCCATTGCCGTTCCTTCCAGCCTAGACTCAGATGTGGCTGACACCACGTACGAATCAACACTACGCTTAGGGGAAAGGTTTCTGCAAACATGTCTCGATAGGTCGGGTAACCAACTGTTAACCTTTTCCATCAAAGTGGATGGCTTGCTGGACAAAGCTCATTCATTCCTCGAAATGCTCGTCCAACATTCGGAGCGATGGGAAGATGTGTCTCTACACCTTGATATATTTTCTCACCACTCGATCCTCGCTCCAGCGCGAGACCGGGTCCCTAATCTTCGTAGGCTGCATATTGGTACTTCCCTTTCCGATAGCATGCCGCCCACACCTTTAGATGCCTTTGAAAACGCCCCGAAGCTGAAGGAGCTTTCCTTGACGCGGATTATCCATCCTTTCCACATCATTCGCCTTCCGTGGTCTCAGATCACCCACCTCACCTCTAATTCCAACACCTTCAGCGAGGGTGAATTTACACTGATCATGCGACACACTGACAATCTGACTTCTTTCACCACACATCGAGAACGCATCTTGGAAGTGGCCTCCTCTGACCCTGTCCCACTCAACCACCTTCGGTACCTCGAGATAGTCAACAAAGGAAGCTACATCGCGAAAACCTTCCAGTTCCTTACGACACCGAATTTACAAGAACTTCATATACAAGCGTTGACCCCTTTCCTCGCCGACCAAACGATACCGATGCTCACACGCGCGCAGTGTAAACCTACCCATCTGGTGTTCCACTCGTCCTTGGTCGAGGAGGCCGTGTGGGAGGAGAACTTTGGGATTATATGGCTCCTAGGCGGACTTCCGTCAGTCGTCAACCTTCACCTCACAGCGTTGCGATCATCAGAGGAGATCATGTCGCGCCTAAGCTACCGCCGCCCCCAAACCAACTCACCGCCTTTCCTCCCGAACCTCCACACAATTGTTTTAGAAGATCGACACTGTCGCTCAGCGCTGAACATCGCCGAAACCTTGTCGTCTCGCATCCGAACCAACAGTACAGGGAACACCTTGGGCTCGTGGACGTTTGGAGAAAAGGGCCTCAAATCAATTTCGCTCCGTTTATCCCATCCTCCTGGGCCCGCGTTCCCCGAACTAAACGTTTTGAAGAATTTTGCGGTGAAGCATGGGGTCGCTATTGATATTAGTTCTTCAGGGTGAAAATAGGTGAAGTAGTTGTGTTTTCCAATGTTTATGTGAATTGAATCTGGGTCTCGCTGTATCGCAGCACCCTCTGTACTTTCCACACTTGACTCTGCATTTTTGACGATGTCATTCGACTAGCTCTTTAAGGCTCTTCAAATATATACAATGTAGCCTAACAATGTACGAGTTCCAACAACTCTCATATTTATTTCACTTCGTGCCACAGAGATGAATTCCTCCAGTCTCTTCATCGTCCAAGCAAGCTTGCCAAGGAGCCGCCTCGTCTCCGAAATCGAATTCATTTTCTGTTATAAACAAATTTGAAGGATTACATCGACGGCTATCAACATGTTGCGCCGTAGGTGTTCCGATGGAATTGTTTCGGCGTCTCATCGTAGGATTTGTAACCATAACGGTGTGGTGGACACCTAATTCAATCGACTTTCTCTGTTTCCATTGAACTGACCACCTCTATGCTCGTTGGTTCTAGTTAACAACACTGTTGTAAACCTTTGCAACTTCGCAGCTGCAGTTGTCCAATTATTGTGCAAGTGCAATATAACAAGTGCTCTTGGCAATCCTAATTTAGCTATCATACCAAGGCACATGGCCAGCACAACCTCCATTATGATCGTCTTGGCAAACTGATTGCCCATATCCGAGCAGTATGTGGCACAAAATTCACGTTCAAGCGTTTCTTTTCCTGCTTTGGACTTTGTTCTTCCTATTTCGCTAACACCCTGCAGTGCAATGTGTCCACCATGTCAGAGGCTAGCGCTCAAATACCACAGCGAACAAACCTGCATGCTCTAAATTGCTCAATCGCCGTGGTACTGTGTTAAAGAAACGGTCTTGGCACTCATCCGCTGTGGAATAAGGATACTCCAGCTTTCAACTTCTGCACTTTGTCGACACCCTCCGTACCCGTCTGCTCAATCTACTTTGGTTACCGCTACACAAAAAATTTTGTCAGCGCATTTACTATCGACCGATGGCGTCGTACTAAGGCGCGTTGAGCGCAAGAATCCAGTGGAAGCCTTGCAGATTTTTCTGCCTATAAGACTACTTCGAATGAATAACCCGCCCCTGATCGTTGTGACCCCTCTGCCCACTCATGCCTTCTGAACCTATTGAAGCTGAGTTCGCCCGGCCCCCGGTTCTCTCCAAGGAACAAGAGGAAGAGTTCCGGACGCTGGAGCAAGAGAATATACCCGCACACGCCTCAGGAGTGTCCACGCCTGGATCTGTAACATATGACGGCAACCACGTCCAATTCACGACTATCGACGAACTTGAAAAATTGCACACGAAGGAGGGATACAAGCTTGTAACGTTTGAGAAAGGAAAAGGTGAAGATCCGAGGGATTGGGGGAAGGGCAAAAAATGGTGTGTGGGCAACGTTCCATCTTCATCGCTGGCTTCTCAAACTTCTCTCTCTAGGTATGTGACCGCCACAACCGCGCTGCTATGTCTCGCTGTCGCTCTTGGAAGTTCCATCATTACTGGAGAGTACGTTCGCTTTCACCATCGGCCATAAATGAAATTATCTCATTTATTATCTCTTCCACCACGTTAGTATGACTGGACCAACGAAGGAAATGGGAATCTCCCAAGAAATTACTAACCTCACCGTTACATGCTTTGTTATGGGCTTTGGGATTGGGTACGATATCGATACACCCTCGTCTCATGCACCCTTTCTTACTCTGCTAACTCCATGCCAGACCGTTGTTCATGTCTCCGCTATCTGAAGTTGTCGGCCGTCGCCCAATTTACTGCATCAGCATGTTCTTGTACTTTATTTTCACCCTCCCCAGTGCACTCGCCCACAACGCCGCCACGCTCGTCGTAGCCAGAATGATCGCCGGTATCGCCGCGAGCGCACCTATGTGTAACATCGGTGGAAGGTATGCCAAATTCTCTTCATATTCGGTGCACAGTTTAACAATAATAAAAATCCTCGCAATAGTCTTGCTGATGTATGGGCAATCGAAGATCGCGGTATCCCCATGGCTGTTTTCTCCACGACGCTTTTGTAAGTTGATCTCCAACTTTCCTGATCTGTCCTCTCGATTGAGCGCTACGTTTCTTATATAGCATTGGACCATGCCTGGGTCCTATGGTCGGAGGATGGATTGGAATGTACGCTGGTTGGAGGTGGATCTGTGCGTATCCTCACCCTCACCCTCCCAAACCTCATCTAAATCTTACGTCTACATAGATTGGGTTCTATTCATCCTTCTCGGCGTCTCTTTCGCTCTTACCCTATTCATCCCTGAAACTCTCGCTCCTGTTCTCCTTCGTCGTAAAGCCGAAGCGTTGAGGAAATCCACGGGTGATGAGAGGCACCGCACTCTGGAGGAAATTGAGAGGCTCCCTTTCAGAGAGACGCTCAAGATCGCTCTTATTAGACCTTTCCAGATGCTCACTCAGGAACCTATTGTTATCATTATGAGTTTTTGTACGTGTTCCCTGATATTAAAATAAATGTTCAACTACTGACTGGATTATCGATCAGACCTCTCTTTCGTATACAGCCTTCTCTGTGAGACTCTTAAACCAGTTGAATGTTGGGTGTAAGACTTATTCGTGACATATCTTCTTTTCAGACCTGTTATTCTTTGCGTTCCCTATCGCTTTGGAGGAGATTCGAGGGTTCAACCCTGGCATAACTGGCACATCCTTCGTTAGCATCATGGTAAGAGTTCAGCAGACATACAATTTCTCTATACACATATCTAATATCGTGATGAATGCAGTTGGGTATTGTCTCCGCGAGCATGTTCCTGCCGCTGCAAGAGCGCGCGTACGCAAAAGTCACCAAGTTCGGCACTTTCCCCGAGGCTCGCCTGTACCCAATGATGTTTGGCAGCAAGTACGTTTACTTCTTCCACGCCCATATATTCTTTAAACTTATTCACTTGCTTGTTTAGCATCCTTCCTGTCGCCCTCATCATCTTTGCCTTCACCGGCGCTTACGCATGGGTCCACTGGATTGGTAAGCGTCTATCAACAAATCACTCGGCCCTTACTGTTAGTGTTACTGATGGCACAATCCAAAATTCCCAGCCGTCTGCATCGCAGGCTACCTCTTCGGCTTCGCCATGATCCTCATCTACGTCTCCGCCAACTCGTACATCATCGACTCCTACAGCGACTACGCCGCGAGCGCCATGGCCGCCAAGACGTTCCTGCGCTCCGAGTGCGGCGCGATGATCCCGCTGTTCGTCACGCAGATGTTCCACGGCATGGGGTTCCAGTGGGCAGGCCTCCTGCTTGCGCTCGTTGCGCTGGCTATCGCGCCCGTGCCGTTTGTGTTTTATAAGTACGGGCATAAAGTTAGAGCGCACAGTGCGCGCGCGACGCAGACGACGAGGTCGATGGGCCCCGAGGCTGTATCTGAGAAGGCCTAGTGATTTTTTTTATTTTTATTTTTGCCTTTTCGTTGTGGATGCACCCTGATGGTTTTGTTAGTTTGGTTATACCTTACCCTTATTTAAAGTATTCATTGCACACACACACACGTAGTTATATTTGCTTGTACTTTCTTATAATTCCCAAATTGTTTAATACTTTCGATTCCCGGTCTTCTATCTTATCTACAAGAGTTTTAATTGAACTTCGACCCAATCGCAAGAAAGTTTCGCGGAGTGAGGTGAGACCATCGCGTCGAAATTCATAATAATGAACAAGGACAATCACCTTCTTGATGCTATCTCCATGTAGTTGACGAAGAAAAGGTACTAGCTGGACTCGACTGGAGACCATGGGAGAAATTACTTTCATTTCCACAAATCCATTCACGACCCTGCATTCTCGACGTCCCGAAATGAACGTAATATCAACGTGATATCGTCTTCGGTTCATCGATATCGCATGAGTTTGGCCCAAGTTCTCCGGGCAACGGAACGGCGGAGCCAATTCCGAGTCAAACGAGCGCTCTGCGCTGCGCTGGAAAAAAAAATTGAAATTCTCGAAAATTTTTTTCTTTCTCGAATTATGTAGATTGTCGGGTACAAATCGTAAAACCATTCGTGGAGCGAGGCATATGCTATATTATTGCTTGGAGGCCACACCTTGCATTCCAGAGAATTCGATAAAACAGATGCCCGAATGCCTCAAAGCCATACATGATTATACATACGTGCATTCATTACGTCCATTCACAGATAGCCATGCCATACATGATACATCAGAGGTGGCCCACCTGCATGTGGTGAGGCGTTGGTTGGTTGGAGTTGATGCGAGCCTCGAGGCCGGGTCGAAATCGCACTCGGGGTCAGGACTCCGAAAAGGGGGTGCATGGAGCCAGAGACGGGAAATATTTCCCGTGCGCGGTTTCATACGAAGGAAATCCAACCTTCGCAGGTCGTGTCCCGCGTCCTTGAAGATTGGTGCCACGAAGTCGTATATCGTTGTAAGAAAATAATGAAAAGGGACTTTAAGTGGCCTTTATTCTTCGATAGTAAAGCCTGCTCATTCTATGGGTGTAAGGGCCAATACAAGACCTTGTTATTGAATACATCGAGGCCTATCTTGGGCCTATCGAGGCTTCCAAAAAGAGATCATTGGCGTCGTGAGAGCCGTGTGGCCGCAGTGGCCAGCATGGCGGCGTTTTCCGTGTAAGGCCGCCTCACCGTTGCCTTACCGTGTCATACGTTGCTGGGCTACTTTTGTTAATTTTGACAACGAGAGAGGGCGACGACGTCGACAACGGCGTCTAGAGGGTAACAACGCTTTTGTTGAGCTATTTTTGCTGGTCTGTGGGCACGACGAGGGGACAATGGGCGAAGGCCCTTTGTTTGTACGCTATAACGACCAAATAACAGTGGCGATTGTTATCGGCGCCAAAATTAGAAACCGCCGGAACAGCCTTCAGTTATGGTGCCTAAGGGGGGACAATAAAAGGCTTAGCACAATGGTGGCACCTCTCCTGAACCCAAAGGGTCCCGAACTTATAAAAGCCAAGTTAATCCCGAGGTTTGTTTTTCTTCATCCCACAGATCCGTCTGTATTCCTCTCCAACTTTCCCGGCGCTCATTTTTTACGATCTTTTTTTTTTTCTTGCGCACTCTAGCTTTCGCTGAGCGATCCCTAGTGGCATACTTCCTCTCGTTAAACGCATTCACGGTCCCCACACTATCTCCTGACCAACACACCCACCAACTACAATGAAGACTACCTCTTTTTTCGTACCCCTCTTTGCAGCGGCCTATGTTTCTGCCCATGGGTTCCTGAACCAGATCAGCATCAACGGAAAGGTGTTCACCGGCAATGTTCCGAGTGGCAAGACCAACCCTAGTGTTATCCGCCAAATTACCACCCAGGACCCAATCAAGGGCGCGACTAACCCTGCTGTCACCTGCGGAACTGGTTCGACGCCTGGCTCTCTCATCGCCGACGCCAACCCCGGAGACACCGTCAGCTTCGACTGGCGCACTGCCAGCCTCGGAAAGGTTGGTTCGGTTTTCGTTGGTTTCTTTTTTTACTTCGTGCTGATATGTTTTTGTACAGTGGCCTCACAACACTGGACCCATGCTGACCTACATGGCCAACTGTGGACAAACGACGTGCGACAAGTTTGACATCTCACAGGCCAAATGGTTCAAGATCGATCAAGTCGGCAGGAAGCCTGGTAGCTCTGACTGGGCACAGGTTGATCTTTGTACGTCGATCACTATTTCTCTCTGCTTCTACCCCTGACTTCAAATTATCTAGTCAACGGACAAACTGTGTCGGTAAATCTCCCCAAGACTCTCGCTCCAGGCAACTATATTCTCCGCCACGAGATCATCGCTCTGCATCTTGCGACTTCGAAGGGAGGAGCCGAGTTCTACGAAGGTTGCTCTCAGCTTCGTGTAGGGGGAAGCCAGACAGGCGCGCCTGCCGCCGGCGACCTCGTCAGCCTTCCGGGCGCTTACTCCGACAGCGACCCTGGTATCTTCGACCCCAGCGTCTTCGATCCCTCTGCCAAGTACATCTTCCCTGGCCCCCCTGTCGCCTCGTTCGTCTCTGGAACTGCTACCACAGGATCTGGCTCTGGCTCCGGTTCTGGATCTGGTACCCCCACTACCAACTCCCCGCCCAAGGCATCCAGCACCAAGGCCTCTTCTTGCAAGATCAAGAAGCGCCCTGCTGCCTCACCCGCCGCCGAGATCGTTCGCCCTCGTCACATCAGCCGAGTGATGCGCAGACTCGCCTTCGACAACAGCATGCACTAAGCTGCGAAAAAAAACCCGCCGCCACCACCACCACTATCCACCGGCACACTCTTTACCCCCTACGACCACACACACTATCTTGACGATAACGACTCTACTTGTATCACTGCCGGTTTCTCTCTTCATTTGTATTGGTATCCTTCACCCACATCGCGCATCCAAGACGTTGAACGTCGTGTACTTCTATCATCTGCATCATCATCATCACTCATCATGATACTTGTACCAACATCCAACGCAACATCTTCACCTCTCTGTATTACACTCTCAACAGCCCGGGTTCGCATCGCTTTCTTTCGCCATTCAGACTCACCCCCGCACAAACGACGAGCTCGTTTCCTGTACTTGTTTTTCTCGCGACTAGTTTCGCTTTTTTACGAAGTAACGACCTAGATTGGTATACTTTATGTTTTACTATTAGCCTGTATTTACTTCTCCTCGATGGGTTTGGCTGGTTACAGAATACTTTTTTGTATTAGGGCTTTGAGTTATAATACAGATCTCCTAGACATAATTCAAGGGATATTAGTGTGAACCTTTGTGAATACCGTGCAAGCTCTGTCGCAAATGCTTCAATTGTTATTTTGCCCGTTGGGCCAAGCAGCATAAGACCACGGGAATACGTAGTGCCACTACTCCATCGGAAAAAAAACTCAAATGAACAAAAAAGTTCGCGTACGGGGAATCGAACCCCGAGCTATCGCGTGAAAGGCGATAATGTTAGCCGTTACACCATACACGACATACTGAGAAACAAATTTTATTAACCATGACTCGACGCGACGCCAAGGACGCGCCTCGTTGCGCTAAATATAACTCTTTTCTGCCGAGTTGCCGGACACTAAGAGTCACCTGATCTTGCTCCTAAAATGGCGCGACCTTGACCTCTGTCTTTTTCTAGCCCAAACATCACTTGCATCATCCTTCATTCAAGTCATAGCATGGTCACAACCGTTTTCAAGCCTTTTCTTACGGCTTTGCACGAAAAGACATTTTACGGAAAGGAGAGCTATCTCCGCTACAGAATTACCTAGCCTATCCTGAAGCATTCAACTGCTCAATGATTTGGGCAAGTTCGATAAACGATTTGACGACATAATCGACTTCCCCGCCTTCCGCCTTGCTTTTTACATCCACAACCACGTCTTCATCCGGTCGTGGAACATAAACGGTACGCATTCCGAGGCTGGCCGCTGCACGAAGGTCGAAGATGTGAGCGGCGACCATGAAACATTCGTGAGGCTGCACGGCTAGATGACGCATGGTTTCCAAGTACGCCTTTGGGTTTCTGGTGAAGGTTGTATGTATTGTCAGCTTAAGATCTTCGGTCCGAAAACTGGATACCAACGGTTTGAATGTGTCAAAGAGCTCTGTAGAGAAAATCATGTCCCAAGGTAATGCAGCGTGCTTTGCCTTGCAAACAGACATTGAGCTATTGAATGCCAGTTTAACAACGCATTACGAGATTCAGTATTACCATGTCAGTCAATAGGCGAACGTTTCCGTTGCTGAGAGTTGCAATAATGGTGTGTTTCTTCAACTCTTTCAGTCCTTCAACGGAGTCGGGCCACCCTGGAGTAAAAGCTCGTAAGGAATTGCTCATATATCTCATGATATCTCTGACCGTTCAGACGATGCCATACGAGGTTGAGCGACTGACGAGTACTCTCGTCCCACAGCTCACCAATCTGGCTCCACTCTGGCCGGGTAAGCAGTTCATCCAAAATCTAATTCAAAGTTTTGATGAGCATGAGCCATCTGTTTCTCCGTGATTGCTCAAAACGTCACCTCTCTGTGCATCACATCAACGTTGCGCGGGCCTGAGGCACCAGCGGCAATCTGTCGTCTATATATCATGCCGAAATCATGTCAAAGCGTCAGGTGAATGGGGTAGTAAACAAAAAAAATACGGAAGAGAAGGAGCAAGTTTCCGAAAACACCGACGTTTTGGTCATATAGCCAGTACGCCATTCCTGCGCGAATCTGGCCCAGTCGGCGGTAGCTATATATTGGGGGAAGGGAAGGAGGTTTAGGGAGGCGGAAGGCGGAACCCGACGTTTGTGATCTAACGGAGCGCACCTTTCTCCGCCCCAGATTTCTTACCCACAAGTTCCAGCTCGGCTACGACGCTACTTCTCCAGTCGACGACGGTTCCGAAAACATCGAAAATGAGCGCTTGGATTGGTGCCATAACTTTCTCTTGTCAACGTCCAAGTAAGTAGCTAGGTATAGTTGGTGGTGGAAGATTATCAAGCGGCAAGGGTGTTCCAGTTAGCCACCCTTACCTTTCTCTTAATCACGAGGGTATTCGGTCATTGACTATCTCACAATTTGAAGTCCAAACTTATAACGCTTACAAACCATTATCTTCACGGCCAAAAATATCAGGTTCGAATATACTTCCATTAAGACATATTGAGGTACCATTAAATGGTTTTGACCAGGAGAAGAGGTTATGTACAACTAGGCTTAGTGTAGGTACGGTTGCTTATATGTACGTATGGAGGTCCACACTTACGACGATGTGCAGTCGCCGTTACGTCAATGTGCCTGCAACTTGAAATTCGGGTGTTCATGGCGATGGATGAAGCGAGCACTCCACGGAAGTCAAAGTGTCTGAGCAAATTATTACACGTAGAAAATCAGTGGTCGTATCCGTGGTCTACTCTCATATTTTGGTATTTACCTATTATTTGTGCTACCAGTCCAAACCTCAAAGCATAGTGACGATTCCTGTATGGATTTATAAGTGTCGGAGTGTTAAGCGATATCGCGAAAACGATGCTACGTACCCTTGCGAAGAGAAGGCATGCAACGGCGGCATGACTTAATGTTTATCTCCCGTTGCACATCAGTTTCGGAATGGTCGATCCATTAGTAAATACACATTGTATCCCAAGGGCAAGGGCCCTTTCTACCAGCCCCCCTAAATTCGTGGAAACCGTGAGTATTTATTTATAGAACCCCATGGGTTCAGAAAGCGCGGGTCGGTGCATAAAAAGGCGATAGGCCTTGCAGCATGCAACACAACTTCGACTGCTGTCACCCGGACAATGTTCCCCGGGCACGCCCTCTCCCTCACCCTCGCCTTGTTGGCTGTTTCTGTCAACTCCGTGCAAGTCATCGGAAACGTCGCGGATCTTCCCAATATATCGTTCGACTTCATTGTCGTAGGAGGTCCGTTATCGCGTTTTTTTTTTGCACATCACGTCAATATCGCAGCTGACAGACAAACGCAGGTGGAACGGCAGGTAATGTTATCGCTAATCGTCTGACGGAGAACCCCCATGTCTCTGTCCTCGTCCTTGAAGCTGGGGTAACGTTCGTGTCGTGGTCTTAATCTGGAAGTCATTTCTCAGGGCTGAAGAAATTGTTTGCGTTTAGAAATGTGGATGCCACCAATACCATCATACCGTTCTTCTGCCCAAGGGCATCTCCTGGGACACCGTTTGACTGGAATTTTACAACAACACCGCAGCCCGGCCTCGGTGGACGGTCAATACCCTACCCCCGGGGTCACATTCTAGGTGGATCGAGTTCAATCAGTACGTTTGGCTTGAGCGCAAATCACGGTATCACGGTTGGGTACTGATTGTTCCATAGACTATCTAGCTTATACGCGAGGGTCATCCTCTGACTGGGATAGCTACGCAAAGATATCGGGAGACGACGGATGGAGCTGGAAAAATATTCAATCATACATTCGCAAGGTTAATCCTAAATCCCTTTCTTTAAGACGCACCAAAAATAACCTTACTGTCAATATCACATCATTCAGAATGAGGCTTGGACACCTCCAGCTGACATGCACAATACACAAGGCCAATTCAATCCAGCAGTTCACTCTACCACAGGAATCAATTCTGTCAGCCTGTCCGGGTTTCCGCGTCCAATTGACAGTCGGGTCATTGCAACGACCCAGCAACTGGATGAATTCCCATTTAATTTAGACATGAACTCTGGGAATCCTCTGGGCATAGGCGAGTTTACATCCATTATTCCCGCAGGAGTTCTTTGACCAAGTTTTGTTCAAACAGGCTGGATCCAGAATACGGTAAAGGGTGGAAGGAGGAGCAGCTCCGCGACATCATATTTGGGCCCGGCCTTCATCACCCGACCCAACTTGCACGTACTAATTGGAACGCGGGTCACTCGCATCTTGCAAACCGGCAAGGGCAATGGTAACCCAGTACTTACCACCGTAGAATTTGCTCAGAGCAGAACAGGAAAGTGTATCTTTCACATTGTTCTGCTACTCGAATCTTACCGTTCATAAACGCAGGCCCTCGCATTCGTCTGACGGCTTCGAAAGAAGTTATTTTGTCTGCCGGTACGGTGGGCACTCCCCACATTCTGCTCAATTCCGGCATTGGCGACAAGAAAGCACTCAAAGCGTTGGGCATCTCCTCGGTAGTCGACCTACCAGACGTCGGCAATAATTTATCCGATCATTCTATTCTTCAAAATTCGTTCTTCGTCAATTCAACGGACACCTATGACAGCGTTAAAAGAAATGCGACATTGGCGGCAGCTCAGCTCGCCCAGTGGACTTTGACGGAGACAGGCCCGTTGACCGCATCACCGATTGATCACATAGGATGGCTTCGTCTCCCGAACAATACTACTATATTCAAATCCTTTAAGGATCCTTCCTCAGGACCCACTGCGCCCCACTACGAATTTCTTATTGCTGTGGGTTATTTGGTCTTTATGTTTAATGAACCCTTCTTATACTGGAGTTTGCAGAACGGGATGCTTGGCCCAACCTTGCCTGCAACTGGCAATTTCATGACTGTCAGCACAGCTGTTGTCTCCCCAGTATCCCGTAAGTGCATATCGGTAGCAATGCATTTCGGCGTGTCTAATTGTCTTTTCTGTGTGTTAGGAGGGAATATTACTTTGGCATCTAATGATCCCTTTGACGATCCTCTGGTCAATCCTAACCTCTTAGGATCAGATTTTGATCTTTTCACAATGCGCGAAGCAATTCGGAGCGTACAGCGATTTTTGTCTAGTCCTGCTTGGAAAGGATACGTCATCGGTCCATTTGGCGCCCTTGCGACCGCAAACACAGATGATCAACTCAATGCATACATTCGTGCTGGCGCCAATACCGTGTTCCATCCATTCGGTACATCGGCGATGTCCCCCAAATCCTCGTCACACGGAGTTGTAAACCCTGACTTGCTCTTAAAGTCGGCAAAAGGGTTGAGGATTGTGGATGCTTCAGTACTGGTGGGTCTCTTATCTGTCTCTTCTGTCACAATGTCAACTCTAAATTTCTGTATTTTCCTAGCCCTTCGTACCAGGAGCGCATCCGCAGTTCCACGTCTACATCGTTGGAGAAAGAGCCTCAGACCTCATTAAGCAGAAATGGAAGCTCTAGAATTCAAGATGACTCCACGTATATACACAATCCAAATGATACCCAACGTCACCTAAAGTGATGTAAACACTGAATAACAAAATAATGTATTTGGTATTTATCAAGCAGGCGATATGATAGCAAAGTACTAAGTACTCGGCGACCTAGTTTGGTAATATGCATTAAGCGCCGAAGCTCGCACACCCATTCGGTCGATTTGTGTACCCTCGCAGGTTGGACAAGGAAAAGGATCAATATTGCCAACATCACTTTCATTGAATTGATTCCAAAGTAGGGCTGAGGTGCTGGAGTAGCAAATCACTTTCAACAATGCAGATCTCTCAGTGCTTTCAATTTTACAGATCAAACCGCAGACCTACATTGTTTATAGCAACTATCGTTATTTCTGGGTTACCCTTTAGCCTTCGGAGATATTTGTCTGATTAGGGTGTATAATCCTGGCTGAAACTTGTCCAGCGGTGACAGGTAGACTCCGAAAGATTTCACTTTCGCCGCACACATCTGCAATTGCTTTGGTTAATAAAAAGGTAAAACACCACTATCTTGTTAGATTAGTGATATGGATTTATACTCTCCGATCGCCTATACGTTTAATTTCTTAGATGTACGGAGGTATACACCTCTAGTTAACCGCCACCACCGTCCAGAGGAGATTCTCAGTTCCCTTAAGTACTACTACGAAGTTGAACCAAGTTGGCTGATAGTACTGAATGTTACCTGACTCTGACACATCCCATGAACTCGATTGTCTGAAAAGGCAAACCTCGGATAACGCATCGGATGCAAACCTTATTTATGAAGCAGTTTGGAAGATACATATTGATGGACCGTCAGCGTCACCAGTCGATCCTGACATCCCAACATTCTAATTTTAACACCTAAATGAATGTGGTCTAAATAAAACAGTCTAAAAATAGAGAATTTTCACGACAGTACATCTTCATAGAATCATACTCCCAGAACTTAGTGTACGTTAATAAGAAAAAAGGGAGATTTATTAGAAACTGAATCTTTTGTCCTATACTTTGCTCACTCCATGCGTTATTTTACTGTATATTTCTGCAGAACGCCTTTCGTTCCCAATTCTTGCCCTCAAGACTCAGGAGGATGCAACGATACGCATGTAGCTTATTAATACTCCGCCGATAGGTGATTATCAAACATCCGAACTATATACTGCTGAGCTGTGATTGTGAATTCCTTCCTTGTTAAGCCACTACAAGTTATCTTTACTTGCTCACAAACTCGACAGTCAAGCTAGCCCCGCGCTCATACATCTCTCACTATTACAAATGCCGGCTGGGCCTTCGGGTTATCTACTTACTAGCGCAGGAAGTCTACAACACAAATAATTTATGGCATCTGCCAGAGTTCAGTAGTACCATACCAACCTTTTGCTGGCGTTCATGTGCCTCTGACACCGCCATGATGTTCCATCAATGTCCCGGGTAGCCATTCAATCCTCTCTGCTACCAGGACTTATGGGCGTTTTGTGAGCCCCTTTAGTGAGATTCTTGAGTATATATAATGAGATCTCAGGTGAGCTAATATCATTCTAATTTCTTTTTGCCTACCGGGAGATGTACCGAAGAATTACTGCTATCGCCCTCGCCGTGGCTCTTTGGGCGGCGCGTGGAGGTGCTGTTGCAGTCGTTGGTAACCCTGCCGATCTACCCAAAAATGCCGCATACGACTTTATCATAGTTGGGGGTAAGTTCCAAAACTCAGCATTCACAATACATGTCACTGGACATTAATTGATGTAATACGCAGGTGGAACGGCAGGCAATGTAGTTGCCAATCGCCTGACGGAAAATCCAAGTATATCCGTATTGGTACTTGAGGCTGGAGTATCGTATGTCTGGTCACATATCTATACCGTTACAGCTCATTTAGCTTCTTCATAATAGAAATATCGGTGCTACAGACACAATTATACCTTCTTTCTGCGTCAGGGCTTCTCCCAACACTCCTTTTGACTGGAATTTTACAACTATTAATCAACCTGGACTCGGTGGACGTTCAATATCATACCCAAGAGGTCATATTCTAGGAGGGTCAAGCTCTACTAGTAAGCTTGAACAACGAAATGTCAACGTATGCATATTTAATATGTTTAGATTACATGGTATATACCAGAGGGCCCTCATCCGACTGGGATCGATATGCAACTATTTCGGGAGATCAAGGTTGGAGCTGGAACAGTATCCAACCTTACATCAAGAAGGTGGGGAACATAAAGTTACATTCCGAGAAAGCACTGGAACTGACATTGTCGATAGAACGAGGCCTGGACACCACCAGCAGATGGCCATAACACTGCTGGGCAGTTTAATCCTGTGTTCCACAGTACCACAGGAATTAACGCCGTCAGTTTGTCGGGATTCCCTCAAGGAATCGACAATCGTGTGATTCAAACCACATCTCAACTGAACGAATTTCCCTTCAATTTGGATATGAATTCTGGCAATCCGATCGGAATCGGTGAGTTGGTGAGGCATACAGTCCGAGAATTATTCTCAATGGTATTCATCCAGGCTGGCTTCAAAGCACAATTAAAGGGGGGTCGCGAAGCAGCTCCGCTACGTCATACCTAGGGCCTAGCTTCATTAAAAGACCTAATTTGCACGTTCTGATTGGCGCTCAAGTCACTCGGATCCTATCAACAGGAAAGTCTGCTGGAAAGCCACTCTTTACTACGGTCGAGTTTGCACAAAGCAGCACAGGAAAGTGGAACTAGTCCTTTACGGTTATGGTGCAACATACTTATTTTTCGGCTCTACAGGTCCTCGATTCAATCTAACTGCCAAGAAGGAAGTGATTCTGTCCGCGGGATCTGTCGGAACACCCCACATTCTTCTTCATTCGGGTATAGGCGACAAGACAGCACTACAAGCTTTGGGAATACCATCAATTGTAAATCTGCCAGACGTAGGCCAGAATCTGTCTGATCACCCCTTTTTGCCAAACGGATGGCTTGTGAACTCTACGGACACCTTTGAAACAGCTGCTCGAAATGCCACATTGTCGGCGCAAGAGCTAAATCAATGGAATGCACATCAGACTGGGCCTCTGGTAGACACTATTGTCGATCATTTAGGATGGTTCCGTCTCGCCAAGAATTCCTCCGTGCTCCAGACAGGCTCCGATCCTTCTTCAGGGCCCAACGCGCCACACTTTGAGTTCCTATTTGCTGTGAGTTTTACCTAACGCCAAAAGAGCACCTAACTTATGGTCTCTGCTGCGAACAGAATGGTCTTCCCATTCCTAACCCTCCTCCATCTGGCAATTTTCTCGCGGTAGCCACGGCTATTGTCGCGCCCGTTGCTCGTGAGTGCAGTAATATGGTCTCGGTCTACATGTGGTAGTGACACGTATTATTTCAGGTGGAAATATTACTCTAGCGACTAACAATCCTTTCGATGCCCCATTGATCAATCCCAACTTACTGGGTACTGATTTTGATCTCGCTGTCATGCGTGAAGCCGTACGCGCTGCCATCCGTTTTGTTTCTGCCCCGGCATGGAGCAATTATATCATCACACCCATCGGAGGGCTTGAAGATATCGACACAGATGATAAGCTTAATGCGTATATTCAAGCTGGGACTACTACAATTTTCCATCCCTTTGGTTCAGCGTCAATGTCCCCCAAAGGCGCATCGCATGGTGTTGTAGATCCTGACTTACTTGTCAAGGGCACTTCTGGCCTAAGAATTATTGATGCTTCGGTAGTGGTACGTCCCAGTTTAATATTAAATATACTTGCTCTTACTTGATTCATGTTTAGCCTATTGTGCCTGCTGCTCACCCCCAGTTCCATGTCTATATGTTTGGTGAACGAGGTTCAGATCTCATCAAAAGTTGCTGGAATATTTAGGCGCCCAATTTTACCGATATGACCTACCTGAAGGATAACAATTGCACGAGGACTCAATTATTTGGCATTTACGGGCAAGTATTTCTGACAAAATAACTACCTTTATTTTTATCAATTGACCTTTGTCGATCTTTAATATATATAACACCGTCATATGATTTGATCTCATGCCCTCGAACGCCTCATCGGCGCCTATTATTAGTTGCTAGCATTTTGCATTTCAAGTTACAACAAAATCATTTTATTTAATTATAGCAATGTTTAAATACAGTATCGCTCGTTCCACCTGATATCTATCACTGACTTCGCACATGTTAACCTTGACGCTTACATAGGGCCTGAAAAGCTTTTTTGCAGGCATTTCCAAAGTTTCGAGGATTTGCTCCATTTCTCGCAAATTTAGGGACTCACAGGCTAAATATTGGCTGTGAAATTTCCAATGAAGAATTTTGATGTGTAGGGAAAAAATCCGAGCCATCTAATTTTCAGTGAGCACGAGCAAAGTGCGAGGCACCTTGTCTTCGGATTGATGGTCGCTTGCCATTGGCCATCAGCAAAAATTGCAACTCCGAATCGTGCCGACAATACGATCGCTCATAGTAACGCGATGCCGCTTGTTAACTCAGATTGATGGCAATGATGGGGGTGATTGGAAGTCGGTTCGGACATTCACTCATTCTACCCATTACCTATTCATTTTCCGTCAATTTTTCTCATTTTCATGCAGAGAGTATACATTAGAATGTATGTATCAATTTTTGTGAGGAACGGAACACAGTTAGCGATCCGAATCAGTGTCCAATCCGAACAACTGATCACCCATAGTATGTTGCTGCTGGTGTTGGTAAAATCCTTCCATCAAAATTAAGCCGATTGGTGCCGGCTACAGCAACGCTAGGCCGATCGTCGCCAAGCTTTAGTGACCGTCTCTGAGGGAGGATTCCTATTGATGAGTGTATTGATTTCTTAATATGTTGGCTGTCATCTTAAGTTATTTCCCTTTTCTGAAGGCAGCCAATAGGACTGGAATACACGCGCAGGATGGTACCATAAGCAAATTGACAACATGGGCCTTCCAGTGTAATACAAGTGGTAATCATGTTATGGAGGCATAAGAAATTAAGAATACGTGGATCGACGTCGAGACTAAAATTAGACGTTCTGTCTCTGTAACATTCCTGTTCTTATCACCCTCATATCCTGGCAACTTGCTCTTGTTTTCATCATATCGAAATCTGTCTAAGAGAAACGTATGATGGGTCTCCATATATTGAAGCTTCAGGGAAAAGGACCTGCTTCATAGGCCTGCTACAGAGGCAAGTAATACTGCATTTATTATGTCATGATATCAACGGTCCTGCTTAAATAGACGAGGGTAACAATCTGGATGCAAATTATCGACTTTTCCTGTGCTCCGACATTTCACTACAGCAGTGCTGACCTCGGCTGCATACCCCAACTTACCTGTCTGAAGAGAAGGTCTGGAGTTACAATGGACCAGGTAGTAATCATTTTAACCTGTATTATACGTTCTACCAACTCACCGAGCGTCGCCGTAGTTAACCTCAATGGTTCAAACTGGACCAACCGTAAATATCTTGACTCCAAGTGATACAATCCCTAGCATAGCGGAGAACTTGAATATTTCATCATTGGCCTCGTCCCCTCTGAGTATGCCCAATTTACCGACGGCTCTTTCGATGACATCGTCTCTGGGACAGAATTTTTCCTATACTTCAAACATTAGCACCAACCTGCCGCCAGAAACGATTCAAATCACATTCACTACTTCAAATTCATTACAAAGTACCACCGAGGTATCATGTTTATGCATACGATACATTGAGTCAAATGAATAATTCCCGATCCAGTCTTCCGGACAAGCAACGCCGTCATCCAGCCATTCATCGATATCACGACCGTCTGCAGAAGTTGCGGGTTCCCTGTCGTCCAAAAGCTTTACCAAGGCATGTTTTTGTATATTGCTAGGAAACGTATGTATTATACATGCTAACAGCCAACACAAAATATCTCATAGTATGCTTCAGAGACTCAGACAACCATTTTTGAAACAATTTCTCTTATCCCTGTGTCGAGCATCGGATTGGCTTTGGCGCCCAACCACAACGCGAGGTACACGAATTTATTTATGGAGACACATCTCCTTACAGAAATTTTTATATATTGCCAACGGTTCTTAATAGGTTTAGTGGGTATCCAACCATGCCTACCCAGACATATACCACAATGAATCAGCGTAGCGCAAGTAGTCCCGAGACCACGCCTTCGACCAAGTAAGTATGCTACATCTACAGAAAAGTCTACTGTTTGAATTCCTTAATAACTACGTAGAGGCACTGTGTCCAAGAACGAACAACGATTATTCGTTGACCTTGGAATTGCAGCATCAATTTTCGCAGTCAGCATTATATTGCTGTCAATATTTCTAAGCAGGCAAAGGCACTGGCATCGTCTCAAGAGAGGTGTTATTAGTACCCGGGCTATTTCACTGTACTAAATGGTTGTTGATCTATCTTTTTATATCTATTTATACTTAAAGTCTATTATTATGGTGCTTAAATGACATTTTACCCAGAACATGTTGTGTCCTTTTGCGGTTGGTTGCTTTTGTTCATGATTAGAAATACAGGCGCAAGGAAGTAGCACACCACAGACAATTTGACAGTATACAATTACCCTCACGCGTCTGCATCACACAGTTTCCTAGAAAAGATCTTTATTTATCGTGAAGGCAAAGAAGACTCGTTCGCGTTTGCAACTCAACCCGATGAGTGGAAGGCGGCAGCGTTGCCTCGGGGACGTCAGAGGGGGAAATAAAAAAACCTGGCATGTACCTGTGAAGGCCCATCCTATTGTCCCGATAAAAGCCACCCAAATCTCACGTCTGATTTTGCCAACGCGACTCACCGGAGACATGGACGGGGATCCTGCGGCTGGGACATCGGCGCTCGTGATCTATATTATGGGCTATAAAAGACACCCCAGAAGAACCGGCGAGCGCAACCCGTCGCAGCTACTACTCATCAGTACTATACCTTTCAAAGTTCCAATTAGGTCAGCTTTAGCTTGAAGTCTCGACGGTCTACCTTCAACAAATATTGTTATGGCCCCGATCGAAGCACTGCTGTTTGATGTTTTCGGAACGGTCGTAGACTGGCGCGGCCATATCGTTGCTAAGCTGGAGGCGCAGGCCGCAAGATATGGGGAGGAGCTTGCGGGTAAGCAAACATACCTTTTCTTTGCCTTGTTTCTAGGTCTCAAAGTTTTTTTAGGCACGGATTGGGGAAAATTCACACAGGATTGGTGGAGTGCGGGTTTAAAGGAGATGTATGTCTGTCAAGGTCTGAGTGCTTCATGCACTCTACACGCCTGTTGGCTCGCACATGCGTCTTTCAGTTGTTAATGTCAAATTATTCTTTTTAGAGGACGGATTGCCACAGGCGCTTCACAGGGCCCCTTGAATTCCGATGTTCTACACAGACTAGTACGTGATCCTCCCACAACGGTTATGCAACGACGAAACCAATCACCTTTGTCAAAGGTTTTAGATGAGGTGTTAGACTCTCCTGAGTGGGCTCACGTCGGCCGGCTATGGGATGAAACGGTGCGCCAATCGATAAATTTTTCTATGCACCAACTGAACGGTAAGTAATGATATCGGTAATGTTAAACTTGTAACCTGAAAATGTCGTGTTATTATGTATTAATTGCTGGCCAATGTAGGATGGCCTGATGCCGCTGATGGTCTGCATGAGCTTAGGAAGCACACTATCGTCGCTTCTCTGTCGAACGGGAATGTTCGTATGCTCGTCGATTTGGTATGAGTCACAACATAAATATGCCAATTACCTGTAAGCTGGTATTGACCACCTCCTTTACAGTCCAAATTTGCAGGCCTACCATGGGACATGATATTTTCCACCGAGTTCTTTGATACCTTCAAACCGTGCGTATCCTGGTCCTTGTCCCCTAAACTTTTGCTCACTTCCAGATCCAACCATACCTTGCTCGTGATTCATCCCTCTAGGAACCCGAAAGCTTATCTCGACGCCGCACGCCACCTCTCGCTCGATCCGGAGTGTTGCGCGCTCGTCTCAGCGCACATCCAGGACGTGCGCGGTGCGGCTAATGTCGGTATGCGCACAGTGTACGTCCGCCGGCCGGGCGAGGACATCGATGAGAGCACGGGGCAGCATGTGGAGGTCCAGAGCAAGGAGAATGGCGGTGATGTGGACTACATGGTAGGGTCATTTTTGGAGCTAGTGGATGTTGTTAAGCGTGTTAACGCTGCTGAGTGAGGGTATTGAAGCTTGTAAGAGGTGGTAGTGGTGGGGGCCGATTTGTGTGTACGTGATAAAGAATTATTATCCCTTCTTCCCAGATTATAAGAAACTCTATAGCATTTTTAATTCAAAATAGTGTGAGTGAACTCTGTTTTCTCAGAACTCTTCATTCATTGCACAAAGTCACTCAAAGCCTAGCCTGCGGCATGCTACGTCGTGAAGTTCAATTGAAATACAAATTGATCGCCGAATGTATTGCGATTCATCGGGCGTTTATTGACCGAGATATTCCAAGTTCCAGTCGACGTTCACCTTTACGTTCACATATGCTCCACGCAACATACACTAACTGCACCTACTGTGCCCTATACCTCCTTTTCTACCGATTCTCGCCTGCAACCGGAACATAAAGTGCAAACTCACCCGACGGGCCCTTAGCTCCAATTCTGCAGAACTCGGCTTTGAAGTTGAACGTCTCCTAGGCATTTTCGCACAGACAAGTTAGAAGGCTCCATATCACTTGTCGCATCATCATCAATTTACCCTGGGCGCTTGTTTGTCCTGCTGTTCTTTCTAGGCATCCACACATACAACTGATCTCGACGAGTCTACTGTATGATTTCTTAGCGCCAAATGGTCGTGCGAACAGACCTGAACTGCTTGACCTATACCTGTGAAGGACCCATCCGATTCGCTCCGATAGCAACCACCTAAGTGACTAATCTGCCACTGACAATGCGACTTGCGCGGGGGCACGCGTAGCGACATTGGTACTCGTGATCTATACCATGGACTATAAAAGACACCCCCCCAGACGAAAAGGAAGGAGCATTGCACTATCGTTGATCAGCGCTATACCTTTCGAGTCCTAAGCGAGTCGAAATTGAGCTTGAGCCCTAATATTCACCGTTAACTACTATGGCCCCAATCGAAGCACTGCTGTTTGATGTCTTCGGGACGGTTGTCGACTGGCGCGGACATGTTGTTGCTACATTGCAAGCCCTGGGTGCGCGATATGGTGCGGAGCTTGAGGGTAAATCCAGGACGCTCTCATTACGCATTCATTCTAGTTCTCAAAAAAAAATTTATATCAGGAACAGACTGGGGAAAATTCGCCCAAGATTGGTGGAGTGAGTGCTTAAAGGAGATGTACGTCTTTCAAGGTCCGGGTGCTTAATGCACTCTACACGCCTTTGGCTTTCCTATTCATCTTCCCAGTCGTTAAATCCAACTTACCCTTTCTAGAGGACGAATTGCTACAGGCACCTCGCAGGGTTCATTGAATTCTGATATCCTACACAAACAAGTACGTGGACGTGGATCTTACGCCTGCAACCGCCGCATATATGACGCTAACTACTTGGATAAAGATTTTAGACGAGCAGCTGAACAAGCCGGAATGGGCCCACGTCGGCCGGTTGTGGGATGAAACTGCGCGCCAGTCAATCAACTTCTCTTTGCATCGTCTCAGCGGTAAGCGATGTCGTTCTATGGTGGAATGTACTTGACCTCCGGGCAGACAATGGCATATTGTGTATGATTTCTGGGTTAATCAGGATGGCCTGACACAGTTGATGGTCTACACGAGCTTAGGAAGCACACCATCACTGCTGCACTATCGAATGGGAATGTCCGTCTGCTCGTCGACATGGTACTTATGTATTTCCGGCTTTACAATCATTAACCTTTTGCAAGTTGAATAATTGATTGCCCTTGCCCTTTGCAGGCCAAATTCGCAGGTCTGCCGTGGGACATGATATTCTCCACCGAGTTCTTCGACACCTTCAAACCGTGCGTACTTCTTGCTCACACATCAGTACACCCTTCAACTCCAGATATTAAAACATACTCTGCCCTTAATCTATATCACCAGAAATCCCAAAGCTTACATCGACGCAGCGCGTCACCTCTCCCTGCCCCCTGAGCACTGTGCGCTCGTTGCAGCACACATCTACGATCTGCGCGCAGCGGCCAAAGTCGGCATGCGCTCAGTGTACATCCGTCGGCCGGGCGAGGACATCGATCCGAGCACTGGTGAGTATGTAGATGTCAAGACCAAGGAAAATGGAGGGGACGTGGATTACGTGGTAGGAACGTTTTTGGAGCTGGCGGATGTTGTTAAGCGGGTTAATGCTGGGAAGTGAGGGGCAGTGAGGGGATCAAATATTGAAGCTTAGAAGAGGTGGTAATATTTGTTACTTTGAACAATCATCGTTTCCACTTGAATTCTTCCAGATTATGAACTTCATTACACTCATTGCGCCTTCTCGTAACGGCATGCGCACAGTGTACCAGCAAGTCGGGGCCAACAACGCCGGAGGGGTCATCGACCATCGACATGGACGCAGTGCCGACGAGGTTCATGTCAGATATTGTGAGAGTGCGAACGTAGGCGTCGATCGACGCGTCGTCCGTGGCATTTTGGAATGCAGCGCCGAAGCGCCCGGCGATCCAGTCGCTCCATGCAGGCGCCGCTGTAAAGCGCAATACGGCTTTGACGGACTCTCGCATTGCTATAATGTCAAACACCTCAGTGAGGTATCTGGGGTCGATGATCGGCGGGGCCAATGGATCTTCACTGGCAAGTTTAACGGTCCCAGCTATGAAAAGGCGACATGCCAATAATTAAAAACTATGGTTCACAGGAATCAGAGTGATACTCACTGGACTCTGGGCTAGTTAGCATAGTTCCAACCGTAAAATAGCTGCCTTCGTCTGGTCTAAAGGGCCCAGGCTTTTCGAAAAAAAGATTCTGTGGGTTGATGCGTGTTAGTGCCACTTGAGCATCAAAAAATACTATATACCGTCAACGCACAGCAAAAATCATCTCGTAGTGGGGCGAGTTGGGACCCGGTGCAGGGTCTTCTTCCCCTGGGTCCAACATAATCCAGGAAAAGCCAAAGTGGTTTACAATATTATTGATAAAAAGGCCAGTTCTATTAGCGATCCAGAGATTAACTTGATCTTCTATCTGGGCCTGGTTTCGCAATAAATCGTCAAATGTCTGGTTGGCCACTGCATCTTGGACAACGAAGATGTTGGGAAGGAGTGTGTGGTCATAAAGGTTGCTCCCCACTGCTGGATTGTTGATTAAAACGGTTATGTTCAGTTTTCGCAAGTCAACTGCATTTCCGATTCCAGAGAGCTGGAGGATCTGCGGCGTGTTGATAGCCCCTGCGGAAAGAATGACTTCTCGAGTCGCAGTCACTGTCACTAAACACCTGTATTAGCATGCCCCATCCTTACGTTGGAATACGGGTTATCATGCCTCACATGTCAAAGTCCCATGGGCGTACTGTACGCTCCGAAACGACTTGAGCCCATTTGCGGTCGTTCCAGTCTGAACGAGCTTCAAAACGGTCGCCGAAGTTAGAATGACGAAGTTCTGCCTCGCGGCCGCAGCGAGGTAGTATCCGGTGTAGGCGCTGCTGCGCGTCCCCTCCCTGGAGCTGTTCTGGACATAGCCCACACCGAGCACAATTTGGTCCCCGCCCACCGTGTCGTTGTTGTACTGGAACTCCGAAGACGGCTGGTTGAGCGTAGCCAGGACGCGAGCGTCGATGGGGAAGCTCAGTTCCGGGAGACTTGCCTGAACGTTTCCACCAAATCCATGAAGAGCAGGGATGTACTCGCCAGTGATGCTATGGCCATCAAGCGGCTGGACAATTTTTTCATACTGATAGTATTCAGCATCGAAGATTTAAAACTTGAAAGCGTTCACCGGCTTTTTGTTGGCGAGTGGGTATATGTGACGGTTCGGTCACCGTTCAACGTTCACGACTAACCATGGCCGGCCTGGGTTAGGGTCCCAGAGTGACGGGTGGTCAGGAAGTAACATGGCATAGGTTAATGGGACAGATTAGTCCAACGGTTGCGCGTGGTGCAATTCCCGCGTGTTCCATTTTACCCGTGATGTTACAAGCGTTTATGAGATCATAAAAGGGCTGGTAAGCTTTGAAAAGTTCAAACGTTTTTATATATCTACAAGCATACTAAGTTCGCGACAGAGTACAAGCATTGCAAAAGACTCCTTGTCAGGTATGTGTTTTCGTCCTGCACGCTGAACAATAATTCAACTGGTTTTCTTTTGAAGCTCGGGGTGTTGTTGTATGTGTTTTCGTCCTGCACGCTGAACAATAATTCAACTGGTTTTCTTTTGAAGCTCGGGGTGTTGTTTCTATTGTCAAGTAGACTCCATTACGGGTGTCTATATGGCTATGGCATGGCCGATGTATCACCAACTGTATGTATGTATCTTAATTGTTGTTCAGAAGAGTATTCTTTCCCAAACTCGTGGTGTACGCCCTATTTGCCTGAATACTTCTACCTTTTATATTACCTCGTAAATCTATCTCAAGCCAGCCTATCATGGCCACCGCTGCCTTACTCAACATCCGAAGGGACATTTTCTAACAAAGAAATGGCATCCGGAGAGCGCGCCTTTAGCCTCATAGGAAATGGCTCCAGGAAACTATCAACCCATATCAGGAGAAGTTACAAATCTAATGCAAGAAAGCAACATACGTAATTGTCCCCGGGGTGTACGCAAACTTGGGCAACACTTCCTTCCCATGTTCATCGAGTCCAGGCAGAATATGGCAGGTCGCGAGAGTAGTTGCAATAATTGCAAAGAGTGTGCCTTCCGCAAAATGCATTCCTGGACAAACTCGTCTGCCGAATCCAAAGACGAGGTCTGTCGCCTTCTTCATCTCTGATTCGCTACCATTGAATCTCTCGGGTTTGAACTCCATCGGGTCTGGATAGACTTCTGGGTCGTGCAACATGTGCCTTTGGCATCGAGTGTCAATGAGTGACTACGTTGGACCAAGTTTGTACACACCAAACGTTGGGCAAGATAAAGGCGCCCTTGGGTATATGATATCCTTCATAAACATCATCTTCACTAACTGCATGGGGTATTCCTGGAGGGTGGACTTTGTCAGCGTTAGCAAAAACGGCACAGGTGATAAACTGACCTAGAGGTATAGAAGGACCCATACGAAACACCTCCGCCATTATGCTCCTGATATACGGCAATCGTGGCCTATCTGATATGGTGGGTAATCTATCCTTTCCGACAACACTATCAAGTTCTGCCTGCGCCTTTGCTTGGATTTGGGGGTTCAGAATCATAGCAGCCCAGAACGTCATAACCGAGGATACATTCTGTCAAACACAATCCTCATATGTCGCAACTTAGCAAGAAGAAGGCGAAGGCCTACTGTATCAAGACCTCCTCCCATGACACTTGACGCAGCCCAACCAAGTTTCAACTCGTCATCCTCCGTGATATTTTCCCCTGCTTCCTGGATAAATGTACCACAAAGATTTGGCATTAACGTCTTTCCTGTTTTCTGCTCCTCGTTTTAGCATTGTAACAAGTCGTCACTACCAGCTTTCGTCAGGACCATACCAAGTTGTTTTTACACCACTCGTAATTGTTCCATGTTGCTGACCACATCACTTTATGCATTTCTTCAGCAGTCTTCAGAAAACCCGCTCCCGGCATCCATCGAGGTATGTGCTTCACTGCAGATTCCATTGTTAAATTCCGCTCCCTCTGTCCACCTTGTGGAATGATCACGACGTACAAGCAGGCACGAAATCGACCAAGAAATTTCCGGGCTGCGTTGCTTTCCCAAAATTCGCCATCGCCAACAGCGGTGTTGTCAAAAATGGGTCGTCGGCAGACTCAACGTAATACCCGTACGTCACTCTGAGGATGATGATTCCTATTCGCCTAGTGGTTTCAAAACATCAGACAAAATATCGACAATAATCCAAATTAAATAAAGGAAAGGGTGTGTACGCACAGATTGACCTCAGATATGAACTTGCTGGGGTCTTTGATCAAGTTTCGCACTAGCCTCGCCGATTCTTTGTCCTGCAGGCTGAAATAACGGGGGACCATGCTCTGCGAAAAATCATTAGCGACCATACGGCGCTGTTTTCTCCAATTCTCGCCATATGGCTGGAGAACAAATGTTTCGTCGTAGTGAACTCTGAAGGCATGCCAATAGTCACTTTCATCATATTCATTAGGATGGTAATGGGGGGATAGGCTTACAGATCTCCCGCAAATGTCTTGAAGAAACGATGTTGTTGAGTTTAAGCAATACGAGCAATTGGGAAGAAAGTTGAGAAACTCACAAAGTGGGGTCGATCGGAGTAAATAGACGAGCGCTTATCAAGCAGGTCTTTGGCCACCTTTGTGGAATTGATGATGATCAATGACTGCCCGAAAACGTCGACGTGAATGATATTGCCTGAATTTCACTCAATGATGGGCTCGCTATCCATGCCTGTGGCTGATGCTGGATACTGATGCTGAGAATATTATGTAATTATTCACATGACTGGGAAATATCTCATCCCGTCTCATTCACGTCGCGTCTGCGTCTACTCGAGTCGCGCGGCCGTCTCAGCACTCCTCTGTACCTTGCTTGCGCCGTATTCTTACCGCTGTTTACCTTTTGCTGTCCCTCATCTCCCCTCACGTACTGTGAATTATCATGGATTGGCATCCAACAACAATGGATTTGGAATCTTCGTATCCACAGCAATCAACGAGACTAGGCGGCCCATTGTGAGCCACAAATTGCATCACTCACATTGTACAAAGTATGCTGACTTGAGGTCTCTTAGATTGTCGCATGTCTCCGAACGTACATTTGACGTTCCCATGCCCAGTCAACCGAGGGAAAAAGAAGGTATGTGTAACCCTTGTTGATGTTGAAGTCTCGGCGGCTTATTTTGGTTGTTTAGTTCATACGTTATTCAATGTAACGACACCTGCGCATTTCCACGAGTCCGGATCAGCTACCCCATATCCCGTGGACTTGATTTCACGTCCTCGAAAGCGTGGGCGACCGCTGGGAAGCAAGAGTAAATCCAGAGCAGTGGGAGAAGACACAGATTCTTCTGCTCATCGCCGCCCCGTAGGCAGGCCGAAAGGTTCTGGCACAAAAGCACAACAAACACCTGTTGTAAAGAAAGCTGTTGGGCGGCCACGGAAAAGTAAGCCTCAGATTTCAATAGAATTCGGCCGTGTGGTGAGTCTTATTAATTTTATCTACTTGTTTACAACTAACATGGTTTACCATTGTCATAGACCATTCCAGGCACTTTTCAGCCTTCACGCCCGCCATCGGGACTTCCTTTTCCTCTTCATCGAGGAAATTCAATGCCAAATTTGTCCGGTGGATCACCTCTCGTATCGGTGGACCCATCAACTCGCCAAACACTCCCCAACCCTCTTTTCGCTCAAAATCCTGTGCTACCAAATGTCTCCGAACCCACATCGTTGTCAACAATTGAAATTATTCCGGATGAAGATCCCCAGAGACCGGTTGAACTAGCCGATGAAGACCAGGACGAAGATGAAGAAACTGGAATGTCGGGCGAGGGAATTGGTGTAGATGTTGGGTTTGAGGAGAATCAGGATGAAAAGGGTGATGAGCTGGATCCAGTTGATGAGAATGTTGAGGACAGTGAGTACCAAGAAAATACAGGTAGGCGCATCCGTCATGCGCGTCCTGTTTGGCTTCTCGAGGCTTTCGAAGCCAAAGTTTTGGAATCTGCGCCCGAAAAACGAGACAAGCATGGCCTTCCCCCCTTGTATTCCAAAAACTGTTCATTTTGGTTTCCTAGACCAGCAATATATTTCATTCTTCAACGCAACAAACCGTCTCCCCATGAGCTGTGGGATATCCGCTTTTATTTGTGGGACCCTCAAGCATTATTCAAACGCATTCCCTGTCCAATTTGCAAGTCAACACTACAACGTCACGCAAATATATCATATCCTCGCCGATGCATTGATATTGATTCCGAATTCTATCTTATTGGATATCGCTATCGTTGCAGTGTCTGCACTCATCCAAAGTCTGGAAAGCACACTGTGACCTTTAATAGCTGGGATAGCCGCATTCTCTCGGCACTTCCACAAGATTTGGCTGCTGAATTCCCCGCCATTCTTAGTCATCGTAGTGCGATATCCAAACGGCTTTTTCAGTATGTAAGGTCGTCGTTCCAGAACGGTTTGGGTGCAAAGCAAATATCGGACACAATTCGAGTGCATCATTTGCTGAAGTATGATGAGCTTCATCTTCAGTATTTGAACCAATTAGCTGGCCGTAAACTGGACAAATGGCGGGAAGAAAAGTATATGTCATTTCCACGTTTTGATGATATCAGTCCTCATGGCAGGCATGGATTTACACCAAGCGCACAATGGATCCGGAACATGTACGACCGATTCATTATGGAGCATATCCATGATTTCAACCAGCATATGTCTATGCTTAGTGCAGAAATTTGTGCACTCGATCATAGCCACAAGGTGGTAGTTGTCTATTATCACTACTATAACTCTTTACTAACTTTATTTTTGTAATCAGATCACAAAGCATATTGCCAAGGTCAATGGCGAAGAAATATTTACGGGATTGCTTACGGTCACCAATGAAAGGGGCGAGATCCGGTCATGTAGCCTTGTTGCAACAAAGTCACATTCTCAATACCAGCTCGCACTCAAGCAAATGCTTCACTCACTCAAGATGTATGGTCATTCCGAACCCAAGCTTGCATTTACAGATAACGTTGCCAGTGACAAGGCATTCCTTGAAGATGCCTGGCCGTCTCTTCGAGAGTCTGTGGTACCAGTTGAAAAGTATCCAGATCTTGAACCACTTGCCGTACCGACACCGCCTATTGCTATTTTTGTAAAAAGCACAGCGTCTGCCATAGACGCTGCCATGGCCTCTATTCTTGATGATCTTGATCCAAGTCATCCTGACAAAAAAATCGTGATAGGGTTTGATTCCGAGTGGAATGTTGAAGTATCATCTAATGGCCATATTCTGCATCGAGGACAAACAGCTATTATTCAAATAGCATATAAATCATCCATATACATTCTTCAGGTAATGTATAAGCTACTTAAACCAATGATTAAATGTAAACTAATAAAATTCTGATTAGATTGGTGATATGTTAGCAGGCGGTACACTTCCAAGTCAGCTTAGGATTTTATTGGAAAATCCAAATATTGTGAAAGCTGGACGGCTTGTTGAAGCCGATTTAAAGCATCTTCAAACTGCTTCCCAGTCACCCAAACCTTTTGTTGGCGCTCTTGACCTTGCCAAATATGCAAAAGACAAAATGGTAATATCTTCCGCACGATGCAGTTTGGCTGATCTATGTGCATTGGTTTTGGGAAAACGATTAAACAAAAACGTTCCCGAGCGCATTAGCAGTGCTTGGGAAAATGAAATCCTTACTCGCGATCAACTCGCCTATGCAGCCTGTGATGCATATGCTTGTATATGCATTTACAACAAACTTTCGACTCTTGAAACACCGCAAGTTCTTCCTTCTCAATTTAATGCAGGCATTCCTGTTCTCTTATTCAACACCGACAAGGCATCTGTGATTGCTCGAGGAAAAATTTCATCCCACAAAGATGATAGGCAACTCGATGGCATCAATATTACTACTACAAGAACTGCTGTCGACATTGAAGAAGTATTTGTCCCTGGTGCACTAATCAGCAGTCATCGGAACTGTTCACTTGCATCATTTGGGACACCACCATTTACTCTTGTCTGTTTACGAAGTCATTTAAAGACCTTTTCGCCAACATTTTGGACACATCATTCAAGTCAGTCGGACTCGTCTTCTAGAGCTCAAACAAGCCCTATGTCTCTAGATCAGTCATCCAATCAGGATCTATTGACTGCCAGCTTGGCAGAGTTGGATGATAACGACCTCTCACTTGATGCAACTTTTGATGATGATTCAATTCCTTCAATCGGAAATCTTGTTGTTGAAAATCATCGGCCTACTAGTGCACCTCCTATAACCACAGACCATCCTCGCAATATTGACCCAGAAAGTGCATCGTTAGGCCAACAAGTACTGGACCAGTATCCAAATACCTGGGACAGTACAATTCGGAGCCGGGTCCTCAAAGACGTTTTCCATGTTTTCAACATGTTTCATATCTCCTCAACACATGGTTTACGTGCAGAGTTTGCCCGACAGCTTCGGGATGCAATATTTATTCCTGACGGTGAAGACCGTGCCAAAATTAGTGCATGGGGCGCAATGCAAACACCACCATTGACTTTTGAGCAAATCCAAAAGCTTCGTCCACGCTGGTTATGGAAACGATGTAAACGAATCATTCCACCAGCTGACATACTGCATGGATTGCTAAAGAAGGTTTTTGAAACTTTTGGCCCCCTCAAAGATGCTACAACAGGTGCTCCTTTGTTTAACTTTAATGATTGGAAGACCTCGGGCCATATTCTTGATTTGACACGACGCGGTTTTATATCTGATCCACCCGGAATTCCTCTCTATGCGGCAATAGGGATTGATAGTGCAGCACCAAGTCTCACTATCTATCGATGTTTTCGTGGAACAAACATGACAGAGGGTGGAGTACATACTCATCTTAGATCACATCTTCCATCGTCGGGTGCATCAGTGCAACATGTTTACTCATGCCTTGCTGATTTCACTCTGCACCACAACCTTGTGGTAAGAAAGACCATATCTACTGTTACTTACTCTATCATATTAAACTGTTTTGTTAGGTTGGAACATTCAATAGCACTGGACAAAAGTATCGCAGCCATTTCTCAATCTGGTTAACCAACAGCATTCAGGAGCGATTGTCATTTCTTCACGATGTTCTAATAAATCCCGTGGAAATTACTGGATGGGTTAACGGAAACCTATACATTCCTACCACCGAAACGTTAGGCATTCTTCCGATTCCAACCAGCATTCGCATTGCAACTGGGATGTCTGAATTTATTCCTAGCATTGACAAAAAGCAACGTCATGCTTTTCTAGCTCAAATGCAACACACACGAAAGCCCATTCTTCCGATTCATAACGACATTGAAAAGCAGCTTTTCCGAGATCTTATGCAAGCCAATCCCGACTACAACTCTCTGACATCCGGCCCAATCTGGAAAAAGGCCGTGAAGGTCTGGAATCACTACGCTGATATCAATTCAGAGATATCATACAAGGTAAGCACAAAATAGCTTAAACATGACTAGTATCCTAATATTCATTTACTGCAGTTAATTGAACAATTAAAATCGTACTATGCACATTGGAAAACAAACCTCAATGTTAAAGAGTCTCTTTTTACAACATATGACATTCGGAAACCATTGGCAGCAATCCTTAGCAACCCATCTCGCTCAGTAACGGCACCCCGTGTACCAGAGAAAACTCTGAAACCACTGAGTGTCGATGACGGACTTCTTCCAACGTCCGTTTCTGTTGGAACCTTTAATACAAATCGTTCAGAGGTGCATGGTAACAACAAAGACACACCTGTACACGATGACCAACAGACACCGTTGCAAAGTGCAAATTCCGACCTTTTGCTGCCCCACTCAACAACTCGAAAAACCTTTACTACCGCGACAAATCTTGCAGTACACAATCGTGTAAATCGCGAAGCACTGTCTGAGAAACGTGTGCGTGAACAGATTCAACGATCGCACGCTTTAGATAAGGGAAAACGGCCTCGTACCTGTGCAAAATGCGGCTCCACACAATGTTCGGGTCGCCAACGGGTCAAGCATTGCCACAACCGTTGTCGTGATTGTGGAAATGTCAAATGCAAAGGTCGGTACACCAAGCGACCTGACAAGCCTTGTTATGTGGGATGGGTAGATGTTCCCGAGGAGCGATGGCCTAAACTGACCTAAATGCTCATGACATCTGGATTTCATTCATGTAATAGTAGAAACCATTGAAATTAGTACTACAACTTGCTATAAAATTAATAAATCACTTACTGTACTCCTTATTATTTGTCCGTAATCTAGAACAAGTTTCAGAAACCCTCAAACATTACCAGAGTTGATCCTCTAGCTACCGCGTCTTCGATCATCCTTCCCTTTTCGCCCAATTAGCACCCTCAACCCCTCACCTGCACAGCAGGCTATGTGTCCCTCATGAACACCACAAACATCAATCTGCCCATCCCAAGGAGCGCGTTTTACGCATCAGCATGCCCAAGTGTCCAGAATCACTTTTCGTGTGAGACGGCACTTACCACACCGGCCGTCAACGTGAGAATGATGCGGTCAGTGGGTCTGGATGCGAGGGTCCGTGTTTTTCTTGGTGAGCATTCTTCAAATGTGGTCAACACCATCACTAACCTTGACGCGCATCGTTTTCAAGGGACACACCATGCGAAAGTGCAGGAATGCTTTGTTCAAGGATGTGACTTCATGGGTGTTAATTTCGTGGCGGACACAATTGGATGTGCAGGGATGGATAGAAGACTTGGACGCATCAACACAGCGTGCCAGTAAAAAGACTTCGATGGGGTCACTAACCTTGAGAAGAAATCGTGGTGTTTTTGAATCGGGAAGCGCAGCGACGAGTTCATCTGCGAGACGAGCACGTCACTACGTGGAACACACGTACATGTGCAGAGACGTACGAGTTGGGTATGGTGAGATAGAGGCTGTCAACGACCCTAACCTTGACAACAGCCCCACACGCGGATCTGCGGGAAGGGATAGAGGACGCGTTGTCGCAGCGTGTTCAGGCTCATCGTGCCTAGCTGGCCATGAACGAGCTGGTTATGTTGGTGAGTATGGCACTAAAATTTAAAGAGGTTGTCGGGGTCACTCACCTTGAGAAGAAATCTCACCGGCATGGCGTTTTCGTAGCGGGAAGCACAGCGACGATGTTTTGTAAGATGAGCACGGCCAGTTTGGGAGGCGGGGTGTAGAGAGGCATTGAAACGTGTTCGATACGACTTGCTGGGTGTGTATGAGTGTGGTATGGTGAGTACAGCATCATATGGAGGCTGTCAGTGACACTAACCTTGCCAAGAACCCTCAACATCATCCGAGCACATCGTTTTCGAGGCACGAAGCGCGGTGGATAGCCTTGACGAGGACGGGAATGGGTGGTGAACGCGTCGGCAAAGCACGTTCAAGTCGTCAAGAGCCCCAACGTGACGCGAGCGCGTCGTCTTCGAAGTGGGAAGCGCGGTGTTTAGTTTTGACGAGCCTGGGAATGGATGGGGGACGCGGCTGATGAGCATGGGGATGGTGGATGCGTCGGCAACGCGTATTCAATTCGATTTTCTGGGTGTTGTTGCTGGTGTGGGTTGGGGAATCACGGCGGGAACGGCGGGTGGGCGTTGTTGGTGCCCTGCTGTGAATTGTTGCAGTTTCCAGCTAAGTCCTTTGCCTTGGCGTCGGAGATGTGCGCACCTTCATCTAACCGTTGCACAGTGCTATCTATGCGAGGTCAAATCGTAAGCGAGCATCAGATTCCATGAAATGTATTCGGGGCTCTTACCATGTTTGATTTATTTTTCGTGTATTTTTGTTCATCTAAGCGAGAATCAAGAGTTTAGCCGAGTTGAACCAAGCCGGCTAATCGTGAAGCAATGCGAACCACTGATATGTTAGATACTAACAGTGTAGTAACGATGTTAGTAGTATGAAATGAAGGGTGAATTCGTTCCCTCCCTTCCCTCCTTCTCTTTCCTTTTTTGTATTTTCTTTTTTTATTTTCTTTTTTAATTTTTAACCCACAAGCACCAGTATCGGGCCCAATGATGAACACGCTCTTTTACGCTTCAATGCTCAACCACGTACCGTATCGCTTCCCCCATTCTCCAAATACGAGCCAAGGATCTTTGTCTGGCATTTGGTGTGCATTGCCTATCACTGGGAGACGCCGCGGGCCTGGAGGATGTCGCGAGTCCCGCTTTTGTGATCCAGCAAGATAATACACAGCGAGCGCTCCTAACGAAGCAGACGCGATGAAGGTGGGGGAAGTCAGAATATCCATTGCCATGAGGGGCGCAACCCAACTACTGCAAAGCAGCCTAGATAATTCCTGGTGCTACATGTACGAACTACGGCGTTTTTGCCGGCGCGAGCCCCAAAGATTTGATAATTAACATTGATGCATGATGGATGGTACTTACATACTTACTCTCTTCCGCAGGACCCTCGGCATTTAGCCCAAAGGACGTTCCCAAAAAAAGTCGATTTCTGGGATTTTTGTCCGACCCGATTTTCAGCGATTTTGAAAATTTTTGTCCGGATATAGAACGACCTATCAATTTTTTCGGAAGTTTGTCCGGAAATTGGGAACGACCCTCCAGAGGCCCAATTCGTGTCCGGACAGGCACAAAATTCAATTTTTTCGCTGCTGCGCCCGCGCAGCAGCAATTAGGATACTTCTGAACCATTTTGTGGATGCCTGTAATCGAAAAAAAGCTGATGGTAGGAATACATAACTACAATTGAATGTGTGATGCAGAAAATCTATGTAATAATATCTAAATTTCGCTTTGCAAACATTTTCATCGCCTTTTTTATGCTTCCTACTCCGGCAAACAGTGTTCTGTAAAGGGAAATATCTTGTGCATGGACCTCAAAACCTGTTGGAGTGACAAGCAAGGGTTTATGATGGAGGAGAGTGAGTAACTTGCACTAGGTTGCGGAGAAATGTAATGTTGGGTATAGGCCGTGTACGAAGGCAGATAGGGTTTGTGGTTGGTGCGTCTCTGCTGAACCATGCCGCTGTCTTGACTGAAATGATTTCCACAGATATTTCTGGCAGTTGAGTAGTAATGAATTGAGACACTGATTGGATGGGGGAATATCTTCTTGAAAGGGCGATGGAACCGTCAACAGTGCCTTTTTTGCATCTTCAATAAATGCTGGAGCTGGAGAAGGATATTTTTTGCCTTGCAAAATCCAGTCTGAGTCGACAAAAGGGCGATTGTCGTTGAGGTCAATTATATTGTTAGCCATGGAAAACAATGCAAGGAAAGAGGCTGAAAGAGGTAGCTAGGTCGACAGAGGTAGCTAGGTGATCGAAAGTAGCCAAATTCATAATTTGTAAAATCTCATTACATTTTGTTGTTATTCTTACGGTTATACCAATTTTCTTGAACTATGGGTTTACTAAGGGCAAAATACTAAAAAGGCGATATCGAGATTAGAAACAACAACGTAGTATCACATTACAAAGGGCGGGGAGCGACTACACGCTTAGCCTCTATACTAACCGATGACTTATATTTTGAGGGTCGTTGATCATGATATATGTCCGGTTTTTGGATCGACCTCGGTGGTCCTGCAACTTTTCTGTCCGGAATTCTGGAACGACATTTTGCTCAAAATCAGTCATTTTTGTCCGGTTTTGGAACGTCCTAAGGGGTCGATTTTCAAAATTTTTGTCCGTCCGACGGAACGTCCTTTGGGCTAAATGCCGAGGGTCCTTCTTCCGCCCGCGAAGGTATTTAGGGCTTAAGGGACTTCATTTCCACTGTCAGAACGAAGACAGGGGCAAATCCTGTGATTGCCGTGAGTTGTTGTTGTTGTTGTTCAATTGATGATTGATTATGACATCCTATTGACCGATGAATCTCCTTTTCAACTCCTTTTGACCTTCAACTTCAATGGTCAACGTTCGACATTCACTGTTCTCCACGCAAACCCCACATATCATACGCCAATCACAGTTGCTGCGCCTATGACATGGTAATTGCTTATCTATACCTCTTTTTTTGCCGATTCTCGCCTCAGTCTTTAACCGGGACGCAAAGCAGACACTCGCGACGCGTAAGCGCCAGAACACAGCTCGAGCGTCTAACGCATTTCGCTTACAAGGCTTTCTATCATCTATCCCATCATTGCATCAAGATGTCCCGTGGGCACCTGCTCATCCTGTCCTCTCTGGCCCACAACAACAAACCTTTTCATCACTTCCTCGAAATGAAATGCGGAATACATGGAGTTGAATTAAAGACAAAAATATACATGGTATGAGTACAATTGCGTATTTGTAAAAGATTTCAGTGCGGCTCATCCATATCAAACATATCAGCAGGGGTTCTGAGCCACCAGAATTTAGAATTTCTCTGAGGGTACCTCGGCCTGGGGCGTGAGGCGGACGGCGTGCCTGCGGAAGGTAGAGCTGAAGTCAGGGGTCGCAGAGTGTGCCGTCACTCGGTTATCCTACAGGGGGTGTATATCAGTCAGAAAGTAAGTTCACAATCATACAGCAAATAACGTACCCAGACAACTACAGTTCCAGGCTCGTACCGTGCCCTGATCTGGAAGTCGGCACCCTTTGAAATATGGTCGAAGAGGAACTTGAGGAGATACTCGGACTCCTCAGCGCGGTAGCCAACGATGTGACGAGTGAATCCCTGATTGACGTAAAGAGCCTTCTCTCCAGTTACCGGGTGGACGCGGACGAGAGGGTGCTCAGTCTCAACGGGCTCGCGGCGGACAGGGCCGTTGCGCTTCCTGGAGAAGTCGGCCTGGTAGACGGCGGAGTGGACGGCCTTGAGACCTTCGAGGCGTTTCTGGAATTCAGGGGAAAGGCGGTTGTATGCCTCAACTTGGGACAGGAAGAGGGTGTCTCCTCCTCCGACTTCGGGCTGGTGACGCATTGATTAAATGCCATGCATTTTAAAGTTCCTGGAATAGTACTCACTTGGTCGAGGATGAAGAAGAAGGTGGTGCCAGGAGGTTGACGCTCGTACGAGACGTCGGAGTGCCATGAAGTATGGTTGATGCGGTTGCCTCCAGTATATTCTTGGAATCGGTTGTGCTTAGCATCACGATAAACTGCAGGACAGAATATATGAGCATTAAATAAATGAGACTTTGATTCTGTACTGACCGACGTGGAACTCTGGGAAACCCTTCACGTTTCCAGAGGTCGGGTGAACGTGGATGGGGCCGAAGTGCCTTAACCATTTAATCAGTTCCCCCCTTCAAAAAAATTGTCAAAAAGCCTACTTGGCTATTTCGATCTGGCGCTCGGGGCCCAAATCCTTGAAATCCTGATCACGGAAAATGACGACCTTTCTCTCCGCGACCAACAATGCCAATTCGTCCAATCCCTCCTTTCCAAGAGACGAGAGCTGGATTCCCTTCACCTCGGTACCGAGATAGGGGCTGATGTGAGTAGTCTCGACGTTAGGTGTAAGAAGATGGGGCTTCTTGGGGTCAGCGCGCGATCCAGGGTCGACGTGGTCTACAAATTCTGAATAAATAAAAGAGTGTGACGATAGCGAAGTTGCATACCAAAGAGTTCCAGAGGAGGGAACTTCTCGTTGACGTCAAAGTAAGGGAGGTAGGCTGGATAGGAGGGAGTCTGCGAATAGGAGGTAAACTAAACCTGCTGATCATAGACGGTAGAAAAACTAAAATGTACCTTGCTAGTGTCATATTCAATCTCCCCGGTTTTCTCGGCTGCTTGAGTCTTCAAGTTTTCCTTCGCGACTTGGATTGGGTCGGAGACGACGGATTCAATTTGCGCAACGGAGGGTGCCATTTCAAGAGGTGTGCTGTTGAGTCGAGTAGATCAAGGAAGATAGATGTTGTGTATACTCTTCCATCCCAATACCGCCAAAGTATTTATACACAGTCTTGCAGTATGCGGTAATTACGGTACCAGCGCAATATCGAAGCAATATCGCCATCCGACCGCGCAATACAGAACATTTACACAGATGGCTAGACATCCGTGTCCACAAGCACGCCTTATCTAAAGGAAAGAGGAAACCCGAGCGTCAGATGACAACAAAAGTGACCTAATGTGAGATACTGTTCGAATTACAGAGAGCATTAGCTGAATTGCCTACCAGGTTAGATATCCAATATGGCGCGCTTTAAGCTGCCGATGGCGCAACCACCTCAAAGCTATAGAGGGTTTTCACGGTTAGACTTCCGGATTGCTCTTGTGTAGCAATTTTGGGAGCAGATGCGGTGTTTCCTTGCTGTTGTTATCAGAAGCCGACAATTGGATGTCGTAGTTGAAATGGCGGGACTCTAGCATTGTGCATTAGGAGAGAGAAGGAAGGAGACATTGATCGCAAGGCATTATCCGAGAGCGTCCCTGTCGGACAATGAATCGGAGCGTAAACATTAATTAACTTAGCCAAATTTAACTCCGCATTGTGATGGGCGAAGTTGAAGCTTCAAAGTTCAAAGCAAATGAACCGTTTGATAGAAGTCTTGTGATACTTAGAAAAGTACTATTCTGCCTAAAATAAAATTGCACTTCGAATGGCTATATCTCTATGGCACTCTAGCTTCAGCGGCCAGTTTTTCGGCAAGTGACTCAATTTCAGTCCCAGCTAAGTACAATAGGGACCTTCAGAATTGAAATACAACCCGACTAGTCGGTCGTATTTGGCCCTGTGCGATTACGCTTACTAAGTCGAAGTTCAAGGTCCGCTTTGTGACTGATGTGACGGAATTCCTCTTATTGATAACTTGTTGATAACGATGGTTTTGACTGGCTTCCACCATCTTGAATCCTCTTCCCATCGCCAATCCTATGGAGGCTTTCATTTCAGGCCTTTACATAGTAGACTATTAAGACATTGCTCTCCATGAAGCACTGACCCTCTTTCTGGTCCCGTTTGCATGATCAAGGGCTGATGATATGAAATATTTCACTCATCAGTGCGTGTAATTTAGATACTGCTGCAACAGCACCTCGTGAGGACGTTTTCGCGACGTGTCGAGACGTGTTTTGTTTGCTTAATCATTGTTTAATTCTCTAACCACACAGGAGATGCACCAAACACGTCAATACCGAAATGAGAGTATAAGAAGTAAGCATTGAATCGGTCTCATCAACCCCATCTCTGTTTCCCTTGCCATTTTTTCTTAGTATCGCTCAATGCCTATCCAACAATCTACGTTGATTAAAAATTATCTACGCTGTCTACGTCATTGGGAGTGACATCGAAGTGACAGTCCAAGACAAGGCCAAGCACAGTCGGACTTCGAATCATCAAATCGGTGGCGTCGAAATACGACCGACTAGTCGGGTCGTATTTCAATTCTGAAGGTCCCTAATGACGTACGTGGCTGAATGACTTTGCCAACGCAATTTCAAATTCGACAACCACGAAATGCAAAGAGCAAAGCTGGCGGGCCAACACAGATCAATCATCAAAGTCGCCATATCATCCCGTATGGCAGAATGGTGAACGAGAGAGATCGAAATGCGTAACATTTTGGGTTTTGACGCAGGATATTCGTAGTGCTGTACAGTGTAAGTGATGATGCTTTTCAGCACGGGAACTGGCCAGTTGTATCTACATCATGGGGAACATCTGTCTACCCACCTGAAGTGATCAATGAATCGAAATTCAAGGCTACGGAATGTCCAAAGCGTCCCATGACATAAACGACGGTCCAAAAACTACCGAATTGCAAAATGTTCTTGTGCGTACGTACATGCTATACTATAATGTCCATGACTCCGAAAAGACAAAAAAGAGAAAAAAAAATCCGGTACAGAGCAGTGAAAAGCGAAGTGTACGAGTACGAACATCCAAAAAAAAGGAGTATTAGGAGTGATCAAAGATGTACGCTTGTAGGAGTGGATTTTGAAAGAGAAGAATGTTGTTGTGGGTTGCAGTGCGTGGTTGTGTCGTTGATTAAGGGGTTCGTATAGTTAGACGAGGGAGTGAGGTGAAGATGGTGGTTTTGGTCAGCAAGAAGTTCAAGCGTAAAGACAAGAAGAAAGTCCGAAGCTCCACTATAGAGACAGCATCCCAATAAGAGTCATTCCAGCAGCGAGGAACATTCCAGCACCCAGTCGGATGCTAGAAACAGCATCAGATTTATTGTTATTGGAAGACCCGGATGAGTTGCCCGACGATGAGTTCGTTCCAGAACCAGAGCCCGAAGAACCGGTCGTGTTTCCTGTGGCGCTAGAACCGTTTGAAGATGAACCAGATGACAAAGCCGAAGGAAGCTTGGAGATTGTGGCCCATGTACCGCCTGTGAGATATTGTCAAAAAAAGTAGAACTGGGGAGGTCATTTTAGGAATTCATACCGCTGGTAGTGGTCTTGGGGTCATACGCCAAAAATGCTACCTGTCCGGCAGTGTTCAACTGAACGAGGGCGCTGGTGGAAGCGCTGTACGAGGCAAATGGATCACGTTGGGGAGGACCGGAGAGTGTTTTCGTGGTGTTGCTCTCGACGTTGATGACATATGTCGCGCTTCCGTCGTCGGGAATGAACGCAAATTCTTGTTGGACACCGCTGTCAAGGAAGAACGACGCGGCTTTGCCATGGGTGTCAGGGAAGGCGGTGCCATAGAATTGTGGTGCTGGTTGCATGAACGAGACTCCAGGGGGTGTAAGACGGATGTTAAAGGCAAAAAAGAGAACGGAGCTTACAGTGAATCACAAAGATTTTGGCATTGCCTGGGGCCAGGCCTGGGACACCGAGGAAGTGGACATGGTTTTGGGCAAGTGCCATGACAGGTTCGTATCCAGCTGTGTTCGCTCCGGGCGTCGAGGTGCCGTCTGGATCAGACGAAAGATCAGGTTTCTGCACCTCCTTCCACGGAATAGCGCTCGGAATGGCAGCTGTTTGCGACTGCATGTCGAGCGAGAACATGTCACCAGCGGAGTAGGAGTCTGTCGGATAAAAATAGATTCAAGCCTAAATGGTGTGACGAGGCTAGCACTCACAGAAGACGTTGGTGTCGTGGTCCAGGATGGCGGCAAAGTTGGTTGGATCGAATGTACCAACGTCCACACTCTGTTTGGACCAAGAGGCTTTCGCAACATCATAGATGTAGATTGAAGATGGACTTGAGCTGTCGGCATTGAGAACGTAGATGGCATTGAAGAACTGGAGCAAAATGGTCAGCCACGGCGATCCTAGGGGGCATGTTTCTTACCTGGGCCAGGTAGCACGTTGTGTTGGCGCTATCGAACGGTCTGGGGGCAATTTAGCTCGTATCCGTTAATTGAGCAAGCAAGACTCACGGGCGACCCTGAGTCGTGATATCCGTTGGAGCACCTGAATGAGTGGTTAACAAAACTCAAGAATTAAAGCAAGATTCAGACGCACTTGATGAGGTCCACGTGTCCTGTGTCCCAGCATTGTAATCCTTCCCATTGAACCCAAATGCCAACAGATTCCAGTTGATGTCAAAAGTAACGCATGCTGCTGGACCTGAGGTGCCCGCCGCTGTGGCTGCCCCGTGGATTCCCGCAATAACAAAGGCGGTCAGAAGGGACCAAATCATGATGGTGTTGTTGAGTGTGATTGTAAGTAAAGAAAGAAAGCAAGAGAAAAGAGCGTGGTTGAGTCCGACTGAAACTGACACTGATGATGGGAACCGCAAAGCAACGACCAGCGGAATCGGTGTCAATTCTCCGTCATATATTTTTGGCGGTCGCCGTATCACGTGGAACACCCATTGTTCACCGCTCAGGCTTCAAGTGTGGGCTTCTGGAAGCGCACATATTCTAGCTCAAGACTAAAAAACAATTATAGTATATTAAAGGAAAGCCACCTCGACTCTAATGAAATCACAATAACTTTGTAATAGCTTGACCAGGTACAAGGAAAGGTTGTTACTAAATATAGTCTACCATGTCAGAAACAAACTTAGAATTGTAATCCCACGAGACCTCCACTGAGGTCGAGTCTAGTAAAAGTCTATCAGGGACGGATGACTCTAAAGTCTACATAATCCAGGTTTCTCTGGCTTTATAATGGGAATTAATCCAAGTCGGAGGCACCCGACTTGTTCTCAATGACACAAATTGGGATAAATAAATCCACTCATGATTAGAAATTGCAACTGGCAAAAAAAGATATCGACTATTAGGTACCCTGGTTAACACCCCTCTTAATGCGGCGCGAGTGCCTCCTTCTAATAATAAAAATCGACAACGATATGACGCTGACTGTAAAAATCGACGCTGCAGCTGCAAGGGCAATGAATAATTGATGTCTACTGTGAATTAAATTACCGCTAAAATAGTAGATGAGGATTTATTAATAATGTACGACTTCCTATTAATGTAACATGCTCACTTGGTTGAAAACGTAGTCTCAGTACTACTTGCACTACTCTGGGTCAGAGCGGTAGTAAACAGCTTGGTAGTAAGCTTGGAAGGCAAGGTATTGATAACAGAGCCCTCGGTTATTTTACTAGAGAGAGAGAGCTAAGAAGAGTTTGAATGCGCAATAGAAATCCTTTCTGGCGGCATATAAGACTTACCTTGGTAAAGCTTTGATCAATGGACGATGAGGAACCCGCGACGTGTGCGTTGGACTGCTATAATATTGATGTTAAGGAATGGCTAGATGAATCAGATTTCGATGGATTTGCTTGTCTGAAAGACTGGTTTGGGGATTCTATGAGTAGTCAAATATTAAATGCAGATAGTATGCTACCTGTGTGGCACCGTTTGACGAGCTAGAAGTAAGGAATGTGGTCGATATGCTTTCTGCAAAATTGGTGGTAGTTTCAAAAGGAGTGGAACTAGCTGAGTTTGCTTCTAACGAAGGAGATGATACTGGAGAAAAAGCCGGTGGCAAGCTGGGAGCACTTAGAGGGAGCAAGGGAGATTTGGGTTTCACGAATAGAGAGATATTGTGTGGTAAATTAACCAATTCAAAAGTGTTCCGAATCTGAGCCTCGCAAGTATGCTATGGGGTATGTTGGGCGGGTCGTTAGAGTGTATAATAATACAGACTGAGATGAGCAATACCTGGCCCATGATAGCCAAATAGTTCCACCACCCCTCAACTATCTCAATTAAAGGATAAGCGTCGAATCACAGAGCGCATCCCCGTCGCTACCCTTGAGCATTTAAGAAAGACAGTTCATACCATTTACATTCTTCCGTATACTATAATTGCACTGTAATCTTCCAGCAGGGTTTTCTATCTCCCCTTTATTCTTCCTTGAATTGAACCTTTCCTAGAACAAGATGCATTTGAAACACATCATGTTGATTGAACCCAAGGGGCACCACAATTTGGATCGGCGATATCGGGTCAGCATCGGGCCGCCCATCGGCAGTCCTGCTGGTGGAATTTTTTTAAACACAGATTTTTAAACCAAACCATATTTTTATAAGAATAAATCTGCTCGCTATAGTAAGAACCATAGTTTCTACCCAAACATCACTCAGGGTACATGTAACTAGATTATTATCACTATTGTATCACAATTATCATGGTTTATCTTGGGTTCCACCTTGTCGGCATGAACATGCCGAGTAACAACAAAATCTTTTAACCACGTGCACGGCATCGCCGGCTCACGACCTTAGAATTGCCTTGAAAAAACTTTTTGGTGGACGCCAGATATTACATTACTTTGTGGCTGACCTACAGTCTCGACATACCTTGTGGATAAACATATTTGCTAGGGAATGCACTTAAATGCACAATAATTCCCATAAAATCCAAGGTCGATATGAACCTGTTTGCCTGTATCCAAAAAAGACCCTGTCTTCCTGTTCGAATTACCACTGTAGTGCTATTCAATTGAGGTTGATTAACTTGATTTAAAGTTATTGAGATGGCATCGATTTGTTCTCGACAACAAAGCATTCGAGCGCTATATATATAATACACATGGATATCTTATCTACAGGGAAACGAGTGAAACTTCAGCGGTTCACTGAGATAGCTTGTCTTATACCCGTCTTAACGCGACGAAAGTGCCTCCTTCTGATAAAGAATATTGACCACAGTATGAGACTGACCGCAAACAGCGATGCTACTATTCCAAGGGCAATAAATGATCGGTGTCCCTTGTTGAATACAATATCTCTAAGTAGTTTGTAAAAATTTAGAAGGAATGTACCCATATTTTCCAGAAACGTAGCGTGCTCACTTTGTCGAAGATGTAGTCTCGATACTTCCTGCGCTACTCTGATTCAGTGTGGTAGTAGGAGAGATGATTGTAGTCTCTGGGAGACTTGTACTAGATAGAAGCGTTGTACTCTGGAAGCCTGCAGTAGATTGAGGGATCTATAAAAAATCCTGGATTCGAGATGGCAAATTTTGCAGACGAACGATCAAGATGTACCTTAGTGGAGGTTTGGGGTAATAAATTCGACGGAATTACCCCGACGGATCGAGAATTTATGTCTGCGGACTGCCATGATGTGTTTATTGAAGATTGCGAGTTAGACGGCAACGCTTTTCTGGAGGACTGTGTCGGACATTAATTGTAAGTAAATTCAATGTATCATTTGGAAATAATAATACTACCTCGGTGGGACTTTGCATGGTACTGAGATTGGATGATGTGGTTTCTCTACTTTCTGAAGAACTGACGGTGTTTTGTGAAGGAGTGAAACTTTGAGTCGAGGGTGACAGTGTGGCGAAAAATGATGGTAAGCTCGGCATTTGTGACGGGAGCAAGGCCAATGTGGAAAGCTCTGGTTCAACGCTAGAGGGTGTGTTGACCGGTTTTGGGCAGGTATGGGTAGCGCAATTGGAGGTTCTGCAGTGAGCTAGGAGATGGTGTCTGAGTTGTCAGAATGCATAATACAGAATGTAACGAGATAGCTCCCTTCTTAAAGTAGCTCAATTCGTTGAGTTATCGGTCTATGCCAGTGCGGTGCTGTTGAGGCGAAGGAGGCACTGGGGAGGAATGGCATATCACGTCGTTACCTGCATCTATTTCAGAAGAACGGTTGATATCATGACATGAGAAATGCAGTGTCCAGTGTATATTTATTCTACAAGCTGAGGTGTGCCACCGACGTCGGCCCTGGACTAGAAAAAGGAGCAGAATGAGGAACACGCATATGAAACACCGATTGAAGAGAGAACCAGCTCGATGTATTTTTCAAGATATATAAACTACGATAAGACACAATGACTTTAACCGTCAGGGATAATTTGGCTGTGTAGAAACTTACTGCTTCAATGCATAGAAACCATCAAACGTGAAATCCACAATCTACACACGCGTCAAACGGTGTCAACCCTATTGAGTAAAGTCGGGAATAATGCAGCAACGGTTGCTTTGGTCGAATCAAATCTGCGAACACGGTGTATTCTTCGACAAAGGCTTGAGTCTACCGTGGCAAAAGATAACCATGAAAAAAATTTACATGATGATCCACAGATGATCAACAATTCTACGGATGTATTTACCATTATGAAAGCAGAATTTGGCTATAAAGGATTTGTATTTGCGTTTCTCAACGCAATGTTAATCATAAAGCTAGTATTATTAAAATTTCTTAGAGTCAAACCCCTACCTTGAGCTTGGATATTATGAAGTGGATCATTTGATTGACGGATTACTTCAGGTAATGACTGAGGTATTACAATCAAGGAGTCATACATTTACCATATTAATTTACTCTCGTCTCCACGGACTGCCTCTGCGCGTCTAATTGCTGGTCTATTCTGAATATGAGATCCGTACAGTTATTGAAGGTGACGGGTTGCCGTAACGAGGCACGACCGGCTATTCGCAGATGAAGAATGAGGCTGCTTCCCTGATGCCGGAAAATATTAGTCATGACCAGTTGCAGTATGAGAAACAGATCAATAGTTACTGCATAGCTATAGAATGCAACGAGATAACTGATCGCGTTGAGTAAGTACATGGATGAATATAAGCGCCGTTGAGCCTCCTACCATTGTGAAACGTTGACGTATGCCAGAAGCGCTGGCTTTCCCCATATGATGATTGTTGAAACTAGGTAGGTGCCTGAGGAAGACATAATTCGCACCGGTAACATTTGGTTTCGGTTGCAATAACCGTGAAATAGATCGAAAACATACCAATGTAGCCCACAAAATACAATACTCCCTCTGCAAAGAAAATCCCAAAAAGAGATTGGAAACTTATAGTCGTAGATTTACCAACATCCTTCAAATAGATTGTTTGCAGAAATTTAATCAATGTCAAGGCGAGGATCACGATGTTCATACTAAGTTGCAGCATCCTATACAGCAGAGATATTGGGCCTTCAAGTGATGTTCAAGTGAAGCATAAAATCTTACAGAGGTGTTTTTGCCAAGTATAGATGTTCTTGAGCTATGAAAGGAGGCACACATCCTCGAATACCGGGAACAGGAGCATTTGCGGTTACCGAAGAAGCAAGCACGCTTGGACAAACTATAGCGATCTGAAAGAGTTTGTGTGTCAAATCAGGCCGGCGCCGTGTAGTTTAGGATAGTAGAACGCACAACAACTGTGGCTAAATACAATATAAGACATCACGGTAAGCAAGCATTCCACCTTGTTGAAATAGAAGGTTAAGCGTACCAAGCCATAGTAGGCAAGTATAAAACCATACTGGAGCTCTACATTAAAAAGACGACACGATAACCTTAGTAAGAATTACTCACTATATGACTCTGCCTCATACCAAACCCGCAACCGAACCAGAATTATCGTATCCGTCGTGATTGAGAGAAGCATTGGACCACTAGAAAGGGGGAAACACTTTAGGAAAAGCCAAACGTGAATGAGAAAATGACTCACAACGTCTGGAAAACCACTAACAACTTGCAGCTGGCATTGTAAATTGAACACCAGATGTGTGATAAGGTTGCCGTGAGAACACAAACCTCTAGCATATGTCACTGTATCAGATGTGTGGTTCAACTAACAGTCGCCAGAATGACTCACTAACAATGATAGATGGGCGCCCGAAATCGCTAAAGGGAGGTTCAATTAGAGTAATACAGAGGGGCTGTTTGCACACACCATTCATTGCAAAATTGTATCTAAGAATATGAGTTAGTTCTCAATTTCGCAAACGAAACAATTCCAGTCAACCCACATAAGCCATGTTGGGCCGAAGTATCTCATAACAACATAGAGGAGCTTGATGCCCGTCCATCGCGCCCTTGTATACGTCAATACTCGCCTTGGTCGACTCTTTATGACTTACTTCCAAATAGCATCCACCTTAACAAGCTCATTCAGCCTCCCTGACGTCCAAAAGTTGGTAATGAATGTTACCTCTTCTCCAAAATGTATAATGTTGTTATAGACCAGCCAGCTGGCACAAGCAACTTCGTTAGGAGTGTTCAGATAGGGAATACAGCACAACAATAATACAAGACTTACTGGAGTTGTAGGCGTTCACTTGATTGGCATGCGCGATACCCAGATAGATCTCAGGCGGAATGAACGACATGGGACAAAGCAAGAACAGCGCGCTGCATTTCCTATCTTTATGTTTATTGTCAACCGCCGCCGATATTGAGAAGCCTTGTAGAACCCTGAACATTTGTTCACTGTTTAGATATCGCCATTAGTTCTAGGTTACTAGCCCTCAGTACTCAATAGAAGACATTGTGGCAGCCGAGGATATCGGCAACCACTGGGGCACATGGCTTGATCTATGAGTATGACCGATGAGTGTTAAGTTACAAATGTCGAGTATGATAAAAATGCTCTGACTCAACGTCTAGGTGTATTTGAACTTGACTTGTGCTTGTGCCCCAACTAGCATGAACTTCATCTTGCGAGCGTGGCAGTCATGCAAGTCGCAGTGGAAGCTCAAGTAGCCAGTTGCACTAGAATACGGCCAACGCCGAAAGGATCAATTCTTAACGCGATCGCCGATCAACACTTTGTATCACGTGACTCCAAACAACCCCGATCGGCCATTTCCGACCGTCAGAGTCACGCACGCCCGCCATTGCCAACAACGACGACCAATTGCTTTACTTCGCCTTTATTGACGTTAAGCACAAAGCTCTAGCCTCTGGGTCCGCATCCCGGTATGGTGAGTCTTTCATCGTTAATTGGTTCAACGCTCACCAGGTCCCTTAGAACACGCAAAATGCGGGATATATAGCATTGTCACCTAGCAATGACGAAAATCAGGACTATCCACCTTCCCAGGAAGCTACTCTTCTCGTAAACCCGAATGTGGAAGAATCAAGGACTATCCAAATACATGAGGGCACATTCACCATACACCCAACGACGCACCACTATTCATATGCTTATGGTCCCAAAGGGCTCCCCGGGCTACGTCATAACAAATATGCATTGTTGTGCGCGTTTTTTGCATCAATTGGCGGGTTAGAATTTGGATACGATCAAGGCGTGGTAAGTAAAGTTTCTTTGGTCGATAACTTTTTATTGACGCGTGCAGATTGCAAATGTACTCGTGATGGAGGATTTCATGCTTCGATGGCCAGTGACACCTCTTCAGAAGGGTATCATGAGTGAGTTACTTGCTAAAGTCAGTCCTATTCACAGTCTTGATCGCGTTTTAGCTGCTGTCCTTGAGCTTGGTGCTCTTACTGGGGCACTGTCTGCTGGTGTATATGCCGACAGATATTCTAGAAGCAGTGCCATAATCTTTGCTTGTGGTAAGCAGCTTCTTCAACGAACTAAGTAAGCGGGCCGGTGTGGATATTTTCAAGGCCCTCGACGTGCCAGTTGTTATCTTAAACGTTGTGCATCATCGTCAAGGTCGTGGCCGCAGATGCGTTGGGAAACATCATGTACAAGCGTTTGAAACGGATCTTCATGCGCGCTCGAATCACTTCACCTCCGATGCAAATTAAAATAAACTCTTCATTTAGCTAATTTAAACCCACACACTCTGGTCTCCCCTCTATCCTTATTCACCCATCTCATCTATTTAACAGTGGTCTTTTGCATTGGGTCGTCATTTCAATGTTTCGCACAATCGCTTAGCCACATCTTTATTGGAAGGGCGATAGGCGGGCTTGGAGTTGGCGCGTTAAGGTGAGCTTTCTACTTTCGGGAACTTGAACTTTTTTTAAACTCTGGAAAGCATGTTGTCCCCGCTGTATATGGCAGAAATCAGTCCCCCGGAGGTACGAGGGTCACTTATGGCCCTTGAACAATTTTCTATCGTGCTTGGTGTAGTTTTTGGATTCTGGACTGGTTTTATGACGAGAGACAGTAAGAAGCGTGTATGATGTTAACTGGACTGGTTGACTTAGATTTCACGTCTAACAGTTCCTGGTTCTATGTCCTGGCGCATTCCTCTGGGCATCCAGCTCATTCCCGGTTTCGTACTTGCGGCGGGATGTGCTTTCCTTCCGCCTTCACCTCGATTGCTTGTGATGCATGGTAAATACGAAGAAGCGCGTGCCAGTCTTGCTCGACTACGATTAAGGGACGCAAGTGACGATGGTGGTGACATGCTAGTCCAATTAGAACTGTTAGAAATGCGTGTTGAAACAACACTAATACAGCGGACACTTCAAAGAGAACTGGAACTGGACGAAGGGACTGGGAATACTCCTGGGAAGACAGGTCTGGCAACAGAGTGGAAAGCATGGAAGAAGTTATTTCAAGAGAAGTACAGAGATAGAACATGGATTGGGGTGTTGATCATGTTTTTCCAACGTTCGTTCACGCAGATGATCTTCTCATGGGCCTTGGAATTGACCGCCGTACCCTTTAGAATGGTCTGGAATCAACGCACTCCTTTATTATGGACCTACTCTCGTTCACTCTATCGGGCTCTCGGGTGACTCTGTTGCTTTGCTCGTATCAGGAGGAATTGGGGTGGTGCAACTTCTTGCGGTTCTCCCCGCTATTGTGTGGATCGATCGAGTCGGGAGAAAAGTATTGCTTCGAGGAGGGAGCATAGTAATGACTTTATCTCATCTGGGAATCTCCGTTCTCGTCAGTAATTTTCGCTTTGATATCAGTGCCGTCTGTTTATCTTTTATTAGGTCTTGATATTCCAGTCAAACTGGTCTGCCCACCCATTTGCGGTTTGGGTAGCAGTTGGGTATGTTTGTGCTATCTGCTATCATATAGATGATTCGTTATATTAATATGAGCTTTCAGTGGCATATATAGCTTCACCTTGGCATACGGGATCTCTTTTGGTCCTATTGGGTGGGTGCTTCCTAGCGAGGTTTTTCCTCTCACTATGAGGAGCAAAGGCGTTGCTCTCAGTACAGCATCCAACTGGATTAACAATTGTGCGTTATCTTGAGTTGAACAAAGTTCGACATCATACTGATTGATTCACCACAGTTTTCATCGGTCTTCTGACGCCTCTATTTGTGGATTTTTCAGCTTCGTGAGTACTTAGACCACTGCATTTGGCTCGATATTCTGATTTTGAGTCTATCCCTGATATTGCGGACACGCCAGGTTCACATTCTTCGTTTTTGCTGGAGCGTGTGCTCTTGCTTATTTTTGGGCAACATATTTCGTTCCTGAGACTGCTAATGTTTCACTGGAAGAAGTGGATAAATTATTCAGATCGGCTGCCGGGAGAGAAGAGGGATTGTTGAAAGCTCAGGTGAGGTGTCTCTTCCTCTGATGCATTGTGAGTTATCCTGAGGCGAGATCGCAGATTGAAGAAGAACTTGGTCTACGGGACTTAGTCAGAGAGTTGGCAGAAGAAAGTTGAAAGCCGGTGACAACCCATTTTGCTTGCTACCGCTCTGAAACACGCTGTAGCCTCGTCGCGATCAGTTCGTCGTCTCAAATCCAGTTGATTGTAGAATTGATGAACGGCAAAGCTTTACAGCCTCACCAAATCTATCGACAACCCGTGATTTTCATACATGTAATAAATAAATTGTCCAGCATCGTCCATCTGATTCAAAGTGTACTTCGGACAAGAACCAATTTTACATCGCCGTCATGCATAGTGCTGCCTCTGCTCTAGGTCCCATCCGGCAGGAAGCTGGCTATTCTTCATCAAGTCAGCCTCTTCAGAGAAAGGTGTTGCCTGCGTCAACATCCGCGTCGCCCGCCGTCTTCTCAAAGTTCTGATCACGAACACAAAGGTGACAGTATAAATGATAGCGATGACAAAGACGATGGGTATGATGATCGATAAATTTGGATGTGGATGATTGGTGAGAGCATTCGACGCCAATTCCGTACTTTACCACGATATCAGTAAGTACCTATAGCGAAAAACAATACGCAATCTCACCTAGTTATAACATTGATACTTGTAAGCGAATCGGAGCTGATGCTTCTGGAGCTCGGCGGCCCCGACACTTTGAAACTCGGCAAAGGTGTATGCTTTGGGATAGAGGATGATGTAGGAAACAATGATTCGGAGGTTTTTGGGGGGAAAAGGAAAAGAGTACTAATGGACGGTAATGAAGCACTTGGTATGAAGCCCAAACCTGCTGATGAGCTCAAAGTGATGACTGAACTTGACGATGAAGTACTAAATACGCTTGATGATGAAGTAATGATTGAACTTGGCGATGAAGTGCTGAATGAGGTTGAAGTTGAAGTACTTGCCTCGCCTGAAAGTGAGGTAAATACTGTGTACTGCGTGGCCGAAGGATTTACGTTTGGGGTCATAAATGGTCCTTCACGATCAGAGCTGAACATATGCCCCGCCATGCTGCCACCCAATGTCGCAGTTGGTATACAACCTTTTCCAGTTTGTGTAATCGTCTCTTGGTGATTAGGTTCACCTCCATTTCCCTCAACTATAACCTTCTTGATTGTTTGGTCGCATATTTCCAATAACGTAGTTGGATTGGCGAGTTGGGCATCCAAATCCAGATCCAAATCAAAGGGTGGTATATCGAAAGTATGCCTGCTTGGACGAAATACAGTGGGCTCTGCCGTAGGAGCCGAAACTGGAGAATCCATGCGCAAGGCAGCAGAGCCCGAGATACCATAATGCAAGTTAAACGACATAACTCCAGAAATGACAGTGATCAATCGCCAGAAGGGGACTTGCTGAAAGTCGGATATGGCACCATCTTCACGGGAATAAGTGACAGGCGACGTACCTTGGGGCGGGGAAGTGTCAGGATTCCACCTTGAAAAGTGATAAATTTGTTCGGCGTGCTATAATATCCCTGCTCTGCAAGGATAGGGAAATAGAGTACGTTTCACCCAGCGAGTACTGAAAGCAAAAGAGGGGCAAGGGGTCAGAACGAACGAGAGGCAGGTGGGGTTTGAGACGCCATCTACAAATCAGCCCTTGATATTTGTTTTATAGAGCACAAAGCATCAATGACCGCGGATCGCGTCAGTTGAGATGATTGAATAGAATCGTATATCAGTTTCTAACTTTGTAGCTTGATGTAATTTGTGTTATAACCATGGACACACATTTGGCAACATAATAGAAAAAAATCATGATTACTAGTAGTTAGGAGAACGACTCTGGAAGACTTCAAATGTGGACCAATGTACTCAAAGTCACTTAGAGGCGAGAAGTGCATCATCAATCAAATTACAGTATACTAGTATTAATAGAAAATGTCTCTAGTGGAAATCAAACACGAAGATAAAAAAAAACCTCAAATCTTAAACAACAAGAAGAATAATACCGGTAATGACCGAGATGAGGAAAGAGTTCACAACACATTCCGCTGCGGAAGATTGGAAAGTTGGGCTTTTGGCCAAGATTCTAGAACGAGCGGCAGTTGTAGCTGTGGCGGTAACCGTGCTTTCCCCACCACCACCTCCTTCCTCAGTACTAGTAGAGGTTTCGCTGGAAGTTGACGATGAAGAGGTCTCGGAGGAGGAAGATGATGATGATTCCGAGGAAGATGAAGATGATTCTGAGGACGAGGAAGATGAGGCTGATGACGAAGAAGTTCCCGTGGAAGAGGGAGACTCTGTCATAGTGGAACCTCCTCCTACACCACCTACGCCGGCGACACCTATAGGTCCTGATGCGGTAGAACTAATGGCAGCTTGCGACGAGGCAGATTCGTAACTGTATGATGTAGATTAGAAATCTTCATATGTCCCGGAAAAAAATATAAAGCTTACGCAGTACCAGCTTCCGATGGATTCGACGATTCGACTACAAAGACGCGATCGATGATGTGCACAACGCCATTTTGGACGAGAACGTCTGGACGAATGATCTGGGCGGTTGATCCATTGGTGCCTGATACAAAGAGACCCGTTTCGTTCCTAGAGAAGGTGAGAGGCTCTCCCGCAGCAGTAACGCCTTGCGTGCTGTTGGTGATCTCTGTCGAGTACAAACTGGTGCCGTTGATGTACTGAGAATGGCATAAGATATTCAGCGGCAAAAAACGGAACAGAACACTTACGTGATTCTGAAGGAGGTTGGTCTGAGCTGTCTGATTACTCTGCAATCCGGACAAAGTTTCGTTGACTTCCGATGTAAATGCCTCGTCGTTGGGAACGAATAAAGTAATTCCTCGGGCGCTTTCGAGAGCTTCAAGCGCTGTCACGTTCGTACCGTTTTCGGCGGGGATCTGGATGGTCGACACAAGATTCTGAGCGGCAGTGGCATTGACGGCAGTGAGAGCAGCAGTGAGGTTGCCGGGAGGGACGATAACGCCGGTCACACCGTTGATGAAGAGATTCCTCCATACGGTGGAATTGACCACAGTAACGTTTTGTCTACAAAAATATATATCAGCATCAACATCATGGAAGTATAAAAATGAATAGGCGCGCACGGTTGGTTGAGAATCGAAATGTTACCGTTCTGCTCGTATCTCGTCCAAACAAGAACTTGACTCTTGTTGCCTTCGAGATGAACAAGATTTGACGAGTTGAGAAGGGTGCGGCCGATGGTAACGTTCTGCCAGATTCCAGCATAGGGTTGTGGATGTGGGCCCGGACCTGGCCCTTCGCTAGAGTTACTGCCTCCGCCCTGATCCTGACGACCAAAAAGTCCTCCCCACAAAGCAGCGGTAGTCGCAGAAGCAGTCTCGGTCGAGGTCTCAGAAGATTGGGTTTCCGATGAAGAAGTCATAGTTTCCGAAGACATAGAAGACGTCGCACCTCCGGCACCTCCACCACCACCTTCAGACGATGTGTTGGTGTAAGATGCATTCTGGAATTCGCCTTGGACGAAATGGTAGGACAGGTATTCAGCGAGGAGGGTGGAATTGCCTGTGACGTTGGACGAGACGTTTTGGACTGAAGAGAATTGAGCAACTGCGATGTTGAGTGATTGTAAAGTACTCACACGCTTGGTCGATTGGCGCGAAGAGCGTAAAATTCCTACCACTCGAAAGCTCACTGAAAAGGGCCTGAGCGGGAGGTGTATCGTTCACTTGAGTCAGAACCGTCGCAAGTTGGGTGAAGCCCGCAGATTGAAGGGCTTGAACACATTCTTGACCGTACGAAGACTCGGAGGAATTCGATCCCTGATCTTGAGCAAACGAAGGAAGAAGAATAGGCAGGATAGGAACGAGGAATGAAAGCGGATTTGATGAGCGCATATTGAAAAGATGCAAATAGAAAGAAAAATCCAAGGGACTCCGAATGAGAAAAAAATGGAAGGGAATGAGTCCAGATGGAATGAGGGAAGAGTGCTTCGATGCAATGTATGGTTTATATAGGCATTGGGGGTGTGGTTCACATTGTCCTAGACCAGAGGAGCTGTTTAACCTTTGTCAACGCTTTGCGTATGGACCCATGCAATGTTTGGGAGCATAAAGGCTCACGGCAGAAAACTATCCGATACTATAGGCTCGGCATGGTGACTTTTGTCTCGATAATTGTGAAAATTGCATATGAAGAGGCCTCTTCGACGGGAACTGCGGAAAGGATTCGATCAGAGGATCAGAGGTGTCGCAGGTGATACTTTGGCACCAAACTCGACCTAAGGAAGAGATGCCGACGATTTTTCAGTTCGAACCACCAAGGGCTCGTCGAAGTGCCTTTGAGGCTAAACATAGCAAGCCGTTCTGAAACCTATGACAGCGACTGGGATGCATTGGTCATTGTGTCTCTGTTAGTCTCTCTGATCAGACATCAAGCTTGTCCGATGTTCGGTGGGGCGGAACGACTCCGACCATGCAGTTCAACTGGAAATATTTCTTGAATATTTCCATGATGGTGGACTAGAGCAAGAAGAAACAGAAAGGCAGAGGCAGGAGTTCAGTAAGCTGATAACCAGGTCAAAACCAGGTTGTTTGTTTAACTTGGTTGTTACAATTGTTATGCCCAGTTATTGGAGTAGCAGAAATTAATTTCATGGTAGGATATAAATTCGTTTTTGAAGCGAGAAATATTGCAGGCGCTTAATTGGAAGGGAGTAAGAAGGAACGAAAAGGCCGAGTTGAACGAGCTGTGTTGAATAGAATGATGACCAATCAGTCGGAGTCTCAAATTTTAGGCAGGCATTACGTAAGGTTGTTTCGAGCACACGCCGCCAGCACGCTCGTCGAGGTTGCCCTTAACGCTCATTATAAAATGGCTCGCCGCACCGCCGCTCCAGCTCAACCATCATACCTGCCGCATCCTCAACATGGAGGTTCACTGACTGACCCTAACGAGGGTGCTTTCTCGAGGTATGAAGGCCTTCTTCTTGGTCATTCCTTGATCACGTATAAACACTTTTCGCAGGTTTTTGCGCACAGAGGTGTTTGCACCCGAGAAGCTTCCAGGCAACATCAGCATTGCCTCGGCCCTTGGTGTCTTTTTTGGAGGAATTGTGCTTATTAGAACGTGCGGGGAGTATCTCGTACCTGCGTAAGATGCAGTGCAGTATTCTGGTTACAGAGTTTGGAGAGGAAAAGCAGTATGACAAAAATTTGGTTCGTCTGTATTTACCCTTGCATTCTGAAGTCCCACAATGTTGATACTTTTTTTGGATACAGCATGCTATTCTTCCCCCCTTTGCTTACCTCACATAAGTTATTATCCCAAAATCTACATAATGGCATCGTATCATACACTCCAAAGCTCAAATGCACGATCCGCCCCAGATGGAAAATAGTCTTAGACGCGTCCACGGATTTTTTATCTCAAAATATTGACTTTTATGTCCTCTTCTCGCAGAACGTCTTCGTCAGAAGGCCCGTGACAACCTTAAGTTCCACTGATGCAACGCACACGGTGTAACGCGGCGGTTTTGCTGAAGTACGTTTACGGATTATTACAGGACATCTGGTGGGGCTATCCCGCGAATCATTGTCGTTTCTCGCGTGGAGTTTTTTTGGAAGAAGTGCTCAAGAGGCCGTCCAAGGGTGTGAACAATTGCGCTACGGTGGCGAATAATGGTCGACGGTATGATCCTTCATTGACACCGAAGAATGGATACTGTTGCTTATTTTGCCGTTTAGCTCGTATCTCTGGATGCCTGAATTGAAGCTTTTGGCGTTTTCACACCATGGCAGCTATGTGAAGTCCTCGTAACCTTTAAGTCGTTCTTCTGATGGCACTATCCGATGTCTACCTGCCAATCTCAAATGACTCTGTGTTCCCATACACCGTCACTTTCAAGGATCACGACCAAAAAGCAACATTCTCGGCAGGAGCCTAAATCGTTTATCGACACAGAGACACCGCGTTCATACAGTCGCACATGATGGTAGATAGAGGCTTCTATCTATCCTCCGAGTATATCATGTGAGCATATCTTCATTCTCTCTGTGGTGAAAAGGGCGTACAAATAATTAACGAGAAGATGCTAAATTACTTGTCTAAAGCCGCGTACTTTCTCAGTGGCTGAGCCTGTTTGATGGTTCATAGTTTGGTGTGGTGAACTTTCCTACTCGCTACGCAATGACGCTTATTTTGATACTTTCCCACACACGTTTACTTGAACCCTAGAACGCGTCGTGCAACGAGTTTCCTATAATTGTCCACAATCTACAAACAAGCTTGAAGACCGGTCAGAACCTTCAGGGTCGCATGCATTGTGGTGTGTTCCTTAATCCGCGAAACGAACCATGGTGTGAATCTTACAACTCTGAATATCCTTCCGCCACTTGGCTCCACTGAAGCTGTGCTAAGACAGGTTCTTCTAGCCTGCTCATTTTCACAAGCGTATGGACACACTTCTAATATCCCCTCATCCTCGTCGAATACTTGGAAGAATATAGGTGGCTTTACGAACACTTACGAACTTTATTATCACCCAGAGGCTGTACGGGCCACGGGGGGCCTTTTAATTTGAACACTTGCAGTAGAATCTGCAACTAGAACCTGACGCCTATGTGGTTTATGGTCACCTGTCCCGGGAATCTGGAAGGAACCTAAAAGGGTCTTGGGCGAACATAGTCGTAGGGGTTGGTCACTGTCATCCTCGAAAATAACAACATTCCTGCCCACAGCTGTCGCTTCATCTAGGTGCGGTAACACCGTCTCACCCCAGTTTCATGGGTTTTTACTAACACCCAAAATTTTGCCTGAAGCTGTTTCCATTTCTAAATCAAACATCCGTTACTTTATCAAATTTCATGATTTCGAAATTCCAGAAATATTGAACTCTTGTAAAGGGCAAAACTGCGACACCCCCGAAAGACACTAGGGGGCCGTTTTGACAGGTTCCGTCACTCACAGACCATGACCATGACGATCTCAGCATACGCCCGGGAGGTTGTTCAACAACAGTGCATCAACATCGGTATGTCTGAAAAAGCGGGGGATCATGGGACATGGGAAGGAAACTAAACCCACACCAGACAACGTCGGATTCCTTCGCTCCAGATCCAGGTCAGCATCTAATCAAATTTAAGACGCTATTGGGTTAAATCAGGCTCTATTCCTTCCACTGAAGTCCTGAAGATCGACGAATGATGAGCAAAGCCAGTTGGGCGTGATTCCTATCAAAAATTTATCATATGGATCCCACAGTTCCGGATTTGCTCAGCCAAGAGGCGTAGCTTGCCCCACTTGGACAAGTTTCCTTCCATATCGCTCACGCCTTATGGAGTGGTTTGAAGAAGTGGTGAGCCACAAAGAACCCCAGTGGTATTCCAGGAAAAATGCACCCGACAAGTTTCGAGGTTCGCATTATTTTTCACTCCTTTTTATTTTCGACTTGACCGGGGAACGGCCCATCTAGTCTAGCGACAAGAGACACCTGCGCAGATCGTATCTCTCTTTTTCAACTGTGGCGTCGGAGAGAGCCAGCGGCTCATCAGATATTCCAGCAGAGAATGCATCGAATGGTAAAGCGAGCGAGGTAAAGTCAAATTGTTTGTAGACCATGACCACTTCATGTGGGATATGGATTCGTCTGGGGTACCCTCCAAAAAGAAGAACATCAACTAGGTATCTCGACATCACTGCAATTTTATTTTCAATTTTCTCATTCCCCGCAGCGATGGGATAAGGACGAAGGCAGAAGGCACAGTGAAGTGGGCATCGCGGGCAGAAATGGTGGACATGTTATATTAATGTCCTCATATTCACTGAAGAATGACCATCGGGCTCCCGGCACAGAATGAGCCCAATGCGTAAGCTCAGGAACGTAGAAACACCCGCAATGCCATACCAGGCCGTACCGTACTTACCAGACCGCAACCTTCGATTGGCGCATCAGTCGCAAGGACTTCCCTCAATCGACAGTAGCACAAATTCCTGATCGCTTCCTATCTGGCTTAACAGCACCCAGTACCACTCCAGTGCATGAACACTCGTTGTTATTGTCTGATGTGAGATTTCCCATATGCCCATGTAGCTATGAGGTACAATCTTTGCACGATATCGCGAGATCCACGTTGTCCGGACACCCCCTTCTGCGTTCTTCCATCTCGTGGCCAAAACCTTAAAGCAGTCATAATAAGCATTTGACACCAGACACTTTTTTCATTGTCGGATATTTTTCGGCGCAAAATGGTCAAGGACAGTGTAGTCCCCCGACTGGCATGTGCCAAATGTGGAAGGCGTTCTTCGAAGAGCGGATTATTCGAATGTTTGATGCATCAATTTCAGTAGATTGTTCTTGGAGGCAATTGCGAAGGGTTCAGTAAGTGTGCTGAACCTTGGAGATCGAAGTCATGGGCCTCACAAGCCATGGCGCGGTCCGATGGGAACGTTTATCTTTTTTGAGACGGACCGGAGATCGACGAGAAGCCTCCTCATTCGCGACTCACGACAGATTGGACTTGCGGCGGACATTCGCCAGTCCGATGATAAAACGCATATCCATTTTCTTCATCTGATATGCAAGTTACAAAATAAAATAGTAAAAAATTACTCTTAAGGACACACGCACACATGCTTGCTGAGAATTGCCTTCTTTGCGAGCGGTGAGCATGCATATTCCACCCGAAAGCGGGATTAAGCAGAGGATACGATAAGCACTGTGTGTCTTCTTTCCAAGGCTGTGTACGGTTGATTTCGCCTGCATCCGACCACCAAAGAAGGCGCGGGGATAAAAAAAGACCACGAGGGCATTCTTTTCAAGTCAGAGGATCTGTTTAGAGAATTGTTTGCCGCCAGATGTCATAAGTACAAATATAATTAAACGATTTGAACAAAAAAAAAAGACAGAAATCCAAAATGGAACTAGATTCCCTGACATTTATAGTCTGGGTTTGATAAGATGAGCAAAGCGTTGAGGATCAATCACGGATTGAGGGTAGGGAAGGAACGTCGACTGGAGATGCAAAGCACCGCCGTCTACAGCGAGAGCTTGACCAGTAATAAAAGCAGCGGCGTCGCTGAATAAGAAAACAGTGGCGTTTCCAATGTCGCCTACCACACCCATACGACCGGCTGGAAGACCAGGCTGGTTGGGAACGTCTCCTTTTGGTGACAGACGATCCATGCCTTCGGTACCAGCAATAGGCCCTGGTGCTATCACATTAGAGCGGACACCATTAGGACCTTCTTCGACTGCCAATACGGCGGACAAAGCATCTACGCCGGCTTTCGCAGCGGAGACGTGAGCTTGGTAGGGTGTGCCTGCGGAACATGAGAAACAGTTTTCGGATACGCGGATTGCCAACTTACCGTTGTAGTGAAGAGTAGCGCTAACGTGAATGTAAGCACCCTTCGAAGCACGAATGTGAGCGAGAGTTGCTTTAATTGTGTTGAAAGTTCCGATCTGTACAAGTATAAGTGACAACCCCACATGTTTGGGGGAGAAAAGAATATACGGTATCAATTTCCATGACAGTCTTGAACGCGTTCTCTGACATTTCAGAAATAGGAACCAAGAAATTTCCAGCAGCACCTTTATGACAAAAAATACGACGCATTAGAATCAGTCTGACTCTGGTATGAGGCATATAAGCAAATTTCTAACCGTTGATGACGTAGTCAATTCTTCCGAACTTTGCAATAGTTTTGGCGACTGCTTCTTTTAAGGTGGAGGGTTGTCTAACATCTCCTTGTGCAGCTATGCATTCTTGACCAGTAGCCTCTGAGAGCTCTTTGGCAGCCTGGGTCAAACGTTCGAGCCTTCGTCGAATGAAAATCAACGAACGAAAGGATCAACATGGAACACACGCACTTCCTCCCAACGATGGTTGCGTTCGCACCATGGCGCATCTTTTGCGCAGTTAAAGTCAGTCAGGAATTCTCAAGGGTAATTAATAGAATCACTGACCATTGCTTCTGTCATTCCACGACATATACCAGAACCTCCACCAGTGCAAAATAGGACTTTCCCTTTGAAAAGATCTGGTTTGAAAACAGAGGTCGAATCTGCGATTGGTACTACGTGTGGTGATGGTGACATAGTGGTGGAATGTATCGTATTGAGATATGAAGGCCGTTAACGATAGCTTTGCGTAGTCGTATGAGATCCAGTGGCAAGAGAGTTTATAACAGCTCTCTCATTCCATGCCAGCGACATCTGGTCCGGTATCCGGGTATTATTTTAACCGACTTCTCCATAATTTGCCATAGTTCGCCGTGATTACTTTGAGCGTTTTGCAATAGCGTCTCGGCGAACGGGCAAGCTAATAAAATTTGCATATTAAAGACTACCGGGAGCCTAACAGCTTAGAGTAGGAGCAAATGGCACAAGATGGAACACGGTCATTCGTTCACTGGGGCTATATCAATGTCGGATATTTTAATTTCGGACATTCTGCTCCTAATCAACATCGCTAGATTTGAAAATCGACTCTCTGTACCTATGCCTCTCTTCTGGGTCTGACACCCGTGAAACTCTTAAGGTTGATTGAGGTTGTTTATTGTGTTGTACGCCGCAGTCAGCTATTTACCACGCCAACAGCAGACAAGCCTGCCTGTGGCTAATCTACAATTGGAAATGAGATATATATAGCACTGATATGTTGTGCCCTGCACACCGCACACCGTTTTTTTTTCAATACGACCTAGTGCTGAAGGGACGTGGGGCAATACTATCAGCCATACTTCAACTATAGCTTATGACGACTTGTAATTACAGGAATAAAAATAAAATGAAATAAAAACATATACTCTGCCAAAAACAATGTGCGTGGATCTGATTCTGGCTGCAACAAAAACAACAAAGTACGATGATAGATAGGTATAATGACATTTTGAATGAGGAGGGTAACTCGTACGTTGACACATTGCTTTTCCCATAGATGTCTAAAGCGCACCTGCTTGAAGAAGTTCGCGTATCTGCGGACCCGGCGACAGCCAGAAACGCGACTAGTATCGATCAATAAAGAAGTCAAGAAGCCAGCAGCATGTCTTCAGCGGTGATGTACATATTGAGCAATGAGCCCTGAGAGGAATGAGCCCTGGGAGCCCTGGGCTAGAACCACTCATAGATAAGGATATATACCTTAAATGTAAGCAATTCAAAAAGCTCCCACTCCCATTCACAACTGAACAAAACAACTTAGTTGTGTTACCTATCTTCTTTTCTTTTCCTTTGGATACAATCAATGGACAGTTTCGGTCATCCAAGCTCCAAGGAGGTCTTCCCAGCTGGATTGTCTATTTTTGACGTCACGCTTGGCGAGAGAGATAGGATGACTAGCTGACCTCGAGGTGCCACGCACAGCTATGCACAGCCTACCCAGCTGACACCACAACCGTGAGATGAAAGCTCTTCAGCGTTATCAAGATTCGAGCTGCTCTTCAAATTTCTGTCGTAGGAGCAATGTTAAGGTGATGCCATAAGCCTGAAGCTTTTAGCTAGGGTCATGGGGAAAGAGCTAACCATTTTAGTAGAAATCCGCGTCAATAATTTGATCCCATGTAAAAAGTGATCAACAATAATTTCAAATGTATGGGTAGTAAATGGCATATTCAATTGTACCGCCGGTAACTTGATCGAAGGAGACTTCAATAACCTTTGCTTTTGAATAGAGTACTTTTCAATAGAAAATACAATTCAATACATTAGAAAACTATCCAGCGATCCTCAATTGATTGAGGCAATTTTTACACCTCCAATTCAATCCTTAGCGCCGGGCCTCGACGCTAACTAACAAACGCCCGCGTCAACTCCAGGTCGCTGGAATTAAGTGAAATATAAATGTAGATGAACGATGACCAGCGAAAGCAAAGATAAGAAAGAAACACTACAACCCAAGAAGATATTCAACATAGCGGAAAAAAAAACAAAGCGTGAATATAGAGTGGATACATTAGAATTGAAGAGTGTATCAGACGAACGAATAAACACCAAGAGGGGGACCAACTTTGGTAATACCTCAATCCCTTGGCCAGAAAGGCGATTGTTGACCTTGTCCAGATGACAATGATTGTTCGGGGTATATCGACCCAGTCTGAACTGGTGGAAGGTGCCGTTGAGAATACGGCAGGGGGTCACGATTCCCCGAAGCGGGGTAGGATAGCGGCGAGATAGATGAAGGATCGTAGTTTCGTGAATTATAGTCTCTCGCCATTGGATTGCCCTGAATATGACCAAGCGAATCAAACGTAGGATTTTGTGGTTGAAGAGTGTTAGGAGAAGTAGAAGCGTTAGACTGGAACGGTGAAATGTGTGGTTGATTCGGGTAGAACGGGGTGTTTAATGTAGGGAAGTAATTGGCAGAAGAGGGGGAGGCACTAGATGGAGTATTTGGAAGTTCAGCTGAGCCGCTCCACGAACTGGAGTATGGTTTCTGTGTTGATATTGGGTTGGGAAGACGGTCTGGCCCCCCGCCCATCCATGATGGGTTGGAGCGATCCACTCTGGGGTGCCAACCTGTGGGTGAATTTAACGACTGACCGCCGAAGTGGGGCGGGGTCGGGTTGTGGCCAGCAGTTTGGCCGTAGGGATAGGCCATTCCACCGTGGCCTATTGATAGACGAGGAGAACCGGTAGAACCGAGGGAAGACCCCATGCGTTCTGCTGGGGGTAATGATGAGGAATATTGTCCATTGGAACGAAAGAGGGACTCTGAGGAAATCTGGTGTCCAAGACCACGAGAGTGACTCCCGTACTTAGACGGGTCAACTGAAGACGGAGAAATGTACGACGGTCGAGAGTACGGCGACGGTAACGACACGTCAAGGTGATCATCAACGTCGGTAGGTGATGCTTCGAGATCGACACTGCCCGCCATGTCATCTTGGTCGCCATGTGCCTGGTCAGGTGGTCGTACAGACCCACCAGCATCTGAGCGTCGACGCTTCCTGGAATTGTTAGGCCGGCGCCGATAGACATAGTCAGGATAACGAGTGTTGAAAGTCTCCTTCAACTGCTTAGCTTGCTCCAAATAAAATTGCTTGTCAGACTAGATTTGCGTAAGACAAAAATAGGAAGTTGAATATGTGTGTTAAGTACCGGAGGCATTGAGACCCATTCCTTACTCAGAATCTTACTGATTTCTCCTGTTCTCATCGCCTGATTTTCTGCTGATACTTGTGGTCGCCTCCGACGGGCGAAGATCATAAAGGCGTTCATAGGGCGCTTAGGCGTCCCGTCGGCATTCAGAGTTTGTGAAGTCAACGCGGTGTTCGACTCATCTGAATATAATGTCAAACAAATATAGGGATACAAAATGTGGAGCGTGACGCACCTTCGAGGTCCTCCAGTTTGTGCGCGTCACCATACAGTGCATAGCTTCCATCCTCTGAATCCGACTGCGACGCTCGATCGTCTTGCTTTTCAGATTTGACGGTGGTGCATTGGAAAGAATCGGGAGACTTTGTCGTTGAGTTGGAGGATGGACCAAAATTACCACTGTACCGACTCATAACGGCAACGGCGGTGTCGAGTGCGATTGCAAATACCTCGACGCAGGTGGTTAGGATCGGTAGGCCAAGGTGCTCTAGACGCCAGAGAGATAAAAGGGAGGGACGTAAGAGTAGCCGGCTGCGGGGTGATCGGTAGAGGACAAGTTGTCTCAGATAAAAGGCAAAGAGCGGAACGAAATGCGGATACAAGCAGAGTTTATGGACAACCGTATGCTTGCTGTTCGCTAGCACCCGACTACGAATGCCCCCTTTGTTCTTTCCCAACTCCAGCGCTGTTGACGTATTATCCCAGGAAGGGGTGCTTCTTGCAAACAATCCAGTCTGATCGTCGAGTAAATCTGGTTCGAGGTGCTCATGACACCGGTTGATGAACCCTTGCAACACAGGCTCACAGGCACGGTCAGCGGATTACCAGTAGTCGAATCTTTTCCGAGAATTTTCGACAATCTGGAAGTATGTAGACCGGCCAAACAGGTTCCCAGTTCTGAAATCTACCAGATGCTCGGAACTTGGGATTCCTTATGCGGCTAGGTTCACGAACAAATAGAACGACCAATCCTCAAGCGCATAAAACCCCAAGTGATCGAAAATAAGGGTTCTCGTGATGTTTCACGATCTGTGTGCTTGTGCCTCCGGCCATTTCCAGCCACTCTTTTGTGGCGCGAATCGTAAAGGTAACTGACATCTTTAGAACAAAACACACACAAACTCGTCGGAGTCTCAACAGATCACAAAACTCCAGATCCCGATCCCTCAATCAGATCTGGCCAGTGCCTTGTCATTGGGTCGGGAAATTCCAATCAGGAAGCCTCCTTCGGTCTCTTCTGGGCGTCAAAATCATCCTCCTTCTCGAGCGAATCCCAGAGTCCTCACCACGCTCATCGCACAGGATACAGCCATCTCTTGCAACACATACGCCGCATGACAGCTTCCACAGTCCAAAAAATTCACTCATGTTCAAATGGGGGTACTCCAGTGCGGCTCCGAAAGTAGCGGGAATCGGGAACAGACAAGCATGAGTATTGCCTTCTTGGCGTAACGGCCTGAGGCAGTCAGCAGCGTTCATGTCAGTTAAGCTTGATATCATTCCCTACACGCCCAGACTGCCCCAGATACACATGGTCTCCGAAAAGTTGAAATTTCTGCGAACGTGCACATCTGATAGAATGCAGCTCAGCGGGACGGATAGGCAAATATTTTACACGATTACATCTAGCTGAATCGTGATAGTTGTACATAATCAACAAACGCCTCTGACTGCTGCCAGTTGTCACTGTAGTCGCCGCTCATACGATGAGGTATGAATCCACTGAATTGACGATCGCTTGTACATGTCAAAGATCGTCGTAGGGTGTCGTGGGAACAAGTGCATCTTGTAATGTAAACATTGCAGAAAACCATTCCCTTGCAGCAACGAACCTGGTTGTAGATGTAGGCGTCGGTTCGGTGGGTATAACTTGACACTGAGTAACCTGGAGTTTGGACCACAGCCTTTGGCAAATATACCACTTACCGAGGGTTTCCTGATAACCATACGTCAGTGCTTCCAATGGTCCAGTCTGGACGTGTAGGAAGGAGAGAGAAAAGATATCGAAGGCGTCTACGTATCCTCCAAAGTGTAGCTTCTCGTCTAGCCGTGTGGCGCACCCATTGCGCTCTAATTTCTTGATCTTATCGCGGTTAGATGAAGGTATATTCCTCAATCAGTCTCTGATGTACGCACCTTTCGTATCCCACTACTGTTTCCCTCAAATCCTCTCCACGTTTTGGGGCGACAAGTTGGGAATCTCCAGAGAGTGAGTCATGTTGGATTGCGGCTATTCGCTTGATCGTATGGAATGACGAGGTGAGGTGGCAGGGACGGAACAGCACTTGAGACGGTTAACACCGGACATTAGTTGTTCCCCAAAGAACATACGTACTATGACAGAACGGATCTCTTAAATATTGGTGTGCATCTCTACTCGGACGTACTATCCTTCGCACCCATCTTTACGTCTGCTAACAACGTTTGAGACTAGGCTGAAGGAGCAAACAGACGTATCAATCCTAAAATAAAAAATCGACTGCCACCTACGGAAACTATGAAACCGAATCACGGGCTTGAATATAATGAAAAGCTTAAAGTTCTAAAATTATCAGGCAAATAGCACTTCTGACGCCCTATTGCGACTGACCGTAGATCAGCACAGTAGCGCTCGTTGACCTTCCCGTGAATGTTTCTTCAGAGTTTGAAGGTGAGAAAACATACGTATGTTCTTACGAGATAGGGACGCAAAAAAAATACATGGAAGGTTATTTATTCCGACGCTCGCCACTGATGATCAGGCGTTCCATTTCTCCTGACCACACGCAACGCCCCGTTGTCCAGAGAACTGGGGTGTTTAAAAATATACCAGGTTCATGTCAAGGGGTGTCGGGTCTTTTCCAAGGGGAAAAGGCGGCGTGTGATAGCTTGACGGGGACCTAAGCCTACATAGTCGAAGTAAGTTATTAGGGAGGAGAAGTTGGTACTTTTTCTCAGCAGGTTTCTACCGTAACCATTCTGGGGTTTATGAGGGAATTGTGATCGGAACGTCAGGATAGGTCGTAATGGTTGTGCTCAACAAGTGCGTTTACCAAATTTGATGGTGACAGGATCGTCTATGTTTTGGAGAGGTCGTGGGTTGGCCTCCCGCCTGGTCCATCGTATTATGGTCAGCGTGTTCCAGTCACCGATATGAGCAGAAGAAATGCAAAAAAATGCGAAATCGGACATAGGGGCTTACTCGTTGCATCAGGTGCCAGTTGTGGGTGTATTAGCGAAAAGGGCCCGGACCCTGCGGAGTTTAAAGTCCACATGTGTCACATCTCGTCACATCCCGCTGTCTGTAGTACACCCGCCGATAAGATAGATTAGACATCCACCCGGAGTCTCCAAATTCCACCACATTAAAAGACCCTGTTTCTTCCAGACAGCAAGAGCCAATTTCAAGAATGAAAGATACCCTGACAGACGCGAGTACGTACCTCTCACAACTGGTCTCTACGGAAGAAGTAAGGTGTGAAATGATGATGATTTCGATCTTGTCTTTTTCTAGATTTTCCACGGACAGCAGACCAACGCGTCTATCATCTTGGGGTCCGCCCTGGAGAGGTGGCGAATCGTATTGTGCGATGAGGACGCGCTTCAGACGCGTTTCAAGCCATCTGACACGTACGTTATTATCTAGGTCACCGTTGGTTCGCCGTCGCGGGCGAACACTGTAGCCTCGTTTCTCGACGCAAAACCGAAGCCGTTCGTGTTGAATTCCGAGCGCGGTTTCTTGACAATTACAGGCAGATATAAAGGTGTACCCGTATCAATCATAAGCATTGGTATGGGCAGTCCAAATATGGACTTCTTCGTGCGTGAAATCAGGGAAAGTGTCAGCGGCGACCTCGCCATTATTAGGTTCCTATTCCTTTTATGAAGTAAGTACAAAGGGCTGAATTTGAATAAGGCTGGGCTCTTGTGGTGGTCTAGTCGACATACGTCCGGGAACGGTCGTAGTGGCAGACGCCTGTGTGTCGATTTCTCGCAACGTCGATTTCGACTTTGCCAATCCAGAAAGCTGCGATGAGCCAGCGTATAGAATCAGCAAGCCTGTAAGCTTCTGCTCTATCTATCTATCTATGAGTTGGAGAGACGTATTTATTTTTTCTCTCTGCAGGTCGCCGCCGACGAGAAGTTGACAAATGAGGTTTGCAGTTACCTTAAATCGCTTGATTTCCATATGTACTAAAATAGGGTCCAGCTTGTCAAAGCTTTGCATGCCGCGAAACCATCTACCTCTCTGTCGGACATCATCTCAGGGACGGTCAATGCTTCAGCTGACAGGTACGTTGATAAAACATCATGTTCCCACCAGAAGTTCTCAGACGACGGGCCCGTTTTCGCCAGCTTCTACTCGTCGCAAGGGAGACAAACATCTTTCCCAGATCACAACGAGCATCTTATTGAATACCTTCAGAAGATGGTCGAGAATTTATCCACACTCGAAGTCAGAATTTTAAATCACAAGAAAAATATTCGTGGAGGTTGATTTACTGACATTTTTTGCCTTTTAGATGGAGACCTTTCACCTCTTTCATCTTGCGGCCTGCTGGCGTGCCCGGTCCGCCGTATCTACGGTGGAGAGGACGCCTCTTACCACGGGGCCTGTCACCCCCGTTATTGCCCAATCTTCAAATCCCACACCCCAGATACCTCCTACTCCACAGGCGTTACCGAATTCTGTTATCAGGGCAGCTGGGATTCATATGGTCTTTGCTTCTCGTAAATCTCGAGATTTTATTACGCCGGAGCAGGTTAAAGAAGTTGAAGAATGGACTGGACAGGCAAGTTCGCTTTGGTCTGTCGCTAGCGGAACTCCTCGCTGACGCGAGGGATCTCCGTACTTCTCTGCAGGGAGTCCTCAACGCGCTGGTAAACATAGACATTCCTGAGGACGTAAGCGATCTCGTGGCGCCTTCTTGGGCTCTGACAGATATATGTATGCTGACACGGGCGCTGGTTCTTTCCTCCATAGCAGATGCACACCAGCGAAGGCAGCGTTTGGGAACTCGTGTAGAAATCCGATTGGTGCCCATTTAAATATAACTGGATATCTGGATGCACCCGCACGGAGACCTATTGATTTTCGGGTTTCGCCCTGTTCAAATCAGATTCTGGACATCGTGATCGAAAACTCAATTTGATCACTAGAATGACATGGACTAGACTTGGACTGATATGAACACGACCTTTGAGCACCTTCACACCTTCACGACGAAGTGACTGTGCTTGGGAGTGAATATCTTTCCAGAAAAAGTTCAACTCGACAACGAATGATACAGGTAATCCGACAAAAGCGTGTTTTCTTTGGAATTGTATTTGTAAATCCTACAAGACTGCACCTGTACCATGCTACACCTGTCGCCATCACTGGTCCGACCCAGACCAAATTACATCTACAACACCGAGGCTTTTAAATTGTATGGCTTCTTCCTCACTAATCAGCTTACAGTCCGTCATGCGCAAATAGATAATTTGTGCTGGACGGCGTGCAGCATGTATCATGACTGTGGCCATAGACCGTGTTGCAGCTGCTACATTTTCAGCCGACGGTGCCCCTGGTAGTTCGGGTGGATCGCGGCGTAGCTTCCTCAACGGTTTAATCTTCCTTCCCATCTGGGCCGGCTCTGTCCTATGACTGGCGCCCCCATTATTCTCATCCCGCAGTCCCCGCGTGACGATTGCCTGTGTTGCTCCATTCGGAGTAGCAGACTCGTCTTTATGCGTGGTTTCTTCTGCGAAGCCACTGGCGCTTCTGTTCCGGGAGTAAACAACCGCAAGGAGCGTCGCAAAGTCGACGTCTTGACACCCCCAGAACGACAGAGCCTCTAGCCTCGGGCAAAGCTTGACGCCACGCACCGCTCCCCTCCGCGCGCTTTGGACCCTGTTAGTAGCTGGAACGACCTGCTCTTGCAGGGCGTTCAGGAGCTTGCAAGTCCCAGGGCATGCATCGAGAGAAAGGGAAGTGAGCAGCGGCATATATCCGAGCATTGCCTCGACGCGACCCACTTCTGTCCAGATTTCAAAGTGCGATAGCGTCAGGTGCGTCAGATTCGGAAGGCGGGGGTCGCGAAATATGGATTCTAGGCGCGGAAATACAGGTAGGGATGGCATATATCCACCGGGTCTTCGAGCCGCGGTGTCAATGTTGGTAAAGGCCAGCTTTTCTAGGGCAGGGAAGGAGAAATTTCGCAAAGAAAGAGAGGACGCCTCTTCTCCTGCGTATTGCACGCTAAGATCGCGGAGTGAGGGATACGTGACTGTGTTGCGCAGAGAGTATGAAGATGAGGTGTACGTATAGCCTCGGACGTAGTCTATGTCGAGACGCCTAGGAGGATCGTTGACCCAGAGATCGAGTCTTTCCAGACCTGGCGCATTGATCAAAGATAGAAGACGATGAATGTCTCCACAGAAGGGAAAAGTCCAGTCGATCGATTTGAGATGGAGGAGATTCACTGGTTGCATTTCTTCCTTATTTTCCCTTGCTGAGACGTCGGGCGCCTCAGAAGAAGGGTACACGTCAAAATATGGTACAGTGTTAGCCAGAACCAGCTCCTCTAGCCGTGGGGTGAGTGTCAAGAAGCGACAGAGAGAAGACATCTTGACAAAGTAATGGTTGGTCGTCGACCTTGGAGAGTAGACGATCTCCAGGGATACGAGATTTGCAATTAATGAGGCAGGAAAATTGAACAATGGTATCTTTTCTATCTTTAGGCGGCGAAGATTGCTGCTGCTTGGAATGAAAACTGTGTCATTTGTGAGAGCAATTCGGTCGGCATCAAGGAGACTAGAGATGTCATGGAACGATGGGTCTTGCGCGGATATTGCAACATTTAGATGGCGTAGTCGAGGGAGCATTTTGACATGATCCTTGATAATCAAGATAAACGGAAGGAAGGCTATGGCATTTTTCACCTGAATAGATAGACTTTCCACGCGCCTGAAATGCGGGTTGCATATTTCCGCTAACTTCATGACTTGGTAGCGTTCTTCAGATGTAGAAATGCGCGGCATAGTTGTATAGTCTATATCCAGAGGGGAGTCCATTGACCGTTCCAAATACACTCGAAAGGGTGCTCTTCTTTGGAATCCCCGCAGAACAATCCGGCGCCAAAGATCAGGAGCATCGAGAACAATATCTCGCCACTTCCTGCAAACATGGGACACAGTAACGGATGGATGGGGGTTGTCAGTTGAATATCCGAGGACGGCATATGCAGAGAAGATATGGATAAGCAGTTCGACCGGAAGCCAGTTAATGGGCTCTTTTTGAGCCTCGAGTTCAGCTTTCTGTTTCTCGGTGGACAGTCTCTCCAGAGTGAGTGCATCTTTCATTCTTTGGGCATGGTCTATCACTTTCTGAATGTCGCTTTCCCGTAAAATTAGGGTCTGGAGCTGAGCTTCAAGTAGTTCAAGTTCAGCGTCGATGGAAGCTCTGGTTCTTCGGCCACTAGGTGTCGTCATGAATTTGAAGCAACCTATTCATAAGAGTAAAAGGAATGCTTGGTGTGAAATCCAAATAGAAAATCGAACTTGGACAAACTCAAGATATCTTGGACGTTCCGTAGCCGCTATTAAACGTTGGTGCTTTAAAAAAGTGGCATTAGCGGAAACGGAGGACGAGCATCGCGTGGAAGTGACTGTTCGTGCAAGTCACGCTGTCACGCACACGTGATTTGATTTGATTGTTTGAATTTCTGGTCCTCTGGAGGCAAAATCGCCTTCATTCCTCTGTGAAGTATTTTTATACCTTCTGCTCAGCTGATATGCACATTTCGTGTATTTGAACGCCGACCACCATCTTGACTTGCTCTGATATTACCGTCTCGCTCTTAAAGAGGTTATTCAATGCCAAAATTCCCATGAAACTTTCAAAGTTGTGTTGTTTAGCGAGTAGGCCATGCTTCTCGTCTTCGCGGACAGGCTATCGCCGGGAACGGACTTAAGGCACACTCTGGTCAAAGACACCAGAGTCGCAAGTGGGAGAGGTGGCGAGCGTGTGTGCTTTCAGCTTGTTTCCATGCACCGCTTACAGTTGCGAGTAACTGGAAAATCAGTATTTGCGATGGTGAATAACACCTCAGGTTCGCCCTCTCTTTTCGATAGCGTCTTCCTAGGCTCTTAATGTATATAACCTTCGCTTATAAATCTTTCAGCATGAGCCGATGGATAGTCATCACCACCATCCACGTTGACTTTGTTTATACACACCGTTTCTCGAAGGTTGAAGCTTGCGACACCTCGCGCTGGTCCCACCATTCCCAGTGTGCGCACATACGGTCATCGATCGGAATACACTGCAAATATAGGCAAAAGCTTTCCACGAGTACGCTTCCTACCTAGTGCTCAGTGACGTGAGGAACAGCTGACATGGAGAACATCGTGATAATGAAACTAATATAAACCTCCACAAAGCATGCTTTTGCCCCACTGGACAACGCTAAATAGTTCCTCATTATTCCCCGCAATGCTCAGCACTAATAGCTGGCTGCTCTGGGCAACTTGGCTGCCCGCGTTGCTAATACAAGCTGAAAGGCAACCCCTGCATTTTTTGCGACAAGAAAGTCCCGATGCCAGTAACATTACCCATAGTCTTGATGTCTCCAGTTGTCCCGGTAAGTGATGTTTACTTGGTCAGACATGATTACTCTCTGATTCAATGTATCACAGGCTACCAGCTCCATTCTCTAAAGCAGACAAACACGGGCTTGACAGCCAAACTTGGTTTGAACGGAAAGGCTTGCAATGCATTTGGCACAGATGTTGCGGATCTCACCATTCAAGTCACATACGAAACTAACTCTCGGTAAGCAGTGTTATGCCCATCTCCGTCTTTCAATGCTACAATCTTTTTTGCTTAAAGTCTTCATGTCAACATCTTCGACACCGCCAATAAGCAATTCACAGTTCCGGAATCGGTGGTCGAAAGGCCTCCAGCACCCTCCAAATCATTCCAAAAAACGTCGGACCTTGTGTTTAACCATCAACCTTCTCCTTTTGCATTTTGGATCACTCGTCGTTCGCAGCCACATGCAGCGCCCCTCTTCGACACGAGGATTGCGTCATTGCCTAAGACCCCTATCCCTGCTGTAATTCCCGACGATAACTCCACCGCCCTTAACGGCTTTCCTTTAGTTTTTGAAGATCAATATCTTCAGGTGTGAAGTTCCCTACTATATAACTTGCATTGACTCAAAAAGCCTTCGACGTTTTCATTTCCAATAGCTATCGTCCGCTCTTCCATTGAACACCAATATCTACGGCCTGGGAGAAGTTGTTGCTAGCTCCGGATTCCGCAGAAATGTGGGCCCCAATGGTGGAACAATCCAAACTATGTGGGCACGAGATATTGCTGACCCGGTTGATGAAAATATGTACGTTTTCTTCGTCGCGTTACTCACGTGATGGCGTTTCTTTAAATCTTTTGCTTGGAATGAACTGACCGATTGATTCATGGTTTTATCCAGATATGGATCACATCCAGTTTATCTTGAGCATCGTTTTGATGAAAAGACAAACACATCTCAGTCACATGGCGTTTTTTTGCTGAGGTGTGTCACCGAAAAACTTCTAGCAGGTATTTAGTGGAATTGACAAGTAATGTCTTTAAAGTGCGGCTGGTGGCGACATATTGCTTTTGACGCCACCCCAATCCAATGTTTCTCTAATTGAATATAGGATGATCGGGGGCGTTTTGGACTTTTACTTTCTTTCAGGACCCACCCCAAAGTCAGTTATCGAACAATATGGGACTTTAGTGGGTCTCCCATCTTGGCAACCTGTGTGGGGCTTTGGTTTCCATCTTTGCCGGTACGTTGAGGAATCAGGATTAATTTTTACGTGTGTCTTCAACTGAGACATCTCTTCAGCTGGGGTTACGAAAACCTTGCCGATGTTCGAAGCCAAGTGACCAATATGCGTGCTGCAAATATCCCGCTGGAAGGTCTGTTCGGGCCTCCTTCATTCCAGACCCACCGAGTCATTTGTATCCACTGTTAATCATCCTTCTTAATATCTTTTTTCAGTTATGTGGAACGACATCGATTTATACCATGCCGTTCGTGATTTTACCGCTGACCCTGTCAGCTTCCCTCCCGATGAAATGCGCACGTTCATTCGGGAATTGGTGTGTTGTGCACTTCTTTGTCCTTGAACTTTCCCGTTTAATCTGTTTCCCGTAGAATGCAAACAATCAGCACTGTAAGGAAATCTGATTTTTACGCATTGACATGGCAATCTGATGGCGCCATCAATCCCGCCAGACATCCCTATCGTTGATGCGGCCATCCCGAAACAGATCAATGCGACCGATATTGTACGTGATCCTTCACGTTCCCTTATTTCTTTTGGCGATTTGTTTGACTCGCGTAGTGGAGCTGATTATGGTCATGTTTTCTATTTCTAGTATGATCCCTACACAAAAGGAGTTGAAAAGTAAGCTTCCGTTTACATGCTCCGCGTCTTTGATTCCCGACTCCCCGCCGTTACTTATCGTGGACTCTGCTGCCCTTAGAGGTGTTTTTATCACCAACCCGGATGGCACTGAGTATGTTGGGCAGGTGTGGCCGGGGTATACGGTTTGTGACGTCCTTTCTGGTTGGATCATTTCAAGTCTTGACGTACCTCTCCGCGCCCAAAAGGTGTTCCCTGATTGGTTCCAGAAAAACACCCAAGATTGGTGGACAGAATCGTTCCGCAACTGGAGCAAATTAGGGATCGAGTTCTCCGGGATATGGCTCGATATGAATGAGGCTAGCTCGTTCTGTGACGGGTCTTGGTGAGGGTACATTTTTGAGAGTGACAGTAGTGCTTTCCCGCTGATAATTTTCACCCTCATTTCGCAGTGGTACTGGTGCGGATCTCAGCAACACTAGTCCTCCTTTCATCCTCCCGGGCGAACCGGGCAACCCGGTATTGGGTCAGTTGTTTTTAGATTCGTGACATACTTCTATGTTCTGAAGGTCTGTCTATTATTGTAGACTACCCGGAATGGTATGTGCAACGATTAATATCTATCTGGTTGATCGCATCTCACTTTTAAACCAATGTATCAAGTTATAACTCTACAGTTCATGGTCCCAGTGGAAACATCACTGTCAATGGAACACTGACCTGTAACTTGGATACTGCGACGGTTGCGCTCTCTGGCTTGAGCAGGCGTGGGTTAGGTGCGGGGAAGCAGACAAATGTCGATCTTAATACGCCTCCCTATGCAATTCATAATGGTGAGTTATACCATGGAGCTATATACCCTGGCAATCATCTTCGTGTCACTTACGAAAACTTGTTGACGCGCCCCAGGAAACGGGCGTTTATCTATCCATGCGCTGGCCACCAATGCCACACACGTAGATGGGCAGGTGGAGCTAGATGTTCATAATCTTTGGGGATTGATGGAAGAAAAAGCCACGAACATTGCGGTCCAATCTATCATTCCAAATAAAAGACCGTTCTTGATTAGTCGCTCGACGTTCCCTTCGTCAGGAAAATGGACAGGACACTGGGTATGTTTTGATTATCACAAGAACATTTACTCCAAATGTTTCCACTTGCTGATTCTTGCTTCGAAGTTGGGTGATAACTTCAGCCTGTGGTCCTACCTCCGGTACAGCATCGCAGTAAGTGCCCACAATCAAACTGGCTCGTGTTATTCCCGTGCATTAATCCCACCGCTTCCAAATAGGGAGTTCTCCAATTCCAGTTGTTCCAGATTCCCTTCGTTGGTGCAGACACGTGTGGTTTTAGTGCGTTTGCTTTTGGCTCTTCTTTGCTACCGCATTTCATCCGAAGTTATTGACTGGGCGATTTCTTCCTCGATCGCAGATGGGAACACCGATGAGGAGTTGTGCAACCGTTGGATGCAGCTCTCCGCCTTCACCCCGTTCTTCCGTAATCACAACATTAAAGGAGCCATATCACAAGAACCCTATCGATGGGACAGCGTCGCAAATGCTTCGCGAACCGCCATCGCCATTCGGTATTCTCTGCTTCCCTACTGGGCAAGTCAAATTTCTTCGTTCGTTTTTGACTTGTGAGATTGATGTGCGATGGACCGGTTGCAGTATACTCTCTTTGCCAATTCGTCTACTACCGGGACGCCACCGGTGCGAGCGCTGTTCTATGAGTTCCCGGATGAGCCAGAGCTCTTCAGCGTGGACGCACAGTTCTTGGTTGGCGGTGACATCCTCGTCACTCCGGTTTTACTGCCCAACGCTACGACAGTATCAGGTAATAATGTTTCTTTTTGTTTTCCTCCAAACCGAGTTGAGAACGTATTTCATAATGGCAGGGGTATTCCCCGGACGTGGATCGGTGATCTGGCGCGATTGGTACACCCACGATGTCCTCAAGACTACACCTGGTCAGCCAACCACACTTTCTGCTCCGCTAGGCCACATCAACGTCCACATCCGCGGTGGGTCTGTTATCCTTCTGCACGCCCAACCAGCGTACACGATTGAGGAGACTCGCCAAGGCCCGTTCTCTCTCCTCGTATCCCTCAATGCACAAGGTCTAGCACAAGGCAGTGCTTACCTCGATGACGGCATCAGCAACCCACCCGGACCTAGTCGAAACCTCGTGTTCAAGGCGACCAAAAACGAGCTCACTGTCAGTGGATCTGGTGGGTTCCAGGTGGGACCGAAATTGCAGGATATCACCATTCTGGGCGTCGGGTCTAAGCCGAAGTCTGTTTCTGCGAATAACCGAATCGTGTCGTCGTGGACGTATGCTCCTCAACAGGCCAAGCTTGTCGCACTTGGGGTTAATGTGACGTTGAATCAGCCTTTGACGCTCAAATGGAACTGAGGTTATCGGCGACTGGTTAATTTTGTTCGCAATAATTGTTTTTGCCACCTCTGTTTCGACTTTCATATTCGTGATAGTTACAGATGCTTAGTAACGATTAAAAGCCCGTTGAGTTGGCGGAGTATCGACCTGACAGCTGTGAAGTCAAATAAAATATTTGAAAGTCTGAAAATCCTTGGTGCCAATTTTCTTGAAGAAAAATTTGCGAGCGCAATCAAGTTAGGAACTCTGCGCTGTACAACTCTGTAAGAACAGAGACATCTGATCAACGACGGTGCAGTTTGCAGCGACTGTAATTCTGCGTTAGTTGTAGCTGGACGTAGTTTTGCCGTTTGCCATTTAGTCTATGAAGAAATCCTGCAGTAATTTGCATCCCACGTCGTTAAATCAAGATTATCAAGTTAGTGTCTATGGACCGGGAAAATGCGAATTTCATTTTCCAACTTACGCAAAACGTTCAACAAGATTCCAACGGATTGACGAAAAACGCCTTTCAACTACTACTTTACACTAAGGCAGGGCATACTATTTGACTGCAGAATGGACTGGAATAAGCATTTAAGGCCCAGGTAAATTAAATAGACGTGGCATTGCCGTTCGGTGTATCGCAAATATGGCGCCTGGAGATAATCCAGATTTATGCCACCACATAGCATAAGTATATTACAGAATCCAGATGAAAGGCTACCTGATTTTGACTCTCGTAACACAATTCTGCAATAACGTGGCACTGGCTTGGATCTGAATCTGGGCTTCCCGCCGGAGCGTTACGAAGCAAATGTCGTGGTGGAGGAGCTTTAGACCGGGACTTCACGAAACAGATACTTACACTTTGCGCCGCAGAACGGCGTTCTTGTGTTTCGCCAGACATGAATTTCATTGTGAGCGTTCATTCTACCCGAGCAGAATACAGTGCTCATCTTGACTTTATGGCCTTTGCCGATAGGTTGTTCTGATAAAATTTTGATTCTCCGGACAGATGGATTTTGGCGAACTGTCTTCGTTCATTCCCGTAGCGCTAAAATCATTCTAAGCGGTGGTATAGTCAAGGCCCCTTTAATTGTTCAAGCAGTTAAGCAAAGGATTTCAAATATACGCTGCGCGACCCAGGAGCTACAAGGCAGATTTTCTGCATGAAAAGCTTCAAGGACATTGAAAAGTTGACTAAGGTTTCGATCCAGATAAATAAAGTTCGTTTAGTTGGCGTCGAATCGCAACTGGTGCATCTCCAACCAGACTTTGGAGTATTCCGTTTTTGAATATAGATTATCCTCCACGAAATTCACAATAAAGGTCATATGCTTTGTCTCGTGTTATGAGCCAACGCTTAAAGGTGAAGTGGGGCCGTCAGGCGATCAGTGCAAAGCACCCCGTGTGATGTTAGTCTAAAAATAGGAACGCGATGAATAGCAACAATCACCAAGGCTGGATGGATTGTCTAAGGAAATAAAAGTAGAATAGACATAGATATATAAGGATACATTAATATCAACGATCCAGGGTAACCTTCGTGTTTTATAGAGATAAATGAAGCAAAATTGACAAATCTATCGTTTGACGCCCATGCTGAGTTGTACTGATAGCCCATCAAATTTATGGCATAAGTGTTAGAACAATGAAGGCAGCGATGTCTAGACAAATATCTTCAAATCTTTATTTTTATTCCCGCTGTAGAATTTAGTAACTTGTAGGGTGATCTCTTAGCGATTTCCTAACGTTTTACGAGACGGCATCATTTCTGAATCGAAGAACTCGTCTTTGGCGCTTAGGAGGGTAAAGGGGCGATTGTGTTTCTGGCATTTCTCCACAAAAGAAATAATGTAATTCATCAGTGTCAGAAATATCGATGTCATTGGTAAGAACTATGGAGATGATATTGCATGGCTTCAGAAGCGTCACATTGGATAAGGCAGAGTCAACACCGCCGCGGGAGGACAAGAGACTTGCCTTGCTTCCAAGAAAGTAATCCATGAAGCTTAAACTAAACAGATACATCATTACAATTGTATATATTGTATATGGACCTGAAATACTGTAGAATGTGGGTAGAATGGCCCGTATCTAGGAAGATCTGTACCTCTCTCGCAATCCATGAAGATTCCACCAAACTCGAAAATAATAACTGGAATGATGATAATATGTTCGAATTAGTTGCATTTTCGCCATTTCTACAGTGCACTTTGCTCACCATTTTTTCACCTCTTAATAGACACAACAGTCCGGGTATAGTATGATTTCCACAATTCCTGTACATATATTATTACTAATGCTTACTTGAACGCCTCTGAAAAGTAGATTTCTTTCCACCACTCATCTTTTCTATCTATGGAATACGCCTCATTGTTCATAGAATAACTTGTGTATATCAAAGATAGGGGAGGATAGGGGCACGGATGTGAGTCACGCCGCTAAATTGAAAACGTGCAAAAAACGCGTGGAAGAAAAATGGCACTGCATTACGTAACGCGACACACACACAAGTTTGGGAGGGCACCCATTGTTCGTTCTATTCTCGCTTGACTTCACTTTGCTATTCATGAGTCCATGACATTCCTTGCTACTCACACTTGTTTATCTTTCAATAAAGGAAGATGATGAAAAGCTACACACTAGAGAACTGGGATGGCCGACTATCGAATCCGGAGCCGTTGGATACGCAGAATTCCACGCAGGGCCCCTCGAGCATATGGGACAGCCGATCCCATGTTTTGGCAAAGCAGAGTGAAAAAGTGAAGGCGACGAACGATATCTCGACAGCCATCACTGAATCTATACACCATAACAATGTGACAAACTACTCAGAGGCAGCCATCAGCTCAAGCTCAACTGTGAGCGGGTCACCGTTGTTTGCGTCAGACTTGATGCTAATCTTACTATACAGAATGACGGAAGCAACACCGGAAGAAAAGCGCGTGTATTCGGACTTGCCGACTATGAGAACACGACAGAGAATATGTCACCAGCAAATAGAGTTAGTATGCTTGAGCGATTCTATTATTGTTTCCTCTCACGAATTACTTGCAGATGAAGCCCACCCCTCCGGACGAAGCAATAAACGCGTCAAATAGGTCACAAAAAACCTCTAGAATCTTTGTACCTGTTGAAAACTCCCTTCTGCATGCATTTCATGCTCATGTCGCGCCTACGTCACCCGCACTTGCCAAAAAGTTGGAAGCTACTCTTTTTCGACTGCCCTCGCCGACTCCTAAGAGAGACATCGAAGTAATATCATTACATTCGACAGACGCAGAAGGAGATGACGATGACGAAGTAGAGGTGATCGATATACAGAGGTTATTGGTGAGTTGGCACTAGGATTCATTATTCACTTGTTCACAGCTTATCTCACAGGTTTCCCCTACTAAAGTAAACACAGAACCAGAAGTATGTATTTTTATTTGTGTAGATTATCATTCATTTGACCGCTTTTACAACAGAACAGAGTCCCATCGCCTGCTTACTCTGGACATAATTCACTTTTTTCACCATCGCCTTCAGAGCGCATAGGATCTTCCGGACCCCTGTTCACTCCCGAGCCCCCGTCTGCCAAACCCCCTCCCGTAGTTAAGCGTCAAGTGGCATTGTACGTCGATGTTCCTCCCCTGCGCGGACCTATATCAGCCTACAAATGGATGTCCCATCCTACCAAGAAAGCTCGTTCCCACAAGCCTCCTCCCGTAACGTACCATGGAACTCTGGAGGACGCCTATCTGGCGTTGGCAGAGAACAGCAAATTCTGTGATGTACGAAGCGCGACAAAGAAGGCGAAGAAGAAGAAGAAGCCTGAAGAGTTAGAATCCAAACCTCCACAAAACGCAATCGCTAGCTCATCCAAGCACCCTATTGTCATCGATCTCACGTCGAATGTCGAAAGCTCTTCATTCGTGTCAAAATTGAAGATCAAGAAACGTGTTCATAAAGACGATGGGCCCTATCAGAACCCCGCAAAGAAACAGAAGCGCGGGCACACACGCGTCGATATCGATCTGACCACACCGGATGGCGGCAACTCTGTGGCAGAATCTACACCTCAACCTGTACCGATAATGCCGCAACCCAAGGTCGGTATATCAAAGTCTGTAATTACTGATGAGAAAGAGAACACTGGTCCGACTGTCCTCAATGTGAAAATGGTGAAACCTATTGCCTTCGAGATGTGGGACTTCAACATTAGACATCTGCGAAACTGGATCAAGCAGCAACGGCATTCAAATTCATTCAGCCCCTCTGCTACAGATGGCTCCCCTTCTAGGAGGAGGACCGGATCTTTAAATCGAGAAACACCTTGGTTTTATCGGATTCCTGCTCAACCATTGTTAGATGAAGAAGAAATCTCTGTTGGGGGGAAGATACCTACCAGTTGGGATATGGACGGTGGATATACAGATGATTCGGACGAGGATGAATTTGAGATAGCCCAGTCTCATCCAGAGCAGCAGGAGTATTCTCCCAAAATCGATCTTGCAGCTCAGTATCGTAAGAAGGAGAAGGAGAAGTCGTCAAAGGGAAAAACTGTAGCCAAACCTCAGTCTCATGGAGCTTACAAGTCAATCTCTCCTTCCTCCTCCACGGATTCGACGCAACAATCTCAACCAACGCAATCGCTCACTCAGCTCGTCAAGGATGCTTTGGGTACAGTGCCACAGCCAGGACAGAGCTCTCAGCTCGACGAAGCCCTTGGCCCATCTACGCCATCCGCCAAAGCCCTTGGAAAGCGAAAGGCGATCGACAATGAACCATACGAAGCTGACCGACCATTCCGAACTTTTGGACTTCTTTCCTCTCATCATGATGCTACCTCCCAATTCCAGTCCAATGTATCTAATACCAACGCTGGCAGTGCCCATGGAGCTTTCAGAAAGTCCAACTCCGACGATATTTTCATTCACAATTATGTTCGCTCACCCTCTCCTATCCTCCAGCCAGGTTCATCATCCACGGCTGTACCTGCCAGTCTAGATAATAATGGACAGATTTTGTCAACACTATACGCCCTGAGCGATGGACTTGATCACGACAAAGCTCCATTTGCATCGACCTTTGATGGCACGGAACCTGAATTGGGTTATCCGTGGGATTTGGGTGTTCCCCCTCAAAATGAATATCAATATGAGACGATCGATCCCTCCCTACTGGTAGAAAGTTCTGTGATCGAGCCTGAGGCACCAGAAATCTCAGAACCCCTGCTTGAATACGCAGACGACTTTCCTCCCAGCGATGATGACAACGGCGACGTCGGGACGCAATCGACTGCTCCTGTCGCAGGCCCTTCTGGGGTACAAGCTCGCTCGGCGTCATCCAGCAATATCGTATTCCCATCTTCCTCTTCGGAGAACACCCCTGACCGCGAGTACGAACCGCCACAAGCAGCATCGATATATCAATATCTGAAGAAACGAAAGCGGCATGTATCTATCTCTTCGGACTCATCGGATTCGGATGATGACACGCCGTTGGCGGACGTGTTGGCAGTCAAATCGAGGGAGAAACCGACATCTTCAGCGTCCGTCGTTCCTGATAACGATTTGGAGCGTCCCGCGAAACGAAAGAAACGACGCGCGTCATCTTCATCGTTGAATGCCTCGGATGCTTTGCCGGATATCGTATACGTGTCTTCAAATGGGAGGCATATCAGTAAGGGAAAGGTGAAAGCTGTGGATAAAGCATTGGCAGATGAAGAATGTGCGCCTTCTATGAAAACGTCCCTACCACGTATCGCTTTACCGAAACGGAAGTCGCGGCGCGCATCATCTACCTCATTCCATGATGTCGATCACGACCATGGACTCGCTAGAAACGAACATGCTCCCTCGCCTACGCCTGCAGCTGATGTCGGAGTGAAGGACGGTCTGCAAGAGAACGAAGTTAAGCTGGACAAGGAAACTGTTCGAATTCTGCCAAAACGACAGCGGACACAACGCAAGTTGCAGGACTTTGTTGAGGTCGATGAGTTCCTTAGAAAAGAGGGCTTCGGGGATGGATTGCCGTTGCCACCCAAGGCGGAAGTTGCGCCCAAACCAGCGCGAAAGGAGCGCGGCGATCCACTGTCATCAAAGGATAGATATCGACAAGAAAATGAGAACTGGCCTCGGGAAGAGGTATCATTGTACTGTCACCAGTGCAGGAATAGAACATCTATCCTCAAGATGGTTTGTCCTGCATGCGATTCCAAGTTTTGCCTTCGTTGTCTGACAACCCGGTATGAGTTTTTTGTTGGTCATGTTAATCTTTGAATATGTTGATTAATTCTTGTGAAATCAGGTATCCTGATGAGCTTTTTTATGATGGCATCGAAATCGTTTGGGCGGACAACTGTCCGCGTTGCTTAGAATTTTGTAACTGTACCGCCTGCTGTAAAAAACGAGGAGAGACATACGTCTCGTCCCGTAAACGGCCTCCCGGCAATCGTCCTTTACCATCCTCGCCACCACCCGACATACTGCCGCACTACACCCTTCCTGCCTCACATACAGCACAACCCCGCCATGCGACACCTCCTGATCTGACCCAAAATGCCCAATATTTTGCAACCATGTACGATCTCAACGGAAAGCGTGTCGGAGCGACGTATACATCGGTAGATGCCTTCTCCAACATCGGTGTCGTCCCTGCTTTGCCCAGTATCCCGGTGACAAAGAAAGCGCACATATTTGTGGGAGCGGTGCAACGTTCATGGGGCATCTCCAAGCGTTCGGTGGCCAAATATCTTCACTCGCTGCCAGCCCTTAAGCAAACCAAGCGAGCCAAGAAGAAAAGCAAGGAGCAACGTAAGTTACGGCACTTCGTTGGCAGCGACACGTTTGCGCTCTATCGTCCGGAACCCAAGCCATACGATCCGTTTGGCGACCTGTCCTCTCTATCGTCTCTCAGTTCTTCGGAAGATGAAGGTGAAGAGCCTGAAGCTGATGTGGGTACGCAGCTTGTTTTTTTTCCTTGCTAAATTCTCATTTTCTGAAATTCTATTATAGAAACTTTCGGCCCTCCCAACCTGTCCAACGATGACCTTTCCTTTGCCATAAGCCTTGGATTGCAGGCCTGCGGTGTCGTACGCATTGATGCCACTGGACCCGTACACACTTTTACCTCTGTGTAACATATTGCTAATTTGTGGTTCATCGCTAATCTTTTTTCAACATTGTATCATATTCACCTATTTTGCATCTGCATTCCCCTGTTGTATATCTTGCTGTCGCTTTTTGTGCAGCACGCATGGTCGTTATTTCTTTCATCATTTGTACATAGGTTACGTGCGAAGATTGCTACGCACAATGTTTGACAAGCTATAACTGTTTTCCTTTCTACTGTTGAAATTTTTTGAGCGTGAAATATCTGTATCTGACCTTGAAGGTAGTGAACGGCATGCTCTCTAAAATCTTCTCTGTGCGCCAATAGTCGCTCAGAGCATTGGCGTCTTACCACTATCGAATCACATGATTGTAGATTTCCCCAAAGAGTCAATCACCGCTCTGCGCAACCGCTCAAGATGTTTCTTGCACACAATCAAGCAAAACGATGAATAGTAAGACTGCTTTAACCATTCTTACACACCCTGTCAGACTGTTTAAATATCCTTTCCCATCATATAGCATTCGTGGACCTACAATATGTCGTACGTGGAAGACACCTTCAATCTTGGGTTCTTATTTTCCTACGTACTTGGTGCACCTGCAGCTCATATTGTGGTCACTATAGCATCAACGTAATTGAAGCGCGACGATGCACCCAATGCCGACCATAACACAGGCCATCCGAGGTCATATTCTTTGTCCCGTTTGAGTTAGTAACGGGATCATTCGTACGACGAGGAGTATGAAGTAGCTCTGTAGGCCAGCACCAGCACTTAACGATCAGGCAGGCAAGGTAAACACAGGTGAATGTGGGCCAGGCGTTTGTCAGTTACGGCGGCTCTTCCAGATAGTTCTATGGTCGACATTCATGGAAAGGAGGTGGTTCAACACCACAGAAAGGAGGCGGCTCAACATCACAGAGATGAGGTGGCTCAGCACCACAGACAGGGGGTAATTTAAATCACAAAAAAGAGGATTGACACGAACTACAGAGTCTAGTATCCCCCCTTTATATGGGTAAAAGTCCATGGAAAGGTCGCACGAGTAGCGACCGCTGATAGAACTTTGGCCGGTCTCAACGACAGATTCGGTGAATTGGTCATCCAGACGTTGCGTTGGACCACCTGAACAATCGCAAAACGTGAGTATCCGTTGTATTTTTCTGGCGCACAATCTTACACTTCTTTATCTTTTCTCAGGTCCAAAGAAACTTTCGTTGATGGTGATGTCGTTGCTTGTATGCTACGCGCGATAAAAGACGTTTAAAATGATTCTTCCGGTGCAGTGGATGAGGTTAAGAGATACGGTAAAAATCAGAGAAGACGGAGAACTGATGGTGATTGATTGGATGACGGTGAGATATTCCTCAGTTGGATCGAAGCTTGTCAGTAATGTTGCTTACACTTCTGGGAGATAGATCTTTGCGAACTCAGTAATTTACAGGATTTTGGGTCTCTCCAGAGCAACTTGAAGGACGTAATTTGAATTATCAGGATGTTTCTGGCGTAGTTGTGCTTTGGAGTCCCAGATATTATTGTGAGTAATCCACCGTGGAATTAGTCTTTATTTTGATACATCATTATGGAAAGACGCAGATGTTCCGCCTGCATTAGTCACATCATCTGTAAACGCCGGTAACAGAGCAAGTAGTGGTAAGACAGCTGCAGAAGCATCATCTTTCATCAAGGTGAGAATATCCATTCCAAGCGCACGAAAATTTTACTTCTTCTAGCCAGATATCTTATCAAGGTATGACAAAGTTCATGAAACACCCTATACGCAATCCAGGACTGTTTAATTTTTTCTTAAGCATCCTGACCATACGAGTAGAGAAATGCTCTGACGACTCGTTCTACGAAGTCATTGCCAGAGAGCGCCCTGGAATGCCAAGGCGAAACTTAAGCTATAAAATCTCAGTTAATTATGGCATTTCCATAAAGTGTCAGTGCCTTGGGAGTAACCATGTTGGCATCGCATCGGACGCCATGATATGGGTTTCACGGGTGTCGAAGTCCTACTCAAGGTTCCGACGTCAGCCATGATTATCGTTTTTGCACTCCCCCAGTACCCAATCATATGCTGCGAACGGGATCTGTTCACCCGACCAGTATTTGCGATATCAGCTTCGGACCCACGATAACTGCATTCTGAGCCACAGTCTCATTTTACGAGGTTGAAGGCTCAGGCTGTCCAGTAGTAGGCGAGATAGAAGCGCATAAAATATTTCCATCTGTCAATCCATAATATGATTTCCGCATCTTCAAGTTACTGGGCTCTCATTGGCATATCAAACTCTATCCATGACCAGGAGCAATGCTCTCTTTCCCTTACAAACAACCTTAACTGCATGATTATCACTGGTGACTACGTCAGACTTCCGCGACCAATTATGGATTGAGCCAAGAAAATGGCAACAAAACCAGTGACGCGCAAGATGAGGAACCATGTGACTCACGCGTGTATTACATAATACCGGATTTTGCCGGGCTCGCACGATAATATGCAACTTGGACTTGAACGCTTCTTCATCGATACATCAATCTTCAATCCCATTTTTCGGCACCCAGTCTGACACCCATCTATGGGACAACATATCGTCCTTCCTTATCTTTGACGCGATACGCCACTGCTTTACGCTCGTACGTAGCATGCATTTCAAATGTACGAATTTCGGCTGTTGTCCTAGGCTATTTTCAGATATAGTGGAGTTGCTCGCCAGCCTGAGCTTGCAGACTTTGGGAGGCTCGTGACACCATAATTCCCCCACAGACCCCGTTCAAAAACCAACGGTGACGATATTCTTCTGTAATTCTTCCTCTTAAATTGGTCTGTGTATTTGTAGAGCGGGATATCTATGACGCATGTCGACACCCATCTTACCGAACCAAGACTGAGGCTGTCATGGTGTCTGTCGGAAGTATTTTGGAACTCGTGGCATGAGAACTACATACTGCTTGTATCGACAGGATGATCCATTTATTACAGAACTATCAACTCATATCCGTTTCTCCCCGGCTATATAAAGTCACCTCTTGCCTTTGTGACTTTCTTCAGAGTATTCACTGCGACCTATGGCGCACAGGATAAACTACTATATACTCTCCCTGCTTCTTCTCTTATTGCCTCAAACTTTTGTGCTAGGCAATCTCATACCAAGAAAGACAGGTCCTCGCATAAGCACCACAGTGACCTTGGATTGTACGTTTTTTTACGTTACTTTTTAATCGCAATCGCATCAACGCTAATCATTTGAATTGATTTTTGTAGATGGTACATTTAAGGGCAGGCACAATAAGACCAGTGGGATATTTTCGTTTCGAGGCATAAAGTTTGCAGATCCTCCAACCGGGGATATGCGATGGACCGCCCCTGTTTCTCCTCCTTCCCAAAACCTGGGCAATGTTAATGCTACTAAGGTTGGCCATATTTTATGAGGATTACTCAGGGATAGCACTAATTTTTGGCCGTCAAGTTTGGTCTCTCATGCGTTCGAACAAATCAAATTCTTGTGAAGAACGAGACGTCCGAGGATTGCCTATTTGCGAATGTCAGTCTCAATTTTTCTCGTGTTTTGCATTTTGTTAGGGAATCTAGCTAAGCAAACGCATTATAGATCTTCGTGCCTAACAATACACATGTCAACGATAAGCTCCCAGTACTAGTATGGTTCCATGGTATGGCGTGTTTCTCTTTCAATATCACGATCGTCCATCTCACGTTAGCTATGCAGGTGGGGGATTCCAGATTGGCACTACACATGAGTTCCATCCAGATTTACTCATGGCATCAAGCTCCCAACCATTCATTTTTGCGTCATTTGAATACCGACTTGGCCAGTTTGGCTTCTTAGGTTTGTAGCAGCTACTATCCACATGAACATCCAGAAGATAATCACGTCCTCGGTTCCAGGAGGATCTGAAATCGCCGAAAGTGGGGCAATAAACGCTGGATTTTTGGACCAGGTATGATCTTTGACTATGCATTGTAGAGCTGACTACAGCTAACTCTGACTACAAGAGGGCAGCTCTTAAATGGGTCCAAAGATACATTGGTCAATTTGGAGGGGACAGCGGGTGAGCAACGATCCATAAAATCCATAATGAGATACATTACTTCTCATCTTTATTTGAATCTAATGCCAGCCACGTCACAATCTGGGGACAATCAGCAGGAGCTGGTTCAATAATGTACCATGTAAGTGTGCGCAGATATTGATGTTGATCTAGGCTCTGATTCCTTTTATCAGCTCATGGCAAACAATGGAGACACCGAAGGCCTCTTTCATGCAGCAATAATGGATAGTCCTCCTCTTGTCTATACCCCGGCATTCAACGATGACTACGACGAAGGCATCTTTCAGCAATTTGCAGAGCTAGCGTGGGTTTATCATATTTTTATATGTGCGTATCATTACCTGACATCATTCTAGAGGATGCGGAAACGGGACGACTGCTGCGAAGGACGGACAGCTGAACTGTCTTCGTAAACTCACTAGCACCAAGTTGGCAAAGGCCGGAAGCAGTTTGCTGGCTGCCCGGCCAGATACCCTATTCCTTTTCGCCCCCGTTGTCGATAACATCCTTATTAAGGAAAGACCAGTTGAAGCCTACAAGGCTGGTCGATTTGCCCATGTTCCCGTCATTGCAGGCTCAAATACAGACGAAGGCGCTCATTGGTCTTCCACTGTTCCGGATCCTGCGGCCAATACATCTTTCCCGAACGCAACAGAAACCACTGTCTTTAATTTCCTAGTCGGACAGTATCCTAGTCTGACTAGTGAAACGATCACAACCACAGGATTTTCTCTTTATCCTTTGGAAAGCTTCGGTGGCAACGTCAGTCTGCAGGGTCAGCAGATGTACGGCGAGGCTAGATATATTTGCAGCGCTTTGATGTCGACTCCTGCCGTTCCGGCCTTTGGGAACTCTGCATACCAATATCGGTGAGCCGTGTGTCCGGTTCCAATATTTTGTACACACTGATCACGTCGCAGCTACGATAATCCTCATCTAGGTTCCCATCATAAGGATGAACTTCAAGCGTACTTTAGCCCTTCTTTAGATGCAGACGATGATGATTTAGCACTCTTCGAGACCATGAGAGAATATATAACATCGTTTGTGACTACAGGCAAGCCAGTGTCAAAATCTGGGCCGGAATGGAAGGTTAGTCCCTCATTTGTAATTCCTGATACCTGGTGGTTGAACCTTATACTGTTTGTATAGCCGGTAGGCAGCGATTCTGGACTGTCTCGCATCGTATTCAACCCCCAAAATTCTGCGATGGAAGAAGTTGACAACGCGCTTACGACTCGATGTGATTTCTGGCATGGGATAACTGACGAAGTTTTGACCTAGAGAATCTTTTATGGACATCATTGCAATGTGATTTTACGGGAGACATTTCAATGGATCAACGGGGTCGGTTCGAAACTAGGCTTGTACATATAGGAACATCCTATTATAGTTGTACAAAAGCATTAAATTATTCAAAGCGGACATTGTAGTAAAGGTTTTCCTCACTGAATCCGGCGATTAGTAGCACCTACAATGACCTACAATCTTTCGGTAACTCATATGCACCGGCCAACATCCGGTTATCAAAGCGGCAGGGTTTCGCCCACAAAACTGGATTAAAAGCTCGCGCTCAGGAATCAGTTCTCCCACTTAGCCACCACCTCTCACCACCTCTCACCACCTATCTTTTCCTTGGTAATCCCCACTATCCTCCGTGATATATATCGTACAAAATACCCCTTTTTATGTCTCTAATGGAGCTCTAGACACGTCTAAGCAGTCAGCATACTTCTCACATTCTGGAAGGAATCTCAGGACAACGATGCATCGGTAGGTATCGGATGTACGCAATGTCGTCCGAGCAATACATCTATTGATGAACTTTGCCTCGTTGTGTACTTACATTGGGGAAGGGGAGATGAGAGTCGGAGGCGAGAAAAAAATGGGGGTGTAGATTTCCGGACTCGCATCCGTCTAGTACGTGTTGATTGCCTTGGTTCTCTATTGAATACATTAATAGTGGGAAATAACTGAATGCGACGGCGGGAATAGAAAATTTACAAACAGATGTGACTAGAGAGAAAGGATAAAATGGTAACCTGCAATGTCCATGTCGAACCCTCACTGGCAACTAGTATTTAGCAGTCTTCTTCAAGAGCTCAGATATAAGTGGAGGTTCCTCGATGAATATCGGGTCCACGCCCTTCCATGTAGCACCTCCTCCGTTTGCCCAAACCCTTTCCCTTTCTTCCCAATATTCGAGCTTGTGATCGTGTGTCCGTACAGGGCTCCACACCCTCTCTCCAGTGTCCCCATCTGTTTCAGCCGTGAACCACCTAGGGGTATGTGGCGCTAACTTCCCTTCCTCTCTCGCCCTCCTAATCGATCGCTGCTTTTCTTCCTGCGCCGACTTCAGATCGTTTGCCAGCTCGTATTTGCCCAACTCAAACGCTCTTTGATCAGGTCGTAGTCGACAGTCCGTGGGACACAGGAAGGGTCGGAGAGTATCCTGTGGGCAATCGTTCAATGTAATGGCAAACGGTGTAAGGTTGAACGGAGATCCAGCTGGTTTATCCGAATTTCGCCAAAGTAGGATGTATTCAGGAGCGACGGATGGAGAGTTTGGTCCTGTCATGGAGATGTCGGGGTGAAGCTGACCATTGCCAAATCCAACCTTCTTCGCCACTAGCTGGGAGTTCCATCGACCAGCGATCTCGTATGCTACTTGGCCATTGTGGTCGATAACTTGACCAGAGATCTCATAGGCATCCTTCCCTCGCCACCCACGGGGTTTGAAGGTAAGAATACATTGATCTCCGGTTCGATGATTCGTAACCTATAGATACAAAGAACCATATTTTAGTGACACACAACCCTGGATCAACATCGAGACTAAAAACATACCACCATATCTCCATAATGGTCGATCGTCGGAGACCCTAATATGAATCCAGATACGTTCGTGGTAACCTTCTTCCAACTGTAATGTTCCAAAACCTTCCCTTTGGCGAGCTCGCCTTGTGCTCTTGGATATTCGGGGGCAGCGTCTTCCGGTAATAGCAAGTTGGCATGAGCGACACCTGTGGGCCTGATCTCAAATGATTTCCCCATAAACTTGTTTTGGGCGTCAACCTGAGAAGCAAACATGATCAGTAAACATCGGAGCACGACAGACTGCAAAATACATACTTCTCCGTAGTAGTGCCATGAAGGCGATTCTGCCCAACATGCTGAAATTGGAGGATGATGGCTGACTTGCTCCGATACATAGCGGTACTGCCGATCGAGCCTCACATATTCAAATGTTTCGCTCTGGAAGGATGAGGTCATTTCAGATGAGTATTTGGGTCATAGCAGAAAGCGACGAACGAGCATAGGATTGAAAGGCTTCGCAATTCGCCCTATAGTAGAAGAATAATTTGACATCGCAAATGCAGCCACGAATGCTATGCGCCGAAGAGGATCGCTCTCATGAGCAGCGACATCCACTGAAATGGAATTGACCCGAATCAGAATCGTAAGGACTAAGGAACGAATTGTAAATTTACTCACAGCATTCCGAGAATTCCATGTCTTCTGCCTATCGAAGCGGAATAAACCACGTTAATGCCTGTCCCGTTAACGAAAAGAGAATCAAACGCACCATTCTTTGCAACATACTCGTCGGCTCGTTAAAGAACACAGGAAAACTGATCTTCGTTAAATCCTTGCCAATACTATGCTTCAAAACACTCCATAGACTTGTACTGGGGCGCTGGTCACTGCCAATTGCCAGTCTGCTACGAAGATGGGCGTAGCCTGCATACTGTTCCAAATTGGTTCCCTGAGGCAATGGACCCTTGAGAGTGGCCAAGCTCAGCAATTCGGCTGGAGATGGTTCAGCAGCTTGGGTCGGTGAGAATGACATGTCGCTTGCCGGACTCTTCAGGCCCTCGTTGATGTACAAGTTCGGAAGGTTGTTGGATTCGATGGCATCAAAGAATTCGTCTTCGTCATCAGTGTCGCGCTCGTATTCGTCATCGATGACCGAGTCTTGAGTAAGATTAATAGCTGTTGCATCGAGCGACATTGGAGATGGATGTCTGCCAATAGCAATCTCAGGGCTTCGTATTGGTGACTTCTTGGCGACTGGGTGGGGTATAGGATCGATAGGGGTAGGGGGGCTAACAGCAAAACTAGGAATGGGCAGTGGAGGCGGCGGAGAATATTTAGGGGTATTAACAATTGCAGAAGGTGGAGGAGGACCGTCCGCCTGAGGTGAAGGTGGCTCTTCAGCTAAAGGTTGTGACAGTGTCGAAGATGTCGGGGTCAGGCCCAAGGCCGTCGGTCTCTTCTTCTCGTGGAAAGAACCCATCGCGCTCGGACCGAAAACACGACTACCACGTTTCCTGCTTCTGTTCCTAAGCTCTCTCTCAAGGGTTTCACCCTCCTTAACCACAGTAGCAAGACTTTCTTCCCAGAAATGCTGGCGCGCTCTTTCCTTCTTCAGCTGTTTGGCCCACCAGTCCTCCCTTTCCCTAGTGATTTGCAAGAAGTCGTTTAAAAGATTCTGCGTTATGCGCAAGGATTCCTGGAGTGCTTGATGGCTTTCAAGTACTCGACGGGGCGTATCGCGAGTGAAAGACAGGTTCGAGGCTAATTGAGCACAAAGCTCAAGCTGAGTGGAGGTGGCGCTACCTTGAAGCTCAAAGTTTGAGTGCGGAGGTGTTTTCTCGTCGGAGTTTGCAGATGAAGAATCCTCTTCATCGTTGTCTTCCTCCCCGCCATCATTCTCGATTGTGTGATGAGATGCAGCAGAGGGTCCTACTGTGTCATTTTGCATCAGGTTTGGACTGGCATCCGCGGAGTCGATGTACGTGTACGTTGACCCTGTCATGGAATCGCGGTCTCTGCCACTGCCCCCAGGCGCACTTTTCCTCCACAGGTGGCTTGAAAGACTTTGTGATTGCATCGATGGTGTCGATTTTATCCCGCTATGTTCACTATCCGTACTTCTTCGTCTCGAAGCGTTTATTGACGAAGCGTCGCTATCAATCCCATTTTCCCGTTGTTTGAACCACTCAATGCTCTTGTTAATTGCCTCTGTCCATCGATGTGCTTCCACGGGATGATTTGCTTTCATATACCATTTTTGTGTGATAGAGTTGTGGCTTCCTTTCGAAGGCAGAGAATGCACTTCAAATCGATTACGCTCTGCAATATGAAGCACCGCAGTTTTCATCGATATTGAGCCTCGGCTAGCAACGGTTTCGTCATCTTGATGTCGGTAATCTGACAGTACATGTCGGCGGGAGATTAGTCAGGGCAAGGGTTAAGTTGAATGACATCACTAACATGAAAGCACCCCATTTCTCAGCACAAACCACCGAGTATTATAGCCTTTGGCTACATTGGTGTATTTGTTCAGATATCCTTTTAACACCGGCGGTTCCGTCAACGGAGCAGAGTTCTGAATTAAGGTCTTGTCGTGATTGGCCACTAAGAAATATCAGTTTCAATCAACACTGCCTTGTAAAAGGTAACTTACATTGCCGCAGGAAGACCCGAACGCGATCATCTTTACCAGTCCCTTCATAAGCCATTTTGCCCTTCCGATTCCGAACGAATACATCTGCGCCGGCTCTGACAGCTAGCTCGATAAGCCGGAGGTCTTTGCGTCGTGCTGCTTCATGCAAGAGAGACGTCCCCGAATCGTTGTCAAGGTATGACAGATCCACAAATTTGATTCTAGGCGATTCCAGAAATTGGATCAGGGCAGGTACTGGCGGATCATTGATTGGTGAAAAGATGTAGCTCCTCAGCAACGTTCGGTAGGTTGTATTGAGAAGAGATCGAGAATCTGAGCGCAGAACATAAATTGTTGAACAAATTCCAGGATTCAGGTATGAACACACCATCAATTGTCCGAATGACGTCTTTGTTTCTTGCCACATCTCTACAAGTCCTTCCTTGGTTATCACGTATGCTATCGTCTATGTTTTCTTGTTCCAGCAGAAGGTTGACAACGTCTGCTCTCCCAAGAGAAGCTGCCAGATGCAAAGCCGTAGTTCCAGATCCTGGTGGGTGAATGCCGTTTGGCGAGATAGCTCGATGGGCCAGAAGTAAAGCCACTGTTTGAACTGCCAAAAGAAAGAAAAGTGTAAATAGACTGCCAATGAGCTTTACTGTCAAGTTACCTGATCCGCATCTCACAGCGAGATGCAATGCTGCTGCGCCAGTATCGATGTCTCCATCCACACTCTTTCGCTTGTCTTTACTGATTTCGGCGAGAAATGGGTGGATTACGGACGGGTCCCCTATCGCAAGTCTGCTATCAGCAAGATACGTTGGTCGTCTTGCCAAAATGGTGCTGACCGTTTCGAAGAGCCGCCAACAACTTGACCTGGTAGAGTGGTTCGACTAGGCATGACGCGTCAATGAATGAACCAAATGTGCCAAAAGTAAAAGCATACCGTTTGCAATTATTTCTGCATTGGACGTATGAGGCGTTGCCTCCGCCATTCGGTTAGGGGAACGTTTGTGATATAGTACAAGAACAAGAGGGGCGAGACATTAAGATATTTGTCGTCCTTGGGGTAAAGGTTCCCACGCCCAACATTACAATTGCTTCATTCATGCAATTACATTTAAATTGTTTGTACTATATAAACACTCGTGTAACTACTGGTATAATCTGAAAGATAATCGCCAAGCTCAAATAAATCAAAAAAGAGGAGCAATCAACAAGGTGCAGTTGGCCCAGGAAGAGGGCCATTAAAACACCGCGTAAAGGAGTCCTCGATCACAGCCCTGAGTACCCCTAAGAAATGGTATAAGCAAACCAAGCTCTAGGTGCTAAAGGCGTATCTAAGCCGCCTGGTGCCCCAGCTTTCCAATGGAACATATATAGTATACCAGCCTGATCCAGTCAGCACTATTTCTGAGGGCATCGCTCTCAAACTGCTTTGATGCTAAAAATATGGTCAGGAAGTGAGTTCTGTTAATAGGTGTGTTGAACTCACTCGGCAGCTGCTATAATTTGATCGACAATGGTCTGCGCAGCAGTTGTATCAGCAGCAGGACAGAGGAGATCGCTAACAATGTCCCGGGTGGCCACCACGCCTCTGCGAACCGGAAGCAAAGGGAGTAAACTCCGTCGAGTTTGAGGAGCATCGCCGAAGCATTTCTACACGACCAAACGCATAAGTACCTCGCCTCGTAGCGAGAAGAATCGTAACTGACCTTGAAAAGCTCGAACTTCTTGCTGAACAACGACACCTTGGTTCCCGTGTTGAAAAGTTCAAAAAAATTGGCGTCAGCACCGGCGTTCACGTCCAGCCCTGCACCTATTTCGACGCATCCTGAGAAAGAGCCGGATCCTTCTGTACCACCAGTCGCAGTAGATGCTGGAGCAGATGCTGTGTTTGTACCGGTGGCAGTGGCCTTCATGAGTTTGGAGGTCGTCTCAAGTTCCAAGCCCCTACTTGAACTCGAATATGGAGAAGGAAGATTTCCTCCCCATATCGTACCAGGGGTGGCTGAGGCACTCGTCGAATATCCAGATGGTGTACCGTTTAATATAATTGTGGTCGCCGCGGGATGCTTTTGGTCCCAGGTCGTTGGCGTAGCTGAGGGAGTCGTCCAGTGTCCAGCCTTCTCTGTAACAGTTACCGTGACCACAGATGGACCTTCCATCATCGTTCTGGTTGAGGGCACCTTCTCGTCCACAATCGTACTAGAAACCTTTTCGTCTGGCATCAACGGTGGGCTCCAAAAGTAGTGACCAGGTTGAGTGGCCCCACGAATTTGCATGATACCCTTCTTCGACTTTTCCGCTGGCGAAGAAACGTTGAGAATCGGGATATCCTCAGCAGCTGCTTCCAGTCCAAGCGTCAACGACGCACTACCATCCAATTCAACGAAAATGCTTGCTTTGGCGACATCGTTGAGAGCCGATAGGCCGAGGTTGAGGCTGGGAATGAGATGGGCTTCAAGGGTGCCAGTAGCTTTAGCATTAGGGCTTGCAGATAGTTTGAGGGCTGGAAAAGAGCAAAGATAAATACCATGAAGTAATGCTTGAGTCAGTAAAAAAGCATACGTGTATTTCCAGCATTAAACGATCCACCAGATGGCCTGTTGCTGTTGGGAGGGAAGACGAGCTGGGCATTATCAACCTTATAATTGACGCCAACCGTCAGGCCTAGATCAACATCCAGTTTGGCAATTGCCTGTGCGTTGACTTCAAAGGTTGGGCCAATCGTAAGAATACCAGGGAAATCAATGCCGCCAATAGGAACAGTCAGGAGGTTGATTTTTCCAGAATCTAGAGTGCCGGTAACTCCAGCGGCGACGTCGACGGAGCCATTCAATTCAGCAGACATACCTAAAACCAACTAAGTAAATATAGGAACCACAATGGTCAAACCAAATCACATACTAGTAATAATAGCAAATTCTTGGATCACAGGGGGAACGAAGATGCCACTAGCAGCAATACCGATGGTGATGTTAGCTTGCGCATCGGTGGTGACGTCGATCTTAAGGCTTGCATCTACTGGAGGACACGATACTTTCTGGTCAATCAAGTTGAAGGTCTTGTTGACACTGATTGGGTCGAGTGCCGTCGATTTGTCGACGTTGAAGTTGTTCAGCGACGCGATAGCTAATTAAAATAACAATGCAAAGAGTTGAACGATAGACCAAATAATTGCAATGAAAGGAAGTTTCTCACATCCGAGTGTATTTGTTATGAAATCCGAAAAACCGCGTTGGGCGATACGACTTGGTCTACGGGGTCTGGATGTATCAACTTGAACATTTCCGGCAGCACCGGGGAAATTTGCAGCTTGAATAGCAAAATTGACAGCCCTGTTCTTCCTTTTTGACACATCCACAGAATCGAATTTGGTAGTAAGCCGAAGGGCCTTCACTTGCGATGCAGACCCATCGCGACGAGAAAGGGAGGCAGCGAGGTTTGGAGGAATAGATTGATCCTCCGAGACCCAAGAATCTGTTACAACGGCGAAAGCACTGCGACCACACTATCATGGCTAGCTAAGAAAACATTAACAAGAGGGGATGATACAGAAAACATACATTTTCGGGCAAACGAACAATCTTTCCCTCGGCTCCACTGTTGAAAAGACGAGAGCAATCAACTGAGCTGTCCTCCTTGCATACAATTCGAATATCTTGATCCAGAGCTTCAGGAGAGCAATCAATAATTTCCCAACCAGCTGCTGTTGTAATATCTCCAATGTCATTTTTGGACCCCCACTGTGTTCGAGGTTAGTATTTTTCTGCTGTCCATGAAAGTTGGCAGCTTACGATTTTCAATGTTCCAGAAGCGGATCCAGATGAAGAAGGCAGGTCTAAAAGCAGATAAGTTGTATATCAAGGCAAGATGTCCCTGTTTATGACGCACCATATTCACAAACGCCAGAGAGACAAGGTTTGGACCAGTCATTAGTGGCCAATACGCTGGTCAAGAAGAGAGAAAGAAGGCTGAAAGTTTGAGGATACATGAAAAGGAGTGTCCGGCAACAAAAATATGAAGTATAACGAAAAGAAAGTGGTAGACCGACCCGGGTCAACTGGAAAAAGGTAAAGAAGGAAGAGAACGGAACAAAATGAGATAGAGAAGCGCGTCATTTCGCCCACATCTTATAGGCATATGGGTTGCCAGGAGCCTTGAAAATCCTTGTCCTCGCAACACAACAATCTCACACTTACTGAGATGTCAAAATCACAAATGCAGTCAATAAAATTGTATAACACGAATGGTCACTGTCGATGGAGAGGAGTGAACAGCCTGTTTCGTGATGAAGACAGACCTCTTCGCGAATTTCTTGATCGTTGTCTTCCGGCTGATCAAAAAGAACTGGTGGCGGAGAGTCTTGGCAGTGAATAACTCCAGCAAAAACATAGGTACCGCGTTTTAGCCGATGACTTGTAGGGAATTCAACACTTGCTCAGTCCATGATGAGACTTCTGTGAGTGATGTTAACTTGCATGCGCATATCAGCATCAATAAGAAGACTATAATCTCTCAGATACTGACCTTATGGTTTGGACGAGCCAAGTAAGCGTAGAATTTGTGTTAGATCTCATGAACTTTGTGAATGGAAGATTAGAGGATCTCTTCAACATGTACGTCACATTTTCAGGAGCAACCAAACATGAGAGTTGTCCGGATAGTAGAACAAGACGCTCTGGGAATATGCAGCGGGTGACCAAAATTAACGCCCTGGCGTAGCGCCAAAAAGTTGCTTTTCTTAGAAAATCACACCGATGACAGGTGAACAAGGGCAGACCGGATATTTGTGGATCTCACCTGAACATTCATTGTACTTGTGTACCTGGTGAATATGGAAGAAAGTGAAGTTGAGTGCGACCTTGAAGCCGAGTTTGTCGTCGTCGTAACTGGGTCAGCATGTTACTACTCACGGTTCCGACTCGTCTGCTTATTCCGATGGATCGCACCACATAGTAAACATGATGCTTACTTCGAAAGTATAGATTCTTGGTTTTTCCTGGGTAAAGGTGGCGTTCAACGTCAACCCTAGGGCCTCTATGTTCGGCGTTGGGAATTGTAAATATCAAAGTCTTCTGCAAGGAGGGAGTAGGGAATCGTGACGTTGTCGTGACAGCGATTCCTGACAAATCATATTTTGAACTCCGAAGCTATTTTTGATATCCGATTAGAGTCCGACTGATCCGTCCAAATATGATTCACACCGTGACAAGCCTGCATCTTTCCGATCTTTTCTGCTACAAATAACCTACTTGCCCATCGACTTTCAACATTACAGTAAATGTTACCTCTAAAGACGCGCTACGTTCGAATCCAATTTGAAGAGGCACCGTGATATTGTTTTGGATTGAAACCTTGCTTCGCCCCCGATTGACAATTCATTGACAGTACGCCACCCACTTGCGCAAACCCCGTTAAAGATCGATGCATCCAGCCAGTTTGTTAGCGCTTTGAATCCTTGAATATATTTAAATTTGAACACGATCAGTACCCTACTGTCCTGCCCCAGACCAATCATCTCATTTTGTCAGTAACCAGGTTTTGCTCCTTGAAAGAGAATCAAGACGGGACAAGACGGGTACACGTGTCGAATAATACTGCGATCGTAGACCCATCCTGTCCAGAAACCCCGACCGTCGACAAGACCTGGCGCAGCAACCAAGGATCTTCCGGAATTAACGCACCACTGTTCTATCGCCGAAACGTCAAAAGATGTATCCTAAATATAAACCCTGTTCACAGCCCAGCCTCCTACATTCTTCAGGGAAAAAATGGAAAATTAACATACACTTTATCACAGCTGATCGTTATGTTTTGGTGGACGCTAAAGGCCGTTTTCATGGCAGCCATCCGCATAGTACGCAGATCATGTACAACTGACATATTCAAGTGCTGTTGAGTCACCGTTGCCCCGAATCTCACCATCTAATCACGGCGGAGACAGGCGGAGACGCAATCAAATACTTATATGTTTTAGCCACCAAGGTGTACTCCATGCGTTGTGCAGGAAAATAAAACGGCAAACTCTTTCATTTTTTACCCACACATTCCCTTTCGACGACCGTCATCTTTCCCCAAAACACTTTCTCGCTCAGTCTCTTATCATGTCTGTTCCCGTCGATCCGGGCGTAGACATGAAGCTCCTACACAGTATACGATTTGTATCGGTAGGTTTATATACTGTGTTGACTGCTCTTTGCATGAAATCTTAACCTGTATTGATTGCATAGTATTTCGATGGTCAGTTATGCCTTCCATGCATAAAATTAACGGAATCTTATGATGCATTTAGTTATTGCTGCCGCACTGTATATATGGGACTACTTAATAACCTTCGACATGGAGGTTGATCTAGTATGGAGATCGAAATGGAACACTATGAAAGTGCTATTTCTCGTCCAACGGTATCTCCCATTCGCAGACACCGTTTTCCTTGTTCTCTTCCGTGAGTGCCCACATTCCTACCTGGCCCACGTTTTCCTCATACTGTTTCGTTTCACAGAGAAAGTTGGTCGCAACTTGTCTATCTCAGACTGTCAGCAGGTCTATCAAGCACTGGGATGTCCGTTCATATTGAAACAAACACGTGAAGAGTCCGCTGATCTCAGGTGTAGGGATGATGCTATTGGGGACAGCGTTATGCGAAAGTACGCTTCGTTGATTGTGCAAAATTCAGCTTGCTAACTTTTCTCTCATAGTACTTCTCGGTCTACGAGCATGGGGCGTCTGGAACCGCGAGCCCCGCGCAACTATCATCTTGTGCACGACCTTTATCGTATTATGGGTTCCTGATTTCGGCTACATGGCGAAATTTCTGAGCTCATTGATATGTATGAGATACCGCACAGCATATTTCAAGGTTCAACCACTGACATTCCACCCATCTGGCTGGTTAATCACATAGTTGGGCCTCCTCCATACCCACATTTTCTAGGCTGCCTTCTCCTGAACGCTGAGGAAATATTATTCGCCTGTTTCGTAACCATTATGGTTTGGGATACAGGTCCGTACTATACCCACACATCCATTCAACAGTTGCCATTGAGCGTGCCGCCGCGTGATTGACGCGATCTGCATCCAGTGATATTTATCTTCATGGTGATACCAGGATTTCAGGCATGTGAGTGAGTCCCTTAATCCAAACGACTACCCAGGATTACCCCCGTTTATCACTTGTATCCCTCGCCCAAAAGTACTAACGACTCTTCGATGCTTAACATATTAATAGATCAACATGGAGGGAATTCTGCGCTATTCTACGTTGTGTATCGCGATGGTGAGTTCTCAGAAAACATCTCCTCGATGGCCGATTTTTGGCGTTATATTATTATTATATACTGAAACTATCCATCAAGGCGTTATGTACTACCTTTATCAAGTTGGTCAGTTCTATTTTGTTCCATTTTTCAGGCGGTTCCGTCGAGGCAAAGGCTCACACCGTCCCTAGCTCTATCGTGTATAAACGTAGTCGCCATCAGAACTTTTCCTGTAACGAGCCACTATTTTAATCATACTAACGACAACTAACGCGACTCTTTGCCCAATTCCACAGCCAGGAACTCATTACCTGTTTCTTTCGTATGTCACCTAATCTAGTATTACCCTCCTCGTAAATCTTATTGCATACATCATCAACCACCAGCATACAACGATCTCTGCATGCTATCCTCGCAAGCCGTGTGCTCCTCCACATCCGTTGTCAATTCATGGCCGAACGGAACAACTTATCCATAGTAGCGAACGGCCAACAAGGAAACAACATCAGTGACTTTCATATCATCTCCACTCACACTCAGGTCTATGACGAGCCAAGTGATAATCAAAATCGCAATCAAATCCAAACACTCGTTATTCGTAGAAACAGCTCGTGTATTTTACCCACCGCCATCAGGACTAGGAGGGTCAGTAGATAATACTTGCGTGAATTAGTTTACGGGTTGGGCTACGCTTAACCTCCCTGTACTATGTATACCCTGTACTAGCTTGTCTGCTTAATGCTTGTACTATGTAAATTATTTAGCTCAGTTACCAGTATAACGATACATGTACATATATTTTGTACGGCATTTTGAAACCTATAGCGGTTTTGCCTCGTCTATCATTTCAGGATTGATTTAAATCCTTGAGCATTGAAACTATACAACACGGGAAACGTAAATTTGGGACAATGATGTGCAGACTCTTTCATATTTTGCAAAAAAAAAAAAAAAAACAGAACCAAGACTATTAAAAAAAGGAGAGAAAATGATCCGTCATGCCAAAAAAAAAAAAAACCAGAAGAAGCAAATGAAGAGCAGAGAAAGTAATTAAAAGAGGGCAGATTCAAGATTATCACGTATGAAGAGTGGCCACAACAGTCGTACACCATGAAGTTCCACTGACACGCTGAACTGAAACTTGAAAAGTAAAAAAGTAAATTCAGGCCATACGGAAAAGAGACTCCATATAAAATATATAATTTCAAAGGGCTAACACGAAACGCGTTTGGTTGAGTTAATCGGAATGAGGTGAGAAAATTTAGGAAAAACGGAACGGAACGGGAAGGGAAGCATTAATTGTTTGAGAGAGCAATTCATGGACAAAAGATATAGAAGGCAAACAAAAAAACAAGGGACGGTTGTCCGCAAAAAGGGATGAATGTATGGTATGTCGGCATATAAAAAGTGGTGGAACATGTGTAGGATTTTCGACAAGCGACAGATGACAGGAAGACTGGAAGATATTGACAACACACCACCCGCTTGACGCGTTATGCGCCGGTTCGGCTAATGAAAGTGCCCTAAGTCCCCGAGGCCAACACCATCGTGGCTCAGTCGAGACGATACCGACATCCTGGCAGTTACTGGTTCTTGCATTCCTCTGGGTTCACCTTGTCACCTCCAGCGGCACCACCACGGCCTTTCTGCGGCGCACGCCGACGACCCGGGACATCGTTGTCTGAGTCAGAGTCCTACAAGCAGTGTGAATGGCTTGTTCAAAATCGAATGGAAAATGTACGCACATCTTCGTATCGGTTCTCATCGTCATCGTCATCACCGTCTTCTGAGTCCTCATAGTCATCCTCGTCCTCGTCATCCATGATTTCATACTCGAGGGCTTTTCCAGTGAAGTAGTCGATGGCACGAGGAATAATCTAAGAGGCAGGTGTCAGTATTCAGTAGCAACGATGAAAGCTGCAGAAACACAAAAGCACCTTCTCCTTCAGATCTTCACCGATCTGGTAATCCTCCTCGAGTTTCTCCTCAAGTTCCTGCAGTTCGTCGTCTTCGTAGTCCCCATTTTCGATAGCCTCTTCTGTGGGAGGAACGGGCGGCGAGAAGAAGTTGAAGAAGGATTCAGTGGGGCGAGCTTTGCGGACTAGACGGGTTCGGTTTGTGTCTTGAAAAACGATATGGAAATAAGGATTTGCGTCTAGATAAGAAGAAAATTTGACGCACTCTTATTTCTCTGTTTCTTGATCTCGAACTCCTTCGTCAGATCCTTGTCCTCCTTCCACTTGATGTTGGTTCCGAGGGCACGATCGTAAACGAAATCGCCCGAGTATCCGACCTCTTCCTGGTAGAGATAAGTCTTTTCAAGAACCTCATTTGTAAAGTAATCGTTCTTTTCGAATTCGAAGATGATCTTGAAGCCGGGCTTGCCTAATGTCTCCTTGGGGGCTTCATCGCCTTCTTTGAGGTATTCCAAACGCACATCAACGAGGTGCTTGAGAGCATCGGCATCGCGATCGGTGATCATATCACTCAGGCCAACATGGTTCCTGAGAGCAGTGAGCCAGAACTCAGGAATACCGGAAGGCGAAGGTTTGACATCCTTGGGCAGGGGAGCGTAGTCTTCATCTTCTTTTACGGAAGCTTCTTCCCCGGCCTCGATCTCCTCGGTGGTAGCAGCAGCTTTACCGGCAATGATTGCACTGCGGCGTTCGTAGAGGGGTTTCTGGAGCTCCAAGTACTGAAATTGAGGTTAGTGAAAGGTTCCAACATATGAATGGGCGAGAAGATGGAAATGGAACCATCAAATATACGGTTGTGTAGGAAAGGTAAAAAATAATCCGAAAAGTTAACGGGGAAAGGTGGCCTAATTTAGGCTTCACAGGAATAGTAGACACCCAACGCTATGCTGAGCAGCAGGGCCAACTGATCGCATAATGGACAATCACAGGCATGAACCGTGGAATCCCGATGATAGTGGAGAATGTTTCCAGGCTCCATAGATTGGCCTGATCGCAAAAAAGAGGTAAAAAAGAAGGAAATTGGTGACAAAGCGCTGGGGCAGCTATCGCAACGAATTTCATCACATCGCGATATTTCAGATAATCAGCCATATCTCTCCCCCCAAAGGTGAGAAATCAGGATGACCTCCATGCCGCAGATCGACCTGATTGTCGATTTGCCCTGCATCGATGGATGAAGACAGAAGGAGAATGATCGAAGAAAAAAGATGAAAAATAAGAAAAAATGGAAGGAGATAACTACCTTCTTCTCCAACTCCAGGCACTCCTTCTTGTATTGGTTGTGCAGCTCATTTTGCTTGACCTGGACTCCCTTGAGTGCCTCAACATTCAACTTGATCTCCACTGGCAGGCTCTCGATATATCCCGAGCTCTTTCCAAGCAGATCAGCGAGCTTTCCTTGCACCATTCCAAGCATGTGCTGTTCGAGACCAGCCAGAGACGGTCCCTCATCCTCAGCAGCTTCGCCCTCGTTGTCCTCCGTGATGTCTGGGACCGTCGGCCTCGAAAGACCCAGTGCGATAGGCGCCTGGTTCAACGGCGTATTTTGGGGGGTAGGCGCTGTGACATTGGCGGCACCAGAGATGGGAACGGTAGAAGACATCGTGAGCGAAGGGTCGTAAGTTTAGAAACAAAAGAAAATAAAATCGGTGGAAAAAAAGTAGAAGATCAGAATCATCTGCACGGAATCAATTTTAAGCGGAGTTTCGGCATGCTCCGTGGTAACGTCGGGAATCGCATGTGTGAGTTTGAAAATTGAAATTATTTGAAAAACAACAAAGTGCATCAAGAAAATCGATTTTTACCCAAGAACGTAGTAAATTTATGGACGTAGAGGTTTAAGGCTCCACCAGACAAGAAGGTCATTGATGATAGTTGATACACAAAAATAGAACAGGTCTGACTACTACTTAGTACAAAAATGAGAGCGATGCACTGGTAATGGAGGTACTAAAGCATAGGTTACTATAATGATAAAAGATAAAAGGAGAGAGAAGACGAGAACGAGCGTGTGGTCATAACTATAAAAACCACTGAAAGTAGATTCCACACGAAGCACAAATCAATAAAGCTTGACAGGGAGAAATATGAGAGGTTTCCGAGATACCAAACGAAGTCCTGATCCATTATAGAACATCGTCAATACGCCGCCATCTGCGACTCTGCTATCCGTGCAAAATTCGAATCTGGAATCTAGAACATTACCCAGGGCGCGATTGTTGGCATTGACATACACAGTGGGCAGAATGAGCTCAACAAGTTTCGGAAATATTGATACCATCCCGCTTTGGATGGCCACGGCCGTGTTAAGAATCGTCGCAGGACTCACAGAACGCGTGGGCGTGGTCAAAGTCAGCGTAGCAATTGAGGTATTCTGCTGGAGTTCAACCAAAATGGGGTCGATCGTGTCCTGAAAATCGAGGCTCAGAGTCACCTCCTCCAGATCCCTCAAAGCTTCACGCGAACCGACAAGAAAATTAACAATGTTTTCAGATGCTCGTGCGATATGCTGAGGAATCGATCTCCACTTTGTACTGTATGGCCCACGGACCGTCAAGCGGGAGATATTATTGAGGTGCGAGACTGCCAAAAGACTTCGTCTAGATATACCATCCAATGCAAAGGTCACAGAGGCCTTGTACGGGGTACGGGTAAATGCTGATGGCTTATTTCGGAGCGGAACTGGGGAACCGAGCGACGTTTGGGTGTACTCCAGGTACCTTTCCGGGTCTACAAGCCGAACACGGAATGTAACGGTAAGATTCAGACGTCCTTCGATTTCGTCGTGCAGTCTGCGGGACCATGTCCCCAAAAATGCGGTTACGTTGACGGATTGCAGATAGGGATGACGAAGGATGTGCATTTCCACAAATTCCAACAACGCATACTCGTCAGCGGGAACCAGGGTGGGTCCAATTTTGATATGCAGGACGTGCTTGTCCGTCGCATGGGTTACTGAGCGGTCGTCACACACTTCATCGAGCCAAAGCTGGAATTGCGTCTCCATCCGCGAAATTCCAAATTCCACCCAAGTGTGGGTCATTTTTAGAGGAAGGAGAACAGTGCCCTCCGTTTCTTCCTCACGGCTTTTTATATCATGATTAAAGATGACGACGCTTGACTCGGGAGCCTTGACACAAAGAACACGGACGCCGAAAATTTTTCTTCCCGTCAGACTTGAGAGTTTGCCGTCGATCGTTCCTCATTTTGCACTGCATTTTAGATGTCATTGTATGCTGAAAAGAAAGACGATGAATGAGCTGTACCGACTCAAAACAATGAGGGCTCCCGATTAAAGGGATGTAACCTCCTTGAAATCCTCGTGTCCCGTTTGTCATGGCTAAGAATGCAGAAGAGAGCCACTTCCACAAGCCGCTGCCCATACTCGACTTGATGAAAGAAAAATCTGAGTCGTATTATCTCGTTTCCTGGAGCTTTTTTCAACACGTCCAGCCACTGTCGCAAGAGAACTAGAGGTGTTCTCGTTATTGGGGAGGATTTGTTACGGAGAGCAAGGGGGAAAGAGTCGACTGCTTCTCATTGACGCACAATTTATACAGAGAGACATAGTAAGAAAGTTCATCCGAAATTGCCCAGAGCGAGATCATTGTACCAAAGGAAACCTTTATGACTTCACTGGGGTGCATCCGGATGTCCGAGGCGTGATCCAATTCTTCTCCAAAGGGCCATTTCAGGAACCTGGAGGAAACTAAAGAAGAACAAAGGTGAAGGATGTCCTAGGTCCTACAGAAGGTTTTTCTCGTTTGCCTATCAACCATCAACAATGCACTGCACCTGCACTGCGCAGATTATCCTCAACCCTTAGCAGGGAGCACTTTCATTTGGCATACTTAAGATGACTCAAGAATTGAAAAGGGGCGTCAACTTTCAAAAAGTTCTCGTTTCGACTGGCCGCCACAATGCTACTCGGAAGTGTAGGTGCGTATTGGCGCAGCTCTAAACATGCAAATAGCACCCAATTACATGTCTATTGAGTTTCTATTCACAGGGAATCCGTCAGCATCAGTAAATCCGGATTTTCGGAGGTAACTCAACGTATTGTCCTGCCAACCGGATGTAGCATCAAAGTGGGCTGTAGACAGTATAGCGTCATGTGTCATCGGCGGGATGCTCCGTTGAGCTCTGTAGCATTCCAACATTACTACTGCGAGCTTTGGATTTTCCTAGCTATCTCTATGTACGATTCCAGACTTAGGAGAGTTTGATGTCCAATGTGATTGGTCTCAGTAAAGCTCTTCAATCATATCAAGCAATAAAATGTACATTTTTAAAGGCAATTAAGTGTCTATTTACAATGTAGTATCTTGACCCTATTAATGATCCTGACATTCTCGTATGAGATCCTGCCCATTACTAAGAAAGTGTAGAAACAAAGTAGTTATCACTGTGACTCACCTCTACCGTTCGAATATGAATCTGGCCGTTGGCTATAATGGACATCCCTTGGGTCAATATGTGCTCGGGGCTGCCTGAGTCTGCATCCCGAAGTGTCTCCTCCTAGTTATCTTAAGCAAGAGTATCAACTTGAAACTTGAAGAAACAGAAAACTCACGGCTCGTGCTTTGAGCCACTGGTCACCCTCGGTAATCTTGGCTTTAGCCAACGATAGTAACCTTGGGTCCAGGGTGGTCCAGTTAATTTCGTTGAAAAGGGCCAGGATGGCCAGTATCAGCCTGTTCTCGGTCAAAAGGACCATTTTTTGGGTCTGCTCAACTAACTGAGCCATTTCCAAGTCGTATTGCTGTCTTTGAGAAGCAAGTGAGGCGGCCTCTGGGAAAGTTGTAGGATGTATTAGATCTGGGAAAGTAGGGGCCAATACTTCTGCTTCGATTCGTAAAATTTCCTCATAGCTGATGATTTGCATGGTGTGTGATACGCTCACTTTGTCGTAGTTGGAATTCAAGCTGAAAACAAACTTCGCGGGTATAAAAATTCTTCAGGGGTTCTGTATACGTAAAACAAAGTTCTATAGATTTTTCTAGGCTAGTCTAAGAAGATGCCTATCTAACTGAATGCGGGAGGAGCGCGCGTAGTGGTGGCAAGCAAAAGAGTGATTATTGAGAATGCGTACTACATGGCGCGGTCGTGAAAGTTGAAACTTATTGAGACTATGTGGCAGTTGCAGCACTCTCACCAAAGGCGCATTTGCCGACCCAGAGTCGCCATTGCAAGGCTTGTGCGAGGGCACGTTCGCAGCGACCAATTTCACGAGGTGGGAGACCAGATAACCTTGCCCAAGCACGGTTAGAATAACACTTTTCTTGTGAAAATTTGGAGGCCAGGATGAGGGATGCCAGAAAGGCTCTACGGGGACACAGGAGGGGAGATGGCAAAGAAAGGGTGGTGGAAAGAGGAGCCGTTGAGACCTGCACATCTACGCTGGACAGAGAGTCTTGTGGATAGATGCACGATTCAGCCAGATCTTGTGAACCAGAATCGGCAACACGGAATGTTTGCATAGAATTGTCAATGAAATTATTGATGATGTTGATCTTGCCGGAGTTCTCAAGAGCAGTAAGCTCAGCATCCATCGCCAGCTCTTCTGGGGTAGCTTTCTGAATACTGCTTTTGGGCTGAGCATAAGAGCGAATGCCGATGTTTTCCTCTTGCAAAATCTGTGGGACCTTGGGACGAATGGATTCTAGATAACATAGTGCTATCTGCAGTACGTTTTTAGATGTCCTTGAGTGGCGAAGGACTTTATAAACAAAAGACTTGAGGGGTAATATCTGATCGGATTTGGTGCCCGAGGCAAGCAAGAGGGTCGGGGAAGGGTTATGGCCGGATACGGAGGGATGACTGTTGTGTGGATGTATTGGATGTGTATGAGACGCTATGGATTGCAAATCGGAAGAGATCTGCTTGGAAGTTGGACGGGAATGAGTAGGAGGAAAAGAGCTACCCCCTACTTTGGCGGGGGGTAGGAACACGGAAGGAATATCCTGAGGGTGCCAGATCTCGGACAAGGTGCTGACAGCTTGATCTGCAATGGAATTTAAAAAATAAAGTGAGTATCTCCGGCAAGGTGGGCGCTAATTGAGGACAGGACGGACCGGCAAGCCTTGAAAAAAATTTTTGTTTAGAAGAAGAGGCGCTCTGGGAAGAATCCTTTGGAATTTGCGCAGTGGTGGGTGGAATAGATGAGTGAGAACAACTTGATTCTGCAGAAATGAGACGGATGGAGGGGTATTCAGTAGGTAATGATACAGAGGCATGGCAGGTATGGATTGTGGGAGAGAGGCCAATGCTTTCCTCTTGCAAATTTTGGGAACCTTGGGACGAATGGCTTCGAGATAACATAGTGCTGTCTGCAGTATGTTTCCAGATGTCCTCAATCCTCAAAGGACTTCAGTGGGTAGAAATAGGGAGGGAATGTCTTGAGGGCGCCAGATCTCAGATAAGGTGCTGACAGCTTAATCTGCAATGGAATTGAAAAAATAAAGTGAGTATCTCCGGCAAGATGGGCGCTAATTGAGGACAGGACGGACCAACAAGACTGGAGGCGAATTTTTGTTTAGAGGAAGAGGCACTCTGGGAAGAATCCTTTGGAGTTTGGGCGGTGGTGAGCGGAAGATGAGCGAGAACGACTTGATTCTGCAGAGATGAGATGGATGGAGGGATATGCAGTAGGTGACGATGATACAGTGTGAGAAAGCGGGACTGGTGAGAAGCGGCTGTTGATATTGATCCGAGTCGTCTTTGTGTACAACGAGGCCGGCGTGTTGGGTGATAATTTGAGTGGCAATGTGCATTAGGGATTGAAAACTTTGTGGGTTTCCTGAGGTGGATATGTTATGATGACAGGGCCAAATAGAGTTCTTTGTCAAAATATTTGTTTAATCGGAACTCGGTGCTAGTGGAATGACTGTTATGTGTAGTAAGGCTTCGCCTTGCCTTCTCGCCCATCTGAGGGACCAGATCAACCAGGGAGCGTATTTGATTCAATGGTAAAATTCCACCCATAATGGTGTTATCTGTACGTTGACTTTGTTTTAATTTATACATGCCGGTTATTGGCTCTGGGTAAGGTCCACGGATCGCAGAACCTAGAGACTGTGGCTGATTTAAAACCTCAAAACGTTGGACGTATGCGAGAAATCTTCCAGTAATATCGGGAGACACAGTACTGGGTGTCTCTCCGACAATGCGAAAAATAATACGAATGTCGACGACAGAATGGCCTACAATATTGGCTGGTCAACGGGGTTCGGAAAAAAGTCACAAAGAAGTACTACCTTGAAGCCCGCTGCGAGGCCACTCCTCAGATTCATCCACGTTTATGATTGCTGAATCGAAGTATCCAAAAGGATGTTTGTTAGATGGCGGATATGCATTAAGTGTGACTGCCTCCAGGATCTCATGAGGGTATTGGTACGCAGTCGACTGTATACGGACCTTATGCCATACCTCAAGTTTTGAATACGGCAACGGACAACCGGGAGGAGAAACACGCCTGCCAGTTATCCCCTTGATGTGATAACCTCGAGAATTGGTCTGTCTCGGATTTGATTCCTTATTGATGAGTGACACATAATCGGCAATTGCTGGTCGTAGGTCGGGAATTTTAAAAATGCTCGCAACCTCGTCGATATGCAATCTTTTGGAACTAGCATCCCTAGATAAATGGGCAACAACGTTTTTGCTGCAAGAAAATGTTCTGTAGGGGACTGGGCCTTCCAATACGCCACGCTCATAGAGACTAGCTTTGTAGAAGTAATCCACAATGCGATTGGACTTTGCTGATTGAAAGGTTGTCATCGGCATGATTGTTGAAAGAAGTTCTGACGTTGTGTCCATCACAACCTCGCCGTTTTCCTCCCCCTCATCCCCCTCCTCCTGCTCCTCCTCATCCGTAATTGTTGCAGAGTGTATAGCCCGAAAATCAATCCTCATTTCTCGTATAGCTGTAAACAAATCGAAATTGCGCAATTTGTCACGACGATCAAGGTATCGACAAACTTGAGGCTCGTATCTTTGATTATTGCTGGAACTGGAAGGGGCTTTGACCACCTCGATATGTGCATGCTCTGTCGTGTCTGCAGACCATTGGATTGCACATCCATTTAGTCTAATTGCGTGTACTACACTTTGCAAAAACTCGAGTTTTGGAATATAGAAATTATCGATTGGGTTGTTTTTTTTACCTCGACGTGCTCCCGCGTCAAGGATGGCTTGTTTATTGGCATGGAAATCTTGCAGTGCCTGCTCAATTCTGAGACACATTGCCTCGGAGATTGTTTGAGATTGTGCGAGTGTCAGGGTTTCTCCAGTTTCCCCTCTTTATCTTCACAGAATTATCTTATTCTTTCATTATCTTATCAATTATCTGATTAGATAGTTTATTTCTTTCATCACAGCCTTCTTGCTCCACTTCTTTCTAGTAAATTCTATATGATTCCTAGTCTTACTCATCCTTTTTCTATATGATGTCACTTTTATTCTTTAACCTTCCTTTATGATGTAATGTAGGGAATATTCTAGAATAGCTGTAGAGTATAAATACTGGACTTGTAGGTAGCTGTAGCTTCAGCTTCAATCTCTTAGGATATCCACTATCATTGGTGTGATCTCTTAGAACCATTGAATCTCTCTCACTCTCTTATTCTCTCTTTGCTCTCTTACTCTCCCTCTGCTCTCTCTTTCTCTCTCTTGCTTAATCTTTGTTGGTGGCCTTGTCACACTGATTATAGTGTTGCCCTGACAGAAGATTGAAGCTCTCTCAAGACAACTCCACCATCTCTCTTTCAACACCAAACTCTTCACCTCTTCAACCTCTTCAACACCATCACCTCAACCTTCTTCCTCCACTTCCAATCCACCAACCTCTTCATCAACCTCTTCACCAATCTTCTTACCAATCTCTACATCTCCACCAATCTTCAACATCCTCCTCAAAACCTTTCCTCAAGACCTTTCCTCAAGACCTTTGGCTCATCATCTTTCCTACTCTCTGTTGTGTGCTGTGTGTGAACTTAGTAGATAGGGATACCAACTGTTGGGGCAGACACAGTCCTACTAGTGTTCTGTTTTTGGTGGTCTAGGAAATATCCAGTAACCCTGTGATCCTAGGTTTAGAGCCCTGAGTGGTGTGACAACTGGGTATCCAGTAGATAGATATTTTTTTTTAGAATACTTAGTATAGTTTCAAGGGCACTTTCAGTAGATAGCTTCTCCCACACACACATCAGAGAGCCTACCTACCCCTACCCATGGACATGGACCCCTCCCAATTGCCTCCCACCACTCCTTCTGTGGAAGAGCTCATGCATCAGGTCCAGCTCCTTACCCAAGAGTTAAATTTTCTTAGACAGCAGCAGCAGTCATTATCCACTCCACCACACCCTCAGCAACCAGTCAGTCAGTCACCATCACCACCACCACCACCACCACCACCACCACCACCACCACCTGCTGCTCTAGATATTCACTCTTTCCCTACCCCTCATGTTGCCCCTTCCTGTTCACACTCTGCCATTAAAGTCTCACCTCCAGATCCATTTGATGGTTCTATGGAGAAGGCAGAAAACTTCCTCAGTCAGCTTAAATTATATTTCTATGGGAAAGGGATTACAGATGACTTTCAGAAAGTTATTTGTGCTCTATCTCATATGAAAGGAGGTACTGCTGGGAAGTGGGCATATGAGAAGACTAAAGTAATAGACAATGCTCAGTCCCAAGAAGGTCTTTGGGCTGACTTTGTTTATGAATTTAGGGAAGTGTTTGCAGATCCAGACCCCTCCAACACAGCTAAGCATAAAATGCACATGCTCAAGCAAGGCAGACAGACTGCTGATGAGTATGTTGCTAGCTTCAGGGCTCTGATCTCAGATACTGGGTATAATGATGCTGCTTTGGTAGACCAATTCAAGGCTGGGCTTAATGAAAATCTTAGGAATGCAGTCTACTATGTTCCTGACATGCCCAAAACCTTGGATGGATGGATTAAATGGAGTACTAGGCTAGATAGGCAGTGGAGACAGAGTGAGGCCTTTACCAAGTCTCTTTCCTCCTCCTCTTCTTCTCCCTTCCTTAAAGCCCCAACTCCCAAGGCTGTTCCTAAGCCTACTCCAAATCCTCCAGTCTTTTCCAACAGCAGCTCAAGGACCTTTGGTGCTCAGGCAAAGCAACCAGATGTAGTTCCCATGGAGGTTGACTCTGGATGGAAGTCAGTTAGGCCAATTGTTTGCTTCAAGTGCAGAAAGCCTGGTCATAAGGCTGTAAACTGCAGGTCATCAGTTAACATCAATGCTATGACCCATGAAGAACTGGCTGACTACTTTGGGAAATTAATCTTGGAAGGCAAGGAGCAGAAAGATGAGGAAAAGAAAAATTTTTAGAAGCACCATTGGTGAAAGACATGTCCCAATGGAATAGATTTAATGTACTAGAAAATGAAATTGACAGACTTGATCCTCAGTCTTCAGATTCTGGTGCAGAAATCATGTCTTCTTCTTCCTCTCTTTCTACCTTCCCTGAAAAGATCTACATCCTCAACCATAATCCTAAAACCTCTACCCATTTGTCTGTCATCTTAAAGACAATGGACACAGAGAAAAGGTTATCTGTTGATGCTTTACTTGATTCTGGAGCTACTGGCCTCTTTCTGCATTCTGGTTTTGTGAAGTATCATAATCTCAACACAAGGAAACTTCCTAGAGCCATTCCAGTCTATAATGTTGATGGTACTCTCAACAAGAGTGGCTCTATCCATGAGGAAGTAGACTTAATTATGGTACACAAGAACCATACAGAAAGGGCCACCTTTGCTGTTTGTGACTTGGGAGACAAATCTGCTATCATTGGACATACTTGGCTTTGGCACCATAATCCAGATGTTGATTGGAAGACAGGGGATGTCCAGTTTATTAGATGTCCCTCTGACTGCCAAATGGAAGCCAAAAGAGCCAGAAGAAAGAGGCAGAGAATAGCTGCAGTCAAAAGGAGGAAACTCCCTCAATTTGATGAAGAAGAAGATGATTCTATTGAAGATTCTTCTGATTCTGAGATTGAGCCTGAGGATAGAATTTTTATCTCATACCTTCATCCTCAGAAGCAGTCTATTAATGCTACTTCTACTATGTCTCAAAGATTAGCAGAAGAGTCTCATCAGCAAGCTGATTCCCCTAAGAAAACCTTTGAAGAAACTGTTCCTAAGCACTATCATCAGTTTAAAGGTGTTTTTTCAAAGGAATCTTTTGATAGGCTACCAGACAGAAAGCCTTGGGATCATGCTATTGAGCTGAAACCTGGTTCTGAACCTTACAGATCCAAGATTTATCCTCTTTCTCCCAATGAACAAAAGGAACTTGATGCCTTTTTAGAGGAAAATCTGAAGTCTGGCAGGATTAGACCCTCCAAGTCACCTATGGCCTCCCCTGTATTCTTTGTCAAGAAGAAGGATGGATCTCTTAGGCTTGTCCAGGACTATAGGAAACTGAATGAAATGACCATCAAGAACTCCTACCCCCTTCCATTGATTTCTGACATCATCACCAAACTCAGCAAAGCCAAATACTTCACCAAACTTGATGTTAGGTGGGGATTTAACAATGTCAGAATCAAAAAGGGAGATGAATGGAAAGCAGCCTTTAGAACCAATAGAGGGCTGTTTGAACCATTGGTCATGTTCTTTGGTTTAACCAATAGTCCTGCTACCTTCCAAACTATGATGAATGATATCTTTATTGAGCTCATTGATGGAAATGTTGTCATTGTCTACATGGATGACATTTTAATTTTCACTGAGACTCTTGATCATCATAGAGAGGTAGTCAAGCAAGTTCTGCAAATCCTAGAACAGAACAAACTCTACCTTAAAGCAGAGAAATGTGAATTTGAAAAGGAAAAGATTGAATATCTTGGACTAATCATTTCACAAGGCAGGATTGAGATGGATCCTGTCAAGGTAGAGGGAGTTTCTAAATGGCCTGAACCTGAAAATGTCAAGGATGTCCAATCATTCTTGGGATTTGTTAATTTTTATAGAAGGTTCATAGAGGATTTTGCAGACATTGCTAAGCCCCTTCATGAATTGACAAAGAAAGGAACAGTCTGGAGATGGAGTCTTAGACAGCAGGAAGCCTTTGACCAGTTAAAGAAGAAAGTCACTTCTTCACCTGTCTTGATTTTCCCTGATGATAACAAGCCATATAAAGTTGAAGCAGACAGTTCAGATTATGCTACTGGGGCTGTTTTATCTCAGGAAGGATCAGATGGGAAATGGCATCCTGTAGCCTTTATGTCTAAGAGTCTATCTGAAGTAGAAAGGAATTATGAGATCCATGACAAAGAGATGCTGGCTATTATCAGAGCACTAGATGAATGGAGACATTATCTTGAAGGAACCCAACATTCCTTTGAGATTTGGACAGACCACAAAAACTTAGAGTACTTTATGGTTGCCCAAAAGCTCAGCAGAAGGCAAGCCAGATGGTCACTCTTCCTGTCCAGATTTGATTTTACTCTTCATCATAGGCCTGGTAAAAGATCTCTTAAGCCAGATGCTTTGTCTAGGAGACCAGATCATAAAAAGGGAGAAAATGATAACCAAAATGTAGTTCTCCTCAAACCTTCCTACTTTAAAATCCAGGCTCTCAAGCAGGGTCATGCTACCATTACTGGTGCAGAAAATGATCTTCTTAAGAAGATTAGAGAAGCTAAGGAGATGGATGAAAAGGTGGTCAAGGCAGTTCAGGAGCTCAAGAAATCTTCTACCAAGAAGATTGAAGGACAGGAATGGTCAGAAGAACAAGGCCTTATTCTCTACAGGGGGAAGGTGTATGTTCCCAAAGACAAAGATCTTAGAAGAAAGATTGTGGAACTGCACCATGATGCCTTCATTGCTGGACATCCAGGGAAATGGAAGACAATTGAGCTAGTCTCTAGGAATTATTGGTGGCCAGGAATGTCACATTTTATTGCAGCCTATACCAGAGGTTGTGATAGATGCAACAGAACCAAAACCTTTCCAGCCAAACCTCTTGGCCTTTTAATTCCTACTGAGATTCCCTCTGATGTCTGGCAATGCATCTCTGTGGACTTTATTATGGGGTTACCAGAATGTCAAGGGTATAATGCCATTATGGTGGTTGTGGATAGACTTAGTAAAATGATCCACATTATCCCTACTACAGATGAAGTCACTTCTGAAGGGACAGCCAGACTATACAGAGATTATGTCTGGAAACACCATGGCTTACCCATTAAAATTCTGTGTGATAGAGGTCCACAGTTTGTCTCAAGGTTTATGAAAGAACTCAACTCAATACTTGGTATCCAGACAGCCTCATCTACAGCCTACCATCCCCAAACTGATGGTCAGACTGAAAGAGTTAACCAAGAAATTGAGCAGTATCTTAGACTCTTTATAAACCATAGACAAGATGATTGGGTTGAATGGTTAGCTCTAGCTGAATTCTCTTATAACAATAGAGTTCAGGCTTCAACCAGGCAGACACCATTCATGCTCAATAATGGCAGACATCCCAGAATGGGCACTGAACCCCTTAGAGATAGTAAAATGGACACTGTGGATACCTTTGTGAAAAATATGGAAGAAGCCAGGAAAGAAGCAGAGTCTGCACTTAGAAAAGCTGCTGATGATATGGCTAAATTCTATAATAGACACAGAGGTACTCCAACTCAGTACAAAGTTGGGGATTTGGTATGGTTAGATGGCAAGGACCTCAAAACTGATAGGCCCTCCAAGAAATTGGATGATAAAAGATATGGGCCTTACAAAATTACCAAAGTTATTAGCCCTAATGCCTATGAGCTTAAGCTGCCATCTACCATGAAAATCCATCCAGTGTTCAATGTGGTTAAACTTCTACCTTATCACCCAGATATTGTAGGAAGAAAGCCTCCTTCTAGACCACCTCCTGTCATTCAAGGAGAAAATCCTGAGTGGGAAGTTGAATTTATCAAGGACAGCAGACTTTTTAGAAACAAACTTCAATATTTGGTCAAGTGGAAGAACTATCCTAATGAAGAATGCACTTGGGAGCCTGCAGAGCATTTGAAAAATGCTTCTAAGGCTATCAAGGACTTCCATGCCAAACATCCTTCAGCACCTAGAAGGATTTCTGCTGTGACCTTTGATAGACTTTCTTTCACTCCTATTATTAACTTTACTGAACCTCCTCCTCTTCTTAAACCCTCTAAACTAACCCATCCATGTGCACATTGTGGAAAATGTGCCTTAGAGAGGGGGTGATGTCAGGGTTTCTCCAGTTTCCCCTCTTTATCTTCACAGAATTATCTTATTCTTTCATTATCTTATCAATTATCTGATTAGATAGTTTATTTCTTTCATCACAGCCTTCTTGCTCCACTTCTTTCTAGTAAATTCTATATGATTCCTAGTCTTACTCATCCTTTTTCTATATGATGTCACTTTTATTCTTTAACCTTCCTTTATGATGTAATGTAGGGAATATTCTAGAATAGCTGTAGAGTATAAATACTGGACTTGTAGGTAGCTGTAGCTTCAGCTTCAATCTCTTAGGATATCCACTATCATTGGTGTGATCTCTTAGAACCATTGAATCTCTCTCACTCTCTTATTCTCTCTTTGCTCTCTTACTCTCCCTCTGCTCTCTCTTTCTCTCTCTTGCTTAATCTTTGTTGGTGGCCTTGTCACACTGATTATAGTGTTGCCCTGACAGCGAGATACCGAAAGTCCATCAGAGACCGGATGGCTAAGATAAAGGGTGTACTGACTGTGTCTGCAATGAGAGCAACAATGTATCGCTGAACGTCCCGATGTTCCCTACCGGTCACTTGTTTCAAGGAAGAAATCCCTTCCTTGAAGTGTCGGAAACCAGTGCGGTGCTGTAAAATCGAAAATCGAAAATCCAATTCGGAACCTCCGACTGCAGCAATGCACCATTTTGCATCATGATCCCAGAACATCTTGTGCCAGTGATGAAGGGGTTCAGGTGTAAGGAATGCAGAAGGATCAGACAAGGGCCAATCTCTCCAAAACGGTAGGTGAACCCCATTGAGACGGTGCTTTTTGCTTTCTTTTAGATATGGTTCGAGATGATTAGGGGGCTTAACATTGTTGATGGCCATGATGGTGTTGATTGTATGATCTGCAGTTCGGGAAGGGTGGCGAAAGGAATCCCCAAACGTCTCGTATTGTGCCAACGTCACAGAGGATGTGGATCCTGCGACGCAAGCCGCCAGAGCAGATTCTGGAGTATCAACGATAAGGGCAGCAAGCGGTGTAAAGCAGAAACGATTATTCCCCAATGCATCTGCCATGGTGGTTCCCACCCTCGCAGTTTGTTTGACCGATTCTAGAGCAATGTCCATGCACTGGTGATATAGCCGTGCTGCCATCATCCCATTCACAGCTTTGGAGCGATGAAGAAACTTTGGTATGGGAAGAAGAACAAAAAGAAGGAATAAATGATTTGACGATTTGTTTCTAACGTTCATCATTATGTTGGCAATGCTGATAAGGCCAGGGTAGGCGACACGGCCTCCGGTCATGTTGGAAATGTTGGTTTTATCCGTGGAAATAATAGGAGGTACAAGTGTTGCTCCTTTTGGGAGCTGGTCCTTGGGAACCTTGTTATACTGTCGTCAAACTTGGACAAAGGCATTGCTACTAACCTGCATAAAATGCGCAATGTCACCGCTAAACCACTCAGTGTATACCCGCATCATCTCGTTGCACTTGTCGAAGAGCTTGAATGGGCTAAAGTGCATGCTATCTTGGAGCAAGGGACTGATGAGAAGCGCCTTGATACATTCCAATCCATCGCGGTAAAAAAGCGTTAGCTGATTTTTGCTTGGTATTTCTGGTATGATCGTTTGACTCTTCCACTGCGGACCAGAGGGAAGGATCTCTGCCCGGTTGCGTAGATCTTTTGCCGACTTGTAGGACAAGTTGAGTTTTTTTATCTATACGGGATCGACTCAGCTGAAATAAATAATGATGGGAATGTACGCTCAATTACCAGTTCAAGTTTCAAAAAATCATTCAGCATTCCTACGCTCATGTCAGAGCGAAGTAGGAACAGGGAGAGCTCCCATTCATCTTTCGAGGCAAAAGGATAGTACAAATTTTCCGCCCGCTGGGGTTCGAATTGATCCTGTTTGAGCTGATCCATGAATGTAAGGCCTGTTCCAAATGCTCTTCCAGCCCCGTTATAATCCTCCTTCACGTACGGATAGTTGTATTTTGATGCCTTGGGGGGTGGGTCATCTTCCATCTCTGATGACGCGCCAAGAAAATTGTCGATATAGTCCACTTCCATAAAATTACCAATTTCGGGAGAAGGGTCTCGAGATACGGGGGTTGCTGATCTAGATGTAGAGCTTGAACGATTGGACTGAAAATGCATAACGTTCTCATATTGAAAACGACATGCCGATTTTGGTTGATTGATGTGATTTTGGACATCTGCATGCTTAGCGAATGGCTTGTTGCATCGAGGACAACGCACACAGATTTCCTGAGTTCTCTTGCCCTTGCCCTTTCCCATGTTGAAACAACGACTCATACAAAAGCGAAGATACGAAAAAAAAACTGATAATGTAATGTTCAGTAACGTGCAGTGGGTCTATAAATGTTATCTGATTATGTCTCCGTTAATACAAACAAATTTCACATGGGTTAGTATTCAACCAATCCGTAGTACAATCCAAGGAGGGCTTCGGAAGAGCTTTACTGTATATACGCACCAGAACAAAGACACTAACACATTTTTTGAAGTGGGTGGAAGAAGCATCAACAAACGTAAGTTAGTTGATTTCATTGACCTTGATGATAAATTCAAACGCACAGCAGTTACAGTAAAGCCAGAAGCTTTCATCCCAGCGAGAATTTGCGTATTGGTCTGGCGATACGAGCAGCACACAACTACAGATAATAAAACAATCGTCATTATGTTACAGGACATACACGCCTTTCAGTACTAAATAAAACATGGCATGTATGTAAATCAAGATGTGTGTCAATGTGTTGTACAATATCAAAGTCGCCGTCGTTTAGAAGGCGGAACAGACTCTGATTCTGATGAAGAGATAAGCATTTGCGACGTAAAGGCATAATCGAACACACGTACTCGGATTTGTGCTCTCCAGCTTGACTTTCATGCCATCCAGATACAGTTTATCCCTCACACTCGTACCAAGTTCCAGAATCTCCTTGGGAGTTCCTAGTTTGTGACGTGGTTAGTGAATATCCAAAGGCAGACACTGGTCCACCTACTCAATTGCGTTGAGGAATCCGCACAGGCATCACAGTCAATGAGAGTGATTACGGGTAACTTGAGCATCTTTGGGACCGAGGAACGAGGAAGCTGGTCGATACTGCGACATATAACCTTGTTCAATTCTCCGCTGCAGACGCCCTGAAGCTGGACAAAAAGCAAACTGGTGTCGGTACAGCAAGGGGCACCACCAATGTTGTTATGTTTGGCTTCTGCGTCGTAGGCTAGAATCATACGGGCATAGCGGCAAAGTATCATTTCATGGAACTTTTCTGTCGCCATGATATTTTGTGCATCCTTGTTTTTGTCCGTCTCAATCATGTAGTGGATGGACTTCGTGCGATGACATAGCCACTCTAGAATAGCCAAGGCTTCGCCACGGGCAAAGATGCACGCCTTGCGCTCTTCGTCGCTCAGGCTGTTGGTATCCCACCGCATCCATGCGTCTAACTGTGCCGAAGTCTTGGTGGAGAACATCTGATCGGGATTTCGATAGGTCTCGTAGTCGAGCGCATTTGCCAAGATCATGCACACGCACAGAGCTATCAAGCTCGAGTATCCGGACTGCGTACTGTAGAATGGGACATGGTACATTTCATAAAAATCTGAGAGAAAATAGAAGAAAAGAATCAGATATCTTGTAGGAAACGGTAAAAAACCTCATACCTTCTGGGTCGCTGTCACCTTCAACCAAAACCTTGTAGAACCAATGTATGGTTTGCTGCAGGAAAAATCGGGACGTTGAATGATTCGTATTCGTTGCCCTGTATCCAGCGGTAAAACAGTGAATGATTCCTGTCAGGGTTTCTTCGAAGGAAGTGGAGGAGTAAAAATGTCCGCCACGGCAAACCACTGAGGAGATAGAATACGCCATATGTAGAGTATTCGGTCTCATGAAGCTGTTTTTCAAAGTAGCGTCAATATAATCAAATGGGTAGGACATTCAAAAATCACATACAGTTCTGACTGGTTATCGAGAACAATCGCCTCGTAAATCCAGTCTTGGTGGTGCGTTTCCCCGTAATCCAGCTTGTCTCCCAGAAATACACGGCGGTCAGAAGAAAGGTCAACATCCAACCGTCTGGGATACATGATAATCCACAGCTTCAGTCCATGAAGAGGTTGGATGAAGGAACAGAAACCATTGGCATCGATATGGATATCTGAAAATGCCCCCTCTGTAGCTACGAGTCCCCATGACATATCACCAAATGGGACGGGGGTACTATACTTCCAGCTACCAGATGTAGCCCGAAGAGCAGCCGCCTCAGTACTCAAGTCAAAAGAGTGAGCGCCTGCATGAGGTAAAGGGATGTCGAGGGCATTGAGGATCTTTCCTCTTTTGCCTTTCATCCTCGCTGCTTCCATGACCTGAGAGAGGGACCCACGCTTAATCCTCTCGATGGGGTTAGACGACATGGTCGACATATCTGTTACGGCCATTAGCATGAGACGCAGAAAGAAAAATCAAAACATCGAAGAGGAAACACACCTTGGATTGACCTGGTGCTCGTCATATCACCCATATGGCGACGTACCTGGCTGTAGAACTCGTCGGAGCAAGTTGAAATAGACTCCTCTTGAGAAGGAGACATAAGGACGACGTTCCTTTCAGAGAAAGACTCCATCAGATACATGGATTTCGTGGTGCTGCGGTCGAATACCGCAAAACATGATTCTTCGGGACGTGCTATGTGCAATGGAACTCCATCGACGTAGTCACTCTCGACCAATTCCAGAACCCTTTCAACACGATCCACGTCGGCTTGACTCTTGTTTGGAGAATAAATAAATGACGAAAAAATCAATATCGAGAATGACTTACATGGGCAACAACGCAGAAACTTTTAAGTTGGCCACGACCGTTGTAGGTGGACCAAACTTTGGTGCCATACACCTTCTCCGGAGTGCTGACGACATCAAGGGTGGTGTTGCTGTCGTACAGATCGACATCAATACACAGGTCGTCGTCCGAATCAAATGTGTCGGTAGCCTGCGTCGGCTTGCGTTTGGGAGGCCGCTTGGAAAGGCCCTGCCGGCCCTTCCCTTTCCCTTTCTGAGAGGAGTCAGCCGTGGTGTTTTTGCTCCTGTTTATCTGGGAAACAGGAGGAATCCTCAAAATAAGAGGAGCAGGAGGTGCGTTCTCCCCCTCCTTTTCGCCTTGGCTGTCTTCCAATGTATTCCTCTCCATGTCTGAGGAATCATTGTTTTGCTCTGGGCCTACCCCCTCTCCATCGACCGACATTCTGTCCTCCTGGACTGGTGGAACATCCCCTTGCCCCTGCTTCTCGGTCTCATTGTCCGACGAACTGTCGTCTGGCCTTTCCTCCTCACCATCTTCTGACATTCGGTTCTCCTCGTCGGGTCGTTCTCCGTCTTGCCCCTGCTTTTCGCCCTCGTGAACTTCCGACATACGATTTGCCTCGTCAGAAGACCCTTCAGCTCCTTGTCCAGCCCCGCCATCTCCCAAATTTTCTGGACCATTGGTATGTGGACCATCCTCCATTTGATGGTCGACATCAGCTTGCTCCGGATCGACGTTCATCTCACAATCCCCTGCAGATGAGGGCCCAGTATTCTCAGTCTGAAGTAGACCAGATCCAATATCATCACTCCGCGGCAAACCAGGTTGCTCGTCCGTGGGCACATCCTTGCCAGCCACCGAAGATGTGTCTTCCGGAGGCTGTATATCTGAGGTAGGGACCGTATTGTCCCCGTTCTCCTGTTGACCCATGCTGACATCCTTGCCAGCCACTGAAGACGTGTCTTCCGGAGGCTGTATATTTGAGGTAGGGACCGTATTGTCCCCGTTCTCCCGTTGACCCATGCTGACCATTTCTGTCGTGTCCACTTCGTGATCATCGTCACCCTCCGCGTCTGCGTCGGACCCTTCACAGGTGGTTTTTTCACCATGATGGGAAACGGTCTGAAGTTGAGCTGTTTTAAACGGATTTAAATCATGTAATTGACGCAGACTTTGCTTATAACTTACCGTGTGGTTCAGTGCTGCGCCTTGCTAGGTTAGAATTTGCTGTAACCTCGGCGCTGCTCGTTGACGCTGGCCAATTATTAGTTTAAATTGTTATTTTGTTACAGTACGTAGAACACACATATGAAAAAGTGAAACGCGGGATCTTGTGCAATTACCCGCTCGCATTCCATCCAGCAGTCTGAGATAACAAGTTTATATAAGGCTGACTGGATGTCGCAATTTTGCGCTGCAATGATTTTCCAAATTTCCATCTCCACTTCACGCAGAACACGGGGGCGACAATTACCGAGCGCTTTTGAGGCCTAAAGGAGTGCGTTAATCCAAGTTAAACTGGGAGGATGTGGATACACCTACTTTAAGCAGCTGCTCCCGGTCACATTTCTTAGAATACCAAGATTTATTCACAAAAAGAAGGATGGGGGATATGAAAAGGGCGACATGCAGAGGAATTTTTAAATGAGATGGCGTGACCTCTGAGAGGAACAACGCAGCATCAGGATGGCCGCTTGCACTAGGGTATGTTGAGCAGATTGTATCAATGAATAGAGGAAAGAAAACTTACTAGAGATTTGCAAGAGTAGCCGTGTCCGTTGGAATGTCTGGTAGAACGTGTTCATCGTCCTTCATACCGCGCATTCCTGACAAGATTTGGTAGTGTAGCGAGGCGCAGTACACATTCCCGATTATTTTCCCCACAACACCCTTGAAGTGGTTACGCGCCAGACAGAGTAATAGCGTTGATTCCGAGGGCCCGCCCTGGGTGAAAGCGGATGACGGCGTGTCACTGATAGAAGGGGTGTTGATGTTTCTGTGCGACTTAGAGTCGGCTCTGAGGATGCGCTTCCTGGCAGAGCAGAGCATTGCCGGCCAGTCCTTCAAGTCATCTACAAGCTACAATAATTGTTTGAAAATTAAGAATTAACATTGAGTGACTTCATGATCGCATACCTTGAACCGTGAAAATATTTCCTTAGTTCCTGTGCTGGCCTGTATTTCATTCAGGGGCACGGTTACCGGCAACGATGGTCCAAAGGCTGCTGGCCACAACGCTACGAGATCGAGTAGACGGTATGCTGCAAATAAGCTACCCGCCTGCTCCCATGTAGCCGAGGTTACGCAGGGTGTCTCTACGATGCTGTTCTGAAGGGCAGCCAAGCTTTGCCTATACTTGATGGCCGCTCGCATGCTCGATGATGAAACATCGTAATTCAAAAAGGTGAAGTCCTCATATCGTCAGAGGAAATCCACCATCCTCTACAGAAACTTGATATTAGTACCATAAATGGCAATCCAATTAAGACCTACGCGGAGTGGGTGCGACTCTGGCAACATGTTTTCCAGAGTCTGACGAACGACCTGCGTTTCGAAGGGAAACGCCAGAATTTCTTCAGCTTGGAGTCGGGCAACGGGGGAAATCTTCTGGGCTTGCACTACAAAACTTCAACGTCTCACCCTGCATTCTATTTCTTTGGGTACTTACTTTTTTTTGTGTGTTTTTTTCTGGTGTCTCAAATTTTCAACTAGATGAATTTTAACTGAACGAAAACTATTATAGAGTGTCTAGAGTATTGTCTATGTCTATTTTATTAGAATGTATGTTAAATCTATGGGGAGGGGTACTACGCTATGACGAACGGAAAGAAAAACAATCAAGTTGGAAACACGCTATTTCCGGAGCGATTCTTTAGGGTAGGTTTCCCGTCCTGAAGTCACGAGTTGGTTAAAAAAACGCCCCCTTACATCAGCCGCATCACCGTGACGGTGATGCGGCTGATGTAAGGGGGCGTTTTTTTAACCAACTCGTGACTTCAGGACGGGAAACCTACCCTAAAGAATCGCTCCGGAAATAGCGTGTTTCTCACCATATGTTTTCTCTTTCCGTTCATCATAGCGTCTTATCATAGTAATAGGTTGTGTAGTATCTAAAAATAAATTATCACAAGTTAAGATGATAAATTAAGTGAGATGAACATCGATTAACAGTCTTTAAGACCCACAATGTCTAGTTATAAACGCAGACGACTTGACAGCCTAGGCAACCGCACAGTGTGTACTAATCCAACCCTCCATCTAATCACTAACTTCAGGGAAATTTAATTATGATCTCAAAAAATCAGGACATTAATCCCTTCATAGACATTGAAGCAGCGGTTTCCGATGATGATGAAAGTTCGGAAGAGCTTGATTATGAAGGGGGCCAACTACGTATGTTCCAATAATTTACATATATTCTGCTCAATATGTACTGATGCTAATGGGTTCTGACATACAGTGAATGATAACGATGAATTCTCTGAGGATGAGGAACGTGTTGCACACTCTCGGCTATATCATGCCATGCAAAATACAGATAACGCTGATGAATGGAGCGATTTGTTGCCCATGCTTCTGCCTTCACGCATGAAAATTTGTCCTGACAATGATATAGAGCCATCTAGTTCACGAGAACTTATACAGAAATATGGCAATCCCCAACCAGGAGGACTTGGTGATAATAATTATATGCCTTCCGCGACTGATATCATGTATGAAATAGGTTGCAAGGTACGCAAAAATAATATAAGTCTTCAGTCAGCATTTATTGATCACCTTACGAGTGATAGGTTGGACGCGAAGAGGCCGTCGCTTTCAAAATTATGCAGATGTCAACGAACCCTACATTTCCCATCATCCTTGCCCGGTCTGTCTTCGCTCAATCCTCAATTCCTGGGAGAATCTACGTCGAGGCGCCATCAATGCAACATGCGCATACGTTAGCCTGCCTCGTTAGAGAGCTTAATCCGACACATTTAGTTAGGCTATCCTCGGAGAGATGTATGGAGATCCTATCTCATCCCCCACCCTCACGCCCTGAAGACCAATCGTGGGTCAAGGTTGCTGGAAAGCGTAAGGCTTGGACGACCTACGCAAATGCTACCGGCCTTGTGTTCACATTCCAGGGTCGGAAAAGTGTTGTTCTTATCCCCAGACCTCCGGACAACATCAAGAAATCGCACCTCGACAGGATATTCCAGGATGGATTTATTATCACGGATTTCGACGCCATCGATCTCAAATATCTTTCCAATGTCCTCCCAACATCGTCCGAGTTGGAGCAATTTCGCGAGTGTCCATTTGTAACGACGGAGACCTTAGCGCAAGCCTCGAAAGCCATCTCCATGACTCGACTGAAACGATATGATCGAGTCAAAATTATTGGTGGAGAATACTTAGGTCTTTTTGGAACGGTCAAGAGTGTTTCTGACGCTGAGGTGGAAGTGCACATCCCCTCCCAAGGTATAACACAAGCAGTTGCACTACACGATCTACGTGCAGCTTTCCAGATAGGCGATAGTGTTGAAGTCGTTGAAGGGGATCACAAAGATCTCCATGGATGGGTGTCAGACTTTGATGGAAGATCTGTTTGTATTATCGCCCCAGAGCACGAACGCGAAGTAGGTGAACTGTCATTCTCTTTGTCTCAGTAGTGTTCAACACATTTTTCAGGTCATTGTGCCCATCCACACAGTCATATTCTACGTCCCCCCTGCCCATGCTACTCTTCGCCCGCGAAAGCGTCATTCGTCAAAGCTTGGAGAAAGAGACCACAACGACGTCTATATAGGTTTGAGTGTCATCGTTGTCGGGAATAATACATTCAAGGGGTACTATGGCATCGTTAAAAGCACTACCCCCGACGGCTTTGCAGACGTTGAGCTGGAAGCTCGTAACCAGAGGGTGGAACGTATTAAAATATCACATTTAATTATACAGTATGTGGTTTCACTTGATTCGTTGACTGTCAGGTGCTTACTGACATTGTTTCAAGCAACCGAGAACATATAAATTCCGCTCAAGACCCCGGGCCTTCTGGTGGAGCAACTCCAATGCCGTCCACAGTAGCAAGTTTTCTGTCTCCTGCATGGAATCCGTATTCAGCAATACCTGTACACTCGGCGGTGGAAATCGCAGAACTACCCTCAACCGTCGCTCACTGGCTAGATACGAAATACGATAAGCTGAAAGGATTACGATTAAAAGTCGTAGACAAATCCAAGGGCGACCATCAAGTGGCGATGGAACTTCTCAGCCTTACCGACGATACTGCCCACCTAGCATTACTGGGACGTACACTGACATTACCGAAATCAGTGTTGTTTCCAATTCATCCTGTAAAAAAGGACGACTTCGTTACACCGCTTGAGGGCGATTCAATGGGGATTATATTCAGGATACGATCAATAGACAAGGATATTTGCGTTGTACATAAATATCCCGTTACTCGTATGAAACGCGGTGATACATTCCCAACTTTTCCGACAACATCTTTGATTCAAATCTTCCCCCCGTCCCGTGGTGTCAAAGTTGTAAATATGTAGGGTGCAGCATTACTTGTATCTCGAACACGGACTTGTAGACATATACGGGTTTTATGTCATTCTATTTAAGTGTATTTCGGCAATCAACAGTGCTAATGGTTCGTAATGTGTTGATCGTCTTGAACTTAAGCCACCACCACCACACCAAATTGTTGCCTATCTTTATCATGAACCATTCCAATAGCAACAACGCTTCGCAACCTCAAAGTCGCCGCCTCCCTAGCATACCCGAAGAGGCAGAGTTCTTCGTTTTAGGTCTATTTTCATGTTTTAATCCACCTTCCTCTAGAATCAAGGCATAGAGGCCGTTAAAAAGGCTCTTGACCAATTTCAACTCACTGAACAGAGGTGTCTAGAAGTTCAGGCAGAGCTACGTTGTTATATGGACGACATTATGCGAGCATATAAATCCAATGAAGATCTTCTGTTTGAAACCCAGCTCGAAATCGCCCGTCTACGGGTATCCCTCATTAGTCGGGGAATACCTATTCTAATGCACCCTCAGGATAATCCGCGATCATGATAGGTGCAGTCTTTTCCCCTCTGAGATGTAACTTTACTTAACTCTAAGTAGGACATGGAATCTGACTATAATGTATATGTGATATATTGTAGTAGATAGGGGTACTGTTTCAGTACCTGTAATTTCTATATGGCACGATATATTTTTGACTGATGTCCGTCGCCTTAAATTTTGAAAAGATGCTAATTTCGCATACCTCCGGATCGTAGCTTGACATAATTCACCACCCCTTGTCTCTATTTCTGCATTACAACCGTCAAACCAGCCCAATATGCCACCTAAAGGATCCAAAAAGAAAAAGGCGGTTGTCAATGCCACGGTTGAAGGTATCATCTATATATCCTCATTACATCCGCATACTTAATGTTTTATCCATCTAGGACAAGAGGTTGAACAGGGTCCGAGCTCCGTGGCAGAAAACGAGCCACCTCAGGCTCCTGAAGCAGGTCTGTACTAGCATTTTCTTTGTTGAGATTCACTGAACTCCTTATTAAAAAGACCCCAATGGCCGTCCTATCCGAAGCACCCGTGGTCTTGGTGGAGTAAATGCTCGGCAGGAGAAAACATCTAACATCATTTTTATTGACTTCGAGAAGGCTGGGAAGAGGAAGTCAAGGGCCGCCAATGTGGATACTAGCGCCATGCCTGAAAATGAGATGGCGCCTCCCTTGAAGAAACCTCGCAATGGGGTGAGTCTACTGTTCTAATCTTAAATTTGCTATCTTCCAAGCACGTCTAGGTTACCGTTGTGTCGCATGTAGGTCCCCCTATTCAAATGCAACCAAGGCCAACGCCTTCAGTTGCTCCTTGGGATGTCCAACAAGTCCAACCAAGCCCACGACAATCTCAGGGTGCCCCCCCTCCTGTCCAGATCCAACGTGCAGCTCAGAGAAATCAGGAGCACTCAGAGCTTGATCATGCTGTCCAAAGACCCACTGCCCCCATCCAGCGCCCCGCTGCTCCGGTACAACAGCCAGCACATCCTGTCCCGCGCCCCGTACAACATGCAGCACATCCTGTCCCGCGCCCTGTACAACACGCAGCAAATCCTGTTCAGCGTTACGCTGCCCCTGCGGCAGAGAATTCTGTCCAATACTACGATGCCCCCGTACAACAACCAGTGCATCCTGTAACACAACATGCCCCCGTACAACAGCCAGTGCATCCAGCAGCCTATAACGCCCACCAAGAGGCTAGCATCAGCCATCAAGACGAGGAGGAGCAACAAGATTACGAAGGCATAGAGCAGGAGGAAGATGAGGAGGAGGAAGAGGGGGATAGTGACGGTGAAAGGCGATCTGAGGAAGCATCAGGGGACGAATGCATGCAAGGAATTGATGAAGAGAATATTGGGGATGAAGAAGCTCTCCAATATGTCGACGGTGATGAAGGTTACGACGACGCGGGTCAAGATGATGAAGAGCCTGCTGCCCAGCGTTGGTTTAACTCCACCTTTATGTCGTGTTTGCTTACCACCTATGTTTGACAGTGGTTGATGAAGTTTCCGATGATGAAGAGGAGAGGAGAGCAAGGGCATTGCTCCGCCAGCCTTCCCCCCATGTAATCATTTCTCTGCTGTATTTAATGTCTAGCTAATGTATTATTGATATAGGTTGTGGAAGTAGAGGATGTTCTTCAAGAACACCGTCGTCGTAATCGGGCGAACAAGCCACCTCGCCCTGAGGCATTGCGCAAGGCGGCTGTTTCGCAAGGAGCCGTATCCCAAGGTTTGACAAGGGAGAACAACGAAGCATCTGACGATGATGAGGTGCTTGGTGAGGCACACATCGCTCATAAGAAGTCCAGTACTTCTTCTGCTAGGGAAGTATCCAAGCATTCAGTTGCATCCTTTACTGGTTACTGGAAAGATGTGCTCAAAATTGCACGCAAACTGATGTGCCTGTATGTAGTAGAGGAGGTCCCCTTTCCCACTCGGGAAAATCACTTATTAGTCGCCGATGGATGTGTGAAGATGGCAGTAACCGTGTTTGAAAGAATGAACACGGATAAAGTGTTGCCTGATAGTAAGTTCTGTCTTCTGTGATTTTAGTTAATTGGTTTACATAACTTTGCAGAGAAAAAAACGCTCCTAGACAGGAATACCGCCGTAACGGTATATTTTTAGCGTGTTCTTTTAAGGATATCGTACTAACGTGTCTGTTCTCATTAGGCATTTGTCTACGCGTCAACCTTCCGGGGAAGACTGAAGACGATGATCAGACCCCTGGTCAAAAATGCGTATGGCCTCGAAGTCCCGTCGGAGGTCATCGCCGCGAACCCCAATATGTTTGAAAATCAGATGGGGGAGATCGAATACATCAAGGACAGGGTAGCATATTGGCTACTCAATGGTAAATACCACCGGGGTGTTGCCAAAACCCGAGTGAGTTCGCCGTCCATTTTACCTGGCTTACCACTCATTGATTTGTTTCCAGTATCACGATGTCCCATTTGGACATCCTTTTGTGAAGAAGATCTGTCTGGACTTCTTCTACCATCCTACAAAAGGGGTTGCAGTCCCCATCAAAGGTCTGGAGACAAAGACGGATTTCTTCAAGACATCGCTTCCCCACAAAGCATTTGCGCTTGTGGCCAGTTGTGTAGTTCTGATTTCTCTCCTGCTATTGGCACTGCCTTGCTAACAAGCATTTTGCTGTAGATCCACAACTGTCTTGAGGAGTGGAGGGATGGGATTGACCCTGCAAGAGGTGGTCCATGTTCGGGTATTGAATTCAAGGGAGAGGAGTACTCCCTGAGGTATGATGCCTGCATGTTGGTTGCAGCAGAGGCAGAGAAGGATACCTTGAACCAAGGTCCTCGCTTGGCTCGCTTATGTAGGGAAGTGGCTGAGGAAGGATGGTGTGTATCTTTTTTTATTCATTTCTTTCTTTGCATCATTTAGATCTCCATAATCAGTGCTATTATGAGGCCTACGAAGAACCCCCCCAACCCTTATAGGATGACTCTCCATTCTATCCCACAGGAGGAACTAGATTACGGTCCAGAAGGGTAGTTGGGTGAATGAGCGGGGCAGCTGCCGGGTGTGGATTAGAAGATACCATATTTAGATCGTCACGTATTAATAGTTATGCATCTACTAATAGAAACATGTTTGGTCCGATCCAAACATAGATTATCTATTTTTAAAATTGCCCATTTTAGTCAAAAATGGTTCGGTTTTCAGTGTGATATTGGCACTTGCAGGAATAGCCACACAACACTATACAAATGAAAGTGGATACTATATATGCCTTTGTACCTATTTGCAGTGTGTTATGATGTGCTACAAATCTGTGGTAGCATGCTACAAATCTGTGGTAGCATGCTACAAATCTGTGGTAGTATGCTACAATTTGTATGTCAGTTGTATACAGAGGGGTATGGACCATGGTAAGCATGCTACACGCCGCTACACAGCACTCGCGTTACAATACAGATCACTACAGAGTACCATGTCACGTTGGTACCAAGCTACAGGTACATCAGTGTGTGTTACCCAAATGGGACCGTTACTATGGGCACTACAGAATTACGTATCACTACGGATCATTACCTACTTGGCCCCGGTATTGCTGATGAGAGACGTATCCGAACCTCGGTCCTTCCAAACTAACTTTCCCAGATGATTGAATGATGCAAATGAGCGTCTATTTGGGATTCGAAGCAATGGAAGGGTAAGTCAACTGCCGATACATACTTATCGCTGTCAATTCATGTATGTAAACCAGTGCATTTCTATTTGAGGCAGCAAATCATTTGGGAAAACCAATCCGCCAGGGTGCCAATCCCTTCGCATTGCCACACGACCGTAAATTCAATGGTGCGTATGACTCACGAGTGTCTAACTTTTTCACTATAAGCAACGAGGAGGACGGCGTATTTATCGACCTTGCTCAGGCATAGACGCGAAAACCTTCAAGAACAACACATGCAGGCGAAATCGTCGTTTTGGGAGATTGTCGCACGGTGCCTGAGAATCCAATCAGGGAATGGGACCAGTACTCTATCAGCGCTTGCTTATCGTTTTCCATTTCCCCGCGACGTGGAGAGGGCAGAATCACGGTTGTCTGACACAAAGGGTATGTTTTTTTACCTCAGATGCGCCTGAAAAAGACCAATAACAACAATCGTATTAGTCTACCGGCCACCATCGAGAGCATCCATTGAAACGGCAGCTAGGGAATACGTGGCAACCTCCAATGCAGACCTCCGAAACCCATTCGCGGACTACCTAGCAGATGATGCAAAGGTCTGGTCGATGTACCTCGACTTGACCAAATCAAAAGGCGAAGAGTTGATGAGAATATGGAACTGTGACTTGGATACCATCTTGATATTTGTATGTTTTGCTTGTTCCACAATTTTGTTTCTGACGTCAATTTATAGGCGGGCCTGTTTTCTGCCATTTTGACTGCCTTTCTTATCAAGACACGAAAAGATCTCCAACAAGACCCTCAGGCTATCACGAATAATTTGATCAGAGACCTCATTCAAACCTTGTCGTCGGAAACTCGTCAGAATTCCCTACTATCAACAACCTTTGTACCCTCATCACCTTTGGTATGGGTGAATGGACTCTGGTTCGTCAGCCTCACCTTTGCCTTAACGGGTGCTTTTGGAACAATCCTGGCGAAAGGGTGGGTATCCCAATTTATTCCTGTATCAGCTGGACTGCCTATAATCGACGCCTGCAATCGTCATCGACGGTTCTTCGGCGACGACCAGCGACATCTACGAGCTGTTATACATGCCCTGCCAATAACCTTGCACATTGCCTTTTACCTCTTCTTCGGCGGCCTCGTCATTTTATTGTTTCAGGACGACCCGCGAATTGGGGTAGTTGTGACGACGCTTATTGCCATCACCATGCTCCTCTACCTAGGATGTAGCATTCGCCCGCTTCTCAATCCCAATTCCCCATTTAATACCCCGATATCTGGCTTGCTGCCAATTGTAAGCGATGGTCTTTGAATTCTATGAAGGACATCAACATATCTCTTATTAGATTCCTGGCGTCTTTATTCCTCTCATTCTCCTGGCAGATGCAATTGGACACTTGGTATTCACTCCCCGCCAACGCCGACGTAAGGCGCGGAGAGTTACCAGCTCTTACACCCACCTCGATCATGTCCTTTTGTCCACCACCAAGCTACGTAGGACATGGACAAAGGGCATCTTCGACACATTCTCATCTTTATATCATCTCATGCTCGTTTCAAACCCTCCATCAGACGAATTGAGGACAGATGTCCTCGTTGGTCTGTTTTCACTGGCGCGAACCTTCAAACTTGATGATCCAGTCTGTGCCATTGCGGGACTACCCATGTCGTCAAGGTTGCAGGAGGCTTTGTATATTGCAGACCCATTACGAGTCTTGACCCGCAACATCACGGAGCTTCTATCCTCCCTAGACAAGACTGAAACCTCTTCCGATGTAACTCGAGCATACCTTACAGTTATGCTGTCTCTTGTCCAGACCACCCATTCTTCCTTAAATTGGAGCGCTAGCTCACTCGTAGCTTTTCTGCAACCGGGAGGGACCCTGTCAAATTGGGATATGTTCCAAGACGATATTCTTGAATTGATTATTTGCATCCACATCCATGTGCGGATACGCTCAGGATTTCTGATACCTGCCGAATTCACCAATCATATTCCGGAAGTGATTTCTAATTGTACAAACCCTCTGCATCGACAGTGGTTGATTGACGCTTCTCTTATTCTCTCTGCGATGGATAAGGGATCTACACTCAAATGTTTGGCTCTGAATGGTGCGTACTGTGGCTTTGTATAATCCGATTGTCGTCTCATATCGGCAATAGAACGCATGCATCCCATGCTTTTAGGTCCTGAACTCGGAAACACACTTTCCAATATGATAAAACACCCACAAAAACGGGTTCAAAGAGCAGTACTGAGTTCCATTTCTGCCATAGGTGTCCATGGTATGCACTCTCTGTTTCACTTCAGAAATTAATGATAATTAGAGTCTTATCGTGTAGCGCTGATCAACCAGGGCATTGTCGGCCTACTGCTCGACCATATTCCAGGCAATGATTCCCAGTTTCAATGCGAAGCACTTCTTACATTTGCGGTTTTCCTTTGGTTTGGGGCGGTTATTGCTCGGACATGAAAAGGGATAGGAATGGGGGGACGCTGCATCTACAACGACTCTCTAAGCGTGTAGGAGCTGTCGAACGTTGCTATGCAAACTAGGTGAGTAGTAGTTATATCAACAAACGTGTCACACGTACTGATATCCTCAGCGCATCGGGTCCGGCCGACTGGGCACCTCTTCAGTGTATGGGTTCATGACACCCCTGTTATTGCTATGCAAACCAGGTGAGCAGCAATTCTCTCAACAAACACGTAGCGGGTACCCACATCCTCAGCGCGTCCGGCCCACAACACCTCTAAGCGCGTGGAGCGCGAACACCTCTCTCAGAGCATGGGGCGGGGTCATTGCTGTGCAAACCAGGTAAGCATTAATTCGGTCAACAAAAACGTCGCGAATACTGACATTCTCAGCAAGGGACACATCCTTCACCGCGCAACTGCCTGGAAAATGTCGGTTTTTTCAACAAGCGCGTCACAAATGACTTACCAGCTGCTGACGCTTGACGTTTGCCACGTCAAGCTGGCCTCTCCCATGCACTCACTTTGTCAACCGTAGCGAGGTGGTCAAGGCTGGCGGGGTAGGCAGACAAGGCGAGGCGAGGCAGGAGGAAAACAGGAGGAGAGGGAGAACCGAACTGAGGAATCCAGGTCAACTCCACCCTCCTTTTATACCTTTTCGTATCCGCATTCGTATGTCTGTTGAATATCCGTCCAAAGGGGGAAATGTGTGTCCGCCACCTAAGCGAGAGGTTGAGCAACATGTTTGGTTCGACTTTCATTCACCTGCGCCGTCGTCTGCTCATTAGATTTCGAAATATGAGATTCGAATCGTCCTCATCTGAATGTATGCCTGCTGGAATTACCTCTGTTCAATGACTCGTTCAACTCTGGATTTTTGATCTGTAAAGAATGGATGCTTTTCTGTGGTAAACCTTGAATTACTCGCTCTAGATGCTGTTCAACATTGCAAACTTTCCTCTTTGCACATCTCTGGACTTGATGAATCGCCTATTCATGGAGGATCTAGCTGTTGCCATATTAACATAACCCGTTTACGATAACCAGGCTAGACTCTGCGCAATTACACTCTGGGCATTCACGGTATTTTCATTCAATTCCAACATCTTCCATGCTCACCAGTCTAATTTCCATCGCAGCATTACAGAACAGGTACGGAGAATAAAACTCCGTGATGTCAAGATGTTCAGGTCCGAGAGAAACGAGCGTTTGAATCGTTGAAACGGGCGAATTTGGGGATGGGGAGCATGTCGGCATCCATGTATCATTATCCTGCCCGCAACTTTTCCATCCTAAATCTTTGCCAAACTCATCGTGCATGCTAAGGATTATGGTGCATGTTAACTATGTGCAACACCCACACCCATCTTTTCCGATTAACCCAAATTCAATGTTTTCATTGAAAATCATCACAGGACACCTATGTACGTTTCGTTTTCCAATGTCATCGTCACTGTGCATTCGATGCGACCCAACTACTCTGAAATAGATCATGGTATACCCAGAAACCAACCCCCATACGGACGTTTACCTCGTTTCCGCACAGAACACCGTTGGGTATATTTCATTCTCCATGTATTCAATTACCAACTCGCATCTTCATCCAACCTAGTTGTTCCACTACATCTCGACTGACACATGCCGTGATCGGAGCTAGGGGTGATGGGTGCAATGAAGGGTACGTGCAAGCGAAGCAAACGTTTGGAAACGAGTGCTAGAGCGAATGGGGGGAGGAGGAGAGGTTGTGTCGTGATTTCGCGTTGTCATTCATTCGTGAGTTGTTGGTGGTCTCTCGAGTCATTATCCGTCTGTAAACTGACGGTGTACGATATTTACAGGTATATTAGTGGCTATGGCGTTAAAACGGCATCTGCAAACGAACACATTGGATTTGAGAAATATATGAGTGCGTGCATTGTAAATTTTATATTCGTCAAAATCACTCAACCTCTTGTGTAATTTCATATACTCCCCGTATCTATACATGTAAATCAGTGGTTAATGACGCACTAGATGCAATTTGAGCGATAGCGCCATGGTATGTCATCCCTGTCCCCTCGATTCAAAGTATGTTCGCACTCAAACAATTTCTGCCAATCTTCCATGAACATTGACGGCATCTGCTCTAGCAGTGACAGCATGACGTGATGCTATCCCGAGATGCAAGGAAAAGATGTTTGGTGCGTTGGAAACGGAGAACTGAACCAGGAGAACAAGATGCATGCGCATCCGTTTTCATTTGTTATCTCTTCCACAAAATTGATTGACATTGTGGTATGTCCTTTGCTCTGTGTGTATCATTTAGGTATACCACTTACATTGACTCTCTGATGTACTTGGTACAATATAATGACTTTATGACTGCAAAATTTGTGGTTATTGCTCTCATGACGCTTTGGGCGCTTAACAAATGCCTGTCTCAAATTTTCTCCAAATCTCAACAAGAGTACGAGCTTACACTCTATTTATACCCACTACTAAATATCATACTCGATTCAACAGTGATTATGCGCAGATTAATCCCAGTTTTCCGTTCAACGGGCAGATACGTATGAACCGAACACTCGGTGTTAAACCATTTTCAACCACACTTTACAGCCATCCAGAGTGCCGACATCTCACCTTCCTTATCTCCGGATGTACTGATGCGGCGCTGACATGTCAGGTAGATGCAGCAAACGTTTGGAATTGTGTTAATCCGTGATTTGGGGGAGGAGGAGATGAATGTGGTGCGACTTTTGTCTTGCCGTAAAACGTGAATGGGGCTTCATGTTTTTTACAGGTACGTGTATTCCAGCTGGCACACGCTAACTAGACACTGACATGGCCGAAATACATTGACCGTTTGCCAGATTAACCCGAATTTGGCATAGTTAATCTTGAAGAGTGCATGTTTGCCTTGTGACTTGTGTATCCGGTATGACCTCATATTCTCTTCCAGAAATGTATGGTGCTAATTGTCAGTGAAGTGATGCCGAGGTCTAAAGCCCTACCAGTCGATTTTGCCCTCGGAAACGAGGGTGAGTGTGTTAAAGGAGGCGAGGAGAACATGTCCGTATGTCATTTCAAAGCACTTTTTCCGTCGATTTTGGAGCTATCTACGGACCCTGAGTAGTAGCTAGAGCAATTATACATTATTCCAGACTGAATCGAGCTTTGTTGAGTCAAAAAAGAGCAGAATACGTTATTCATATTAAAACAAATTCACGGCGCTTAACGATATTTAGCTCGATACTGACTACAGAAACCTTATAAAATGAAGTTGAAGCGAAGGAACCTAAATGAAATAACCATACCTTCTCGTTGAACCCCGAAATTTGTGCATCAACCAATGCTATTTTACGTTTACCACCCAAGTAGCATCACAGTTGACGTATGCCGGGAGGATGTAGCCGATGTCCACATGCCAGGAACTCAAGAGAAGTGTTTGAAATGGACAGTAGCGGATATGGGGGATGGGGGAAAGGTTATGTGGTGGAAATTCTACGGCCGAATTCTGAAGATTCTCCATTGTAATGCCTCGATGTTATTTCTGGAGAGTTACACGCGATGTTAGTAGGGTCGATAATGTCCTAAACAAGAGGGATGATGCAGTGTTATTCATAGGATTAAATTGTGGATACGTACAAGCTACCGGTCCCAGCAATATCACGTCAAATCTTTACGGTTCTGAAGCTGCAATCAATTTAGCAGACATATCGAATTGAGGACGAGTGCGCGTGAACACTGCGTCAAGTCTTCACGGTTCTCTGAAGCTGCAATAAAGTTAGCAGACAAATAAAATTGAGGACAAGAGGATACTCACAAAGCAGCGTTCGCGTGCACACTGTCAGACAAAAATGTGAGTTCTGCTTGTCGTGAAGAGTCTCCACTCACAACCTGAATCGCCTTGACCTCTGGTAAACTTTCCCTGACGGTTCGGTATTGCGTAGTCTGAGAGTCCAATACGATGGGGAGTCGCAGACATGAGGCGCCTGTTCGTGTCTGACACGGGAAATCGTCTGTGGCTTCCAGTAAGCACGGACTCTTGGACAAGAGTTTGCAGGAGCAACGCGTAGCTTCAAAAGCTCCTGAAAGATTGTAAGCACGTTGCACGTTGTACCATTGAAGAATACTCACTGTGTATCCAATCCTCCGTGAAAATGGGGAGAAAATGTGGAAGTGAGGGGATGAATTTGGAGAGGGGAAAAGACGTGGTGGTGGGTGAAACAGAAGAGTCAGGGTAAGATTCTGATTGCCAGCAAATTCAGGTTTGTCAGGATAGCACAGAGACTCGGGGAATCGGCAACGTACGATTATTCAAACAAATGCTACCCTGACCATTGACGCCGCCCTCCGGTTTCAATTTTTTGCAGCGTGCGTCCTGTTGCAGTGTTCGTATTCGCGTCGTTACTGTCGATAAATGGAGAAGTGGAATATGAATCCAATAAAATTGTGCAAAGAGAACTTACATTAAAATCTTTTGTGAGGAAGTCGTCAGTCAATCAAGTGCCGGAGCTAATGAAAAAAATGGAGTCAAACATACCCGATAACGTCAACATAGCGTACTGTTCAACCGGAGAGAAATAAAACATACCTTCAAACGCGCAGAGAATGTACCTTGAATCAACAAAGATTGTTGAACGCAGCGCGTATGCTCGACGCGTCAACAAAACCTAACAATTCATGTAATATCTTGGCAGAAAATGAGTATATAAAGGCTTGTACAAATGAGAGAACCCACCAATGTGCGCCCATAATGCTGGGCGTCTTTCTGGCCGTATCCTGGCCTTTTCATGGTCGTGGTTGCGTCTGAAGCCAAGTTGAGCTCCTTGTCGGTATGTTTGCTCATGGTGGTGCTGCCAAACAAAAAACTAAAAGTTGATTCCAGGAGTTCACGGCTGCCTTGCTTTCGACTTTTCCATTCTGCTGTCCCCTCTACTCTGTAAGTCTTTCCATGATGTTCCTCCACTTTTTCTGACCTTTTTCAATAGTTTTGCTACAATATGACTGCCACATGGGCGCTTCTGAGGGTGCAGACGTTGTATTTTTGGTATGTACTCTCTGTGCATTGTATTAGCTTATTCTGACCTTTTTATCTTGCAGTTGTTCACCAATACATCCTAGAGCCATCCTCCTGAAGGCATGAAAGTATGTTCCCGAGGTATGTACAAGTTAATATCTTTCCAAAAACAACTATTGACACAGTTCTAGTCTCCAGATGACGGAACATAGGTCCGTGCGCGTCTGCGACCCTGAGGAGTTTACCCACGGATGCGCGAACACGATATATCGACGCCCGGCGGTATGAGTTCACGACGGGAGATGTGTCGCGTTTGCGTTGACACTATATATCGATGCCCGCCGACCAGCTCATCTACCCGACACTCGAGGTGGGGTGGTCTCGAGGCAGCGTTCATGCGTTAGTGGAGGCGTTGACTCTGCCTTGACGCGACGTATCAACTTCCGGTCCTGGGGACGCGTTAACGCTATGTATTGACGCCCGCCGACCAACACATTCAGCCGACACTTGAGGTGGGGAGGTGCCGTTTGACGTGACGTAGACTTCCGGTGGTGGGGACGCGTGGACACGATGTATCGACGTCCGCCGACCAGCACATTCAGCCCAGACTCGAGGTGGGGTGGTGTCGGGGATGGACTCTGCCTCGACACGCTGCATCGACTTCCGGGAATGCGCTGACGCCATGTATCGACGTCCGCCGACCAACACATTCAGCCTCGAGTGATGCCGGGAATGGACTCTACCTCGACACGATGTATCAACTTCCGGTGGTGGGATGCGCTGACGCCATGTATCGACGTCCGCCGACCAGCACGTTCAGCCGATACTCGTGGTGGGGAGGTGTCGGGGCCTTGTTAGTGGAGGCGTCGACTAGGCGTCGACACTCTGTATCGAGTTCCGGTGGTGGGGATGCGTTGACGCCATGTATTGACGTCCGCCGACCAGCATGGAGGAGGGATGGACTCTGCCTCGACACCCTTCATCGACTTCCGGGGTGGGGCGCGTTGACGCTATATATTGACACCCGCCGACCAACAGACATCTACGCCCGCCACCCCATGGTTCGCCAATGCCCAGGGCCAGGGATGTGTTGACACCCGCCACGCCAATGCCCCGACACTCTATATCGATGTCCGCCGAGCTGCGCAATCTGCATTTATGCGTGGTATTGCCATCCGCCGAGTTGCGCAAGAACGAGTAGGGACGTCGCACGGACCAGAGGTGCCGGGGATGCTGTGATGCACAGTATCAACGCCTGCCAACCCATGTCCTTTTGCCCTATATCCCCAATAACATTCTGCTCTACATCGATGTCCGACAAGGCAACGTAGCAGTAAACAGAGGCGCAGGAGTGCATGCACAAGGGGACTGCTAGGGATGAGTTGACGTCCGCCGACCCGCACGCGGCGCATGTACTCTTACCTGATTCAAGTGTCCTTGGCCACCCATCTGATATTGTCCCCACCATGTCATTCCCTTGTAACCTTGGCTGACGACGCTACACCGATCTGCACATGTGTTGGTGCGCAAGCCCACTCTGTGTATGCCACCGACTGAGCTGCAACGTGCATTTCGACGCCTACTCTTCACCAATCCGCACACCCGTATGGCCACGCGGGACCGTGAACTTGTATCCAGCCGCAACCAGCCTTTCCACAATGTATCGACGTTTGTCTTTGCGCATCACTTACGCAACAGCAAAGCCCACTCTGCCAGTGCTAGGAGCAGCACCTATGCGTGACGTGTCAGGTTAGTAGGTGTTCGGAGAGAGAGGTAAGCACTTTCCGTAGTAGATAGACCTGTTACGCCCCGCACTGGCCTTCGGGCGGGGCTAACCTCTGCTTGTACGATAAATTGAAGGTGTTGGAATGTATGAACTAGGCTGTTTTTTTGTGATATAAATAGATTTCACCATCTAAACACACTTAAACGACCCTCATCTCACCAGAAAATTCCCTTTTAGAGGCAGAACGACGCGAGAAACTAGCCCCAGCCTCGTCCGATGAGAAGACTCGAGCGGTATACGTAAGCTCGTGAACCAACGATACAATGACCGTGAATTGCAGCAATTACAGGGAAGGGGGCACGTTCAATGGCGGTTTGGAATGCGAGTAAATGTTTGCGGGTGGAGAGCGAGGCGCGAGCTGAGTCGAGAGAGGTGTCTGCACCGGATGATCCTAGAGCATTTAATTGGTGCCACAGTCGGAATCTATCAAGGAGGAGAGAGGTATTCGAGGGAATAGATTCTGAAGTTGAGAAAAGCCATCAGGAAGAACAACAGGACTCCGCAAGCCACTGTATCCTGATATTACCCTGGTGAGATGCTCGGCCATCGCGGTAAATGAAATATTTTTATCGGCCATCATTCGGCATACTTAAGATGACTCAAGAATTGAAAAGGGGCGTCAACTTTCAAAAGTTCTCGTTTCGACTGGCCGCCACAATGCTACTCGGAAGTGTAGGTGCGTATTGGCGCAGCTCTAAACATGCAAATAGCACCCAATTACATGTCTATTGAGTTTCTATTCACAGGGAATCCGTCAGAGACGTATCCGAACCTCGGTCCTTCCAAACTAACTTTCCCAGATGATTGAATGATGCAAATGAGCGTCTATTTGGGATTCGAAGCAATGGAAGGGTAAGTCAACTGCCGATACATACTTATCGCTGTCAATTCATGTATGTAAACCAGTGCATTTCTATTTGAGGCAGCAAATCATTTGGGAAAACCAATCCGCCAGGGTGCCAATCCCTTCGCATTGCCACACGACCGTAAATTCAATGGTGCGTATGACTCACGAGTGTCTAACTTTTTCACTATAAGCAACGAGGAGGACGGCGTATTTATCGACCTTGCTCAGGCATAGACGCGAAAACCTTCAAGAACAACACATGCAGGCGAAATCGTCGTTTTGGGAGATTGTCGCACGGTGCCTGAGAATCCAATCAGGGAATGGGACCAGTACTCTATCAGCGCTTGCTTATCGTTTTCCATTTCCCCGCGACGTGGAGAGGGCAGAATCACGGTTGTCTGACACAAAGGGTATGTTTTTTTACCTCAGATGCGCCTGAAAAAGACCAATAACAACAATCGTATTAGTCTACCGGCCACCATCGAGAGCATCCATTGAAACGGCAGCTAGGGAATACGTGGCAACCTCCAATGCAGACCTCCGAAACCCATTCGCGGACTACCTAGCAGATGATGCAAAGGTCTGGTCGATGTACCTCGACTTGACCAAATCAAAAGGCGAAGAGTTGATGAGAATATGGAACTGTGACTTGGATACCATCTTGATATTTGTATGTTTTGCTTGTTCCACAATTTTGTTTCTGACGTCAATTTATAGGCGGGCCTGTTTTCTGCCATTTTGACTGCCTTTCTTATCAAGACACGAAAAGATCTCCAACAAGACCCTCAGGCTATCACGAATAATTTGATCAGAGACCTCATTCAAACCTTGTCGTCGGAAACTCGTCAGAATTCCCTACTATCAACAACCTTTGTACCCTCATCACCTTTGGTATGGGTGAATGGACTCTGGTTCGTCAGCCTCACCTTTGCCTTAACGGGTGCTTTTGGAACAATCCTGGCGAAAGGGTGGGTATCCCAATTTATTCCTGTATCAGCTGGACTGCCTATAATCGACGCCTGCAATCGTCATCGACGGTTCTTCGGCGACGACCAGCGACATCTACGAGCTGTTATACATGCCCTGCCAATAACCTTGCACATTGCCTTTTACCTCTTCTTCGGCGGCCTCGTCATTTTATTGTTTCAGGACGACCCGCGAATTGGGGTAGTTGTGACGACGCTTATTGCCATCACCATGCTCCTCTACCTAGGATGTAGCATTCGCCCGCTTCTCAATCCCAATTCCCCATTTAATACCCCGATATCTGGCTTGCTGCCAATTGTAAGCGATGGTCTTTGAATTCTATGAAGGACATCAACATATCTCTTATTAGATTCCTGGCGTCTTTATTCCTCTCATTCTCCTGGCAGATGCAATTGGACACTTGGTATTCACTCCCCGCCAACGCCGACGTAAGGCGCGGAGAGTTACCAGCTCTTACACCCACCTCGATCATGTCCTTTTGTCCACCACCAAGCTACGTAGGACATGGACAAAGGGCATCTTCGACACATTCTCATCTTTATATCATCTCATGCTCGTTTTAAACCCTCCATCAGACGAATTGAGGACAGATGTCCTCGTTGGTCTGTTTTCACTGGCGCGAACCTTCAAACTTGATGATCCAGTCTGTGCCATTGCGGGACTACCCATGTCGTCAAGGTTGCAGGAGGCTTTGTATATTGCAGACCCATTACCAGTCTTGACCCGCAACATCACGGAGCTTCTATCCTCCCTAGACAAGACTGAAACCTCTTCCGATGTAACTCGAGCATACCTTACAGTTATGCTGTCTCTTGTCCAGACCACCCATTCTTCCTTAAATTGGAGCGCTAGCTCACTCGTAGCTTTTCTGCAACCGGGAGGGACCCTGTCAAATTGGGATATGTTCCAAGACGATATTCTTGAATTGATTATTTGCATCCACATCCATGTGCGGATACGCTCAGGATTTCTGATACCTGCCGAATTCACCAATCATATTCCGGAAGTGATTTCTAATTGTACAAACCCTCTGCATCGACAGTGGTTGATTGACGCTTCTCTTATTCTCTCTGCGATGGATAAGGGATCTACACTCAAATGTTTGGCTCTGAATGGTGCGTACTGTGGCTTTGTATAATCCGATTGTCGTCTCATATCGGCAATAGAACGCATGCATCCCATGCTTTTAGGTCCTGAACTCGGAAACACACTTTCCAATATGATAAAACACCCACAAAAACGGGTTCAAAGAGCAGTACTGAGTTCCATTTCTGCCATAGGTGTCCATGGTATGCACTCTCTGTTTCACTTCAGAAATTAATGATAATTAGAGTCTTATCGTGTAGCGCTGATCAACCAGGGCATTGTCGGCCTACTGCTCGACCATATTCCAGGCAATGATTCCCAGTTTCAATGCGAAGCACTTCTTACATTTGCGGTTTTCCTTTGGTTTGGGGCGGTTATTGCTCGGACATGAAAAGGGATAGGAATGGGGGGACGCTGCATCTACAACGACTCTCTAAGCGTGTAGGAGCTGTCGAACGTTGCTATGCAAACTAGGTGAGTAGTAGTTATATCAACAAACGTGTCACACGTACTGATATCCTCAGCGCATCGGGTCCGGCCGACTGGGCACCTCTTCAGTGTATGGGTTCATGACACCCCTGTTATTGCTATGCAAACCAGGTGAGCAGCAATTCTCTCAACAAACACGTAGCGGGTACCCACATCCTCAGCGCGTCCGGCCCACAACACCTCTAAGCGCGTGGAGCGCGAACACCTCTCTCAGAGCATGGGGCGGGGTCATTGCTGTGCAAACCAGGTAAGCATTAATTCGGTCAACAAAAACGTCGCGAATACTGACATTCTCAGCAAGGGACACATCCTTCACCGCGCAACTGCCTGGAAAATGTCGGTTTTTTCAACAAGCGCGTCACAAATGACTTACCAGCTGCTGACGCTTGACGTTTGCCACGTCAAGCTGGCCTCTCCCATGCACTCACTTTGTCAACCGTAGCGAGGTGGTCAAGGCTGGCGGGGTAGGCAGACAAGGCGAGGCGAGGCAGGAGGAAAACAGGAGGAGAGGGAGAACCGAACTGAGGAATCCAGGTCAACTCCACCCTCCTTTTATACCTTTTCGTATCCGCATTCGTATGTCTGTTGAATATCCGTCCAAAGGGGGAAATGTGTGTCCGCCACCTAAGCGAGAGGTTGAGCAACATGTTTGGTTCGACTTTCATTCACCTGCGCCGTCGTCTGCTCATTAGATTTCGAAATATGAGATTCGAATCGTCCTCATCTGAATGTATGCCTGCTGGAATTACCTCTGTTCAATGACTCGTTCAACTCTGGATTTTTGATCTGTAAAGAATGGATGCTTTTCTGTGGTAAACCTTGAATTACTCGCTCTAGATGCTGTTCAACATTGCAAACTTTCCTCTTTGCACATCTCTGGACTTGATGAATCGCCTATTCATGGAGGATCTAGCTGTTGCCATATTAACATAACCCGTTTACGATAACCAGGCTAGACTCTGCGCAATTACACTCTGGGCATTCACGGTATTTTCATTCAATTCCAACATCTTCCATGCTCACCAGTCTAATTTCCATCGCAGCATTACAGAACAGGTACGGAGAATAAAACTCCGTGATGTCAAGATGTTCAGGTCCGAGAGAAACGAGCGTTTGAATCGTTGAAACGGGCGAATTTGGGGATGGGGAGCATGTCGGCATCCATGTATCATTATCCTGCCCGCAACTTTTCCATCCTAAATCTTTGCCAAACTCATCGTGCATGCTAAGGATTATGGTGCATGTTAACTATGTGCAACACCCACACCCATCTTTTCCGATTAACCCAAATTCAATGTTTTCATTGAAAATCATCACAGGACACCTATGTACGTTTCGTTTTCCAATGTCATCGTCACTGTGCATTCGATGCGACCCAACTACTCTGAAATAGATCATGGTATACCCAGAAACCAACCCCCATACGGACGTTTACCTCGTTTCCGCACAGAACACCGTTGGGTATATTTCATTCTCCATGTATTCAATTACCAACTCGCATCTTCATCCAACCTAGTTGTTCCACTACATCTCGACTGACACATGCCGTGATCGGAGCTAGGGGTGATGGGTGCAATGAAGGGTACGTGCAAGCGAAGCAAACGTTTGGAAACGAGTGCTAGAGCGAATGGGGGGAGGAGGAGAGGTTGTGTCGTGATTTCGCGTTGTCATTCATTCGTGAGTTGTTGGTGGTCTCTCGAGTCATTATCCGTCTGTAAACTGACGGTGTACGATATTTACAGGTATATTAGTGGCTATGGCGTTAAAACGGCATCTGCAAACGAACACATTGGATTTGAGAAATATATGAGTGCGTGCATTGTAAATTTTATATTCGTCAAAATCACTCAACCTCTTGTGTAATTTCATATACTCCCCGTATCTATACATGTAAATCAGTGGTTAATGACGCACTAGATGCAATTTGAGCGATAGCGCCATGGTATGTCATCCCTGTCCCCTCGATTCAAAGTATGTTCGCACTCAAACAATTTCTGCCAATCTTCCATGAACATTGACGGCATCTGCTCTAGCAGTGACAGCATGACGTGATGCTATCCCGAGATGCAAGGAAAAGATGTTTGGTGCGTTGGAAACGGAGAACTGAACCAGGAGAACAAGATGCATGCGCATCCGTTTTCATTTGTTATCTCTTCCACAAAATTGATTGACATTGTGGTATGTCCTTTGCTCTGTGTGTATCATTTAGGTATACCACTTACATTGACTCTCTGATGTACTTGGTACAATATAATGACTTTATGACTGCAAAATTTGTGGTTATTGCTCTCAAGACGCTTTGGGCGCTTAACAAATGCCTGTCTCAAATTTTCTCCAAATCTCAACAAGAGTACGAGCTTACACTCTATTTATACCCACTACTAAATATCATACTCGATTCAACAGTGATTATGCGCAGATTAATCCCAGTTTTCCGTTCAACGGGCAGATACGTATGAACCGAACACTCGGTGTTAAACCATTTTCAACCACACTTTACAGCCATCCAGAGTGCCGACATCTCACCTTCCTTATCTCCGGATGTACTGATGCGGCGCTGACATGTCAGGTAGATGCAGCAAACGTTTGGAATTGTGTTAATCCGTGATTTGGGGGAGGAGGAGATGAATGTGGTGCGACTTTTGTCTTGCCGTAAAACGTGAATGGGGCTTCATGTTTTTTACAGGTACGTGTATTCCAGCTGGCACACGCTAACTAGACACTGACATGGCCGAAATACATTGACCGTTTGCCAGATTAACCCGAATTTGGCATAGTTAATCTTGAAGAGTGCATGTTTGCCTTGTGACTTGTGTATCCGGTATGACCTCATATTCTCTTCCAGAAATGTATGGTGCTAATTGTCAGTGAAGTGATGCCGAGGTCTAAAGCCCTACCAGTCGATTTTGCCCTCGGAAACGAGGGTGAGTGTGTTAAAGGAGGCGAGGAGAACATGTCCGTATGTCATTTCAAAGCACTTTTTCCGTCGATTTTGGAGCTATCTACGGACCCTGAGTAGTAGCTAGAGCAATTATACATTATTCCAGACTGAATCGAGCTTTGTTGAGTCAAAAAAGAGCAGAATACGTTATTCATATTAAAACAAATTCACGGCGCTTAACGATATTTAGCTCGATACTGACTACAGAAACCTTATAAAATGAAGTTGAAGCGAAGGAACCTAAATGAAATAACCGTACCTTCTCGTTGAACCCCGAAATTTGTGCATCAACCAATGCTATTTTACGTTTACCACCCAAGTAGCATCACAGTTGACGTATGCCGGGAGGATGTAGCCGATGTCCACATGCCAGGAACTCAAGAGAAGTGTTTGAAATGGACAGTAGCGGATATGGGGGATGGGGGAAAGGTTATGTGGTGGAAATTCTACGGCCGAATTCTGAAGATTCTCCATTGTAATGCCTCGATGTTATTTCTGGAGAGTTACACGCGATGTTAGTAGGGTCGATAATGTCCTAAACAAGAGGGATGATGCAGTGTTATTCATAGGATTAAATTGTGGATACGTACAAGCTACCGGTCCCAGCAATATCACGTCAAATCTTTACGGTTCTGAAGCTGCAATCAATTTAGCAGACATATCGAATTGAGGACGAGTGCGCGTGAACACTGCGTCAAGTCTTCACGGTTCTCTGAAGCTGCAATAAAGTTAGCAGACAAATAAAATTGAGGACAAGAGGATACTCACAAAGCAGCGTTCGCGTGCACACTGTCAGACAAAAATGTGAGTTCTGCTTGTCGTGAAGAGTCTCCACTCACAACCTGAATCGCCTTGACCTCTGGTAAACTTTCCCTGACGGTTCGGTATTGCGTAGTCTGAGAGTCCAATACGATGGGGAGTCGCAGACATGAGGCGCCTGTTCGTGTCTGACACGGGAAATCGTCTGTGGCTTCCAGTAAGCACGGACTCTTGGACAAGAGTTTGCAGGAGCAACGCGTAGCTTCAAAAGCTCCTGAAAGATTGTAAGCACGTTGCACGTTGTACCATTGAAGAATACTCACTGTGTATCCAATCCTCCGTGAAAATGGGGAGAAAATGTGGAAGTGAGGGGATGAATTTGGAGAGGGGAAAAGACGTGGTGGTGGGTGAAACAGAAGAGTCAGGGTAAGATTCTGATTGCCAGCAAATTCAGGTTTGTCAGGATAGCACGGAGACTCGGGGAATCGGCAACGTACGATTATTCAAACAAATGCTACCCTGACCATTGACGCCGCCCTCCGGTTTCAATTTTTTGCAGCGTGCGTCCTGTTGCAGTGTTCGTATTCGCGTCGTTACTGTCGATAAATGGAGAAGTGGAATATGAATCCAATAAAATTGTGCAAAGAGAACTTACATTAAAATCTTTTGTGAGGAAGTCGTCAGTCAATCAAGTGCCGGAGCTAATGAAAAAAATGGAGTCAAACATACCCGATAACGTCAACATAGCGTACTGTTCAACCGGAGAGAAATAAAACATACCTTCAAACGCGCAGAGAATGTACCTTGAATCAACAAAGATTGTTGAACGCAGCGCGTATGCTCGACGCGTCAACAAAACCTAACAATTCATGTAATATCTTGGCAGAAAATGAGTATATAAAGGCTTGTACAAATGAGAGAACCCACCAATGTGCGCCCATAATGCTGGGCGTCTTTCTGGCCGTATCCTGGCCTTTTCATGGTCGTGGTTGCGTCTGAAGCCAAGTTGAGCTCCTTGTCGGTATGTTTGCTCATGGTGGTGCTGCCAAACAAAAAACTAAAAGTTGATTCCAGGAGTTCACGGCTGCCTTGCTTTCGACTTTTCCATTCTGCTGTCCCCTCTTCTCTGTAAGTCTTTCCATGATGTTCCTCCACTTTTTCTGACCTTTTTCAATAGTTTTGCTACAATATGACTGCCACATGGGCGCTTCTGAGGGTGCAGACGTTGTATTTTTGGTATGTACTCTCTGTGCATTGTATTAGCTTATTCTGACCTTTTTATCTTGCAGTTGTTCACCAATACATCCTAGAGCCATCCTCCTGAAGGCATGAAAGTATGTTCCCGAGGTATGTACAAGTTAATATCTTTCCAAAAACAACTATTGACACAGTTCTAGTCTCCAGATGACGGAACATAGGTCCGTGCGCGTCTGCGACCCTGAGGAGTTTACCCACGGATGCGCGAACACGATATATCGACGCCCGGCGGTATGAGTTCACGACGGGAGATGTGTCGCGTTTGCGTTGACACTATATATCGATGCCCGCCGACCAGCTCATCTACCCGACACTCGAGGTGGGGTGGTCTCGAGGCAGCGTTCATGCGTTAGTGGAGGCGTTGACTCTGCCTTGACGCGACGTATCAACTTCCGGTCCTGGGGACGCGTTAACGCTATGTATTGACGCCCGCCGACCAACACATTCAGCCGACACTTGAGGTGGGGAGGTGCCGTTTGACGTGACGTAGACTTCCGGTGGTGGGGACGCGTGGACACGATGTATCGACGTCCGCCGACCAGTACATTCAGCCCAGACTCGAGGTGGGGTGGTGTCGGGGATGGACTCTGCCTCGACACGCTGCATCGACTTCCGGGAATGCGCTGATGCCATGTATCGACGTCCGCCGACCAACACATTCAGCCTCGAGTGATGCCGGGAATGGACTCTACCTCGACACGATGTATCAATGTTAGGAGGAGACCCGGAGACGAGGCGGGAGAGAGAGACGAAGGACCAGAACGTGTTGGGTGTGCTAACAAAGAAGGAACTGAGGCTACGTAGCTACGGGTGTGTCTACAAATACTGTGTGATATGTGACTACAGGCACGTGTGTGTGTCTACGTTAGAGGGAACTCTAACATCACCCCCCTCTTAAAGGTGGGCGTCCGGGATGTTGTGGAGGCGTATGTAATTGTTTAGTACTTCAGAGTTAGGGAAGGATGAGTGGCTTGACCACGAAGCGTCTTCCTCTGTGCAGCCATCGAGCAGCACGAGGAACTGTGTTCCACTGCGCAGGGCCCTGTGGCCGAGCACACTTGCAATGTCTGGGGGTGGTAACGCGGGGGGAGGTGTTGGTGTCGCGGGTGAAGTTTGGGAATCGAATTCTGCTGGTATGAAACGGGAGAGTTTAGAGACATGGAAAGTAGGGTGGATCGACCACGAGGCCGGTAGGTCGAGGGTGTAAGACTGGATGCCAACGCGTTTCGTCACAGGAAAAGGTCCGTGACGCTTAACATCGAGCTTTTTAGACGGACGTGAGGACTTGATGTCGGAGGCGCTGAGCATCACCATGTCGCCAACATTGAAGACGGGTGGAGCGCGGTGAGAGGTGTCATAGGATCGCTTCATTGCATCAGCGGCGAGGTTTAGCGCTGAAGCGGATTCCTTCGCGAGGGAATCCATTTGAGAGGCGAATTCAAGAGCTTTGGGGACACGGTCGTCCGAGAGGCGTGCGGGTTGCAGGGTTCGGCGGGGGTTGGAGCCATAGTTTAGGAAGAAGGGCGAGAAGCCAGTGGACGAGTGAATCTTATTGTTGATAGCAAATTCGGCGCATGCAAGCCATTCCACCCAATCATTTTGCCTGTTATTCACAAAGATCCGTAGGTATTGTTCGATTTCTTGATTGACGCGCTCAGTTTGTCCGTCTGTTTGAGGTCGAAATGCGGTGGACGCGTTCTGTGAAATGCCTAGCAGGTCGTTGAGGGCCCGAGTAAAGTTTGACAGGAAGATTGAACCACGGTCGGAGATGATGCGTCGTGGCAGTCCGAAGTCTTTCCAGACATGGTCGCGGAAGAGGCGCGCGAGACCCTCAGAAGTGATTGACTTTTTGCATGGGATGATACGAACCATTTTTGAGAGTCTATCGACGACGACAAAGATCGAATCGAAGCCGCGAGATTTAGGTAAGTCCACGATGAGATCACAGGAAATGATCTCCCAATTGGAGGAAGGGATTTCGTTGGGGGTCAGTAGGCCCGCGGGCGCCATCCTCAGAGGCTTAGTTGATTGACAGGTGGGGCATCCATCAACGTAACGCTTCGCGTCTTTTGATAGTGACGGCCACCAATAGTCGCGCAGGACGAGTTCCATGGTCTTCATCCGGCCAGGGTGGCCTACGGATTGGTGATCATGACAGTCGGCGAGTATTCGTTGACGCAAGTTGCCTTTGTTTGGCACAAAGATTCGGTTATGCCATGAAAGCAAGCCGTCGTGGAGGGACCAGCCAGGCAGGTTCTTGTGCTTTTCCCACATTTCAGTGATTTGGTGCTGGTGAGTTCGAATGTCAGCCAGGACGGGGTCATCCCCAATTGAGCATTCAGCAGTACGTCGAATGTGTTCTGGGCGCAGTAAGGTGACGTTTTCGTTGTCGCCAACACCTTTATCGTAGTCGGGGCGGCGGGACAACGAGTCTGCGCAGATCATGGTCGGGCCTGGCTTGTGGACGAGTACGAAATCGAATTCAGCGAGCTGCAGGGACCAGCGAGCCTGACGACGGTTCAATTTCTGAGCGGTCATGAAATACTGAAGGTTCTTGTGATCGGTGTGGATCTCAACAGGAGAATCGGAGCCGTGGAGGTAGCGTCGCCAGTCATCGAGAGACCTCATGATTGACAGTAGTTCGCGGTCATGTATCTCGTAGTTGCGCTCAACGGGACTGAGGGCTTTTGAAGCAAACGCGACCGGTTGCCAGGAATTGTCAACAAATTGGCTGAGCACCGCGCCGGTTGCGTATCCAGAGCTGTCTGCCTCTATGCGGAATGGGGCACCGTCGCGGGGAAGAAGTAGCACCGGGTGTGAAGCGCAGGCGGATTTGAGCTCGTTGAAGGCGGATGTTGACAAATTGTCCCATACCCAAGGCGCCGAACCACCCAGGGCATGCAGGGGAGCGGCAATGCGGGAGAAGTTCTTGATAAACCTACGGTAGAAGTTGACGAAACCGAGGAACTGTTGGACGTCCTTACGACAGCGCGGGATTGGCCAAGAGGTGATAGCGTCAACTTTCTTGGGATCCATGGACATTTTCCCGTGGCCGACAATGACGCCCAAGTATTCCACACGGTCCTGCTCAAAACAGCACTTTTCTGGCCGCAGATAAAGCTTGTTGTCCTCCAGAATCTGCAAGACATTGCGGACAAGATGTCGATGGGACTGGACATCATCAGTGAAGATGAGGATGTCATCCATATATATCACGACATGGCCGCCAGCAATGAGATCCTTGAACAGATCGTTCATCATATTCTGGAAGGTAGCTGGTGAGTTTGTCAATCCAAAGAACATTACAAGAGGCTCAAAAAGTCCAAACTCCGTGATAAAGGCAGCCTTGTGCTCATCGCCTTCCCTGATACGAATGTTATTGAAACCCCAGCGGACGTCAAGTTTGGTGAATACTTTCGCGCCTTTAAGCTTGTCCATGAGGTCAGAGATGAGCGGCAATGGATAGCGGTTCTTGATCGTGATATCGTTCAGGCGTCGGTAGTCTTGCACAGGGCGCAGTGAGCCATCCTTTTTCTGGATGAAGAAGAAAGGGGCGGCATAGGGAGAGATGGAGTCCCGTATACGGCCAGTGCGTTTTTCCTCTTCTATCCATTCCTTGACCTTCGAGGTTTCAGCGGGCGACAGACGGTACGGCTTTGCTTTGAACGACTTTGCATCTGGTTTCAGGTTAATAGCATGATCCCATGGGCGACGGGGTGGGAGCTCGTCAAACTCCTCTTTGGAGAAAACAGGTGCAAATTCCTTCAGGTAGCGGTCGGGATATGAAGCTGCTTCACGTTGAGTTCGCAAAAAGTGAGAAATGCGGTGGTCGCATGAGCCATGGACTTGTTCGGACGTGAACTCATTGAGGTCAACCGCGCACATCGATTCACCATCGGCAAGTTCACCAGCAAAGGCGTCAGCCCATTCCGCAGCAGAGACCGGCGTGAAGGGGCCCGGGCTGTCATCAAAGATGTCGTCTTCACGGAGCTGGGGTCCTTCGCGGCAAACATTCACGGTTTCGCCATCAGGGTGCGAAGTCGGCAGCACGTCAGCACCACAGGACGTGGGGCAGCGTGCAAAGCAGAGCTTGGCCTCTCGCCAGTCAACAAGCGGATTATGGAACCAGAGCCAGGAGTGCCCGAGGATGAGGGAAGATGATCCCGTGTTGGTGACTGAAAGGCGGAGTCGCTCAACATGGTTTTCAATGCGGATGACAAGGTAAACAACATCTGTGATAGCACCGTTGGCATTGCGAGTTCCGTCTGCATTGTAAACGCTAACGGGGTGGGGCAGCCGCTCAGTCACCCATCCATTGAGTTTGACAAAATCGGAGTGCACGTAACAACCAGTGGCACCGCTGTCTAAGAGCGCTTTCAGCGACACCAAAGAGGTCGAGCCTGGGGGTGCAGCCGACATTGGAATGTCAAGGCATTTACTCCCCATGCGGGAGATGTAGTCGCGGGGCTTCTTGAGCTGCTGGAGGACTTTGGCGGCGTCGGTCCAGGGGAGATCGCAAAGAGCAGCAATCAGATCATCGTCAATGTCGTCCCAACGCTCCTTTGGGGCCCAGGATTTGAGCAGGCTCTCGGTTCGCCAAGGCGTGCTGCGTAATCGGCGCAAGTTGCACAGGACGGTGCGGACAGGTGTAGGGATTGAAGGCGGGCAGTCTGTGTGGTCAGCGACGGGCGGGCTGCAAAGTAGAGAGTCGCGTGGGGCCGGTGGTGGACTTGCATCGTGTGTCATAGAGACAGATGCATCATCGTGGGCGGAGGTTTGTTGAGCAGGCTTGGTTGGCGAATCTTCATCCGAATCATCAGAGGCATCTGGGGCTTGCAGCTCTGGTGGATCATCCTCAGGACAGGATAAAAAGAGGTCTGAATATGGAATGCAATCGGGTGCCATAGTTGGAGGTTGTGGGTGCGCGGGCAGGAGTGTTGGTGTCGGGTAGTCGGAGTTGGGTGATGTTGTTGAAGAAGAGGGCTTGTCAGGAGTCAATACAGAATTGGATAATGAAGGTTGAGGGGTCGCGTAAACAGGTAACACGGGCAGAGGTACGGATTTTGGAGACAATGCAACATGCAATTTGGGAGTAATTACAGGGTTGTTGTACAGAAGCGGCGAGGACGTACTACTCACTCGACGCAAGAAACAAAATCCGAATCATCAAACAAGGCACTTTCGTCAACATCAACGCATCGAATCTCATGCTTGTCGTCATCAGGCAAAGCATCAAAGCACTCGAGGACGGCCCGAGCTCGTTCCAGTTTTGCGCGTGATTTGCGTTGGAATTCGAGATCTTTGGGTTTGGGGCAGACTCGCATGAAGTGGCCAAATACGCCGCAGTTAAAGCAGGGCAGGGCGGCACGTCGATTCGGAGCAGCGGAGATGTTTGCAGGTAGAGTCGCGTTGGGGGCAGGAGCAGCGGGGCGGGGGTTGCTAGACTTTTGAACAGTGGAAGGGGTGGAGGTGAAAGAAGGGGGAGGACGCCAGGTGGCGGTGGTGTTGACGACCGGAGTCACCGTGGCATCAGTCTCACGCAGTCTGTGAGCCATCAAGATTGCGGCACTCTTCCATTCCGCGAATGTGGGCATCTCACGGTGTGTTCGTCCAATCTCCTCCATAATACGCTTATCCAAGGCCATTTTGAAGCATTGGATCAACGCTTCGTCGTTAAACTTGGAGCGAAAGGCAAGGTTCTCGAAGATAATAATGAACTCTTGAGTGGGCGTGGAGTTCTGACGGATGCACATGATCTCGCGTGCCGCGCGTTGTTGCGAGAAATGGAACAGGAAGGAGTCTTTCACGCGCTCCTCAAAGTCGGACCAGTTGGTTAAGACGCATTGCCCAGACTCTAGCTCTTCAATGAGCTGGTTACGCCAGACAGCGGGCGTGCCGGTCTTGAAAGAACTGAGAGCGGTGCGTACTTTGGAATCAGTGGTTTTGTATGCTTCGGGGTCGGAGTGAAAAAAGTTACGCCATGAGGCCAGCAAGTCTTCGACAGTATCAGAGGAGCCGTCGAAGGCACCTGGAAAGGGCACCTTATAAGCGCGTGAATCACCAGAGCGGGCGGTAGAGGTAGTCGCAGAGGAGTGGGTAGAGGTTTGGAGTTGGGGTAACGCGAGGAATGATTTGAACATAGTTTCGGCTTGTATACGCGACAGTTCGAGAATATCTTTCATAGTTTCTTTATTGGATTCCTGGCTAGCCTTAATGAGAGCGATAATGGCAGGGTCAATTCGGGACACAGTGTCGTCATCACTACCGTCACGACCACGACGGGGGGAGACCGAACGACCTTTACTTTTTCCGGGAGGCATGAGTGCAAACGATAAGCGAGAAGCGAATTAAAAAAAGGAAAGAGAAAAAAACAGAGAGGGTGGGTGTATGCGCCAAAAGGGTGAATATATGCGCTTCTAATCGGAGGGTTCAAGGTCAGGTAAGCTGTCTGGGGTAGAGGACCTGGAGAAGAGAGGAGAGCTGAGAATATCGTCAAGGCGGGCGTGAAGTCCAGACAAAATAGCAGGGCTAAGAGAGGTGGTAAAAGCCAGATTATCAATGCGGCGAGACAGAGTAGCCAGACAATCTTGTAGGTCGCGAACGCGATCAGCCTGGTCGTGTAGGTAACGCAACTGTCTTTCAGCGGAAGCGAGAAGGTCTCTGGTATGTGAGATTGACCGTTGACAGTCTATAACAGCAGCAGTAAGTCGCCGAAGGGTATCAAAAGATGCACCCTGGTTGGAAGCAATACGCAGGGTTTCTTCGTGCAACAAGAGGTCTCTTTGCAAAAAAAATAATTGCCAAGAGTAGCGGTCACAAGTGTCGGTACAGGCTTCGATATCCTGCTGGATGGGCAGGATCGAAGGGGAACGAGGTAGTCCAGGCAGTTTGGGAAACGGTGGTATTGAAATGCCAAAAGGCGATGAGAGAGGATGTTTTGAATGTGTTAGAGTTCCTTCTTGATGTTAGGAGGAGACCCGGAGACGAGGCGGGAGAGAGAGACGAAGGACCAGAACGTGTTGGGTGTGCTAACAAAGAAGGAACTGAGGCTACGTAGCTACGGGTGTGTCTACAAATACTGTGTGATATGTGACTACAGGCACGTGTGTGTGTCTACGTTAGAGGGAACTCTAACAATCAACTTCCGGTGGTGGGATGCGCTGACGCCATGTATCGACGTCCGCCGACCAGCACGTTCAGCCGATACTCGTGGTGGGGAGGTGTCGGGGCCTTGTTAGTGGAGGCGTCGACTAGGCGTCGACACTCTGTATCGAGTTCCGGTGGTGGGGATGCGTTGACGCCATGTATTGACGTCCGCCGACCAGCATGGAGGAGGGATGGACTCTGCCTCGACACCCTTCATCGACTTCCGGGGTGGGGCGCGTTGACGCTATATATCGACACCCGCCGACCAACAGACATCTACGCCCGCCACCCCATGGTTCGCCAATGCCCAGGGCCAGGGATGTGTTGACACCCGCCACGCCAATGCCCCGACACTCTATATCGATGTCCGCCGAGCTGCGCAATCTGCATTTATGCGTGGTATTGCCATCCGCCGAGTTGCGCAAGAACGAGTAGGGACGTCGCACGGACCAGAGGTGCCGGGGATGCTGTGATGCACAGTATCAACGCCTGCCAACCCATGTCCTTTTGCCCTATATCCCCAATAACATTCTGCTCTACATCGATGTCCGACAAGGCAACGTAGCAGTAAACAGAGGCGCAGGAGTGCATGCACAAGGGGACTGCTAGGGATGAGTTGACGTCCGCCGACCCGCACGCGGCGCATGTACTCTTACCTGATTCAAGTGTCCTTGGCCACCCATCTGATATTGTCCCCACCATGTCATTCCCTTGTAACCTTGGCTGACGACGCTACACCGATCTGCACATGTGTTGGTGCGCAAGCCCACTCTGTGTATGCCACCGACTGAGCTGCAACGTGCATTTCGACGCCTACTCTTCACCAATCCGCACACCCGTATGGCCACGCGGGACCGTGAACTTGTATCCAGCCGCAACCAGCCTTTCCACAATGTATCGACGTTTGTCTTTGCGCATCACTTACGCAACAGCAAAGCCCACTCTGCCAGTGCTAGGAGCAGCACCTATGCGTGACGTGTCAGGTTAGTAGGTGTTCGGAGAGAGAGGTAAGCACTTTCCGTAGTAGATAGACCTGTTACGCCCCGCACTGGCCTTCGGGCGGGGCTAACCTCTGCTTGTACGATAAATTGAAGGTGTTGGAATGTATGAACTAGGCTGTTTTTTTGTGATATAAATAGATTTCACCATCTAAACACACTTAAACGACCCTCATCTCACCAGAAAATTCCCTTTTAGAGGCAGAACGACGCGAGAAACTAGCCCCAGCCTCGTCCGATGAGAAGACTCGAGCGGTATACGTAAGCTCGTGAACCAACGATACAATGACCGTGAATTGCAGCAATTACAGGGAAGGGGGCACGTTCAATGGCGGTTTGGAATGCGAGTAAATGTTTGCGGGTGGAGAGCGAGGCGCGAGCTGAGTCGAGAGAGGTGTCTGCACCGGATGATCCTAGAGCATTTAATTGGTGCCACAGTCGGAATCTATCAAGGAGGAGAGAGGTATTCGAGGGAATAGATTCTGAAGTTGAGAAAAGCCATCAGGAAGAACAACAGGACTCCGCAAGCCACTGTATCCTGATATTACCCTGGTGAGATGCTCGGCCATCGCGGTAAATGAAATATTTTTATCGGCCATCATTCGGCATACTTAAGATGACTCAAGAATTGAAAAGGGGCGTCAACTTTCAAAAGTTCTCGTTTCGACTGGCCGCCACAATGCTACTCGGAAGTGTAGGTGCGTATTGGCGCAGCTCTAAACATGCAAATAGCACCCAATTACATGTCTATTGAGTTTCTATTCACAGGGAATCCGTCAGAGACGTATCCGAACCTCGGTCCTTCCAAACTAACTTTCCCAGATGATTGAATGATGCAAATGAGCGTCTATTTGGGATTCGAAGCAATGGAAGGGTAAGTCAACTGCCGATACATACTTATCGCTGTCAATTCATGTATGTAAACCAGTGCATTTCTATTTGAGGCAGCAAATCATTTGGGAAAACCAATCCGCCAGGGTGCCAATCCCTTCGCATTGCCACACGACCGTAAATTCAATGGTGCGTATGACTCACGAGTGTCTAACTTTTTCACTATAAGCAACGAGGAGGACGGCGTATTTATCGACCTTGCTCAGGCATAGACGCGAAAACCTTCAAGAACAACACATGCAGGCGAAATCGTCGTTTTGGGAGATTGTCGCACGGTGCCTGAGAATCCAATCAGGGAATGGGACCAGTACTCTATCAGCGCTTGCTTATCGTTTTCCATTTCCCCGCGACGTGGAGAGGGCAGAATCACGGTTGTCTGACACAAAGGGTATGTTTTTTTACCTCAGATGCGCCTGAAAAAGACCAATAACAACAATCGTATTAGTCTACCGGCCACCATCGAGAGCATCCATTGAAACGGCAGCTAGGGAATACGTGGCAACCTCCAATGCAGACCTCCGAAACCCATTCGCGGACTACCTAGCAGATGATGCAAAGGTCTGGTCGATGTACCTCGACTTGACCAAATCAAAAGGCGAAGAGTTGATGAGAATATGGAACTGTGACTTGGATACCATCTTGATATTTGTATGTTTTGCTTGTTCCACAATTTTGTTTCTGACGTCAATTTATAGGCGGGCCTGTTTTCTGCCATTTTGACTGCCTTTCTTATCGAGACACGAAAAGATCTCCAACAAGACCCTCAGGCTATCACGAATAATTTGATCAGAGACCTCATTCAAACCTTGTCGTCGGAAACTCGTCAGAATTCCCTACTATCAACAACCTTTGTACCCTCATCACCTTTGGTATGGGTGAATGGACTCTGGTTCGTCAGCCTCACCTTTGCCTTAACGGGTGCTTTTGGAACAATCCTGGCGAAAGGGTGGGTATCCCAATTTATTCCTGTATCAGCTGGACTGCCTATAATCGACGCCTGCAATCGTCATCGACGGTTCTTCGGCGACGACCAGCGACATCTACGAGCTGTTATACATGCCCTGCCAATAACCTTGCACATTGCCTTTTACCTCTTCTTCGGCGGCCTCGTCATTTTATTGTTTCAGGACGACCCGCGAATTGGGGTAGTTGTGACGACGCTTATTGCCATCACCATGCTCCTCTACCTAGGATGTAGCATTCGCCCGCTTCTCAATCCCAATTCCCCATTTAATACCCCGATATCTGGCTTGCTGCCAATTGTAAGCGATGGTCTTTGAATTCTATGAAGGACATCAACATATCTCTTATTAGATTCCTGGCGTCTTTATTCCTCTCATTCTCCTGGCAGATGCAATTGGACACTTGGTATTCACTCCCCGCCAACGCCGACGTAAGGCGCGGAGAGTTACCAGCTCTTACACCCACCTCGATCATGTCCTTTTGTCCACCACCAAGCTACGTAGGACATGGACAAAGGGCATCTTCGACACATTCTCATCTTTATATCATCTCATGCTCGTTTCAAACCCTCCATCAGACGAATTGAGGACAGATGTCCTCGTTGGTCTGTTTTCACTGGCGTGAACCTTCAAACTTGATGATCCAGTCTGTGCCATTGCGGGACTACCCATGTCGTCAAGGTTGCAGGAGGCTTTGTATATTGCAGACCCATTACGAGTCTTGACCCGCAACATCACGGAGCTTCTATCCTCCCTAGACAAGACTGAAACCTCTTCCGATGTAACTCGAGCATACCTTACAGTTATGCTGTCTCTTGTCCAGACCACCCATTCTTCCTTAAATTGGAGCGCTAGCTCACTCGTAGCTTTTCTGCAACCGGGAGGGACCCTGTCAAATTGGGATATGTTCCAAGACGATATTCTTGAATTGATTATTTGCATCCACATCCATGTGCGGATACGCTCAGGATTTCTGATACCTGCCGAATTCACCAATCATATTCCGGAAGTGATTTCTAATTGTACAAACCCTCTGCATCGACAGTGGTTGATTGACGCTTCTCTTATTCTCTCTGCGATGGATAAGGGATCTACACTCAAATGTTTGGCTCTGAATGGTGCGTACTGTGGCTTTGTATAATCCGATTGTCGTCTCATATCGGCAATAGAACGCATGCATCCCATGCTTTTAGGTCCTGAACTCGGAAACACACTTTCCAATATGATAAAACACCCACAAAAACGGGTTCAAAGAGCAGTACTGAGTTCCATTTCTGCCATAGGTGTCCATGGTATGCACTCTCTGTTTCACTTCAGAAATTAATGATAATTAGAGTCTTATCGTGTAGCGCTGATCAACCAGGGCATTGTCGGCCTACTGCTCGACCATATTCCAGGCAATGATTCCCAGTTTCAATGCGAAGCACTTCTTACATTTGCGGTTTTCCTTTGGTTTGGGGCGGTTATTGCTCGGACATGAAAAGGGATAGGAATGGGGGGACGCTGCATCTACAACGACTCTCTAAGCGTGTAGGAGCTGTCGAACGTTGCTATGCAAACTAGGTGAGTAGTAGTTATATCAACAAACGTGTCACACGTACTGATATCCTCAGCGCATCGGGTCCGGCCGACTGGGCACCTCTTCAGTGTATGGGTTCATGACACCCCTGTTATTGCTATGCAAACCAGGTGAGCAGCAATTCTCTCAACAAACACGTAGCGGGTACCCACATCCTCAGCGCGTCCGGCCCACAACACCTCTAAGCGCGTGGAGCGCGAACACCTCTCTCAGAGCATGGGGCGGGGTCATTGCTGTGCAAACCAGGTAAGCATTAATTCGGTCAACAAAAACGTCGCGAATACTGACATTCTCAGCAAGGGACACATCCTTCACCGCGCAACTGCCTGGAAAATGTCGGTTTTTTCAACAAGCGCGTCACAAATGACTTACCAGCTGCTGACGCTTGACGTTTGCCACGTCAAGCTGGCCTCTCCCATGCACTCACTTTGTCAACCGTAGCGAGGTGGTCAAGGCTGGCGGGGTAGGCAGACAAGGCGAGGCGAGGCAGGAGGAAAACAGGAGGAGAGGGAGAACCGAACTGAGGAATCCAGGTCAACTCCACCCTCCTTTTATACCTTTTCGTATCCGCATTCGTATGTCTGTTGAATATCCGTCCAAAGGGGGAAATGTGTGTCCGCCACCTAAGCGAGAGGTTGAGCAACATGTTTGGTTCGACTTTCATTCACCTGCGCCGTCGTCTGCTCATTAGATTTCGAAATATGAGATTCGAATCGTCCTCATCTGAATGTATGCCTGCTGGAATTACCTCTGTTCAATGACTCGTTCAACTCTGGATTTTTGATCTGTAAAGAATGGATGCTTTTCTGTGGTAAACCTTGAATTACTCGCTCTAGATGCTGTTCAACATTGCAAACTTTCCTCTTTGCACATCTCTGGACTTGATGAATCGCCTATTCATGGAGGATCTAGCTGTTGCCATATTAACATAACCCGTTTACGATAACCAGGCTAGACTCTGCGCAATTACACTCTGGGCATTCACGGTATTTTCATTCAATTCCAACATCTTCCATGCTCACCAGTCTAATTTCCATCGCAGCATTACAGAACAGGTACGGAGAATAAAACTCCGTGATGTCAAGATGTTCAGGTCCGAGAGAAACGAGCGTTTGAATCGTTGAAACGGGCGAATTTGGGGATGGGGAGCATGTCGGCATCCATGTATCATTATCCTGCCCGCAACTTTTCCATCCTAAATCTTTGCCAAACTCATCGTGCATGCTAAGGATTATGGTGCATGTTAACTATGTGCAACACCCACACCCATCTTTTCCGATTAACCCAAATTCAATGTTTTCATTGAAAATCATCACAGGACACCTATGTACGTTTCGTTTTCCAATGTCATCGTCACTGTGCATTCGATGCGACCCAACTACTCTGAAATAGATCATGGTATACCCAGAAACCAACCCCCATACGGACGTTTACCTCGTTTCCGCACAGAACACCGTTGGGTATATTTCATTCTCCATGTATTCAATTACCAACTCGCATCTTCATCCAACCTAGTTGTTCCACTACATCTCGACTGACACATGCCGTGATCGGAGCTAGGGGTGATGGGTGCAATGAAGGGTACGTGCAAGCGAAGCAAACGTTTGGAAACGAGTGCTAGAGCGAATGGGGGGAGGAGGAGAGGTTGTGTCGTGATTTCGCGTTGTCATTCATTCGTGAGTTGTTGGTGGTCTCTCGAGTCATTATCCGTCTGTAAACTGACGGTGTACGATATTTACAGGTATATTAGTGGCTATGGCGTTAAAACGGCATCTGCAAACAAACACATTGGATTTGAGAAATATATGAGTGCGTGCATTGTAAATTTTATATTCGTCAAAATCACTCAACCTCTTGTGTAATTTCATATACTCCCCGTATCTATACATGTAAATCAGTGGTTAATGACGCACTAGATGCAATTTGAGCGATAGCGCCATGGTATGTCATCCCTGTCCCCTCGATTCAAAGTATGTTCGCACTCAAACAATTTCTGCCAATCTTCCATGAACATTGACGGCATCTGCTCTAGCAGTGACAGCATGACGTGATGCTATCCCGAGATGCAAGGAAAAGATGTTTGGTGCGTTGGAAACGGAGAACTGAACCAGGAGAACAAGATGCATGCGCATCCGTTTTCATTTGTTATCTCTTCCACAAAATTGATTGACATTGTGGTATGTCCTTTGATCTGTGCGTATCATTTAGGTATACTACTTACATTGACTCTCTCATGTACTTGGTACAATATAATGAATTTGTGACTGCAAAATTTGTGGTTATTGCTCTTTAGACGCTTTGGGCGCTTAACAAATGCCTGTCTCAATTCTTCTCCAAATCTCATAAATGGTACGAATACACACTCTATTTATACTCACCATTAAATATCATACTCGAGTTAATAGTGGTTATGCACAGATTAATCCCAGTTTTCCGTTCAACGGGCAGGTACGCATGAACCAAGCACTCGGTGTTCAATCATGTTCAACCAAACTTTACAGACATTCAGAGTGCCGACATCTCACCTTTCATATCTCCGGATGTATTGATGTGGCGCTGACATGTCAAGTAGATGCAGCGAACGTTTGGAAATGCGTTAATCCGTGATTTGGGGGAGGAGGAGATGAATGTGGTGCGACTTTTGTCTTGCCGTAAAACGTGAATGGGGCTTCATATCTTTTTACAGGTATGTGAATTCCAGCTAGGACACGCTAATTAGACACTCAAATGGCCGAAATACATTGACCTTTTGCCAGATTAACCCGAAATTGGCGTAGTTATTCTTGACGAGTGCGTGTTGACCTTGTGACTTCTTCCGGTATGAACTCATTTTCCCTTCCAGAAATGTATCGTTCTATTACTGAGTGGTGCAAATCTGAGATATATATCTCACCCAGTCGATTTTCACTCTCGGAAATAAGGGTAGGTGTACTGAAGGGGTCGAGGAGAACATGTCCATATGTCATTTCAATGCACTTTTTCCGTCGAATGTGGAGCTAACTACGGACTCTGAGTAGTAGCTAGAGCAATTATAGATTATTCCAGACTGACTTGAGCTTTTTCGAGTCAAAAAAGAGCAGAATACGTTATTCATATTAAAACAAATTCACGGCGCTTAACGATATTTAGCTCGATACTGACTACAGAAACCTTATAAAATGAAGTTGAAGCAAAGGAACCTAAATGAAATAACCGTACCTTCTCGTTGAACCCCAAAATTCGTGCATCAACCAATGCTATTTTACGTTTACCATCCGAGTAGCATCACAGTTGACGTATGCCGCGAGGATGTCGCCGATGTCCACATGCTAGGTTGAAATAGACAGTAGCGGATATGGGGGGATGGGGGAAAGGTTACGTGGTGGATATTCTACAGCCGGATTCTGAAGGTTCTCCATTGTAATGCCTTGATGCTATTTCAGCAGAGTTACAAGTGTTATTCATAGAATTCAATTAGTCGATACATACAAGCTACCGGTCCCAGAAATATCACGTCAAATCTTCACGGTTCTCTGAAGCTGCAATCAATTTAGCAGACATATCGAATTGAGGACGAGTGCGCGTGAACACTGCGTCAAGTCTTCACGGTTCTCTGAAGCTGCAATAAAGTTAGCAGACAAATAAAATTGAGGACGAGAGGATACTCACAAAGCAGCGTTCGCGTGCACACTATCAGACAAAAATGTGAGTTCTGCTTGTCGTGAAGAGTCTCCACTCACAACCTGAATCGCCTTGACCTCTGGTAAACTTTCCCTGACGGTTTGGTATTGCGTAGTCTGAGAGTCCAATACGATGGGGAGTCGCAGACATGAGGCGCCTGTTCGTGTCTGACACGGGAAATCGTCTGTGGCTTCCAGTAAGCACGGACTCTTGGACAAGAGTTTGCAGGAGCAACGCGTAGCTTCAAAAGCTCCTGAAAGATTGTAAGCACGTTGCACGTTGTACCATTGAAGAATACTCACTGTGTATCCAATCCTCCGTGAAAATGGGGAGAAAATGTGGAAGTGAGGGGATGAATTTGGAGAGGGGAAAAGACGTGGTGGTGGGTGAAACAGAAGAGTCAGGGTAAGATTCTGATTGCCAGCAAATTCAGGTTTGTCAGGATAGCACGGAGACTCGGGGAATCGGCAACGTACGATTATTCAAACAAATGCTACCCTGACCATTGACGCCGCCCTCCGGTTTCAATTTTTTGCAGCGTGCGTCCTGTTGCAGTGTTCGTATTCGCGTCGTTACTGTCGATAAATGGAGAAGTGGAATATGAATCCAATAAAATTGTGCAAAGAGAACTTACATTAAAATCTTTTGTGAGGAAGTCGTCAGTCAATCAAGTGCCGGAGCTAATGAAAAAAATGGAGTCAAACATACCCGATAACGTCAACATAGCGTACTGTTCAACCGGAGAGAAATAAAACATACCTTCAAACGCGCAGAGAATGTACCTTGAATCAACAAAGATTGTTGAACGCAGCGGCGCGTATGCTCGACGCGTCAACAAAACCTAACAATTCATGTAATATCTTGGCAGAAAATGAGTATATAAAGGCTTGTACAAATGAGAGGACCCACCAATGTGCGCCCATAATGCTGGGTGTCTTTCTGGCCGTATCCTGGCCTTTTCATGGTTGTGGTTGTGTCTGAAGCCAAGTTGACCTCCCTTTCGGTATGTTTGCGCATGGTGGTACTGCCAAACAAAAAACTAAAAGTTGATTTCCAGGAGTTCACGGCTGCCTTGCTTTTGACTTTTCCATTCTGCTGTCCCCTCTACTCTGTAAGTCTTTCCATGATGTTCCTCCACTTTTTCTGACCTTTTTCAATAGTTTTGCTACAATATGACTGCCACATGGGCGCTTCTGAGGGTGCAGACATTGTGTTTTTGGTATGTACTCTCTGTGCATTGTACCAGCTTATTCTGACCTTTTTATCTTGCAGTTGTTCACCAATACATCCTAGAGCCATCCTCCTGAAGGCATGAAAGTATGTTCCCGAGGTATGTACAAGTTAATATCTTTCCAAAAACAAGTATTGACACGGTTCTAGTCTCCAGATGACGGAACATAGGTCCGTGCGCGTCTGCGACCCTGAGGAGTTTACCCACGGATGCGCAAACACGATATATTGACGCCCGGCGACATGTGTTCACGATAGGATGTGTCGCGTTTGCGTCGACACTATGTATCGACGCCCGCCGACCAGCACATTCAGCCGACGCTCAAGGTGGGGTGGTCTTAGGGCAGCGGTCATGCGCTAGTGGAGGCGTTGACTCTGCCTTGACGCGACGTATTGACTTCCGGTCCTGGGGACGCGTTAACGCTATGTATTGACGCCCGCCGACCAACACATTCAGCCGACACTTGAGGTGGGGAGGTGCCGTTTGACGTGACGTAGACTTCCGGTGGTGGGGACGCGTGGACACGATGTATCGACGTCCGCCGACCAGCACATTCAGCCCAGACTCGAGGTGGGGTGGTGTCGGGGATGGACTCTGCCTCGACACGCTGCATCGACTTCCGGGAATGCGCTGACGCCATGTATCGACGTCCGCCGACCAACACATTCAGCCTCGAGTGATGCCGGGAATGGACTCTACCTCGACACGATGTATCAACTTCCGGTGGTGGGATGCGCTGACGCCATGTATCAACGTCCGCCGACCAGCACGTTCAGCTGATACTCGTGGTGGGGAGGTGTCGGGGCCTTGTTAGTGGAGGCGTTGACTAGGCGTCGACACTCTGTATCGAGTTCCGGTGGTGGGGATGCGTTGACGCCATGTATTGACGTCCGCCGACCAGCATGGAGGAGGGATGGACTCTGCCTCGACACCCTTCATCGACTTCCGGGGTGGGGCGCGTTGACGCTATGTATCGACACCCGCCGACCAACAGACATCTACGCCCGCCACCCCATGGTTTGCCAATGCCCAGGGCCAGGGATGTGTTGACACCCGCCACGCCAATGCCCCGACACTCTATATCGACGTCCGCCGAGCTGCGCAATCTGCGTTGACGCGTGGTATCGCCATCCGCCAAGTTGCGCAAGAACGAGTAGGGACGTTGCACTGACCAGAGGTGCCGGGGATGCTGTGATGCACAGTATCAACGCCTGCCAACCCATGTCCTTTTGCCCTATATCCCCAATAACATTCTGCTCTACATCGATGTCCGACAAGGCAACGTAGCAGTAAACAGAGGCGCAGGAGTGCATGCACAAGGGGACTGCTAGGGATGAGTTGACGTCCGCCGACCCGCACGCGGCGCATGTACTCTTACCTGATTCAAGTGTCCTTGGCCACCCATCTGATATTGTCCCCACCATGTCATTCCCTTGTAACCTTGGCTGACGACGCTACACCGATCTGCACATGTGTTGGTGCGCAAGCCCACTCTGTGTATGCCACCGACTGAGCTGCAACGTGCATTTCGACGCCTACTCTTCACCAATCCGCACACCCGTATGGCCACGCGGGACCGTGAACTTGTATCCAGCCGCAACCAGCCTTTCCACAATGTATCGACGTTTGTCTTTGCGCATCACTTACGCAACAGCAAAGCCCACTCTGCCAGTGCTAGGAGCAGCACCTATGCGTGACGTGTCAGGTTAGTAGGTGTTCGGAGAGAGAGGTAAGCACTTTCCGTAGTAGATAGACCTGTTACGCCCCGCACTGGCCTTCGGGCGGGGCTAACCTCTGCTTGTACGATAAATTGAAGGTGTTGGAATGTATGAACTAGGCTGTTTTTTTGTGATATAAATAGATTTCACCATCTAAACACACTTAACCGACCCTCATCTCACCAGAAAATTCCCTTTTAGAGGCAGAACGACGCGAGAAACTAGCCCCAGCCTCGTCCGATGAGAAGACTCGAGCGGTATACGTAAGCTCGTGAACCAACGATACAATGACCGTGAATTGCAGCAATTACAGGGAAGGGGGCACGTTCTGGAGCGCCAATGGCGGTTTGGAATGCGAGTAAATGTTTGCGGGTGGAGAGCGAGGTGCGAGCTGAGTCGAAAGAGGTGTCTGCACCGGATGATCCTAGAGCATTTAGATGTCATTGCATGCTTAAATAAAAGACGATGAATGCACTACACCTGCACTGCGCAGATTATCCTCAACCCTTAGCAGGGAGCACTTCGGCAGAAGAGCAGGCATGCCGAACAGAGTGAATAGAAATTGGTGCCACAGTCGGAATCTATCAAGCAGGAGAGAGGTATTCGAAGGAATAGACTCTGAAGTTGAGAAAAGTCATCAGGAAGAACAAGAGGACTCCGCAAGCCACTGTATCCTGATATTACCCTGGTGAGATGCTCGGCCATCGCGGTAAATGAAATATTTCTATCGGCCATCATTCGGCATACTTAAGCCTTTGACCCAAACATGAGCAAATTCGTCACAAATGGGAAAGCCGGAATTGAAAAGGGGCGTCAACTTTCAAAAGTTCTCGTTTCGAATGGCCGCCACGCCACTCGGAAGTGTAGGTGCGTATTGGCGTAGTTGTTCTAAACATGCAAATTGCACCCACTTACATGTCTATTGAGTTTCCATTCACAGGGAATCCATCAGAGATGACATCCGAACATCCGAACCTCGGTCCTTCCAAACTAACTTTCCCAAATGATTGAATGATGCAAATGAGCGTCTATTTGGGATTCGAAGCAATTGAAGGGTAAGTCAACTGCCGATACATACTTATCGCTGTCAATTCATGTATGTAAACCAGTGCATTTCTATTTGAGGCAGCAAATCATTTGGGAAAACCAATCCGCCAGGGTGCCAATCCCTTCGCATTGCCACACGACCGTAAATTCAATGGTGCGTATGACTCACGAGTGTCTAACCTTTTCACTATAAGCAGCGAGGAGGACGACGTGTTTGTTGACCTTGCTCAGGCATAGACGCGAAAACCTTCAAGAACAACACATGCAGGCGAAATCGTCGTTTTGGGAGATTGTCGCACGGTGCCTGAGAATCCAATCAGGGAATGGGACCAGTACTCTATCAGCGCTTGCTTATCGTTTTCCATTTCCCCGCGACGTGGAGAGGGCAGAATCACGGTTGTCTGACACAAAGGGTATGTTTTTTACCTCAGATGCGCCTGAAAAAGACCAATAACAACAATCGTATTAGTCTACCGGCCACCATCGAGAGCATCCATTGAAACGGCAGCTAGGGAATACGTGGCAACCTCCAATGCAGACCTCCGAAACCCATTCGCGGACTACCTAGCAGATGATGCAAAGGTCTGGTCGATGTACCTCGACTTGACCAAATCAAAAGGCGAAGAGTTGATGAGAATATGGAACTGTGACTTGGATACCATCTTGATATTTGTATGTTTTGCTTGTTCCACAATTTTGTTTCTGACGTCAATTTATAGGCGGGCCTGTTTTCTGCCATTTTGACTGCCTTTCTTATCGAGACACGAAAAGATCTCCAACAAGACCCTCAGGCTATCACGAATAATTTGATCAGAGACCTCATTCAAACCTTGTCGTCGGAAACTCGTCAGAATTCCCTACTATCAACAACCTTTGTACCCTCATCACCTTTGGTATGGGTGAATGGACTCTGGTTCGTCAGCCTCACCTTTGCCTTAACGGGTGCTTTTGGAACAATCCTGGCGAAAGGGTGGGTATCCCAATTTATTCCTGTATCAGCTGGACTGCCTATAATCGACGCCTGCAATCGTCATCGACGGTTCTTCGGCGACGACCAGCGACATCTACGAGCTGTTATACATGCCCTGCCAATAACCTTGCACATTGCCTTTTACCTCTTCTTCGGCGGCCTCGTCATTTTATTGTTTCAGGACGACCCGCGAATTGGGGTAGTTGTGACGACGCTTATTGCCATCACCATGCTCCTCTACCTAGGATGTAGCATTCGCCCGCTTCTCAATCCCAATTCCCCATTTAATACCCCGATATCTGGCTTGCTGCCAATTGTAAGCGATGGTCTTTGAATTCTATGAAGGACATCAACATATCTCTTATTAGATTCCTGGCGTCTTTATTCCTCTCATTCTCCTGGCAGATGCAATTGGACACTTGGTATTCACTCCCCGCCAACGCCGACGTAAGGCGCGGAGAGTTACCAGCTCTTACACCCACCTCGATCATGTCCTTTTGTCCACCACCAAGCTACGTAGGACATGGACAAAGGGCATCTTCGACACATTCTCATCTTTATATCATCTCATGCTCGTTTCAAACCCTCCATCAGACGAATTGAGGACAGATGTCCTCGTTGGTCTGTTTTCACTGGCGCGAACCTTCAAACTTGATGATCCAGTCTGTGCCATTGCGGGACTACCCATGTCGTCAAGGTTGCAGGAGGCTTTGTATATTGCAGACCCATTACCAGTCTTGACCCGCAACATCACGGAGCTTCTATCCTCCCTAGACAAGACTGAAACCTCTTCCGATGTAACTCGAGCATACCTTACAGTTATGCTGTCTCTTGTCCAGACCACCCATTCTTCCTTAAATTGGAGCGCTAGCTCACTCGTAGCTTTTCTGCAACCGGGAGGGACCCTGTCAAATTGGGATATGTTCCAAGACGATATTCTTGAATTGATTATTTGCATCCACATCCATGTGCGGATACGCTCAGGATTTCTGATACCTGCCGAATTCACCAATCATATTCCGGAAGTGATTTCTAATTGTACAAACCCTCTGCATCGACAGTGGTTGATTGACGCTTCTCTTATTCTCTCTGCGATGGATAAGGGATCTACACTCAAATGTTTGGCTCTGAATGGTGCGTACTGTGGCTTTGTATAATCCGATTGTCGTCTCATATCGGCAATAGAACGCATGCATCCCATGCTTTTAGGTCCTGAACTCGGAAACACACTTTCCAATATGATAAAACACCCACAAAAACGGGTTCAAAGAGCAGTACTGAGTTCCATTTCTGCCATAGGTGTCCATGGTATGCACTCTCTGTTTCACTTCAGAAATTAATGATAATTAGAGTCTTATCGTGTAGCGCTGATCAACCAGGGCATTGTCGGCCTACTGCTCGACCATATTCCAGGCAATGATTCCCAGTTTCAATGCGAAGCACTTCTTACATTTGCGGTTTTCCTTTGGTTTGGGGCGGTTATTGCTCGGACATGAAAAGGGATAGGAATGGGGGGACGCTGCATCTACAACGACTCTCTAAGCGTGTAGGAGCTGTCGAACGTTGCTATGCAAACTAGGTGAGTAGTAGTTATATCAACAAACGTGTCACACGTACTGATATCCTCAGCGCATCGGGTCCGGCCGACTGGGCACCTCTTCAGTGTATGGGTTCATGACACCCCTGTTATTGCTATGCAAACCAGGTGAGCAGCAATTCTCTCAACAAACACGTAGCGGGTACCCACATCCTCAGCGCGTCCGGCCCACAACACCTCTAAGCGCGTGGAGCGCGAACACCTCTCTCAGAGCATGGGGCGGGGTCATTGCTGTGCAAACCAGGTAAGCATTAATTCGGTCAACAAAAACGTCGCGAATACTGACATTCTCAGCAAGGGACACATCCTTCACCGCGCAACTGCCTGGAAAATGTCGGTTTTTTCAACAAGCGCGTCACAAATGACTTACCAGCTGCTGACGCTTGACGTTTGCCACGTCAAGCTGGCCTCTCCCATGCACTCACTTTGTCAACCGTAGCGAGGTGGTCAAGGCTGGCGGGGTAGGCAGACAAGGCGAGGCGAGGCAGGAGGAAAACAGGAGGAGAGGGAGAACCGAACTGAGGAATCCAGGTCAACTCCACCCTCCTTTTATACCTTTTCGTATCCGCATTCGTATGTCTGTTGAATATCCGTCCAAAGGGGGAAATGTGTGTCCGCCACCTAAGCGAGAGGTTGAGCAACATGTTTGGTTCGACTTTCATTCACCTGCGCCGTCGTCTGCTCATTAGATTTCGAAATATGAGATTCGAATCGTCCTCATCTGAATGTATGCCTGCTGGAATTACCTCTGTTCAATGACTCGTTCAACTCTGGATTTTTGATCTGTAAAGAATGGATGCTTTTCTGTGGTAAACCTTGAATTACTCGCTCTAGATGCTGTTCAACATTGCAAACTTTCCTCTTTGCACATCTCTGGACTTGATGAATCGCCTATTCATGGAGGATCTAGCTGTTGCCATATTAACATAACCCGTTTACGATAACCAGGCTAGACTCTGCGCAATTACACTCTGGGCATTCACGGTATTTTCATTCAATTCCAACATCTTCCATGCTCACCAGTCTAATTTCCATCGCAGCATTACAGAACAGGTACGGAGAATAAAACTCCGTGATGTCAAGATGTTCAGGTCCGAGAGAAACGAGCGTTTGAATCGTTGAAACGGGCGAATTTGGGGATGGGGAGCATGTCGGCATCCATGTATCATTATCCTGCCCGCAACTTTTCCATCCTAAATCTTTGCCAAACTCATCGTGCATGCTAAGGATTATGGTGCATGTTAACTATGTGCAACACCCACACCCATCTTTTCCGATTAACCCAAATTCAATGTTTTCATTGAAAATCATCACAGGACACCTATGTACGTTTCGTTTTCCAATGTCATCGTCACTGTGCATTCGATGCGACCCAACTACTCTGAAATAGATCATGGTATACCCAGAAACCAACCCCCATACGGACGTTTACCTCGTTTCCGCACAGAACACCGTTGGGTATATTTCATTCTCCATGTATTCAATTACCAACTCGCATCTTCATCCAACCTAGTTGTTCCACTACATCTCGACTGACACATGCCGTGATCGGAGCTAGGGGTGATGGGTGCAATGAAGGGTACGTGCAAGCGAAGCAAACGTTTGGAAACGAGTGCTAGAGCGAATGGGGGGAGGAGGAGAGGTTGTGTCGTGATTTCGCGTTGTCATTCATTCGTGAGTTGTTGGTGGTCTCTCGAGTCATTATCCGTCTGTAAACTGACGGTGTACGATATTTACAGGTATATTAGTGGCTATGGCGTTAAAACGGCATCTGCAAACGAACACATTGGATTTGAGAAATATATGAGTGCGTGCATTGTAAATTTTATATTCGTCAAAATCACTCAACCTCTTGTGTAATTTCATATACTCCCCGTATCTATACATGTAAATCAGTGGTTAATGACGCACTAGATGCAATTTGAGCGATAGCGCCATGGTATGTCATCCCTGTCCCCTCGATTCAAAGTATGTTCGCACTCAAACAATTTCTGCCAATCTTCCATGAACATTGACGGCATCTGCTCTAGCAGTGACAGCATGACGTGATGCTATCCCGAGATGCAAGGAAAAGATGTTTGGTGCGTTGGAAACGGAGAACTGAACCAGGAGAACAAGATGCATGCGCATCCGTTTTCATTTGTTATCTCTTCCACAAAATTGATTGACATTGTGGTATGTCCTTTGATCTGTGCGTATCATTTAGGTATACTACTTACATTGACTCTCTCATGTACTTGGTACAATATAATGAATTTGTGACTGCAAAATTTGTGGTTATTGCTCTTTAGACGCTTTGGGCGCTTAACAAATGCCTGTCTCAATTCTTCTCCAAATCTCATAAATGGTACGAATACACACTCTATTTATACTCACCATTAAATATCATACTCGAGTTAATAGTGGTTATGCACAGATTAATCCCAGTTTTCCGTTCAACGGGCAGGTACGCATGAACCAAGCACTCGGTGTTCAATCATGTTCAACCAAACTTTACAGACATTCAGAGTGCCGACATCTCACCTTTCATATCTCCGGATGTATTGATGTGGCGCTGACATGTCAAGTAGATGCAGCGAACGTTTGGAAATGCGTTAATCCGTGATTTGGGGGAGGAGGAGATGAATGTGGTGCGACTTTTGTCTTGCCGTAAAACGTGAATGGGGCTTCATGTTTTTTACAGGTACGTGTATTCCAGCTGGCACACGCTAACTAGACACTGACATGGCCGAAATACATTGACCGTTTGCCAGATTAACCCGAATTTGGCATAGTTAATCTTGAAGAGTGCATGTTTGCCTTGTGACTTGTGTATCCGGTATGACCTCATATTCTCTTCCAGAAATGTATGGTGCTAATTGTCAGTGAAGTGATGCCGAGGTCTAAAGCCCTACCAGTCGATTTTGCCCTCGGAAACGAGGGTGAGTGTGTTAAAGGAGGCGAGGAGAACATGTCCGTATGTCATTTCAAAGCACTTTTTCCGTCGATTTTGGAGCTATCTACGGACCCTGAGTAGTAGCTAGAGCAATTATACATTATTCCAGACTGAATCGAGCTTTGTTGAGTCAAAAAAGAGCAGAATACGTTATTCATATTAAAACAAATTCACGGCGCTTAACGATATTTAGCTCGATACTGACTACAGAAACCTTATAAAATGAAGTTGAAGCGAAGGAACCTAAATGAAATAACCGTACCTTCTCGTTGAACCCCGAAATTTGTGCATCAACCAATGCTATTTTACGTTTACCACCCAAGTAGCATCACAGTTGACGTATGCCGGGAGGATGTAGCCGATGTCCACATGCCAGGAACTCAAGAGAAGTGTTTGAAATGGACAGTAGCGGATATGGGGGATGGGGGAAAGGTTATGTGGTGGAAATTCTACGGCCGAATTCTGAAGATTCTCCATTGTAATGCCTCGATGTTATTTCTGGAGAGTTACACGCGATGTTAGTAGGGTCGATAATGTCCTAAACAAGAGGGATGATGCAGTGTTATTCATAGGATTAAATTGTGGATACGTACAAGCTACCGGTCCCAGCAATATCACGTCAAATCTTTACGGTTCTGAAGCTGCAATCAATTTAGCAGACATATCGAATTGAGGACGAGTGCGCGTGAACACTGCGTCAAGTCTTCACGGTTCTCTGAAGCTGCAATAAAGTTAGCAGACAAATAAAATTGAGGACAAGAGGATACTCACAAAGCAGCGTTCGCGTGCACACTGTCAGACAAAAATGTGAGTTCTGCTTGTCGTGAAGAGTCTCCACTCACAACCTGAATCGCCTTGACCTCTGGTAAACTTTCCCTGACGGTTCGGTATTGCGTAGTCTGAGAGTCCAATACGATGGGGAGTCGCAGACATGAGGCGCCTGTTCGTGTCTGACACGGGAAATCGTCTGTGGCTTCCAGTAAGCACGGACTCTTGGACAAGAGTTTGCAGGAGCAACGCGTAGCTTCAAAAGCTCCTGAAAGATTGTAAGCACGTTGCACGTTGTACCATTGAAGAATACTCACTGTGTATCCAATCCTCCGTGAAAATGGGGAGAAAATGTGGAAGTGAGGGGATGAATTTGGAGAGGGGAAAAGACGTGGTGGTGGGTGAAACAGAAGAGTCAGGGTAAGATTCTGATTGCCAGCAAATTCAGGTTTGTCAGGATAGCACGGAGACTCGGGGAATCGGCAACGTACGATTATTCAAACAAATGCTACCCTGACCATTGACGCCGCCCTCCGGTTTCAATTTTTTGCAGCGTGCGTCCTGTTGCAGTGTTCGTATTCGCGTCGTTACTGTCGATAAATGGAGAAGTGGAATATGAATCCAATAAAATTGTGCAAAGAGAACTTACATTAAAATCTTTTGTGAGGAAGTCGTCAGTCAATCAAGTGCCGGAGCTAATGAAAAAAATGGAGTCAAACATACCCGATAACGTCAACATAGCGTACTGTTCAACCGGAGAGAAATAAAACATACCTTCAAACGCGCAGAGAATGTACCTTGAATCAACAAAGATTGTTGAACGCAGCGCGTATGCTCGACGCGTCAACAAAACCTAACAATTCATGTAATATCTTGGCAGAAAATGAGTATATAAAGGCTTGTACAAATGAGAGAACCCACCAATGTGCGCCCATAATGCTGGGCGTCTTTCTGTCAGGGCAACACTATAATCAGTGTGACAAGGCCACCAACAAAGATTAAGCAAGAGAGAGAGAGAGAGAGCAGAGGGAGAGTAAGAGAGCAAAGAGAGAATAAGAGAGTGAGAGAGATTCAATGGTTCTAAGAGATCACACCAATGATAGTGGATATCCTAAGAGATTGAAGCTGAAGCTACAGCTACCTACAAGTCCAGTATTTATACTCTACAGCTATTCTAGAATATTCCCTACATTACATCATAAAGGAAGGTTAAAGAATAAAAGTGACATCATATAGAAAAAGGATGAGTAAGACTAGGAATCATATAGAATTTACTAGAAAGAAGTGGAGCAAGAAGGCTGTGATGAAAGAAATAAACTATCTAATCAGATAATTGATAAGATAATGAAAGGATAAGATAATTCTGTGAAGATAAAGAGGGGAAACTGGAGAAACCCTGACATCACCCCCTCTCTAAGGCACATTTTCCACAATGTGCACATGGATGGGTTAGTTTAGAGGGTTTAAGAAGAGGAGGAGGTTCAGTAAAGTTAATAATAGGAGTGAAAGAAAGTCTATCAAAGGTCACAGCAGAAATCCTTCTAGGTGCTGAAGGATGTTTGGCATGGAAGTCCTTGATAGCCTTAGAAGCATTTTTCAAATGCTCTGCAGGCTCCCAAGTGCATTCTTCATTAGGATAGTTCTTCCACTTGACCAAATATTGAAGTTTGTTTCTAAAAAGTCTGCTGTCCTTGATAAATTCAACTTCCCACTCAGGATTTTCTCCTTGAATGACAGGAGGTGGTCTAGAAGGAGGCTTTCTTCCTACAATATCTGAGTGATAAGGTAGAAGTTTAACCACATTGAACACTGGATGGATTTTCATGGTAGATGGCAGCTTAAGCTCATAGGCATTAGGGCTAATAACTTTGGTAATTTTGTAAGGCCCATATCTTTTATCATCCAATTTCTTGGAGGGCCTATCAGTTTTGAGGTCCTTGCCATCTAACCATACCAAATCCCCAACTTTGTACTGAGTTGGAGTACCTCTGTGTCTATTATAGAATTTAGCCATATCATCAGCAGCTTTTCTAAGTGCAGACTCTGCTTCTTTCCTGGCTTCTTCCATATTTTTCACAAAGGTATCCACAGTGTCCATTTTACTATCTCTAAGGGGTTCAGTGCCCATTCTGGGATGTCTGCCATTATTGAGCATGAATGGTGTCTGCCTGGTTGAAGCCTGAACTCTATTGTTATAAGAGAATTCAGCTAGAGCTAACCATTCAACCCAATCATCTTGTCTATGGTTTATAAAGAGTCTAAGATACTGCTCAATTTCTTGGTTAACTCTTTCAGTCTGACCATCAGTTTGGGGATGGTAGGCTGTAGATGAGGCTGTCTGGATACCAAGTATTGAGTTGAGTTCTTTCATAAACCTTGAGACAAACTGTGGACCTCTATCACACAGAATTTTAATGGGTAAGCCATGGTGTTTCCAGACATAATCTCTGTATAGTCTGGCTGTCCCTTCAGAAGTGACTTCATCTGTAGTAGGGATAATGTGGATCATTTTACTAAGTCTATCCACAACCACCATAATGGCATTATACCCTTGACATTCTGGTAACCCCATAATAAAGTCCACAGAGATGCATTGCCAGACATCAGAGGGAATCTCAGTAGGAATTAAAAGGCCAAGAGGTTTGGCTGGAAAGGTTTTGGTTCTGTTGCATCTATCACAACCTCTGGTATAGGCTGCAATAAAATGTGACATTCCTGGCCACCAATAATTCCTAGAGACTAGCTCAATTGTCTTCCATTTCCCTGGATGTCCAGCAATGAAGGCATCATGGTGCAGTTCCACAATCTTTCTTCTAAGATCTTTGTCCTTGGGAACATACACCTTCCCCCTGTAGAGAATAAGGCCTTGTTCTTCTGACCATTCCTGTCCTTCAATCTTCTTGGTAGAAGATTTCTTGAGCTCCTGAACTGCCTTGACCACCTTTTCATCCATCTCCTTAGCTTCTCTAATCTTCTTAAGAAGATCATTTTCTGCACCAGTAATGGTAGCATGACCCTGCTTGAGAGCCTGGATTTTAAAGTAGGAAGGTTTGAGGAGAACTACATTTTGGTTATCATTCTCTCCCTTTTTATGATCTGGTCTCCTAGACAAAGCATCTGGCTTAAGAGATCTTTTACCAGGCCTATGATGAAGAGTAAAATCAAATCTGGACAGGAAGAGTGACCATCTGGCTTGCCTTCTGCTGAGCTTTTGGGCAACCATAAAGTACTCTAAGTTTTTGTGGTCTGTCCAAATCTCAAAGGAATGTTGGGTTCCTTCAAGATAATGTCTCCATTCATCTAGTGCTCTGATAATAGCCAGCATCTCTTTGTCATGGATCTCATAATTCCTTTCTACTTCAGATAGACTCTTAGACATAAAGGCTACAGGATGCCATTTCCCATCTGATCCTTCCTGAGATAAAACAGCCCCAGTAGCATAATCTGAACTGTCTGCTTCAACTTTATATGGCTTGTTATCATCAGGGAAAATCAAGACAGGTGAAGAAGTGACTTTCTTCTTTAACTGGTCAAAGGCTTCCTGCTGTCTAAGACTCCATCTCCAGACTGTTCCTTTCTTTGTCAATTCATGAAGGGGCTTAGCAATGTCTGCAAAATCCTCTATGAACCTTCTATAAAAATTAACAAATCCCAAGAATGATTGGACATCCTTGACATTTTCAGGTTCAGGCCATTTAGAAACTCCCTCTACCTTGACAGGATCCATCTCAATCCTGCCTTGTGAAATGATTAGTCCAAGATATTCAATCTTTTCCTTTTCAAATTCACATTTCTCTGCTTTAAGGTAGAGTTTGTTCTGTTCTAGGATTTGCAGAACTTGCTTGACTACCTCTCTATGATGATCAAGAGTCTCAGTGAAAATTAAAATGTCATCCATGTAGACAATGACAACATTTCCATCAATGAGCTCAATAAAGATATCATTCATCATAGTTTGGAAGGTAGCAGGACTATTGGTTAAACCAAAGAACATGACCAATGGTTCAAACAGCCCTCTATTGGTTCTAAAGGCTGCTTTCCATTCATCTCCCTTTTTGATTCTGACATTGTTAAATCCCCACCTAACATCAAGTTTGGTGAAGTATTTGGCTTTGCTGAGTTTGGTGATGATGTCAGAAATCAATGGAAGGGGGTAGGAGTTCTTGATGGTCATTTCATTCAGTTTCCTATAGTCCTGGACAAGCCTAAGAGATCCATCCTTCTTCTTGACAAAGAATACAGGGGAGGCCATAGGTGACTTGGAGGGTCTAATCCTGCCAGACTTCAGATTTTCCTCTAAAAAGGCATCAAGTTCCTTTTGTTCATTGGGAGAAAGAGGATAAATCTTGGATCTGTAAGGTTCAGAACCAGGTTTCAGCTCAATAGCATGATCCCAAGGCTTTCTGTCTGGTAGCCTATCAAAAGATTCCTTTGAAAAAACACCTTTAAACTGATGATAGTGCTTAGGAACAGTTTCTTCAAAGGTTTTCTTAAGGGAATCAGCTTGCTGATGAGACTCTTCTGCTAATCTTTGAGACATAGTAGAAGTAGCATTAATAGACTGCTTCTGAGGATGAAGGTATGAGATAAAAATTCTATCCTCAGGCTCAATCTCAGAATCAGAAGAATCTTCAATAGAATCATCTTCTTCTTCATCAAATTGAGGGAGTTTCCTCCTTTTGACTGCAGCTATTCTCTGCCTCTTTCTTCTGGCTCTTTTGGCTTCCATTTGGCAGTCAGAGGGACATCTAATAAACTGGACATCCCCTGTCTTCCAATCAACATCTGGATTATGGTGCCAAAGCCAAGTATGTCCAATGATAGCAGATTTGTCTCCCAAGTCACAAACAGCAAAGGTGGCCCTTTCTGTATGGTTTTTGTGTACCATAATTAAGTCTACTTCCTCATGGATAGAGCCACTCTTGTTGAGAGTACCATCAACATTATAGACTGGAATGGCTCTAGGAAGTTTCCTTGTGTTGAGATTATGATACTTCACAAAACCAGAATGCAGAAAGAGGCCAGTAGCTCCAGAATCAAGCAAAGCATCAACAGATAACCTTTTCTCTGTGTCCATTGTCTTTAAGATGACAGACAAATGGGTAGAGGTTTTAGGATTATGGTTGAGGATGTAGATCTTTTCAGGGAAGGTAGAAAGAGAGGAAGAAGAAGACATGATTTCTGCACCAGAATCTGAAGACTGAGGATCAAGTCTGTCAATTTCATTTTCTAGTACATTAAATCTATTCCATTGGGACATGTCTTTCACCAATGGTGCTTCTAAAAATTTTTCTTTTCCTCATCTTTCTGCTCCTTGCCTTCCAAGATTAATTTCCCAAAGTAGTCAGCCAGTTCTTCATGGGTTATAGCATTGATGTTAACTGATGACCTGCAGTTTACAGCCTTATGACCAGGCTTTCTGCACTTGAAGCAAACAATTGGCCTAACTGACTTCCATCCAGAGTCAACCTCCATGGGAACTACATCTGGTTGCTTTGCCTGAGCACCAAAGGTCCTAGAGCTGCTATTGGAAAAGACTGGAGGATTTGGAGTAGGCTTAGAAACAGCCTTGGGAGTTGGGGCTTTAAGGAAGGGAGAAGAAGAGGAGGAGGAAAGAGACTTGGTAAAGGCCTCACTCTGTCTCCACTGCCTATCTAGCCTGGTACTCCATTTAATCCATCCATCCAAGGTTTTGGGCATGTCAGGAACATAATAGACTGCATTCCTGAGATTTTCATTAAGCCCAGCCTTGAATTGGTCTACCAAAGCAGCATCATTATACCCAGTATCTGAGATCAGAGCCCTAAAGCTAGCAACATACTCATCAGCAGTCTGTCTGCCTTGCTTGAGCATGTGCATTTTATGCTTAGCTGTGTTGGAGGGGTCTGGATCTGCAAATACTTCCCTAAATTCATAAACAAAGTCAGCCCAAAGACCTTCTTGGGACTGAGCATTGTCTATTACTTTAGTCTTCTCATATGCCCACTTCCCAGCAGTACCTCCTTTCATATGAGATAGAGCACAAATAACTTTCTGAAAGTCATCTGTAATCCCTTTCCCATAGAAATATAATTTAAGCTGACTGAGGAAGTTTTCTGCCTTCTCCATAGAACCATCAAATGGATCTGGAGGTGAGACTTTAATGGCAGAGTGTGAACAGGAAGGGGCAACATGAGGGGTAGGGAAAGAGTGAATATCTAGAGCAGCAGGTGGTGGTGGTGGTGGTGATGGTGACTGACTGACTGGTTGCTGAGGGTGTGGTGGAGTGGATAATGACTGCTGCTGCTGTCTAAGAAAATTCAACTCTTGGGTAAGGAGCTGGACCTGATGCATGAGCTCTTCCACAGAAGGAGTGGTGGGAGGCAATTGGGAGGGGTCCATGTCCATGGGTAGGGGTAGGTAGGCTCTCTGATGTGTGTGTGGGAGAAGCTATCTACTGAAAGTGCCCTTGAAACTATACTAAGTATTCTAAAAAAATATCTATCTACTGGATACCCAGTTGTCACACCACTCAGGGCTCTAAACCTAGGATCACAGGGTTACTGGATATTTCCTAGACCACCAAAAACAGAACACTAGTAGGACTGTGTCTGCCCCAACAGTTGGTATCCCTATCTACTAAGTTCACACACAGCACACAACAGAGAGTAGGAAAGATGATGAGCCAAAGGTCTTGAGGAAAGGTCTTGAGGAAAGGTCTTGAGGAGGATGTTGAAGATTGGTGGAGATGTAGAGATTGGTAAGAAGATTGGTGAAGAGGTTGATGAAGAGGTTGGTGGGTTGAAAGTGGAGGAAGAAGGTTGAGGTAATGGTGTTGAAGAGGTTGAAGAGGTGAAGAGTTTGGTGTTGAAAGAGAGATGGTGGAGTTGTCTTGAGAGAGCTTCAATCTTCTGTCAGGGCAACACTATAATCAGTGTGACAAGGCCACCAACAAAGATTAAGCAAGAGAGAGAGAGAGAGAGCAGAGGGAGAGTAAGAGAGCAAAGAGAGAATAAGAGAGTGAGAGAGATTCAATGGTTCTAAGAGATCACACCAATGATAGTGGATATCCTAAGAGATTGAAGCTGAAGCTACAGCTACCTACAAGTCCAGTATTTATACTCTACAGCTATTCTAGAATATTCCCTACATTACATCATAAAGGAAGGTTAAAGAATAAAAGTGACATCATATAGAAAAAGGATGAGTAAGACTAGGAATCATATAGAATTTACTAGAAAGAAGTGGAGCAAGAAGGCTGTGATGAAAGAAATAAACTATCTAATCAGATAATTGATAAGATAATGAAAGGATAAGATAATTCTGTGAAGATAAAGAGGGGAAACTGGAGAAACCCTGACACTTTCCATGATGTTCCTCCACTTTTTCTGACCTTTTTCAATAGTTTTGCTACAATATGACTGCCACATGGGCGCTTCTGAGGGTGCAGACGTTGTATTTTTGGTATGTACTCTCTGTGCATTGTATTAGCTTATTCTGACCTTTTTATCTTGCAGTTGTTCACCAATACATCCTAGAGCCATCCTCCTGAAGGCATGAAAGTATGTTCCCGAGGTATGTACAAGTTAATATCTTTCCAAAAACAACTATTGACACAGTTCTAGTCTCCAGATGACGGAACATAGGTCCGTGCGCGTCTGCGACCCTGAGGAGTTTACCCACGGATGCGCGAACACGATATATCGACGCCCGGCGGTATGAGTTCACGACGGGAGATGTGTCGCGTTTGCGTTGACACTATATATCGATGCCCGCCGACCAGCTCATCTACCCGACACTCGAGGTGGGGTGGTCTCGAGGCAGCGTTCATGCGTTAGTGGAGGCGTTGACTCTGCCTTGACGCGACGTATCAACTTCCGGTCCTGGGGACGCGTTAACGCTATGTATTGACGCCCGCCGACCAACACATTCAGCCGACACTTGAGGTGGGGAGGTGCCGTTTGACGTGACGTAGACTTCCGGTGGTGGGGACGCGTGGACACGATGTATCGACGTCCGCCGACCAGTACATTCAGCCCAGACTCGAGGTGGGGTGGTGTCGGGGATGGACTCTGCCTCGACACGCTGCATCGACTTCCGGGAATGCGCTGACGCCATGTATCGACGTCCGCCGACCAACACATTCAGCCTCGAGTGATGCCGGGAATGGACTCTACCTCGACACGATGTATCAACTTCCGGTGGTGGGATGCGCTGACGCCATGTATCGACGTCCGCCGACCAGCACGTTCAGCCGATACTCGTGGTGGGGAGGTGTCGGGGCCTTGTTAGTGGAGGCGTCGACTAGGCGTCGACACTCTGTATCGAGTTCCGGTGGTGGGGATGCGTTGACGCCATGTATTGACGTCCGCCGACCAGCATGGAGGAGGGATGGACTCTGCCTCGACACCCTTCATCGACTTCCGGGGTGGGGCGCGTTGACGCTATATATCGACACCCGCCGACCAACAGACATCTACGCCCGCCACCCCATGGTTCGCCAATGCCCAGGGCCAGGGATGTGTTGACACCCGCCACGCCAATGCCCCGACACTCTATATCGATGTCCGCCGAGCTGCGCAATCTGCATTTATGCGTGGTATTGCCATCCGCCGAGTTGCGCAAGAACGAGTAGGGACGTCGCACGGACCAGAGGTGCCGGGGATGCTGTGATGCACAGTATCAACGCCTGCCAACCCATGTCCTTTTGCCCTATATCCCCAATAACATTCTGCTCTACATCGATGTCCGACAAGGCAACGTAGCAGTAAACAGAGGCGCAGGAGTGCATGCACAAGGGGACTGCTAGGGATGAGTTGACGTCCGCCGACCCGCACGCGGCGCATGTACTCTTACCTGATTCAAGTGTCCTTGGCCACCCATCTGATATTGTCCCCACCATGTCATTCCCTTGTAACCTTGGCTGACGACGCTACACCGATCTGCACATGTGTTGGTGCGCAAGCCCACTCTGTGTATGCCACCGACTGAGCTGCAACGTGCATTTCGACGCCTACTCTTCACCAATCCGCACACCCGTATGGCCACGCGGGACCGTGAACTTGTATCCAGCCGCAACCAGCCTTTCCACAATGTATCGACGTTTGTCTTTGCGCATCACTTACGCAACAGCAAAGCCCACTCTGCCAGTGCTAGGAGCAGCACCTATGCGTGACGTGTCAGGTTAGTAGGTGTTCGGAGAGAGAGGTAAGCACTTTCCGTAGTAGATAGACCTGTTACGCCCCGCACTGGCCTTCGGGCGGGGCTAACCTCTGCTTGTACGATAAATTGAAGGTGTTGGAATGTATGAACTAGGCTGTTTTTTTGTGATATAAATAGATTTCACCATCTAAACACACTTAAACGACCCTCATCTCACCAGAAAATTCCCTTTTAGAGGCAGAACGACGCGAGAAACTAGCCCCAGCCTCGTCCGATGAGAAGACTCGAGCGGTATACGTAAGCTCGTGAACCAACGATACAATGACCGTGAATTGCAGCAATTACAGGGAAGGGGGCACGTTCAATGGCGGTTTGGAATGCGAGTAAATGTTTGCGGGTGGAGAGCGAGGCGCGAGCTGAGTCGAGAGAGGTGTCTGCACCGGATGATCCTAGAGCATTTAATTGGTGCCACAGTCGGAATCTATCAAGGAGGAGAGAGGTATTCGAGGGAATAGATTCTGAAGTTGAGAAAAGCCATCAGGAAGAACAACAGGACTCCGCAAGCCACTGTATCCTGATATTACCCTGGTGAGATGCTCGGCCATCGCGGTAAATGAAATATTTTTATCGGCCATCATTCGGCATACTTAAGATGACTCAAGAATTGAAAAGGGGCGTCAACTTTCAAAAGTTCTCGTTTCGACTGGCCGCCACAATGCTACTCGGAAGTGTAGGTGCGTATTGGCGCAGCTCTAAACATGCAAATAGCACCCAATTACATGTCTATTGAGTTTCTATTCACAGGGAATCCGTCAGAGACGTATCCGAACCTCGGTCCTTCCAAACTAACTTTCCCAGATGATTGAATGATGCAAATGAGCGTCTATTTGGGATTCGAAGCAATGGAAGGGTAAGTCAACTGCCGATACATACTTATCGCTGTCAATTCATGTATGTAAACCAGTGCATTTCTATTTGAGGCAGCAAATCATTTGGGAAAACCAATCCGCCAGGGTGCCAATCCCTTCGCATTGCCACACGACCGTAAATTCAATGGTGCGTATGACTCACGAGTGTCTAACCTTTTCACTATAAGCAGCGAGGAGGACGACGTGTTTGTTGACCTTGCTCAGGCATAGACGCGAAAACCTTCAAGAACAACACATGCAGGCGAAATCGTCGTTTTGGGAGATTGTCGCACGGTGCCTGAGAATCCAATCAGGGAATGGGACCAGTACTCTATCAGCGCTTGCTTATCGTTTTCCATTTCCCCGCGACGTGGAGAGGGCAGAATCACGGTTGTCTGACACAAAGGGTATGTTTTTTTACCTCAGATGCGCCTGAAAAAGACCAATAACAACAATCGTATTAGTCTACCGGCCACCATCGAGAGCATCCATTGAAACGGCAGCTAGGGAATACGTGGCAACCTCCAATGCAGACCTCCGAAACCCATTCGCGGACTACCTAGCAGATGATGCAAAGGTCTGGTCGATGTACCTCGACTTGACCAAATCAAAAGGCGAAGAGTTGATGAGAATATGGAACTGTGACTTGGATACCATCTTGATATTTGTATGTTTTGCTTGTTCCACAATTTTGTTTCTGACGTCAATTTATAGGCGGGCCTGTTTTCTGCCATTTTGACTGCCTTTCTTATCGAGACACGAAAAGATCTCCAACAAGACCCTCAGGCTATCACGAATAATTTGATCAGAGACCTCATTCAAACCTTGTCGTCGGAAACTCGTCAGAATTCCCTACTATCAACAACCTTTGTACCCTCATCACCTTTGGTATGGGTGAATGGACTCTGGTTCGTCAGCCTCACCTTTGCCTTAACGGGTGCTTTTGGAACAATCCTGGCGAAAGGGTGGGTATCCCAATTTATTCCTGTATCAGCTGGACTGCCTATAATCGACGCCTGCAATCGTCATCGACGGTTCTTCGGCGACGACCAGCGACATCTACGAGCTGTTATACATGCCCTGCCAATAACCTTGCACATTGCCTTTTACCTCTTCTTCGGCGGCCTCGTCATTTTATTGTTTCAGGACGACCCGCGAATTGGGGTAGTTGTGACGACGCTTATTGCCATCACCATGCTCCTCTACCTAGGATGTAGCATTCGCCCGCTTCTCAATCCCAATTCCCCATTTAATACCCCGATATCTGGCTTGCTGCCAATTGTAAGCGATGGTCTTTGAATTCTATGAAGGACATCAACATATCTCTTATTAGATTCCTGGCGTCTTTATTCCTCTCATTCTCCTGGCAGATGCAATTGGACACTTGGTATTCACTCCCCGCCAACGCCGACGTAAGGCGCGGAGAGTTACCAGCTCTTACACCCACCTCGATCATGTCCTTTTGTCCACCACCAAGCTACGTAGGACATGGACAAAGGGCATCTTCGACACATTCTCATCTTTATATCATCTCATGCTCGTTTCAAACCCTCCATCAGACGAATTGAGGACAGATGTCCTCGTTGGTCTGTTTTCACTGGCGCGAACCTTCAAACTTGATGATCCAGTCTGTGCCATTGCGGGACTACCCATGTCGTCAAGGTTGCAGGAGGCTTTGTATATTGCAGACCCATTACCAGTCTTGACCCGCAACATCACGGAGCTTCTATCCTCCCTAGACAAGACTGAAACCTCTTCCGATGTAACTCGAGCATACCTTACAGTTATGCTGTCTCTTGTCCAGACCACCCATTCTTCCTTAAATTGGAGCGCTAGCTCACTCGTAGCTTTTCTGCAACCGGGAGGGACCCTGTCAAATTGGGATATGTTCCAAGACGATATTCTTGAATTGATTATTTGCATCCACATCCATGTGCGGATACGCTCAGGATTTCTGATACCTGCCGAATTCACCAATCATATTCCGGAAGTGATTTCTAATTGTACAAACCCTCTGCATCGACAGTGGTTGATTGACGCTTCTCTTATTCTCTCTGCGATGGATAAGGGATCTACACTCAAATGTTTGGCTCTGAATGGTGCGTACTGTGGCTTTGTATAATCCGATTGTCGTCTCATATCGGCAATAGAACGCATGCATCCCATGCTTTTAGGTCCTGAACTCGGAAACACACTTTCCAATATGATAAAACACCCACAAAAACGGGTTCAAAGAGCAGTACTGAGTTCCATTTCTGCCATAGGTGTCCATGGTATGCACTCTCTGTTTCACTTCAGAAATTAATGATAATTAGAGTCTTATCGTGTAGCGCTGATCAACCAGGGCATTGTCGGCCTACTGCTCGACCATATTCCAGGCAATGATTCCCAGTTTCAATGCGAAGCACTTCTTACATTTGCGGTTTTCCTTTGGTTTGGGGCGGTTATTGCTCGGACATGAAAAGGGATAGGAATGGGGGGACGCTGCATCTACAACGACTCTCTAAGCGTGTAGGAGCTGTCGAACGTTGCTATGCAAACTAGGTGAGTAGTAGTTATATCAACAAACGTGTCACACGTACTGATATCCTCAGCGCATCGGGTCCGGCCGACTGGGCACCTCTTCAGTGTATGGGTTCATGACACCCCTGTTATTGCTATGCAAACCAGGTGAGCAGCAATTCTCTCAACAAACACGTAGCGGGTACCCACATCCTCAGCGCGTCCGGCCCACAACACCTCTAAGCGCGTGGAGCGCGAACACCTCTCTCAGAGCATGGGGCGGGGTCATTGCTGTGCAAACCAGGTAAGCATTAATTCGGTCAACAAAAACGTCGCGAATACTGACATTCTCAGCAAGGGACACATCCTTCACCGCGCAACTGCCTGGAAAATGTCGGTTTTTTCAACAAGCGCGTCACAAATGACTTACCAGCTGCTGACGCTTGACGTTTGCCACGTCAAGCTGGCCTCTCCCATGCACTCACTTTGTCAACCGTAGCGAGGTGGTCAAGGCTGGCGGGGTAGGCAGACAAGGCGAGGCGAGGCAGGAGGAAAACAGGAGGAGAGGGAGAACCGAACTGAGGAATCCAGGTCAACTCCACCCTCCTTTTATACCTTTTCGTATCCGCATTCGTATGTCTGTTGAATATCCGTCCAAAGGGGGAAATGTGTGTCCGCCACCTAAGCGAGAGGTTGAGCAACATGTTTGGTTCGACTTTCATTCACCTGCGCCGTCGTCTGCTCATTAGATTTCGAAATATGAGATTCGAATCGTCCTCATCTGAATGTATGCCTGCTGGAATTACCTCTGTTCAATGACTCGTTCAACTCTGGATTTTTGATCTGTAAAGAATGGATGCTTTTCTGTGGTAAACCTTGAATTACTCGCTCTAGATGCTGTTCAACATTGCAAACTTTCCTCTTTGCACATCTCTGGACTTGATGAATCGCCTATTCATGGAGGATCTAGCTGTTGCCATATTAACATAACCCGTTTACGATAACCAGGCTAGACTCTGCGCAATTACACTCTGGGCATTCACGGTATTTTCATTCAATTCCAACATCTTCCATGCTCACCAGTCTAATTTCCATCGCAGCATTACAGAACAGGTACGGAGAATAAAACTCCGTGATGTCAAGATGTTCAGGTCCGAGAGAAACGAGCGTTTGAATCGTTGAAACGGGCGAATTTGGGGATGGGGAGCATGTCGGCATCCATGTATCATTATCCTGCCCGCAACTTTTCCATCCTAAATCTTTGCCAAACTCATCGTGCATGCTAAGGATTATGGTGCATGTTAACTATGTGCAACACCCACACCCATCTTTTCCGATTAACCCAAATTCAATGTTTTCATTGAAAATCATCACAGGACACCTATGTACGTTTCGTTTTCCAATGTCATCGTCACTGTGCATTCGATGCGACCCAACTACTCTGAAATAGATCATGGTATACCCAGAAACCAACCCCCATACGGACGTTTACCTCGTTTCCGCACAGAACACCGTTGGGTATATTTCATTCTCCATGTATTCAATTACCAACTCGCATCTTCATCCAACCTAGTTGTTCCACTACATCTCGACTGACACATGCCGTGATCGGAGCTAGGGGTGATGGGTGCAATGAAGGGTACGTGCAAGCGAAGCAAACGTTTGGAAACGAGTGCTAGAGCGAATGGGGGGAGGAGGAGAGGTTGTGTCGTGATTTCGCGTTGTCATTCATTCGTGAGTTGTTGGTGGTCTCTCGAGTCATTATCCGTCTGTAAACTGACGGTGTACGATATTTACAGGTATATTAGTGGCTATGGCGTTAAAACGGCATCTGCAAACGAACACATTGGATTTGAGAAATATATGAGTGCGTGCATTGTAAATTTTATATTCGTCAAAATCACTCAACCTCTTGTGTAATTTCATATACTCCCCGTATCTATACATGTAAATCAGTGGTTAATGACGCACTAGATGCAATTTGAGCGATAGCGCCATGGTATGTCATCCCTGTCCCCTCGATTCAAAGTATGTTCGCACTCAAACAATTTCTGCCAATCTTCCATGAACATTGACGGCATCTGCTCTAGCAGTGACAGCATGACGTGATGCTATCCCGAGATGCAAGGAAAAGATGTTTGGTGCGTTGGAAACGGAGAACTGAACCAGGAGAACAAGATGCATGCGCATCCGTTTTCATTTGTTATCTCTTCCACAAAATTGATTGACATTGTGGTATGTCCTTTGATCTGTGCGTATCATTTAGGTATACTACTTACATTGACTCTCTCATGTACTTGGTACAATATAATGAATTTGTGACTGCAAAATTTGTGGTTATTGCTCTTTAGACGCTTTGGGCGCTTAACAAATGCCTGTCTCAATTCTTCTCCAAATCTCATAAATGGTACGAATACACACTCTATTTATACTCACCATTAAATATCATACTCGAGTTAATAGTGGTTATGCACAGATTAATCCCAGTTTTCCGTTCAACGGGCAGGTACGCATGAACCAAGCACTCGGTGTTCAATCATGTTCAACCAAACTTTACAGACATTCAGAGTGCCGACATCTCACCTTTCATATCTCCGGATGTATTGATGTGGCGCTGACATGTCAAGTAGATGCAGCGAACGTTTGGAAATGCGTTAATCCGTGATTTGGGGGAGGAGGAGATGAATGTGGTGCGACTTTTGTCTTGCCGTAAAACGTGAATGGGGCTTCATATCTTTTTACAGGTATGTGAATTCCAGCTAGGACACGCTAATTAGACACTCAAATGGCCGAAATACATTGACCTTTTGCCAGATTAACCCGAAATTGGCGTAGTTATTCTTGACGAGTGCGTGTTGACCTTGTGACTTCTTCCGGTATGAACTCATTTTCCCTTCCAGAAATGTATCGTTCTATTACTGAGTGGTGCAAATCTGAGATATATATCTCACCCAGTCGATTTTCACTCTCGGAAATAAGGGTAGGTGTACTGAAGGGGTCGAGGAGAACATGTCCATATGTCATTTCAATGCACTTTTTCCGTCGAATGTGGAGCTAACTACGGACTCTGAGTAGTAGCTAGAGCAATTATAGATTATTCCAGACTGACTTGAGCTTTTTCGAGTCAAAAAAGAGCAGAATACGTTATTCATATTAAAACAAATTCACGGCGCTTAACGATATTTAGCTCGATACTGACTACAGAAACCTTATAAAATGAAGTTGAAGCAAAGGAACCTAAATGAAATAACCGTACCTTCTCGTTGAACCCCAAAATTCGTGCATCAACCAATGCTATTTTACGTTTACCATCCGAGTAGCATCACAGTTGACGTATGCCGCGAGGATGTCGCCGATGTCCACATGCTAGGTTGAAATAGACAGTAGCGGATATGGGGGGATGGGGGAAAGGTTACGTGGTGGATATTCTACAGCCGGATTCTGAAGGTTCTCCATTGTAATGCCTTGATGCTATTTCAGCAGAGTTACAAGTGTTATTCATAGAATTCAATTAGTCGATACATACAAGCTACCGGTCCCAGAAATATCACGTCAAATCTTCACGGTTCTCTGAAGCTGCAATCAATTTAGCAGACATATCGAATTGAGGACGAGTGCGCGTGAACACTGCGTCAAGTCTTCACGGTTCTCTGAAGCTGCAATAAAGTTAGCAGACAAATAAAATTGAGGACGAGAGGATACTCACAAAGCAGCGTTCGCGTGCACACTATCAGACAAAAATGTGAGTTCTGCTTGTCGTGAAGAGTCTCCACTCACAACCTGAATCGCCTTGACCTCTGGTAAACTTTCCCTGACGGTTTGGTATTGCGTAGTCTGAGAGTCCAATACGATGGGGAGTCGCAGACATGAGGCGCCTGTTCGTGTCTGACACGGGAAATCGTCTGTGGCTTCCAGTAAGCACGGACTCTTGGACAAGAGTTTGCAGGAGCAACGCGTAGCTTCAAAAGCTCCTGAAAGATTGTAAGCACGTTGCACGTTGTACCATTGAAGAATACTCACTGTGTATCCAATCCTCCGTGAAAATGGGGAGAAAATGTGGAAGTGAGGGGATGAATTTGGAGAGGGGAAAAGACGTGGTGGTGGGTGAAACAGAAGAGTCAGGGTAAGATTCTGATTGCCAGCAAATTCAGGTTTGTCAGGATAGCACGGAGACTCGGGGAATCGGCAACGTACGATTATTCAAACAAATGCTACCCTGACCATTGATGCCGCCCTCCGGTTTCAATTTTTTGCAGCGTGCGTCCTGTTGCAGTGTTCGTATTCGCGTCGTTACTGTCGATAAATGGAGAAGTGGAATATGAATCCAATAAAATTGTGCAAAGAGAACTTACATTAAAATCTTTTGTGAGGAAGTCGTCAGTCAATCAAGTGCCGGAGCTAATGAAAAAAATGGAGTCAAACATACCCGATAACGTCAACATAGCGTACTGTTCAACCGGAGAGAAATAAAACATACCTTCAAACGCGCAGAGAATGTACCTTGAATCAACAAAGATTGTTGAACGCAGCGGCGCGTATGCTCGACGCGTCAACAAAACCTAACAATTCATGTAATATCTTGGCAGAAAATGAGTATATAAAGGCTTGTACAAATGAGAGGACCCACCAATGTGCGCCCATAATGCTGGGTGTCTTTCTGGCCGTATCCTGGCCTTTTCATGGTTGTGGTTGTGTCTGAAGCCAAGTTGACCTCCCTTTCGGTATGTTTGCGCATGGTGGTACTGCCAAACAAAAAACTAAAAGTTGATTTCCAGGAGTTCACGGCTGCCTTGCTTTCGACTTTTCCATTCTGCTGTCCCCTCTACTCTGTAAGTCTTTCCATGATGTTCCTCCACTTTTTCTGACCTTTTTCAATAGTTTTGCTACAATATGACTGCCACATGGGCGCTTCTGAGGGTGCAGACATTGTGTTTTTGGTATGTACTCTCTGTGCATTGTACCAGCTTATTCTGACCTTTTTATCTTGCAGTTGTTCACCAATACATCCTAGAGCCATCCTCCTGAAGGCATGAAAGTATGTTCCCGAGGTATGTACAAGTTAATATCTTTCCAAAAACAAGTATTGACACGGTTCTAGTCTCCAGATGACGGAACATAGGTCCGTGTGCGTCTGCGACCCTGAGGAGTTTACCCACGGATGCGCAAACACGATATATTGACGCCCGGCGACATGTGTTCACGATAGGATGTGTCGCGTTTGCGTCGACACTATGTATCGACGCCCGCCGACCAGCACATTCAGCCGACGCTCAAGGTGGGGTGGTCTTAGGGCAGCGGTCATGCGCTAGTGGAGGCGTTGACTCTGCCTTGACGCGACGTATTGACTTCCGGTCCTGGGGACGCGTTAACGCTATGTATTGACGCCCGCCGACCAACACATTCAGCCGACACTTGAGGTGGGGAGGTGCCGTTTGACGTGACGTAGACTTCCGGTGGTGGGGACGCGTGGACACGATGTATCGACGTCCGCCGACCAGCACATTCAGCCCAGACTCGAGGTGGGGTGGTGTCGGGGATGGACTCTGCCTCGACACGCTGCATCGACTTCCGGGAATGCGCTGACGCCATGTATCGACGTCCGCCGACCAACACATTCAGCCTCGAGTGATGCCGGGAATGGACTCTACCTCGACACGATGTATCAACTTCCAGTGGTGGGATGCGCTGACGCCATGTATCAACGTCCGCCGACCAGCACGTTCAGCTGATACTCGTGGTGGGGAGGTGTCGGGGCCTTGTTAGTGGAGGCGTTGACTAGGCGTCGACACTCTGTATCGAGTTCCGGTGGTGGGGATGCGTTGACGCCATGTATTGACGTCCGCCGACCAGCATGGAGGAGGGATGGACTCTGCCTCGACACCCTTCATCGACTTCCGGGGTGGGGCGCGTTGACGCTATGTATCGACACCCGCCGACCAACAGACATCTACGCCCGCCACCCCATGGTTTGCCAATGCCCAGGGCCAGGGATGTGTTGACACCCGCCACGCCAATGCCCCGACACTCTATATCGACGTCCGCCGAGCTGCGCAATCTGCGTTGACGCGTGGTATCGCCATCCGCCAAGTTGCGCAAGAACGAGTAGGGACGTTGCACTGACCAGAGGTGCCGGGGATGCTGTGATGCACAGTATCAACGCCTGCCAACCCATGTCCTTTTGCCCTATATCCCCAATAACATTCTGCTCTACATCGATGTCCGACAAGGCAACGTAGCAGTAAACAGAGGCGCAGGAGTGTATGCACAAGGGGACTGCTAGGGATGAGTTGACGTCCGCCGACCCGCACGCGGCGCATGTACTCTTACCTGATTCAAGTGTCCTTGGCCACCCATCTGATATTGTCCCCACCATGTCATTCCCTTGTAACCTTGGCTGACGACGCTACACCGATCTGCACATGTGTTGGTGCGCAAGCCCACTCTGTGTATGCCACCGACTGAGCTGCAACGTGCATTTCGACGCCTACTCTTCACCAATCCGCACACCCGTATGGCCACGCGGGACCGTGAACTTGTATCCAGCCGCAACCAGCCTTTCCACAATGTATCGACGTTTGTCTTTGCGCATCACTTACGCAACAGCAAAGCCCACTCTGCCAGTGCTAGGAGCAGCACCTATGCGTGACGTGTCAGGTTAGTAGGTGTTCGGAGAGAGAGGTAAGCACTTTCCGTAGTAGATAGACCTGTTACGCCCCGCACTGGCCTTCGGGCGGGGCTAACCTCTGCTTGTACGATAAATTGAAGGTGTTGGAATGTATGAACTAGGCTGTTTTTTTGTGATATAAATAGATTTCACCATCTAAACACACTTAACCGACCCTCATCTCACCAGAAAATTCCCTTTTAGAGGCAGAACGACGCGAGAAACTAGCCCCAGCCTCGTCCGATGAGAAGACTCGAGCGGTATACGTAAGCTCGTGAACCAACGATACAATGACCGTGAATTGCAGCAATTACAGGGAAGGGGGCACGTTCTGGAGCGCCAATGGCGGTTTGGAATGCGAGTAAATGTTTGCGGGTGGAGAGCGAGGTGCGAGCTGAGTCGAAAGAGGTGTCTGCACCGGATGATCCTAGAGCATTTAGATGTCATTGCATGCTTAAATAAAAGACGATGAATGCACTACACCTGCACTGCGCAGATTATCCTCAACCCTTAGCAGGGAGCACTTCGGCAGAAGAGCAGGCATGCCGAACAGAGTGAATAGAAATTGGTGCCACAGTCGGAATCTATCAAGCAGGAGAGAGGTATTCGAAGGAATAGACTCTGAAGTTGAGAAAAGTCATCAGGAAGAACAAGAGGACTCCGCAAGCCACTGTATCCTGATATTACCCTGGTGAGATGCTCGGCCATCGCGGTAAATGAAATATTTCTATCGGCCATCATTCGGCATACTTAAGCCTTTGACCCAAACATGAGCAAATTCGTCACAAATGGGAAAGCCGGAATTGAAAAGGGGCGTCAACTTTCAAAAGTTCTCGTTTCGAATGGCCGCCACGCCACTCGGAAGTGTAGGTGCGTATTGGCGTAGTTGTTCTAAACATGCAAATTGCACCCACTTACATGTCTATTGAGTTTCCATTCACAGGGAATCCATCAGAGATGACATCCGAACATCCGAACCTCGGTCCTTCCAAACTAACTTTCCCAAATGATTGAATGATGCAAATGAGCGTCTATTTGGGATTCGAAGCAATTGAAGGGTAAGTCAACTGCCGATACATACTTATCGCTGTCAATTCATGTATGTAAACCAGTGCATTTCTATTTGAGGCAGCAAATCATTTGGGAAAACCAATCCGCCAGGGTGCCAATCCCTTCGCATTGCCACACGACCGTAAATTCAATGGTGCGTATGACTCACGAGTGTCTAACCTTTTCACTATAAGCAGCGAGGAGGACGACGTGTTTGTTGACCTTGCTCAGGCATAGACGCGAAAACCTTCAAGAACAACACATGCAGGCGAAATCGTCGTTTTGGGAGATTGTCGCACGGTGCCTGAGAATCCAATCAGGGAATGGGACCAGTACTCTATCAGCGCTTGCTTATCGTTTTCCATTTCCCCGCGACGTGGAGAGGGCAGAATCACGGTTGTCTGACACAAAGGGTATGTTTTTTACCTCAGATGCGCCTGAAAAAGACCAATAACAACAATCGTATTAGTCTACCGGCCACCATCGAGAGCATCCATTGAAACGGCAGCTAGGGAATACGTGGCAACCTCCAATGCAGACCTCCGAAACCCATTCGCGGACTACCTAGTAGATGATGCAAAGGTCTGGTCGATGTACCTCGACTTGACCAAATCAAAAGGCGAAGAGTTGATGAGAATATGGAACAGTGACTTGGATACCATCTTGATATTTGTATGTTTTGCTTGTTCCACAATTTTGTTTCTGACGTCAATTTATAGGCGGGCCTGTTTTCTGCCATTTTGACTGCCTTTCTTATCGAGACACGAAAAGATCTCCAACAAGACCCTCAGGCTATCACGAATAATTTGATCAGAGACCTCATTCAAACCCTGTCGTCGGAAAGTCATCAGAATTCCCTGCTATCAACAACCTTTGTACCCTCATCACCTTTGGTATGGGTGAATGGACTCTGGTTCGTCAGCCTCACTTTTGCCTTAACGGGTGCCTTTGGCACAATCTTGGCGAAAGGGTGGGTATCCCAATTTATTCCTGTATCAGCTGGACTGCCCATAATCGACGCCTGCAATCGTCATCGACGGTTCTTTGGCGACGACCAACGACATCTACGAGCTGTTATACATGCCCTGCCAATAACCTTGCACATTGCCTTTTACCTCTTCTTTGGCGGCCTCGTCATTTTATTGTTTCAGGACAACCCGCGAATTGGGGTAGTTGTGACGACGCTTATTGCCATCACCATGCTCCTCTACCTAGGATGTAGCATTCGCCCGCTTCTCAATCCCAATTCCCCGTTTAATACTCCGATATCTGGCTTGCTGCCAATTGTAAGCGATGGTCTTTAAATTCTATGAAGGACATCAACATATCTCTTATTAGATTCCTGGCGTCTTTATTCCTCTCATTCTCCTGGCAGATGCGATTGGACACTTGGTATTCACTCCCCGCCAACGCCGACGTAAGGCGCGGAGAGTTACCGGCTCTTACACACATGTCGACCATGTCTTTTTGTCCACGACCAAACTTCGTAGGACATGGACAAAGGGCATCTTCGACACATTCTCATCTTTATATCATCTCATGCTCGTTTCAAACCCCCCATCAGACGAATTGAGGACAGATGTCCTCGTTGGTCTGTTTTCACTGGCGCGAACCTTCAAACTTGATGATCCAGTCTGTGCCATTGCGGGACTACCCATGTCGTCAAGGTTGCAGGAGGCTTTGTATATTGCAGACCCATTACCAGTCTTGACCCGCAACATCACGGAGCTTCTATCCTCCCTAGACAAGACTGAAACCTCTTCCGATGTAACTCGAGCATACCTTACAGTTATGCTGTCTCTTGTCCAGACCACCCATTCTTCCTTAAATTGGAGCGCTAGCTCACTCGTAGCTTTTCTGCAACCGGGAGGGACCCTGTCAAATTGGGATATGTTCCAAGACGATATTCTTGAATTGATTATTTGCATCCACATCCATGTGCGGATACGCTCAGGATTTCTGATACCTGCCGAATTCACCAATCGTATTCCGGAAGTGATTTCTAATTGTACAAACCCTCTGCATCGACAGTGGTTGATTGACGCTTCTCTTATTCTCTCTGCGATGGATAAGGGATCTACACTCAAATGTTTGGCTCTGAATGGTGCGTACTGTGGCTTTGTATAATCCGATTGTCGTCTCATATCGGCAATAGAACGCATGCATCCCATGCTTTTAGGTCCTGAACTCGGAAACACGCTTTCCAATATGATAAAACACCCACAAAAACGGGTTCAAAGAGCAGTACTGAGTTCCATTTCTGCCATAGGTGTCCATGGTATGTACTTTCTATTTCGCTTCAATGGGCAGTGACTCCAGAAATTGATGATACCTAGAGTCTTGTTGTGTAGCACTGATCCACCAGGGCATCGTCGGCCTATTGCTCGACCATATTCCAGGCAATGATTCCCAGTTTCAATGTGAAGCACTTCTTACATTTGCGGTTTTCCTTCGGTTTGACGGCACGGACGAATCTGACAACAATCAAGGTACTCCTTAACCAATCCATCCAAACCTTGATAGCTAAAGTGTATTTTTAGAGGTATTCTACAGCCAGTCAATGTTAGAACCTTGCATTGAATCCATCCTTACCTTATTCCTCGCTGGGATGCTGAAAAGCGAGCACTTGAATGTGCAGGAAGCGGCAGTGATGGTTCTTTCTCAATTTCTGCGTCATAGTACGTCCCTTTACCAGTGTTCCATAGTAGATTCGTGATTGCTTTTGACAGATTATCCAAGAGACAAATTTAACCAGTTAAATCACACTAGTGCCTTGTTGAATATGCTCGAAACTGGAGACGACAGTTTGCAGATTGCGGCTATGAAAGTCCTGATCGTCATACTACAGTTTGGTAAATAGTCCTTTAAATGATCTTGAATTGCCTTGACAATGTGTTGTACAGAGGATTCTCGTTCAAAACAAACATTAATTGACTTGGGCAAGGCCGTAGGATTAGCATTAATCCAGAATAGATCTGAAGCAGGCATCCATCGGCACATCATAGACTTTGTACACATGTGCCTGCAATTTGGTATGGGCTCGACGTATTGTACAGATTCTTCTATACTTATGATTAATATTTACACAGACGAGCTGAAGATGGTTCTGATACCTTCCATTATGGACCCACTGATTGACATATTCAAATTTGGAAAATCGATGTCAGAGTTCACCGATAAATTATTCTTACTTCTATACGTTATTTCGTGTGATGGTGGGTGATGCGGTGTATATCTGAGCTGTACCTGGCCACTCTGACTACCCAAATATACAGATTCAATCAACGACTGTTTATTCAACGCAGACGTTATTCTATTTCAGCTTAATACAATTTCTAATACGGACGCGTTTAATTCGTGGTCCATTGATATTACATACAACTCACTAATTAATATACTGGATAAATGTACGTTCCTTTCTTGCTCCTCTGCTTCAGTCTTTCATTCTGAAACAATGTCTTCTTTCCTTTCCACATTAGATCATGATACCAACAACTTTTTGACATTGCTAAGAAGCGACATAAAGAACCATCTTGTCTCTGCGGGCTTCATACAAACCATGGTTTATTTACTGGGAAGACCAGAGCCATCATCACAGATGCTCTCCATGGACTTGTTGAAGCATTGTTTGAAGTATTGTATGATCCATTTCGAGACTTTCCCGCATTTTATTATACTGATACATATTGCAAGTGGATCTCCGACAAGAAGTAAGCGATTCGACGATTGTTCCTCGCCTACTTCAACGTCTAGACTTGGGAGAACCGTCTGTTAAGCGAGCATCACTTACTCTGTTGATCAGTCTTATGGAGCACGGTAAGCCCTCGTTAGATATCTCTGCAATTATCTGGCTCAACTACATTTTAAAGACCATATGAAATCGCTCATTGTGCAGTCCAACGGTATTATTGACTCATTATTGACTATCATTTGGAGAGATTGGGCGGATCGATCTGGGATGAGCCAAATGGCATTGAAGCTCTTGGAAACCTGTATGCTAAAACCATATAGTATGTTCCTTACATAGCTGGCGCTTGTGGCATATTCTTACCCATTTTTCGTAGACACAGATCCGATTGAGAGCCTTACCGATTGGACCCCTGTCATACTAAGCAAGCTATTGTCGACCAAGAGATATCATGAAACTATGGCTGCCCTGCTTGTCATATCACGCTGCGCTGAGTGCAGTCGCCGCAAAAGCTGTATGTCTAATGCAACCTTCTTTGTGCATCAGACATTGACTCGTAATATAGGTAGTACTATCATAAAGTTTCTTTCCACAGAGATTTTCATGAGTGTCATTGAGATCTTTGACTCGACAAGCGAGCTCGAGGTGCAAGAGAATGTCATGAATGCATTGGAACACATAATTAACCATGGTACAACATTTTCCAACTATTATTTGTTCGATTTAACAATTTATCCTTCAAATTTAGCCCAGCTTCGTCAATTGATTGTGTTAGGAAGTCTCGTACGGTCACTCTTACACGCCTCAACGAGCAGTGACAGCCTCTTCAGGTTGACGGCTTTAAATCTTCTTCTAAAGCTTCTGAAATGCGGTAAAAATATTTCGTTTAATTAATACAGAAAGACAACTAATTTTCTGTCGTAAGAATCATCTGCCTGCTCTATGTTCACCCTTGAATACATGGACACACTATCAGCTAATCTTGCAAGTAATGACTCTGCAATACAGCTATCGACCATTGAGATTGTGTTGGAGATAGCGACAACAAGTTAGTTACTGTCTATGCTACTCCACAATGCCGTTCAAAGTCATTGAACTCTGTTTTTAAGAGGATGGTCGGAGCACTATTATGTTGAGCAGTGCTCTTGGAAGAATTATGAAGCTCGGCACTTCTCCCGACAATTATGTCTCCCAAGCAGTACTTTCTGGGGTTGGATACCTGTGTGGCTACGGTGCGTGATTTTACTACCCTCTTTCCGCTCAATAAATCTGAATACGGCGTCGTGGTAGGCGATCTGAGGGATGAGATCGATATCACTATTCTGATGGATCTTATCATACATATCATAAACACCAGAGATGCAACGTTCTTACTCAGCGAATTGGTATATACATTGGAAACTATTATGCAGTATCGTGAGTTACAAGGACTACACTGCACGGGATTACGCTTAATGCCAAACTTAATCGTAGGCGATCTTCACCCAAAAATTATTCATCCCGAGATCATCAAACCATTGTATCAAGCCATATCGCAAAATGTACATCCTTTGGCTCCAATGTTTAACGTAATCAGTGAGTCCACCACCTGCGTCAACAATACAGAGAAGTAATGAATGTGAATGCGTAGATAGCAAACAATACTTTCTCTCAAAGATTTGGGAGACAATCAAGCAAGTAGATGAAGAGACTCTGAGATTCTTGTCACAGGAATTCGGTTGTCCCCTCTCACCCTTCGAAAGCCAAATCGCTTTCGTGCATGCGTCACTCGATTTCCCTTCCGCTAGAGATATACCTGACTCATGGGATTCTGTAATTGGCGATGCTGAGAGCATTCTACTAGATCCAAACGAACTCCACAATGTACCATAATGCAAAATCAGGAAATATTAGAAATGAGCGAGATTTGAAACCAACCCAGCGGGTGGGAATAGCAAAGGAGAGAAAAACAGCTTTATTTCATTCGAGGTAACGAGTCTACAACTGTTTGATGCTATATTATTAGGAAGAAGGTTCATGAGTGTTTATAAAAATATCAACAAAGCACGTACTCCGAAGCTGCTACTGTCTGATCAGCGATATCTTGCTGTTGGGCGTCTGCTACAGGCGAGCAAGTCAGACCAGAGTCGCGCGCCTTAACAGCCAAGTTGTCACGTGAGAAGAACAAGCGGCTGGCCGAGCGAGAACGGAGAGCAGATACGCTGGCCAAATCACGGCGTGCAGCATCCCCCCCAGAGCCGAAGCATTTCTAAAGATGCGACTTATCAAAAAGGGTTCCAACAAGGATGGGGTATACGGACCTTCAAGATTTCGAATTTTTTGTTGAAAAGGTCCACTTTAGTACTCTTATCAAACAACCCGAAGAAGCTTCCATCAGCTCCGGCGCTTACGTCCAGAGCAGCTTCGATATCGAAGCATCCGCCCAGAGATGTCGTAGTACTTGGACTGGCCAAAGCCACTCTGGATTTTGGTGGAATGGAGGTGACTGCATCATCTGTGTTGGCCGAAGTACTAGTAGGCGATACTGGATTGACATTGTCTGATACAGCAGTCTCGCCCTCCGTTTCGGTGTCGTCAGCGTCAGTATCATTGCCTATGTTTGAAGTATTGTCGCCATTGTCTTCATTGTTTGTATCGGTATCGACACTAGAAGGGTCAGAGAAATCCTCTGTAGTGGAATCATTGAGGTTCGGATCGCCATTGTCATCAACAGAGTCAGAACCGTCAGCGGAGCTAGAATTGTCGTTTGCGTCTGCTGAGTCTTCATTGGATGCATCAATGTCAGCATCGCTATCCGCGTCAGCATCACTCGTATCATCGCCCACATCACCATCTGCACTATCTTCATCCTCATCTATAGAGGATGAATTGTCCTCGGACCCGGAATCGGCTTCGCTATCATCTTCATTGTCGTCAGATTGCGGTCTACGGGCGTTCAGAGATTCTGGGCTCAATAGGAAATTTCCACGACGAGACTGAGCCTTGGACATTAATTCACTTCTAGTCTTGACAGTGGCAGAAGCATTTGCCTCGGCCTGTACAGTCAATGACATGGTTGCACTGGCATCAAGCTCAAGAAAGACATTAGCGCTGACGGTGTCATCCAAGGCAGAAATGCCAAAGTTGAGCGTAGGAATGAGATGGGCTTCGACGGTCCCAGTTGCCTTGCCCGTTGCGCCTGCTGTAATTTTCAAAGCTAGGAACATTTAGGAAGATATTAGGTACAATTCACAATGCAACTCGAGCAACAAACGACTCGGAGACTTACGAGTATCCCCAATGTTAAACGCGCCTGAGGATTTCTGACCGTTTGGCGGGAAAGTGAGCTGGGCATTATCAATGGTATAGCTAATTCCAACGGTGAGCCCAACGTCCAGGTCCAATGTTGCAGTTGCTTGGCCATTAATCACAAAAGATGGTCCAATAGTCAAGACACTGATTGAATAGCCATCCATTCGGTAAATGACACAGGGTGCAGAACTCAAAAGTTGACACAACATACCCTGGGAAATCAAGGCCAGGAATGCCGACTTCGAAAAGCTGGATTTTGCCAGAATCCAAAGTCCCCGAGGCAGTGGCTTGCAAGTCAATGGTACCGTCTAAGTCAGCATTTAGACCTGTGGTATACATCTTTTATTAGTTTTCAGCAGTATACATTCATTCAAGAATTCAGCACACCTGCTATAAGGGAAAAGGATGTTACCTCCGGGGGGAGAATTGTGCCAGTGGCAGCAACTCCAATGGATGCTACAGCGTGCGCCTTGGTATCAGCGTCGACCTTAACGCTAGCATCGACTGGAGGGCAAGAAATGCTCTTGTCCAAAAGGTTGAAGGTTTTGTCCACATCGACAGGACTTAGGGTCGTGCTTTTGTCGACATTAAAGTCGTTGAGAGATGAAATATCTATGACAAAATTTTCAATCATTAGTCCGGTAAAGCAAATTATGCGTACCGTTCACAGCACCGGTCACAAAATCAGAAACTGCACCGCGTCCAAAGATGCGGCTGTTGCTTCTCCTCTGTTGTTGAGGATTGATGGCAAGATCACCGTTGGCCCCCGGGACGTTAGCCGCTCGGATAGCAAAGTTCACTGGCCCAGATGCACTATGAGATTAAAACACAAGTCAGCATCGGAACACCAAAAATAGAGGGGGCTACTCGCGGTGTGCCAGCAGACGCAAAACTGGTGTCGATGCTGAGACCCTGCACAGTCGGTTTCTTCCCATCACGACGGGAAAGCGAAGATGGTATTGATTGATCTTGTGAAACGTATGCATTGGTAACAACTGCGAATGCGCTTTTACCGCACTTTGAATGAGTAAGAAATGTAATGCATCATAAAAGTAGATTTGGGGCTCACATTTTCAGGTAGGCGGACGAGCTTTCCTACTGCATTCTTGTTGTTTCCCGTGCCACTGTACAAATGAGCGCAATCCGTTGAGTTTCCACTGCAGACGAGTCGAATATCTTGCTTCAATGAGCTGCTGGAGCAGTCCAAAATATCCCATCCAGCTGCTGTCGTGATATCGGAAATGGCGGTCGCAGAACCCCACTGTACAAGTGTCAAGATACAAAAGCACCTTTGCACGACGTATACATACGATTTTCAATGTCCCAGATGCCGAACCATTTGTTGCAGGCAAATCTAAACCAACTGAGCGTCATGTCAAACACCAAATGCAAAAGAGAAACTTACCGTATTGACATACCCCTGAGAAGCAAGGTTTTGACCAATCATTATCAGCAAAAGCACCTGCTAGGAGCGAGATCAAAACGAAGGAAACAGATAGCATATCAAAAAATAAATGAAAGTAAGGGACCAGCCAGGGTCAAAGAAGGAGAACAAAAGAACGAAAAAGAAAGAGAAAAGAACGAACTGGGGGCAAATCACAGCTGTACGGTGTAGGCGTTATTTAAATCATTGAATGCAGTAAATTCGTCGTCGGGAAGGGCCTTTTCGTCTGTCCGAATTTGGCGCATGCGCGCGGTTATGTCAAAAGCCTGTTTCGTTGCTGGATACAGTGGTGGCCGTTTATATTTATCTTGTGATTCAAAGATTGACAGATGAGCAATATCAACACAGTGAGCGCCATTTGTTGAGTGCTCACCAGCATCAAATAATCGAGGAAGCTATGGTATAATATACAGGTTTTGAAAGCGTCCAAAGCTCGCAATATTGATAGCTCCTGGATAGCCCTCTGGCGAAACCAGCCAGCCGCGCAGCAACTTCAGCAAGTGTTTCGGCGGAGAACAGCTATCTACTGTACTTGATATTGTCTAGTGTGCGATGGTAATTTGCTGTACAACTTGACATATATTATCGATAGCGCTCCAATACTGCAGCATACGATGGCTTCAGAGGTAGATATTATGAAACAAGAAAGAGTTTAAACTGCAGACCACAGTCGACGAGAGTCGACGTTGTGGTTGAACGTTGACAACAGGAGATTGATTTAATTGTCACATGATATTCCATTTTGAAGTCCGCTTATATCTCTTCAATTCTTGAAGTTCCGCCAGCCTCGGCTGAGCGGCTGATTTATTATATTAGTCTCCGCTCCAAAATTAACGGGTCTTCGGCAGGTGTATTCAAAACACTCGACGCACGATCAGATTAGAAAAAAAGGTTCGCACCCTTTCGAGAGGTGAGTGAGGGCTATATTATGACGGATAAAGGGTCTATGTTAAGTTCTGTAGGTTGACCATGCCGTCACAGTGGGAAAAGATAGATGCGCATGGAATGCAAATTGCTCTGGAAGAAGCCCAGAAAAGCTACGAAGAAGGGGGGATTCCGATTGGGTCATCTATCCTAGTACCTGATGCTTCAGAAGCAGCAGGATACAGGGTGCTTGGGTCGGGCCATAACGAACGAGTACAAAAATCGTCTGCAACATTGCATGGAGAGATATCAGCTGTGGAGAATGCTGGGAGACTGCGAGCAGAGGTGTATAGAGCGGCAACCATTGTGAGCTCTTCAACAACATTTAACCTTTAAGCAACCATTTTAACGGATGTAAAGTATACTACCCTGAGGTGACCATCGCTCTTCTTGTCGCTTTCCGGAAACTTGAATCGTTTCTAGTCCTTGCAGTATGTGCACAGGAGCAATACTTCTTTTCAAGATACCGCGAGTCGTGATTGGGGAGAACAAGACATTTATGGGAGGCGAATCATTACTGATTGAAAACGGAGTTGAGGTTATCGTCAAAGACAGACAGGATTGTAAGGATTTAATGGAAAAGTTCATTATCGAGAAACCACAGGTATGTTTTCGTATTACACAGGGGGTTGACTCTATTTCCGATATCTCAACACCCCACAGGACTGGAATGAGGACATTGGGGAATTAGATACCCGTCTGGGAATGTAATATCGGAACACAACGAGAGAGGCAGATCCTCGCATTTCCGAGCTCGCGGCTGCTCGCGGTGCCTAGACTCCCTATCCCGGCGCCAATTGAGCGCCAATCAAATTCTAGTGATACGGTCGATCATTTTGTAAGGGGCCAACCACTGCTGGAGAGCCTCAAGGAGTGGCCAAGCATTTTGTCATTTACCATTGAGGACATGATCCTTCTGCCCGACATCGGAAGATTCTGTACTTTCCCAAAATCTTTCATGTAATAATTCTTCAAGTTGGATATGTAACAACTCTTCAAGTTGGATTATTTGACCTCCCCGAGGGTCCACTCCCAGGAACATGCATCCAACGAGTAACTACGCTCCTTCACACTTCACACTCAGAGGATGGTTTTATACTTGTCGTCTTCCATCTCATAGTTTCTACTCCCCCTTTGATCCCCCTGATTCGCGATCAAGCTTACCCAGAACTTCCTCCGGCTCATGTGTATGCTGGAAGACAGAGCTGATACTACTGTCTGATAAACATTCCATTAATAGTCTGGCCCGCAAATCCGACTTTATTAAAGTAAAGTCTACAAGGCGTGGGCAGTAATCCATGTTGCGATCCTTGTCAGTGATGAATAACCACGTCGGCCATCGAGACAACCGCCGAAGAGGATTTCACATGAACTCTGTTTCCCATGTCCATGCTATCGCATTCGTCAACGATAGTGAAGAGAACTACTCGGAGCTATATTTAAGTCTAGACGCAGAAAAGGAGTTCCAGAATATTCCAACGTCGCCGATTGAACTGCGCCACAGACGATAGACGGTCATCCTCCAACTTGCCGTTGGCTTCCTTGCTGCTCCTTTTCCTTCCGTCTTTATTGTGGAAAGTCTGGGGTTGCGGGGAAGGCGGGGTAGATACCTTGGCGAGTAATTAATGTGGGGAAAGGAATAACATGTATCCGGTGTCTGGGCCCGTTGTAACGAAGAATGGAGAGCAAATTGCAAATAGAGCCACGCTGTAATGAAACCTCTTGAAACCTTTCATCGCAAAGAAATAGGAGTGTATTGATGCAAGTAATTATAACATGGAAAGGTAAACGCTCAGCTTATTCTAGAAGTACCACGTCAAAGTCTCTTCATTTTGAACTTATCTTTAGTATACTGATCGAAGCATTACTGTCCATCACAATCTTTTCTGATTGCCTTTAGCTTTTCGCGGCTATATATGATGCACACTACGTTCTGGATATTCTGCAAATATTCTTGCAGTTTCTGAGTGCTGAAAAGCTGAACTAGAAATGCGGCCTATTTCAAACCCATATATACACATCTCATGATTATTCAATGAAATCTCAGAAAGGGTTCTGAGTACTCTTCCTTCTTTTCAATCATTTGCATTTGACAAGCTCTAGATAGCAGTCACCTTGTTCAAAGCGGGGTACGTAGTGGATATATTTGGCGAGTCTCGGAAGTAAAGTCTTGTCCCGTCCGTGCGAGGCGTCCAGGTGACTACACACAATCCCGCATACCCGTACGTATGTGAATCTTCACACCAGACTGATGGATTTGGGGCTATAAAGGAGCTACATTCACTTTGGGACCCTCAAACTCCATCTTTTCTTCCCTTGCCACTGATAACGATGTCTACTACATTCACATACCAATGGGATACCCCTAAATACAAAGGAAAGACCTCGTTCAGTACTGGTCTGTTCATCGGCGGCAAGTTCGTTGACGGCTCCAGTGGAGGAACTATTGAGTATGTTTTTAAACATTTTATCCGATTTTCGTCATCTAATCTGTATCTTATCAGCGTCGTCAACCCCGGTAAACCCAACCACTTATTTCTCACGCTTTCTTGCCTCTGACCCACGTATGTCGCAGCCACCGGTCAGGTCATCACCAAGATCGCTGAGGGCACCGAGAAAGATGTCGACACCGCAGTTGAAGTCGCACAGAAGGCTTTCGATACCGTCTGGGGTCTGAAAGCTTCTGGTATGAAGAGATCGGAGTTGTTATGGAAACTCGCGCAAGCAATGGAGGGCGTCAAAGAGGAGCTGGCTGCCATCGAGGCCCTTGATAATGGTCAGTCTAAGTCCTAAATCTGTATGGTTGGATGTAACTTCATTCTCTTATTTTTATAGGAAAGACATATGACTGGGCGTTGGGTACTGATGTCGCATTCGCTATCAACGTGTTCAAATATTTCGCTGGTTGGGCAGACAAAATCCAAGGGCAAACAATTGAGGTGTGCAATTACGACACTGCACTTCGATATACTCTAATAATCCATTAGACCGACGAGCGTAAATTGAGCTACACCCGGCATGAGCCTATTGGCGTCGTTGGCCAGATTATTCCTTGTGAGTCTTATCCCTAGACCTACACCAGTAGAATTTTTTACTTATGATCGCTCTCTCACATAGGGAACTTCCCTTGTAAGCTGCAGAAATACCTATTTAATTTTCGTACTAAAAGTATCAACAGTGTTGATGCTCTCTTGGAAGATCGCCCCTGCTCTGGCTACTGGAAACACCATCGTTCTCAAACCGTCTGAGTTCACTCCCCTCACCGCCTTGCGAATGTGCGAACTTATCAAGGAGGTTGGAATCCCCGATGGTGTTGTCAACATCGTCAACGGATATGGTAACACTGTTGGTGCCGCTATTTCTTCTCACATGAAGATCGACAAGGTTGCCTTCACTGGAAGTACTCTTGTTGGCCGAAAGATCATGGAAGCGGCTGCCAAATCTAATTTGAAGACCGTCACTCTCGAATTGGGAGGTAAAAGTCCAAACATCATCTTCGACGATGCGGATCTTGAGCAGGCCATCAACTGGTCTGTCCACGGCATCTTGTGCGTTTTTTCACCCTTCTGCTTATCAACGATGGATTACTGAATTAGCATCAGCTGGAATCATGGTCAGGCATGCTGTGCAGGATCCCGCATCTTCGTACAAGCTGGTATCTACGATGCCTTCTTGAAAGGATTCACCGAGCGAGCCAAGGCCATTAAAGTTGGCGATCCTTTCGGCGTCGGTATTAACCAAGGTCCTCAAGTCTCCGAGATCCAATATGATGTACGTTCAGTTGAAACCAATTTGTTTCTCCTGCTTACGCCTTTATTGGCAGCGTATCATGGGGTACATCAACTCTGGAAAAGAGCAAGGTGCGACTGTCCACCTAGGAGGTGACAGACACGGAACAGAAGGCTACTTCATCAACCCAACTATCTTCACCGATACCAAGCCAGACATGAAAATTGTGCAGGAGGAGATCTTTGGACCCGTCGGAGTTATAATCAAGTTTGAGGATGAAGAAGGTGAGCATAAAAATACGTGATATTGCTCTGTTTATTCATATTGTTCTCGAAAACAGATGTCATTCGTCAAGCCAACGATACTGTCTATGGACTTGCCTCCGCTGTCTTCACTCAAAATATCAACCGCGCCATCGAGACAGCGCACAAGCTGCAAGCTGGAACTGCATGGGTATGTATTGCATTATTTCATGTATAATGACCTCCTTATACCGTGGTGTAGATCAACTGTGCGAACCAACTGCACCCTCAAGTACCGTTCGGAGGATACAAACAATCCGGTATTGGGCGCGAGTTAGGAGAGTATGCCCTCACCAAGTATGCATCACCCCACTTCTCGTGATACTGCTTGAACCAGTGCACTTACCATTTTCTTTAGCTACACCAACGTCAAGGCTGTGCATGTCAATCTCGGTTACCGTCTCTCATAGGCTTGCACTTTTCACTCTCCTACACACGACATGCTGCTTGTTGGGCTACAGTGTTACAACAGAATACTGAAGTTGAAATTTGTACGATATCTTGTAAAATACCACAATTCAAAATGTTTTCCAACTTCTTGCCAACTTCAGTGAATTCGAGGCGACGTGGCGCGAACTAAATCAATTCCCAAAGCAATGAATGCTTGATTGTGGCAATTCATTCGGTTGAAGACTTCCCTGAGTAGGTTCAAGCTTCGGAGACTCTGGTGGGTGATGACACCGTGTTGACTGTATTTGAACGGAAGGCTATTGGCTGCGAAACATAGTTGGTGTCTTCAGAGTTGTCCACTAAAGCGCGCAGTCCGATTTTGGTGTTTCTAAATATTCTGCATCCCATGAGATTCATGAGTGCAATGTTTGGGAAAACAAGACCCGCGCTAAAGGTATGAGGGGATCCTTCGACGTAGTATAGCGTCGTAGAAAGAAAGGAAAGCGTTACCGTACTCCTGTTGAATTTCGTGAATTTCTCATTGGAATTCTATACTGTTGGACTACTCACAAAAAATATACTTGGCCGTCTTTGAGAAGAGCTCTTGAGAGGGCGGGTAAGTAGCGTCCAAGTACAAGAGTGCTCAAACTTTTCCTGAGGTCGGAGTTGTCGTGTTCCGACATTCGCACAAGACGCCAGGTAATTGCAGCAAACGTTAGGGTGTCGTTGATCATAGGGATTGTAGACATAGCGGTTATGAGCGGGAAAAGGTCGATTGGGCCTGATATACAGTACCCATGGTTAACAAAACCTCCATTTTCACCCCTCATCTCCGATTTAGACCGCGTTCCGACTATGCATCCCACGACGATTGCTATCCACGACATGAAGAAAAATGCGATAACGTACGGTTTATCGGCGTATATTCCCCGGAGCCTTAGGAAGAAAAGCAATGTCGTCGATGAGAGGGAGGCGGCCATCATCCAGGAAAGAACCTCGGTCATCCTCGAACAATTCTCCATAGATTGTGCTGCCAAATTAAATGATACATAACTAGTCAGGCGATTCACCTATCGCCAAATAGGATAGACAAGGACATACTACTGAGAATAGAGACCAATACAAAGGCGACTAGTGACGCAAATCTTGAAGTAACACAGATTCAGTGCTATTTTTCCTACAAAACCATGAGGCTCAATTTGCAAACTCACCTGGACACAAAGTAGACGACTATCGTCGTCGAGACTGAAAAGTTACAAAGAATGTAGAAGTCGAGTGCTATATTACTCAGAATATCCCAAATAATAGCCTAAAATCAGTAATTCAATTATGTTCCCCTTGCGAAGGGCGACCAGGACGGTGACCAGGACGTACGGACAATGACCCCACTGCGACGAACGCAAGAGTTGCTGCCTGGGATCCTAGCATTGGACCCACTTCGGAGTTGTATAACTCTGCAGATTTGTGGTTACTCATTGCGAAGAGGACGCGAACTTAACGTAGGTCTGAAAAGTACTTATACATTTCTTATGGGAAGCCGGCTAGTATACGGATGCAAAGATAGAAAAAACTTACGTACTACTTAATTCAATGTCATGACTCAGACTCCATCAGTTCATGTTTTATACCATATGGACGATAGCACAACTTGTAACATTACAAGTCAACCAGTTTGTTGTAACTAACCTTGACTAACCAACTGGCGATCAACCAGACATACCAATTTCCCCGCGAGTGTGTACTTCAAAGTTGATGTACTGGCAAGGGCGGTTGTTTGGGACACAGGTCCAAGAGAACGTTGTCAAGGGATGGTAATGAAACGTCGGACTATTATCTGTATAAAAAGTGTCAAATCTTCATGTTGAAACTGATTCGCAAAGCGACTGAGGCTTCACCTTGAAAAGTTGATATGAAAATGCAATGTGCAAGATCCCTGTGCTCATGTTATTGGGCGAGGTACATCAACATCTAATACAGAAACAACAAGAAAAAGAAGATGCTAAGGACTGCACGTCGTACACTGTTGATTCTTTCCTCCATAATTGGGGCATCGTTGAGTCGACCAGCGAACCAATCAAACCGTTTCATCACAAGAGTGTATTCCCCACGCAAAAACAACCCCCGCAGGCGCCCTATTTCACTAAACATCCGTATAAACGTGCTTTCAATAACTGAAAGCCTCCATAGCAATGATCCCCTGCGGATGCTAATGTCCAAAGATGCGGTCCGTTCCGGGTGTTTCCACATATGTCTATAATAGTCATCCAGAGTGTTCGCGAGGATGACGCAGAGGAACAACTCGCAAAAAGAAATCATCAAGTTAAACTGAAGCAAGACCGAGGAGGCGGCACATCCACAAACGCAGAACAACAGCATTTCAGCACTGTTTGGTGCATAGTCGATGTAAACATTTTCTGGAAAGCCTTGAATAAGACCACCGTCACCTACGGACCAGTGGTAGAAGCGCCAATATGACCTTGTTCCGTGATTCCACCACGGATGGATTACCTGGACATCCGGAGCTGCAATAAATCCCTTTCCTTTGTTAGAAAGAGAAGATTGCCTCTTCAGACGGCAGAAATCTATATCTTCCCCTCCCCCAGTTTTAGGATACTTCAAATCAAAATTAATGGAGTCATCAACGCGTCGCGTGATGAGATTGGCAGTAACACCCCAAGGGACATCGTCAGTCAGGTTGCTGTCTCCTGCTATACCCCAGAAATAAGTCACGCCGGCGAGATGTACAGCAGCAGTGAATACAGTATCGGCTACTGGGAACATAGATTTCCCAACAAAACCAATGGCTCTGGGCTCAGAACGAATTGCTTTCTCAGCCTGCTCCAGAAGGTCTTGCCTAGGGACCACATCATCGTCCAGGAAGTGAATCCAATCAGCTGCCGACTCTTCCATTCCCCTGTTTCGTGAGGCAGATGCCCCTAAGTTCTTCCGGTTAACTCTAATGCGTACGTCGGGACGGCTTGAATACTTTGATTCAAGTTGAGAAATATTGGGGGAAAGCGGGTCGTCGATGATAATAATGAACATAACGCAAGCGGTGGTAGTTGGCTTGAGGGACAGAATCCGGTCAAGGATTGAGATGTCAACCCTATAGCATGGAATAACGACATCAATGGTCACCATCCTATTGGGATTGCATGCTTGATCATGAAGCCAGTTATGAGCAACGGAAACCGCCTGATCAAGAGGGCCGAACTTCCATTTCTGAGCGTGCGCCTTGGAGTATCGAGCATCATTTTCACCTCCAACACCATTGGAAATCCTTGATGTGAACATTCTGGACGAGTTCCACCGTCTGTATAGCTGGAACAGAAATGGGTCACCATCTTGATTGACAAAGATTTCCGGTACCACTTCGCCGAAGATGTCCATGTGGGTTCTATGAACGATTGGAAAAGTAGGCATACCAGGAAATGATATATCAGTGAAAGCAACACAACCAAATCCGTATGGCACCAAAAGCTCATTCGCCAAATCAGAGAACTCTGTATAGGCTTTTCTCATCCATCCCTCATCATGAAGAATGATGTCGTCTCCCATAAGGACCAAGTAGTCACACCCATCTACCCAGGCCTTCTTGGCACATTTTCTCCAAAGCGCACATACGTGGCCTCGGGGGAGGTCGCAGTAGATAGAGGTGATGTTGAATACGCCTTCGTCGCGTAAAACGGCTTGAGCCTTGCCTTCATGGCGACCATGAGGAAGAAGAAACTCGTCATCTGCATCGATTGCGAGATATACAGCAAAGCGAAACGTGACTCCCTCATAGGTGTCTCGAGTATCCCTCCAGGTTGTATTAACAAGGGACTTTGCAAATCGCCTCAAGTTCAAGAGGCAATCCATCGCATTTGCAGTGCCTCGAGATGTTATAGGAAGTAGAATGGCGAATGTGATTTTCTGGGGTCGAAGATGAATCACTTTACTGACCAAAAATTTTTCGTCAATACCGGATCCCGCTTCTAATTGATTAAGCTGGCGTGTCATCCATTCGCAAGTCTTTTGCATGCCTTCCAATAGTTTGATTTTAGGTTCCCAATCAAGGACTTCCTTTACCCTCTCGTTGTTCGAATTTCTCGATATGACACCAACGGGCTTGTCAAGATGATATGAAAAGGAGACCTGTTTGGGGTCTAATCCGACACATTCGAGGGCCATATTTGCCAGGTCCTGGATGGTAACGGATCTGTCCGAACCAATGTTGATAGGGCCAGGATTGTGCCTAGATTGCAGAAGTGCCATGATTCCATCGACAGCATCAAGAACATACAGAAAGCTTCGGCGTTGATATCCATCTCCCCATACCTCGAACGTGGTATTGGCAGATAATCCAACGCGCTTCAATGCCAGAGCTTTTCGAAGCATGGCAGCTGGCGCTTTCTCCCTGCCATCCTTCCAGGAACCGCCGGGACCAAAAATATTGTGAAACCGGGCAATTCGAATGTCCATTTTAGTTGCAAACTGTTCCAGCAGCATGATATTTTCGGAGTGTAACTTCTCGAGCCCATATAGACCTTGAGGCGAAGGTGGGGAACATTGAGTCCATACTGCGGTTTCGCGCAGAGAAACGTCTCCAGTTTGGTCACTCTGCAAATCCTGGGGATACACACAGGCCGATGATGCATATAATAGCTGTTTGACACCGGCGTCTAAAGAGGCTTGAAGTATGTTTATCGTCATCATATGGTTCTCCTGATAGATAAGGAAATCATTGTCATCGTGGATTGTTCCCATGCCACCCATGTTGGCAGCGAGGTGGATAACGACGTCGACCCCCTCTAGAGCTTGTTCGCAAAAGGACATATCGAGCAGATTGCCCTTGAGAAACTCGTGGCAAATTGGACCTTCTATCGCTGACGTAGGTGCTATGTCCACGATTCGAACCGTAACCTCGCCGGCAGCGAACATGCGACGTGCAATGTGGGATCCCTAGGAAATATTTCAGTACAGTTGGCTCGAACCTCAATAAACAAAGTACCCACTATAAATCCATGGCCACCTGTGATCAAGTAGCGCCTTTTTGAAGCTTGTGGTTGGGGGAGGAGATTATCCATGACTGGTATGTTGAGTGGGCGAGTCGATGGAAGAACCCTTGTTATATACGTGGGCTGGACCTGTTCACAGCATTTGCGAGTAGCGAGATAATGACAATTAAATTGGTCAATAAGTACAGCTGAACCATATGAAGGCATTCGACAACCCCACAGTATTCCTGTACAACTCTAAAGACGATTCCTGGCACCTTAGCATTACATTGTTAGCAGAAAGCTCTTGCATGTCCAGTACGGTATGAGCAACATATTGGCAAACTTACGTAGCATTCCGTGGATAATGACTTATAGCCGCGTATCTATCCATCCACTTCTGGGCGTCAAAGGGGATTCAGAAAATTGTTTTCCATTCCAGCAGACCATTACGGATGCAAGGTAACTTTAGCGCCTGGAATTGCGGAGATAAAGAGACAAAGGTGTCAAAGAGGTGTATATCTACCCACAGAAAGGCAGAATCTCTTGTTCACCGCGGTTCATCGCTCTTATTGAACTTCAGTCTAGAAGTCCATGGCTACATTTGACGTTTACCGTGTGAGATAACGGTCCCACAAAGGATATGCAAAGACAACTTACGGACTTGTCAGAGAGAGAGTTCGTCGATAAGCGCACCTCCGGCTACATCGAGGCTCTGACTTCCAGTATGATTTTTGAATCTTAATCTGAATAACGAGTATGTGGGCAGGAAATATATCCTAAAGCAGGCTTCTTCCCGTTTCCAGGGCTTATCGAGACGATATGACGGCCTTAGAATGAGAGAATGAGCTGAAAGGGAAGCACGTTCATCATGGTTGCGAATAAGGGAATGTGGGAATGGAACGATCAGGTTACCAAATTCAAAGTGAGAATATCCTATAAAAACAACAGTCGAATAGTTGACCTACCAGCCAAGATCTGTTCCAGTCTCGTCTATCTCATGTCTTTGATTCCCAACACCACCGTATACCAATTCACGCCAACCCAGGATTGGTTCTCACACAACATACAGAGCTGGACCGATCTGTTTCCCTTAATACGCTCCGACAAGCCCCGTGTCCTCGAAGTTGGTTCTTGGGAGGGAAGATCGGCAGTGTTTCTCCTCAATAATGTCTGCAAAAGTGGAGGAGAAATCGTATGCATTGATCACTTTGACCTTCTCCGAACCTCCGCTGGCCAGCAGCGATACGCAAAAATCAAACATAACCTCGAGGTGACAGGAAAAAGACATCGGATCCTCCCCCAATTCAGCATTCCAGGTCTTATGAGCCTCTTATCGGAAGAGTTAGGATCCAAAAACCCTGGTTTTGACTGGATTTACATAGATGGATCGCACCGAGCGGACGACACCATGCTTGATGGGGAGTTGGCGTGGCGCCTAGCGAGGAAAGACGCGATTATCATCTTCGACGATTATCACTGGAACAAGGAACCTGAGGGGAGTATTCATCACCCTAAGAGGGGAATTGATGCATTTTTGGCCCTTCACCATGGAGAGTATGAACGTCTGACAGATGACGAGCATTATCAAGTTGTTGTCCGAAAAGTGGCCGAAATGCGATTGGGTTTCCTACTGGAAGGCAATCATCCAGTAGACGAAGTGATGGAGTACGAAATCAATATAGCGCTCGCCGTCAACTCTGGATATGCCATAGGCGCTGCTGTATCAATTCTCAGTGTTGTTGAGAGGACCCCAGGACGGATTACACTGTTCGTTATTGATTGCGGACTGGTTAGGACAGATAAGGACAGGTTCCTGGACATCATTTCAGCTCAGGGGGATAGAGTAACGTTGCAATTTTTGGAGCTACCTGACGATGGTCTTGCAAAGGCAATGGGGCCGGTATGGGCGAAGATTGACATGTTGGGCATCCTTCCCGTCGAACGCGTGCTCTACCTAGACGCTGACATCCTTGTGCGCGAAAGTGTCCGCGCCCTCTGGAATACAGACCTGAAAGGAAAGACGATAGCTGCCGCCCCTGACGTGGGGTATCCTATGGGTCACGATAAAGACAAAAGACGGCCGTACTTTAATGCGGGAGTCATTCTCGTCGATTTATCGCGCGCACGACAAAATTCTACTGCTTTGACACAACTTGCAAAGTCAATGAAAAACGCTAAACACCTTGACCAGGATGCTCTGAATTTGCATTTTCAAAACGACTGGCTTTCTTTGGATCTGAAATGGAATGCCCAGGGATTAGGGACCTATGCGCAATATCCATCGGATGATCGGAATGCACTTGACCTTAATCCAATGAAAGAAGATCCGCACATTGTTCATTTCACCGGACCTGTCCACCCCACGCTGATTGAAATTCTGAATCCGTACGTACAACCTCCGACAGCAAAGCCCTGGGGATATGTGGGATCGCCTGGTCATCCATTCGAGAGCGAGTGGTGGATTTCTTTGGAGAAAACGTCCTGGAAAGTAGTTAGGACTTCAGCAGATTGGGAAGCCAGGAATGAAGACATGAAGAACCGGGCTATCGAGGCGGCGACTCGGGATTTTTTGGAGGTGTTGGCAAGGACAAACAACATGAAAAAATAATTGTAAAATCGTAACGGGTGATCCAATTTAGAGCGGAGATTCAAGTTCCCGATGGCCGGGATGCCGGGACGGACTTGTGTGCATAAAGCATCGCCGGTGGAGATAGGGCCTTACTGTAAATCTTTGTATGACTTTACCGCCAAAATATAGTTGATAATTATTGTAAACTCAGGGAACAAACGAAGCCTTTCTTAGTTAGAGTGACACAGCTTAAATATGTGTTAATTACAGTGCAGCCTCAGCCACTCGGGGTTTCTGATTGATGAACATAGTCCTAAGCCGCGTCTTTTGATGAGGCCATTCAAACAGAGGCCCAAGCTTCACAAAAGTAGAATATTGACAGTGGTACCTTTTTGTTTCATATCAAGGCCAACGGGCTCCCACGAGGGTACGGTCATGAAAACACAAGCAAGATACTGACGCATGGCATGTATTGGCATAGAGAAATAAACAGTTACATGATTCCACCTAACGAATATATGTCTAGGCTGTAATATAGCCTTAATACACAACAGGGGCACGCCTGAATGCTGATGTGGTGCTTCACCGTGGATTCACCCATCCTATGCAAATTCCATGGGCTGGGAGGCCTCTCGATCCGGAGAGGGATCTGAGAGTTTATAAAGTCGAAGCTTTGTGTGTCGAAAGAGTCTACATCCCATCATGTTCATGAACGCAATATTCGGATATACAAATGATGCTCTAACTGAGGAAGAGATGGGCAATGATGCATAGAAGATAATGGTAGAAACAATGGACAGTGTAACAGTACTCCTGTATACATATAACAATCAGAGTTAGCTCCAAATTCTGAGCAATGTCACAGAATCTTACAGGAAATAGACCTGACCGTCCTTTAGCAACGCTCGAGAGAAAGCAGGAAGGTAATGCCCTAAGATCATAACCCTAAACCCATTGCTAAGGTTAAACTTGACGTGCGCGTTTTGCATCAACCTGTATGTCATTGCGGCGAAAACCAAAGTGTCATTGACCATAGGGATCGTGGTCATAGAAGTTACTAATGAGATAAAATTCAAATCCGCCCCTTCAACGCAATATGTGCCGGGTGCTTGGATTTTTTGAATTTTCTTTCCCCCATTTTGAGTTTCGAATATACATCCCGCAACGACAGCCAGCCATAGAAAAAAGTAGAACGTGACCACGTATTTTCTATTAGGGTATACTGCCCGAACCCGCAAAAAAAATAACAAAGCCGTGGAAGAAATCGACACAGCCGCCATCCATGACACAATGTATAGCATCTGATGACAATCGGGGCTGTGCTGAGCTGATAACGGCAGAATGGAGTGGTGTCATGTCGGAATTGCTTTAAATTGGGGAGTACGTACTGTTAACAATTGCAAAAAGGATAAAGGTCACAAGAGTCGAAATCCTTTTGAATTGGTGCCGATGTAAGCTGTAGGCTTGACCCATAAGCTATTCTTCAATCACCTGGATAAAATGTAAACAAATGTAGCCACTGCTATAGGATAATCGTGTACGATGTGGTAGTCGGCATTGATGTTGCTGACGATATCCCACACAAGAGCCTTAAGGAGTCGTCTAGATGAACATCAATTGGCTTGATACGCAAAGATGGCTTGCATACCCCTAGCAAACCAACCACAAAAAGAGCCAAGTTAGCAGACGGTGTTCCTAATTGCGGAAACGGTATATCCGTTAAAAACACTACATCGGATGTTAGAATATCTGAGCTATGAAGGGAATTCATTGAGACGAAATTTGGGCGAAGGGAATGAATAGAAATGGCCGAGGAACTGAGTCAAGTCCATTAAAGGCTTTTAAGTACCAAGTGAGTATCAAAAAGATCATCAAGTTTTATACCGTCTATGCTTCGGATATCAGTTACGTGTGATGGTAGCGAGACCTGCCAATGAAGACGTCTAAAGTTTGTAACCACCATGTAGCCCCTAATCGCGCTCGTTTGAATTTGCAAGAGAATCAAAGCGTGTCTCTCAACATGTGCACTAGGAATATGTCGCAAATTTCTCAGTAAGTAGAGTATATCGAAGCTAGTATATTCAAAGTAATATACGATGAGTTTACGAGGTCATGGGATATGAACACCACTTGGGTGGCAGATGGGCGCTGATATCCATGGGTGTGATTGACACATCGACTTATTATTAAACTTGATTTCTCTTTTACGTATATTTTGAGGTGGACTCTACTATACTGCCTTCAAGCTCACACATCATTTAAGTCGTATCTGGAAATCCCGGAGGCTAGTTGTACGGGTCTTACGAGGTGATGCAGCCTGAGACTGAATCATTAAGAACGATCAAGTTTTCCGAGGTACTAATTTAAAAATAATCACTTTACTAGGTTTGGGGACAACCACTAGAACTTCTCAGTGCTTATCAGAGGAAAACAGGGTTCATTTCCGAATGGCAGAAGACCAGAAAATTGTAACATGATTTTCTTAGGGTCATCAACATTACCTCAGTTGACAGTGTTAATTGCATTCATATAGACACCAATCACTGGTACTAATGATAACATAGATTGATACAACAGTATATAGAACACGTTCAATCTCTTCGTGACATATTCTCCAGAGCATTTCCCTATCATCTGCTAATTTCCGATATTGATGTGCACCCCTTTAACTTGAGTATATCTAGAATGACGCCAATACAAATGAATTAGAATAACATTAATCACAAAACATGCACACTATACAAATGACGTACGTTTCAAGAGCATATTCTCCTAGTTCTCTACCAATGCCAGATTGTTTGTATCCCCCGAACGGCACGCAAACCTCCGTGTCTTGCGCGCAGTTTACCTGTACAATTGCGTCAGACATATGACTTGGACTTGTTCAGTGAGTTGAACATACCCAAGCGCTACCTGCCTCGAGAGCATGAGCTACCCTAATGGCGCGACTGATATTTTGGCTGAAAACATGGCAGCCTAGACCATAGACAGTGTCGTTGGCAATCTCGATAGCCTCCTCTTCGGTTTTGAATTTAATTATTACCGCAACCGGTCCGAAGATCTCTTCTCGAACAATTTTCATCTGAGGAGTGGTTTCTGTGAAGAGGGTTGGTTTGATGAAGTAGCCTTGATCGCCGTGCCGCTCTCCTCCAATAATGACATTGGCGCCTTCTTGTTTTCCGGATTCAATGTAATTCATAACGCGCTAGGTCGAGGATATTTAGGTGTGGATGATATGGTGCAGAGATCTATCTCACATCAAATTGAACTTTGGAGACTTGTGGACCATGAAGAGTCCCTGGAGTGAAAGGGTCTCCTGTTCCCTCTGAAAGCTTTTTCGCAACATCCTTAAAGCTTTCTATGAACTTATCATATATGCCTTCCTGTACTAGAATTCTGGAACCAGCTGTACAAGATTGCCCTATCGTAGCATTTATCGTTAATTTTCACTTTGTGCGACCGTCTATTTGAGAGGTACGTACCCATATTGAAGCTATCAATTTGCGTTGCGTGAAAAGTAAAACCCATTAGACGCGTCGGATTCCACGGGGGAAATTCGAGTGTAGGAAATGCTTACAAGATGCCACTGGATGCCCACTTGATAGCCAAGTCAAGGTCTGCATCGTCGAAGATGACTGTGGGACTCTTCCCTCCTAATTCCAATGTGACAACTTTCAAATTAGTTTCAGCCGATGCCTTCAATATTTTCCTCCCAGTAAGAGTGCTTCCCGTGAATGCAACCTTTTCAATAAGGGGATGCTCGCTAATTGCCTGTCCAACAGTGTGTCCTGAGAGTTATGAAGTAATTAGTTCTTCTGCCATTTCACATCCGTTGGAGACTGAGTGTGAATGCATCGCTTACCATATCCATTCACAATGTTGACTACTCCTGGAGGGAAGCCGGCCTCATTTATGAGGTCGCACAGTCTAAGAGCAGTGAGAGGCGTGACCTCAGAAGGCTTCAAAACTATCGTATTTCCAGTGGCGAGGGCAGGGCCGATTTTCCACGAGAGCATAGCCTAAAATAGTTGTTGGGAAGTCGGACGATGCGAGCGGATTAATGTTCACATACCATAGGGAAGTTCCAAGGAATAATTTGACCCTGGAATGCAGTACTGCTTTGTGCCCGATCGCGGAAATATCAAATTAACTAGACTCACGACGACGCCATAAGGCTCGTGTCTTGAATATGCGAGCTTGGTTTCTTTGGTCTAATTGACTTGTAAAGTCCGTCATTGGTAAGGTTTTGTAATGGCTCACCTCAATAACCTTGCCCTGATTTTTATCCGCCCAGCCTGCGTAATACCTCAGGACTCGAATCGTGGACCCAATGTCAGATAGCTTTGAGTACATATAGACCTTTCCTATGTGATATAATAGATTGTATCAAATTCATACCACAGTGTATGGCTGTACGCACCAGTGTTAAGACTCTCCAAAGCTGCGAATTCATCAATGTTCTTCTCCAACAAATCTGCAAGCTTGTTAAGGAGCTTTCCCCTTTCCGCTCCGGGGCATCTAAAACCCCAAGAGGTTTTGTATGCCTGAAGGATGAGATTGTCACTCAGTCTACCCTGTTAATTTCCATGATCTTACTCGCCTTCTTAGCAATATCAACAGCGATATCTACATCTGCCTTTGTTCCACCTGCGACAGCGGTGATGACGGCTGCCGTAGCTATATACAACCTAGATGAGATATCACTTTTACACCGAGTTCAGTGGCTGTTTCGTACCTGGATTAACCACTCTACGCCAGAAATGTCAACGTGTAATCCGGCGCTTGATGAGAGGGAGATAGATCAATATTCTTGCACACTCACTCAATGGTACCACCTTCGACTGGGTCAACCCATTTTCCTCCGATAAATAGTCTGCAGATGGTACCAATTGTTAGTATAAATTTCGTTTGTATGGCCCAGGTCACACACCCCGTATGGATAGTCGACGTCCCCTTGAATGTTGGTGAATCGAAGTGGTGTGTGTACGTGCCCGACATTGTAGAAAGTAGGCGTATTTGTGTAGCAGGGGAAGTCTGATGCTTGGTCTTCGAGGTTGACACTGGGGTGTGAACGCACCAGTAGACTTATTATATATAATCCAGACCAAGATACCTTATCAGTGACGCCTATGTGATATGTAAAATGCTTTAAATATGAATATTTCGTCAGAGCTGGCGACTTCTTGCTCACAGTACTGCTCAGCTTATTTAATAAATAGCTTCCTTTCCCTCTGGTTATTTATACCGTCATATAGACTGCGCTCAGGTTGCTATGTTTAGTGGACTAGAGACGCAAGAAATAGAATAATGATAGTTCCAGCCGCCCTTTTGACACGCTTCAATGGGCGCCATGTAAGCGCCAAGCAGATATGTATCTTCGTAATTAAGTATGCGGAGCGAAGATGTTTTTCCAGATAAGAGACTTCAGAGCAGCATTTAAATCTCACTAAAGCTCCACATAGAACGAATATTATTGGAGTTGAGAACACTCGGCGCAGCGCTACCAAGTTGGATAGGGGCCGGCTATCTGGGCTTATCCGGCCGGTTAGTCTTGTCAACCGTTGATTCTGAGGTTTTCCTTGGGCTTTCCAATAACTGAAGAGAAAACGTACGAGTTAAGAAATAGACATTCGTAAAATTCAGAATACTAGTCTGGTAAATTACTGTAATTCATAGACAGGCATCGATTTAGCATTGATTAGCCATTATTCTTGAGTGCTATCGATTTTAAACTGTTTGTATACCAACGGGGTCAGTGTTCACGCTGACTATATTTAATCTCTGCGGATTCACAACGTCTACTACGTCACACTGACCTCACAGAAATCAATGCAGAAATAGTATTTACACCTCCATCGAATAAGTGATTTGCGTGGCGCAGACTCATAGCCCAGTCTGAGAACCATGTAAGGGTCATGTTCTTCATTAAATACTCGCGTTTTTATCACGTTTTGGATTGTCCAGACCTTCAATACCATGCGCAACTAATTTTACAGTGTACACGAAATAGGGGTCTTATGCAACGCGGCTCTACTGAAAGTAACATCGGTACACCGAAGCTTCATGCATCTTTCTTGTGGCGCCGCGTTCCCCATTTGAATTTCAAGTCTTGCTGGGAAGGGGCTCCTAGATTTATGGGGAATCCACTCAAATTGCCACAGCTGTGGTATTACTCAGGAGAAAAATCCTTTACAGGTCATAATTAGGGCGACCTCACCGCTTTGCAGATCATTTCTTTTTATACTTCTAAAGTGCTCAATGCTCTGTGCCACTGACAATTGAAGGGTGATGGTTTGATTCAGAGTCATCTGCTTTGCTGACTGAACTCCAAAATTTTAGCACCATATGTGACCAAAGTTAGACTGACATTATGCGCGACAGAGCTCCAGGAAGTATTCCTTGCCAGTCCTCTAGATTAACGAAAAACGTCGAGTATGTGTGGCGCATCTGGCGGGATCGGAGCGATTACACGAAAAGTGATATTTACAGATGTAGCATGCGGCTAGAGGTTATTTGCTGTTAAAGATTTGAAAGGAACCTTGCGCAGAACTCATGCGAAGCACCAGGTTCTGCGCTTCTTGCTCGGTGGCTCTGTCAGCAACCGAGCTTCGCGGCTGGCTGGCCTCACTGACCTCACTACATTACTTCGCGTTGTGTAGTCCCCGTTGAAAGACTACCGTTTCTGTATCCTCATACACGTACTAGTTACTGACATTCGCAGGTGCATAAAACTTAAATTCTTCAAACTGCATTCTTCCCTAATATTCGACGAGGCGTGGTATACCATGAGATAGATCACAGCATCGTCATTCAATGTATTGCTCAATAATTAATACACGTAAGACTTCATTCCCAAGCCTCGTGCTGTTTTAAGATTAGGTGAACAAAATATTCAAATTTTTCGAAAGGAATCAGAAGGGAGTTTCGAACATTCTACGTAACCACTTCACTGCTTGTCAAGAGGCCGTCGGAGGATGACAAACACACGGAGAGTCATCAACAATAGATGAACATTGGGTTGTAGCCGGCGGGCTGATCTTCTACATTCAGGAAAAGATCCCCATTTCTCCTTCTGAGGAATGTCTCTCCCGCGAACACTAATCCTGGGAAGAAATTCTGATTTTGATTCAAGCGTAGCTTTCAAACTCAGGTGCCCCGAATCTGAATCTACGAATTTAAAACTGTCCGGATGCTTATTTTCGGGCCCTTGATTAATTCCGAGGAGGATACTATGGTTTGGGTCTCAATGATCACGTTTTTTTGTATACTCAGGCACCTTGGTATACAAACCTCGAAGTACGGGGTAGAAACAGTAAGAAGCTTAATTTCTCTGTGACATCACAATAGACTGATGCCTTGCACTCATATCTGACAATATGACCAAGGCAATGTGACATCTCAGAGACCTGAATCAACTAGAGTATACGCTGGTACACCGGTAACCCGGTGAATAAGCTAGATTTTAGGCGACACATCCTTTGGGGACGTCCAAATGTTAACGTTGGCTTTTAGAATCGTGAAGGCTCTCTTACCAGGCGTTTAGTGACGAACGTGATTTATATAGCCCTTAGATGCGAGTTATGGCCACAATTAAACTCCTGGCATGTGGCATTTCCATCACGCTCGGCCTTCGACGATTGAATATCGAGGTTGAGCTTGCTATTTATTGTTTGATTGCCAGCTACTCGGCCTGAAGAGGGGGGAATGGGCGCCACCCAGTACGCAAGGAGCAGTTTGGGCAACACATTACCGACGCTCTGGATATGCACATGTATATTGAAGAGAAGAAACGTCTCTCCAGTCATGCTCATTTCTCTTGAGTAGGTGACGTGCAATATGACGGCCAACACTGGCATTCAGGTCGTATTCGTGATTTAGTATATGATTCCGTATTGCAAATAAAAATCGTGCCTGATTTTTGAGTGCGCAATACATATTCCTCATATTTTGAGATGGGCTAAAACTTGGAAATCTCTAACCAAGTTTATCGCACCTAGGTTATGGAATTTTTTTCAAGTAAGAATAAATTTACACGGAGAATAAATAGACGGCGATTGCCGTTAGGTACAGTCTAATTCGCTGAGGCCAAAAACCGTTTCAAAGAATATAAACTCTTGATAAGTCAGACTTAAAGACTCATATAAAATCTTTTAATTGGAAACAGAACAATTATACTCCATTGACGTAGAGTCAGGGGGTAAACTCACCTTCAGCGATATCTCAACAATATCGCAATTCAAACTCAGAGCGGATATCGCCGAAAACCTTCGTGCACACTTGTCCCTGATTGCCTCTTATAAAAATCCCATATGCGCATGGAAGAGAAAAATTCAACCAAATGATGTACTATTTTAGTTTTTTTCTTTTATTCTTCGTACCTGATTAATTGCTGGCTAAGCAGAATCGAACTCCGGGACCTCTCAGGCGTCAGGCCATAAGTGTCACTAATTTGTCACTCGTTACTCATGGATAAATTATGTATTTAATCACCGCCAGATTCCTGAGCGTATTATTACCAAAATAAAAAATGATAGTAAACAAACAGATCTAGCGTCTTCATATGAAGCGGTGGCAGAGACCCCAGCTGCATGTCAGACTTTGGACAGGTAGAAGCCAATGGTGGTTCTCGACCACATTCCCAGGCATTGAGAACACCAGGGTAAAGGTCCAATAACAATTCAGTAAGCCTCTGTTTAACTTTGATGCAGAAGCTACGCTTTTGGTTCGACCGTAGCATACTACCTTTGACCGTTTAGTAAACACATGGCCAAATGCCACTGTTCGCGGGTAATACAGAAGCTTTTGCAATGACTTTCTTCTTGAATCTAATAAACATGGAATTTAACTGGTGTGCAATGCTGTGCTTACCAGACACTTCAAGGGTAATATAAAAAATGACCCACAATTTCAATGACAAGAAAATTTATGAATTGCTCCCGTTACGGGCCAGAGGAGTAGATATGTGGGTGTGCAGCCCATATTGGATTGTTCACGCTTAAATCGGGCCTGTAGCTCGTTGTGCAATGTGCTTGAAGTACTGTTTGACGCCGCGGACGTTCAATATGGAAGTTAGCCGAAACGATCTCCCGATCGAGTATGTGCCGCTCCGAAATCAGAAATACTGGTAACCTCCCAAATTCGGAGTCAGTCATCAATATCCCTTTCCCCTCTCCTTTAAACCACATCCTTCGGCCAACAACAATTCGTCTGGTATTTTCTAGGGAACCAAAATTCCTTCTCTTGACTTGACGATACGTACGATTTGTAAGCTCACAGCGTCGCCGGGGAGAAAAGAGCTACCAAATCTGATTTATTGTCTACTATCTCCTTTACAAATCAGATCCACACAGTGATACACACGAGAATTTCGATCACCACAAAGGATTTGGATCGGTGCTGCTCACTTGCCCGGAGCCCGGCAGAATCTGGGACATACGCTTTACATCAGAGCTGCCAAAAGTCAATAGGCCCCCACGCACGAGATCTAATTTGAGGGTTCCACCTAAATTTCTCCTCTTCTTTCCTGTTTCGAAAGGGAAATATAACGAACACTTGAATGTCAGGGCACAACGAGGACGAAATCCACCGCCCACTCTCTTACTATCGTCCAAACGACGAACACTCGACGATGTATCCTCATTTTCCTGAAATGGAGCCTCGCCTAGACATAGGCCAATTTCCCACTTCGTCCTCCCATATTCATCCGCACCCGCACCCGCTATTCACCCGCCAGGAGAATATGAACTCCAATCCAAACCCGAACCGCTCTTTAGACCCGCACGTTCTCTCCTCCCATCACACCGTATACCATACACCTACATCTTATTCCAATGCTCAAGACCATATTCATCCTCCTGCTTCGACTCACGCATGGCCTCTTTACGACCATCAGGTTTCACAGGAATATTCCCAACCAAACCATGGTCTCACCTCAGTTTCTTACAACCACAACCCCGCAGGATATCCAAGCACTTCTCCATTTCCGGCTACAAGGCTTTCACCACCTCCACTGCATGTCCAGTTCAAAGGGAGCAGTAGCGTCAGTACCCCGGCAACCGGGCTGAACCACCGTCCAGTCCTCGCAGGTTCACTGGACCCCACGACAGGCATTTTCTATCGAACACCTGAGCACCCAAGGCTACGAACAGCCCAGGCATGCGAGAAATGTCGCACGAGGAAAGCTAAAGTGCGTATTATTACTTCCCTTTCACGCATCCATCAGTGATACTGACCTCATGGCTTTGATTAATAGTGTAGTGGCGAGCATCCGTCTTGCAAGCGATGTCTCACTCGCGGTCTGGCTTGTGAATACGCAAAAGAAGGACGAGTCCGTGGACCCAACAAACCAAAGCCCGGAAAGAACACTGGGAACGTCGTTTCAACCTCTAAGAAGAGCAATTCCATCTCCAACGACAATCCTGCGGACACCTCTTCAGCAAATTTAAACCATTTTCAGGACGCTGCAAAACTACCTCCTCGTCCCCGTGCGGCAAGTGCCCACAGTAATAGCAGTGGGTCTTCAGAACACTTCCCAGATCGCTTGTTAAGCTCCACGGCAGTGCGACACTCACTTGGGACATCTGAAATTGAAGGTTCTATATCTCCTATCTTCCCGAACGATGCAAGAGGAAATAGCGGCCCTGATTACAGGTATACGAGGCGCGATTCGCTTTCTATGAGCGAGCACCGTTCGTCCCGTCCCCGTCCTCCAGATTTGCATCTTGACAGCACATCGAATTTGTTCCGCCTGACTGGGGGGATCGCGGAGAAGCCTTCTGACGCAACGGCGAGAGAGGTGTCTTCTTGCATGGGAGGGCTAGTGGTTTCTTCGTCATTCCAGCGGCAGCCACAGCAGCATGATCACTTGCATCATTATCACTCACCGACCCGGGAAACTCCATTCTCTGGTGACAAAGGAGATCACGTAACCGTAAGTTTCAATTCTTGATCCTTCATCTATATTTCAATGCGCCGCGTAGCAGCATCCATCCCACCACCATGAGTTCGCGCCACAGGTAAATCAGCCGCAGATACTAGAGTTTCAGCGGAGTGGCGTCTATGTGCATAGTCATCGGGATGCAGCGACCTACAATGACACAGGCAACACTGAAATGCTGAACCTCAATAACTCACAAATGGGGGGCGACGTTTCCGAGGAATTTCTATATCCTGCGCAGGCTGAGGCATATGTGTCTGTGTCAGAGCAGAACCAACGTTTCCAGCGGCCGGTTTATGAAAGGAGAGGGAGTAGCAGGGAATGTGAAGGGACTCCCATGTACGTTCCATTTCTGAGGTGATAAACCGACGAATCTAACTTGATGTATAGTTTTTGATTGGATAGGGCAGTCGACGAACCCTTTGTCCTCTCCACCTCTTGGTTCCGCTGAAACTTAACCTCACACTCAAACATTCTTACACATTTTGGTTTTAACATCTCTACGATTCATACTTATATACTTTGGACTGATGTATGGCTGGAGCACGGGAATCGGGACACTGTAGCTATATTTCTTCTTTCCCATAGCCTACTGTATATTTCATTCACATTGTTAGATAGCTTTCTTTAGAGAAACTTATACATGATCGGATCTTTACCTCTAAATGTCCTAGGCCATGAAACAATACGCAGAATATGAAAACCGACGTCAGCGAGCCTAAAGATGATTGTGCAACTAGAATATTACGTGCAGAGTAGGTGCATATATGGGTAGACCGTGAGAACACGATTACCTAGTGGCTGGCGAACTGTGAGAATTGATGTCGGCAGAGATGATACAGAAGCTATCTTTGTATAGCGCCCAAAATTGAAATTAAAGAGAACAAATCTTTTTCACTTAACGTGTCCAGAAGGAAAGCTGGAGGATGATGAAGATGGTTGGAATTTTGGATGTGTCCAACGTTGCAATGTTGAATTTTCAAGAATAGGCGCCGAGTCACTCGCTTGCTGCCCGAACTGGGTTCGATAAATGCAAATGAGCATGTACCGCAGAGCGTATTTTTGATATTCCACATACATATTCAACCATCGTTCGTTCCAATGGAAAAACGTTCAAAATGAGCGGAGCCAAATTACGAGCTGCAACGTCGCGACCAATGTTGTGCAATGGTGCGTATTCGCATCACATGACCTGAACCGTGCGCGCAAACGCGTCTGTATTTAGGACAACCATATATGGCAATTTGATGGCCACGAATCATAGTAATCAAACTTATTTTGTGAGATGTATGTGTCGCAGAATATTACTTCCAGCGTTCTCGTAACACCTATTGATATGTAAAGTGAACCAAAGAGAGCTGTGGGGTGTTTCATCAGAAAGGTGTATCCAGAGGTAGTATCTAGATAGATAACATTTATGACTCAACACCAAAAACGAGTGGTATTTTTACACATAATTAAGGTTACTCTGACGTCGTCATCAAGTAGAACATGGACGGGAAGGAACAAAAGGTTGACTATAAAAGCATAATCCACAGAACGCAGCAGCTGAACAAATAAAATACTTAGCTCTCTACATCGCTCAACACGTACGTTTGACTCTTGAGGCATAATATTATCTAGCAAATGGATATGTATTTTGATAAGTTTAAATGAAATGCTGCCTACTAAACGAGGAGAGACTTCACGTATTTCAAAGCTTCCAGTTTCCTTCCATACATGCCTTCTCGTACTGCAACTTGCTCGTCACTCCATCTTGGTAAAATGCGATCAAGCTCGGGCCTCGCGTCAACAATATCCTCCCTGATCTGAGAAGCGTACTCTTGTTCCACCGGGCACAGAACGTTGTACACAAGATACGAAGACGGATTTTCAGTTTCCTTTCGCAACGTTTCAACAGAGAGAAGCCTCTCTTTTTCGTAGGTCAATCGTCCTTCAGGTGTATCGGGATAAGGGGTTTCTCCTCGCCATGCTAGAGCTAGCCATGTGCTAGCAATATCTGCAATGATGAAGGGGGTATAAACAACTGGAACTCCGATAAAGGCGAGTGAAGGGTTGTAGGCATATAAAATATGTCGATGAAGAGAGGGGACAGTCTGGGGCAGTGTTTCTTCTGACGCAATGGGGGACAGCTTGGGTCCAGATTTGCCGAGGACGTGAACAAAGCTTGGGAGAGGTCGATAACCAGTACCAACAAATACAACATCCAGGTCAGTGATCAGAGTACCGTCAGCCAAAAGGACGTCGAACTTTTCGCTTGTTGGGGTTTCCTTGACAATGTATTTGGACACTGGTGCAACCAACTTGATACGGTCATCGGGCAGGGTCACGAATATCGGCAATGCGGGGCGGCGAATGCTTTGATATACGAAGCCATCAGCAACAGGCGCCAGCTGTGTTGCGATGTCGTTCGAAGAATTGGCGTTTCCAATAACGAGTGCTTTCTGCTCCAAAGTTGAAAATCGCAAAGCTGAAAAGGACAGAAGGGCAACGCACCTTTCCCTCAAATCCCTGTGGCCCACGCCACCATTTTGCGTGCTTGGCTAGACCCCGTCTCTTCAAGTGTTCGAGCCCTTCGGTATCCGGCCATACAGGATTATCATACCAACCAACGGCGACGACAACTGCGTCCCATATTTCGGCCTTTTCCTCTCCTCCTGTGTTCCAATCTCGTGAAATAACCCTCCATCCTTGGCGATTCGGAAGCTCATCAACTCGCAGGACTTCTCTGTTCAGTTTGATTGCACCTGATTTGATGTACGGCGAAGCGAAGTCTTGAAGATATTCATGGGTTTCCTTCAGCGTTGGGAAAGGCTGATGAGGTGAAGAGGGTGGGTCGGGAAATGGATGGCCCGAGAAGCTAAGGAATTCGGGAAGCACATTGCCCACCAGTCCCTGATAAGCCGGTGATGGCCATCGAGGGACATTGCTTGCTGAGTGAGATGGGTCGTCGTAATACCTATCAAGGCGGTTGTACACCTGAGTCAGTACACAAACAGAACAATGTAATTAGCTACTCACCAAACGCCTCCGACGTCATCCCGCCGTTCGAAAAGCTCTACATGTTCGAATTGCCCACGCTCCTTGATGTTGCGGAGAGATACAAGGCCAGTAGGGCCGCCTCCAATGATCAAGACACGTTTAGGATGTACGGGTGTCGACTGTTTTTGATCAATTGCCATTTGTGGTCTAAGATTGTGAGGATTCAAGCTTGACAGAAATGCGATTTACAACGCCGTAGGCTAGAATCTCGACACATTTATAATTGTGGAAGGTACCCCTTACTTGCAAATGCTGAGCTGACGGTCGGCATAACCTTGAGCAAGAACCATCGCTTGGAGATCTAGTATGGTTTATGATTTGAGCAAATCACCGAATTGTGGTCGAGGAGAAAGGCGACTTACTGTTAGGTTGATGACGATGAATGTCGTGATAGACAATAAAAAACGCGCGAGAGGTAAAATAAAATTCTACGGTGATGAATTTAATCACCATATTCGATCATCGTGATGCCTAGATCGAGGCAAACAGAAACGGTCGACCTTGAAGTTCGAGAGATTGCACGGTGAAGGTGGATGGTGTTGGGTAGAAGCAAAAAAGAATACGTCAATCAAGTTTGATAGCACGTTGATTATGGTGGGAAAAGTTATAAATACATTTGTACTAACTACATGATACACAGTACAACGGTAAGGCCGTAAAATTAAATAGCAATGCGCAATGCCTAAAGACCCATATACTTCGCGAACCAAGAAATTGAATCAGTAGGGGCTTTCATTTTACAATGATACTGTCGTCGTAATTGCGATTGCGATGGTAAGAATTGAAATAATGAAGCTAGAACGAAAATATGAAAAGCAAAATATCCAACGAAAAGTTGCAGGGGTATAATCAACATTGAGAGAGACCATGTTCTTACGATTTCAATGTCATTTTACGCAGCATGTCTACCCATGAGTTGCCTTGACTTGGACCAGAATTATGATTTTCGGTTGAAAAATCGAATGAGCCGGGCATATCAAACCTATCTTCTTTCTTCTGGTCGTCGTTTTCTTCACCAGTAGACTCTGGCTCGGCATAAACCATATCGTTTTCAGTATAGACGCTTGAAGTGCGACCCTTGAGTTCAGAGGGAACCTCATCTTGCAATGGTGGCTTGACGTCTTCGTGATTTTCACGTTTTAGCACCTGCTCGGGATGCGGGACTTGATTTGTAGTTTTAGGGGTAGCCGAAGATTCTCTATCCTCCTCCGGTGCGACAACGTGGACGAATTCGTTGGATGCAAAGTCGTCGTTCCCCTGAACTGGTAGCCTATGCTTTGACGGGGAACCAATTTCGTCGTCGGACACATCCTCATCGTTTGCCCAACCACCACTGCTCGTTGTGCTTGATTTGGTGCTTATTCGGCTGCCCAGACGATGCAGAGCACGAGCAGACGTGATGGCTTGACGCCAACGCGCCTTGGGGTCGAAGTGCTCCCGCAATCCAGTGGAGAGGTCGTGTTCCACTGAAGGCTCATGTGTAGTAAGCCACTACGGTAAAACATTAGAACCTTCGATGTCACAATGATAAGGAATAAACCTACAGGATCAGCGAGGGCTTGAGCCGCAGTAGGACGATTAGTGGAATCCGGATTCAGGAGGGACTTGATAAACGCCTTGGCTGCACTAGAGTTAGTGACTGCCACCGAACAGTAGTGTGAGGTGACTGCGGACCTTCAGAAGACACGTTCTTCCAGTACCGGTCATGAAATTCAATTTTGGCAGCGGTTGTTTCCTTGATGAGAACCCGGACATCTTCTGACCTAAATGGTGAATATCCACAAAGAACGACATAGGTGATGATGCTTTGAAAGGTAAGAAGAAGAGATTCGTAAGCGGGGGGCTGATGTGAGGCGAAGTACATACCCAATCGCCCAGATATCGACCGGTTTACCATGGCCTTGCTTCAGAAGAACTTCAGGTGCAACGTATCCGAAACTCCCCGCAAGCGAGTGGAGCTGTTCTTCCGGTGTGTGAAGGTGTTTTGCGCTGGAAAGTATCAAGATTTGTTTATGAATAATAAGATGATGGTAATTACATTCCGAAATCTGCAATAACAATGTCACTCTTTTCGTCTTTCGTCCTGTACAGAATGTTCTCGGGCCTGAGGAGTTGTGAGTACAAATTGTGTAAAATAGAGAATATTGACGTACTTGAGATCCCGATGGACGATGTCATGATCATGAAGGTAATTGACACCGTTGAGAATCGAGCTGTCAATTGGACGATTAGCTCGCGAGAAATTTATGGATTGAAAATGAAACCAACCGGGTTACCGAAACGGCGTCCTGCTCTGTAAACTTGCCCTTTTGGAGAATCCGCTCGAACAACTCCCCTCCCGTGGCGAGTTCAAATGAAAGGTAATACTTAGATCTGGTTTCGAACCACTCATAAAATTTGACCTGTGCATGGTAGCACCATGAATAATGAAGTTTCAGATTGAGACCAACGAGGACTCAACGATGTTTGGATGGTCTAGCCCCTTCAGCACCTCCATCTCTCCCCACACACTAGCTTCGTTCCCCTTGACCTTCTTCTTCGGTATTATCTTCAAGGCAACATCCTTTACAACCCCACTCGGTGTTCTATCGCCCGGCCCTGGAGAAGAAGGCCGAGAACTGCTCTTCTTCGAGGAGCTCACTGATAAGCTCGATGGCGTGGGCATGAGCTCAGCCACCGCCCCACGTTCTGCTGTTGCAACCTGGTCCACAGGGACATACCAAGTGGCCCTCTAGAGGTCGGAATGAGAAATTCCAAAGGAGGAAACAAAGAACCTAATTAGATTCCCAGACCAAACGAAATGAAAGCTTCTTGATGATCGGGCACGTACCACAACTTTCCCAAATGTGCCAGTACCCAGGACTTGGTGCATTTCGTAAGACTTCTTCTTGATAAAGCTTGGAGGTTGCGGAAGCAACGACTCAGATAGATTTTTCATCATCTTGGAGTAAGGGGCCGTAGGGAGACCGCCGGTTGGGATACGTGTTCAATGTCTGGGTTACAGATAGTGTGTTAATATCTTCACAGTTCTAAATTCTTCCGGGGCGGGTTCGTTCGTCGTTGAAAGGAGGTCAAAAGCAATGCCAAGTTGCAATGGGGTGCGGAGTCGTGTATTGTTCATGTCGCGGTTCCAACCCACGATTCAGGTACGGGCAACACGTGCGGAGTAGATAAGATAAGATCGCTACGAGATTAGCGCTGCGCACTGACCGCCTACTGGTGTTCGAATTTTCATTGCAGTCAAAGAGTTGTGCAAAAAACAATAGTAAAAAATAAGAAATGATAGGTGTTTGGGATGGAAGCGCGCGTGATTTGCATGGCGGACTTGTTGGGCGCTTAATGTCCATTTGGAAGTTTACACAAATAAATACCTCGTTCATAGCGGACGATGATATATTTCATCTCTCTGTAGTTTATGCCAATAACCTCTACACATCGGAAATATAAAATACATTTCTTTGACTGCGCAATCAAAGCTATATTTATCGTGACTTGACAACAGAACGACCAGATGTAATGCGGGAAGATGATTATCACACTGGGGTCACCAACGATAAGTAGCTTTGCTTTAAGAGTGCTTAAATCTGTTTCCAAAGTAAGCTAGATTCTCGTATGTTAATGGGATAATGCACATACTCAAGGAACCAGTTAGTATCCGATCCTGCGCATCTTGCACCTCGAGACTCGCAAATCGAAGTCATTGCTTTTAGTTTAGAGGCCTGCATTTTAATAGTTTGTCATCAGATAAGAGCAATAAAGTATGTGCAAGTCATGCGCATACCCATGTAAGTCGGCAATACTCGATGGAATCCTCGCCAGTGTTAGAGAAGAAAGAAGTGCATGTGTTGTAAGTCATGGTAATGTTATTCCCGCCCTAAGTATTTGTCAGAGTTTAGATGATGAAGGAGGTAGTAACGACGCACAGTCACTGTATTGGTGGGACCTGGTACCGAATGATCTTAGTCACAACTCCAGTAGCTAAGCTGAAAAGCCAAACTCACTGCTAGACTGGCTGATAAACAGTAGCGTATCGTAAATGACATGACAATCATTGGGAACAATTTCCTTCCTTCCCGACAAGCATTCAATTTTACCTCGAGTTTATGTTAGCTTGAAGAGGTATACACATGAACGCGTCTTACATTCAGGCATTTCTGAACAGACATTGTCCACGGGCGCTGCACCGTCACGCTGGGCTAAGTCGAAAATGTAAACTGTGCAACTTGAGATGCATTGGGCTATGAATTTACCTATATCCAAAGGCTTTGCACATACAAAGAGCGAGTAGGTGAGAGCAAGAAGAGGAAGTTGAATACGCATCTTTGGGGAAGATGACTGTATGGGGTCTGCCTCCGCACAGGTCCATTATTTATACATCCAACTTTGCTACATGTTAATTACCAGACCTCGGTAAGACGACTTTCTAACACGCTCGCTGTCGCCAGTCATTCATACCTATTTATAATTGAAAGATTATCAAGCTTCATGGAATTCGAGGTGTACTTCTCATGCATTGTATTGACATCTTTATCTTTCTTGACTTATCAAGATGGTATCAGTCTGCTACTGGAATTCTCTCAACGGTAAAGTTGTGGAGAGTTATTGAGTAGCAACACCCCGTAAACAGAATACCCCTGGTATGAAAGCAACATTGCTATCTTGACTGTGAATTCCACAGAGCGATTTCGGAATTGATCCAACGCGTAGCTACTATCTAATTTTAGAAAATAGTGAACGAAGTATTTTTGCTTCGTTTACGATGTGAAAATTATTTAAGTTTACGCAGGCTGCCAAAGCCACTTGGAATTGCTTTACAGATAGTCCTTTCACTGTTCAATCTGACTTTAAAAGTCACTTCATATGTTTTGTCATTATTTTTTCTTTCCAGGAAATTTGTAACAAATTAGTTTGATTTCATCATAAAAAGTGCGGGTAGATTACAAAGCATTGTAAACCCAATAAAATATTTTTTTCTTCGAAATTCTCGCACTGCATTACAACGCTCTTGAAATGTTGTAAGAAAACGGAAATATTGCAGCATGAATAAATTAATTTGAGGTTTACAATATTTCTGGGTATTGCAATTGTAATGCCTTTTGGAGCACACAAAAATCATAATGAAAAATAGATTATTTATTCATAAAAATAGTGCAACTATATAAGACACATTGAACCCGCATGCTAGCGTGCACGGCTCCGGACCCTCAACACCAAAACAGAACCTAAAGCTGACAATTCCTACACTCAATGACACAAAGAAGGTGTGAATGGTGAAGACGCACGGGAAAAGGCAGCTTCAAGCATTCGGAACAGCTGAAGTGGTACGGGCAATGGAGAACCAAAATATATGCATCAAAAAATGAATCAAAAACCAATAAAAAGCGCATATACTTACATGTACATGCTTTCAAGTCTGTATCCAAATGTCTGGTTGTCCGGGACCTTTCACAAGTAATGTTAGTAGTGTAAAGCACACTAAATAGAGACTAAAATACTGACCCTTCATCCAAGTGTTCAAGATAGTTGGTCCTAGGATGTGGTGAGTACTGATGAGCACCGAGTGAGAATCATCTATTACTCACCAAAAAAGTATAATCTACTAACTTGTTTTGGTTAAAGGAAGATGTGTATGATGTTAGTGCGAGGAGGAGACATCAATTTACAAAGATGACTACACGTACCTTGCCCCCATGTATATCCGTGGGCAGAGAATGGTGGTGGTTAGAAAAAAGCAAACAAAGTGGACATGATTTTGCTTGCAATGGGACTTCAAGTGAGTTCAGGCTCCGCTTGATTTGATTTTGAAGCTCCGACATCTGCTGATCTTGTTTGACAAACATCTCTGAGTCCACGTCAAAACCGCTGGCACCTATTTCACATAGCTCGGATAGTTGCATCGATGTGCGACACTTGGACCAAAGGGTCACAATGTGATCATTGAGCAGGCGTACGGTGGACCAAAAATCACCAAGGGTGCGTTGTTTCGTGGTTCTGGGAGAGTGTTTGCTGACGAGGGTTTGGTTTTCGACAGACGGTGTGAAGACAAGTTTGAGAACCTGGGCGCTCGGTACGTCTTCCCACTTTCACTGTTTTCGAGCAGAGCGCTAAGTAGATTTGCTCAGCCTGATTCAAGATGTTGCCTCGAAAACAAATGAAATTGCTGGAGACGGCACGACAACCGCCACTGTTCTTGCGCGTGCCATCTACTCAGAAGATGTCAAGAACGTCGCAGCTGGATGCAACCCCATGGACCTGCGCCGTGGATCCCAGGCTGCCGTCGACCGCGTCGTTTCTTTTCTCTCCGCACACGCCAAAACTATCACAACAACCGCCGAAATCGCACAAGTTGCCACTATCTCTGCGAACGGTGATGCCCACGTTGGAGGATTGATTGCTCAGGCGATGGAAAAGGTCGGAAAGGAGGGTGTCATCACTGTGAAGGAGGGAAAGATGATTGAGGACGAGATTGAGATCACGGAGGGTATGCGCTTTGACTGTGGTTACATTTCACCCTACTTCATCACCAACACCAAGTCCCAACGCGTCGAGTTCGAGAAGCCCTTTATCCTGCTTTCTGAGAAGAAGATTTCCGCCCTACAGGATATCCTCCCTGCCCTCGAGGCCGCGGCGCAGGCCAGCCGCCCACTGATCATCATTGCAGAGGACGTCGACGGCGAGGCTCTTGCTGCCTGCATCCTCAACAAGCTCCGTGGTCAGCTCCAGGTGTGCGCTGTCAAGGCTCCTGGGTTCGGAGACAACCGCAAGAGCATCCTCGGTGACCTTGCCATTCTCACTGGCGGAACTGTGTTCACGGACGAGCTCGATGTCAAGCTCGAGCGTGCGTCAGCGGAGATGCTCGGTTCGACTGGAAGCGTCACTGTCACCAAGGACGACACGATCATTCTCAACGGTGAAGGTGCGAAGGATCAGATTGCTGCACGGTGCGAGCAGATCCGTGCCTTGATTGCGGACCCCACGACGGGCGACTTTGACCGCAGCAAGCTTCAAGAACGTCTCGCGAAGCTGAGCGGAGGTGTAGCTGTCATCAAGGTGGGCGGTGCATCCGAGGTCGAGGTCGGCGAGAAGAAGGACAGGTACGACGACGCGCTCAACACGACCCGCGCTGCTGTCGAGGAGGGTATCCTCCCCGGAGGCGGTGTTGCGCTCCTCAAGGCGTCGTTGCAGCTCGCGACGGCGAGTGCGCAGGCTGCGAGCACGAGCAGCCCTGTGAGTGGAGATGCCCAGCCTATTCGTACGGCCAACTTTGATCAGGAGTTGGGTGTGGGTATTATCAGGCGTGCGCTTACGCAGCCTACGCGTGCGATTCTGAATAAATGCCGGTGAGAAGAGTGCTGTTATCGTTGGTGCTCTTTTGAACCAGGGTGAGTGGTGTTGTACACAATGTACGTCTGGAACTATTCAACATTCCTTGCAGGCCCAACGGGCTACGGCAGCGCAGACAAGCTCTCCTGGGGCTACAACGCCGCCAAGGGCGAGTACGTCGACATGGTGCGCGAGGGTATCGTTGACCCCTTGAAAGTTGTGCGCACGGCGTTGGTGGATGCGAGCGGCGTAGCCAGCTTGCTGTTCACGAGCGAGGCGTGCGTCGTCAATTCTCCGAGGAGGAGAAGGCGGGTGCTGGGGGTATGGGTGGTATGGGCGGCATGGGTGAATTTTAGAGGGGGTTGACAAGGAACGTGCGGCCGTGTGAGTGGACGGTTGAGAAGGATGTTGCAGGAGGGCGCGGGAGTGGCTGGTAGTGTAGGTGTTGGTGGAAATGCAAACGGAAATGGTGGTGCAGGAGGAATCCTTCCGGACCCAAGCGCGATGTTCGATCCATGGCAAGGCGCCGCATCCATATCCACCTCCTCTCCCGCCGCTGGACCATCAGGCCAATGCCAACAACGGCCACACTCCCACCCAACACCCCACCACGCGCATACACACCTGCACGCGCTCAACCACCGTCTTAGCTACGACCATGCATCTGGGGTCATCATGCTCCCCAACAACGGCGCGTGGCTCTCTGACCACTCGCACTCCTCAGACAATGACGACAATGATAATGAGGTAGACCACGGTGTTCAAGGCGCACGTGCAAATGGGCTCGCGCTCTCGGAGTTGATGATCAGTGAAGGTGCTGAAAGTGAGGCAGTGGCAGCAGCAATGGAGGCGGGCGAGGGTGTGCCGCTGGGTTTGGGTGGTGTTGGTGGTTCTTCATCTACCTTTACGTCTGCGTCTGCATCCGCTGGTGCTGCTGTAGGCACGGGTGCTGGAGTAGGTACAAGCGCGAGCACAAGTGGTGGAGGTGCAGCCGGCGCAGGTATTGGAACAGGTGCAGCGGGACCCGGAGCAGTAATGGGCATGGCGGGTCTCGGACAGAGTATTGGCCAGTGTCTGTCGCAATATGGGACGTACTTTCATCATCTGGAGAGGTGGCGAACGGGGTCAAGCGCTAATGCTACTGCTGCTGCCAATGCCAATGCCGCTGCCGCCTCGAGTGCGGGTGGAGTGTGAAGCTACTGGGGGCGTTTCCGACGCGGTAAGCTTTGCTGTGAGATGTGAGCTGCGTTGGCTGAAAAGCGCAGGCAGAGGCAGATGTGATGAAGCCTGTGGATGAGAGTGTGTTGCTCGGAGAGGATGCGCTGGTCACGGAGGAGGTGCACAAGCAGCATTCTCATGCACAGCAGGGGTATCAGCACCCCATCCTCGGCGCACCGCACTGGTCTGTGGGCGGGAAGGAGAACGTGCACGCACACTAGTCCGATATTGCATGCGCTTTCAATGTACATGCATAACATGTCCCTACTACTGTACTCAAATGAATAATAATTCACATAGCACTGTAACATTGTACAGTAACATACGATACAATGAACCTATACATTGTGATGCATTATACGGATTCAAAGAATTCATTAAAGCAGCGAATATACACTATCCAAAACAGGGAATTTACAATGTAGCATATAGCGTGGATTCATTGAACAGCAGTAATTAATAGGACTTCTAGCTGACATCTAGTAGGATTGTCGGAATATACAGTGAGGTCGGGTCTTAGTGTACTCTGCGGAAATTTCTAAGTAGTAATACCGACAATTGATGATCGGGTTTGGCACAGTTGAATATGTGCATACCGCTTGGTGCTGGAAGTCAAGGGTTCATGTCAACGAGTCAAGTACAATTTCAAACTTGACCTACTAGGGAGTATTGTACTTCACATTACACTCATGTCTGAGGCAAGGAACAGTGATAATTTGTTTTAAAGAAACTAACTATGTATCACTAGCTATGTATCTACTGCTCCTTCTGCTTTGATATTTCGGATTTCATTTTCTTGTACATCATAAAATAATTGCTCTTGTAATTATGGCGCCCTGCAATCCCCTTGAGGGTGTTAGTCGCCCGCTTCTCAAAGATTTGGAATGATTTTCTTTGCATGTCGGCGACCTTCAACTTCTCCATTTCGGCCATATAAAGGCGGTGAGCAGCGTCGCGATATGAGATGCCAAGTTTTTCTACAAGTGCTTGGACCTCAGCATGTTGTCGGAGAAGCTCCTTGTCGGTAAGCGGCTGCCAGAAGTGATCATTAGTGTGTGTGAGTGGCGCGGTTTGGATTTTAATGACATACCGGGTCGGGTGGTGCGTGCAGCGTTCCCGCAATAGTGTTGTAGGTCTGTAAGCGTTCAAGATAGGGATCCTTAGGATGGTAAATACTTTCAATATAAAAATCAATTAAAACTGATTACTTACCAGACCGTCAGCATTGGCGATTTCAGTCTTCATTTCCGCTTTTTTGTGATAAGCGGACATTGAATATTCCAGAGAGGGCACCACAAAAAGGGGGACAAGGTACTTCTTCCCCCCGGGCCCCTCAATAACAGTATAACCACTGGGAACATTGGATTCAACAGTCTGAGGCTTGGGATTGAAATCGGACATGACGCGACAGTGGCTTTGGGAGGAAAAGATAGGATGCCTCGAAAAATCACAAGAGATGCCATGATATACCCTTGCACGCCAAGCATTTGCGGAGGCAATCATAGGTGCACGTCTGGGAACAATCACATGACCTTTCGACTTACAGCGTATCGGGTCAATTCAGAGGTACCGTGCAACTTGTGCAACTTGCTTCTCTCCACATACATCCCTGACCCCCCAATCAACACATTTAACACATACTCCACACTCCCCCCTCTTAGCTGTTACAAATGGCCTCCCAATTCAACAATTCCAACACTCTGCGCCTTGCTCTTGAGGCAGCGGATCTCGAACTCCGGAATGCAGTCAAGGGTGGAAATCTGGAAGGATTCATGAAATTGAACAATCGGAAGTTGGTACGTGGCATTTTTTTTTCTCCACCTCATGACTCTGATGTGTATACTATACTACGGTGCTTCTTTTTAGAAACAATTTATATTGTTGAGAAAGTCAAAGACCTTCCCCGATGCCTTTGTCAAGTTTGGTCCAGAATCATTTTTTTGGACTGTCACCATTGGGTACAAGGCAGCCTTGAAGAAAGGCACCCTCAATATTAAGGAGTTTACCGCCCAACATGCCCGAATTTTGGAGGAAGCCGCCAAAGTGCACGTCAACTCGGTCCCAAATCCGAGCGGTGATACACGCGCACACTCTTCTGATGCTAAGGATTACACCAATCAGGGAGCATCTCCCCCCCACTCTGGTGCGAATTCTCACTTTTTTGGTGCCCCACATCCCCCTCAATTCTTGATATGTGCACCGTGTTTCCGCTCAACAGGTACACCAGACCCTTCCTGCGCATCGGATGCAGTGCAATCCCATGCATCAGAGTCCCGCGTGTTGGGTGCATTACCCTATACTCCCGTATTGGGTGGCCCACCCACCTCTCTTGTGTCATCGGGTGCAGCACCACAATCCCGCATGTCCGATGCAGCACCTCAATCCCGCGTGTTGGGTGCAGCACCACAGTCCCGCGTATCGGATGCAGCACCGCAAACCCGCGTATTGGGTGCAGCACCGCAAACCCGCGTATCGGGTGCAGCACCGCAAACCCGCATGTCCGATGCAGCACCCCAATCCCGCGTGTCTGATGCAGCACCACAGTCCCGCATATCGGATGCAGCACCGCAAACCCGCGTATCGGGTGCAGCACCGCAAACCCGCATGGCGGGTGCAGCACCGCAGTCCCGCGTGTCGGGTGCAGCACCGCAAACCCGCGTGTCGGGTGAAGCACCACAGTCCCGCATGTCGGGTGTCCCTGCTGCCTCTCTTGCCTCGTCGGGTGCGGCTACTAATTCCCGTTCATTGGGTATGACAGTTAATTACCGCTCGCTGGGTGCACCTGCTACTGCAACACTGACATCCGGTATGTTTTGTTCACTACATCATTTTTTTAAAAAAAATTGTTAATGTTCCGAACAACTTAGTCAAACATACCCATACTGTTGAGCATGAACCCCAAAGCTCTGCATCAGGTATGACCACCGTGACGTTCTTTTTATACATTCCAATTCAGATTAACTATGCTTTCTCCAACTAGGCAGTTCTAAGCCTCAGTTGGCCACCAAAGCAACCAAGGCGTCAAAGTTGAAGTCAAAAGAAACTAAGGCAGCAGAGCCTTCCAACCCCCCTACTCGAAAAATCATCGATATCCACCACGATCTTGCTCTGGCGTCTTTTGAAATGCCCGACTCCCCTCATCATTCCTTCAAAAAATCTCAGGGAGGGCAATCACAAAAGGTGAAAATGCTAACCGAGGAATACAACCGCGCTGTCAAGGCATCCAGCTCCGGTGCATCGGGTGCTGTCGAAGCATCGGGTTCTGAGTATGAGGGGTCGGAGAGTGAAGAAGAAGAAGAAGAAGATCGGTCCAGTGGTCGCACAGGCTCGAAGCGGAAACGGCATGAAACACCACCACTGCCTGTGGTGGATGAGCTGCCCGAAGATGATACCCCCCGCATTCCGCATATGACTCCATGTGATAGGTGTAGAGACATGAAGATCACCTGCCATATTGGCACCAAGGCCGCTTGCTTTGAATGCAGCCACAGTAAGAAGGGTTGCTTTCGCAATAGTGTTTCTGTGACAGGTCGCAAGGCTAGAAATACTAATTTGCCAAAGCCTTCCCGGCAAGTAGGGAAGTCCAAGCGCACTACCCCCGCGGTGGTCCTTTCTGACTTGGAACCACTCAAGAAAAAGCCAAGAGCCGTTGCTCCAGCCTCTGGTTCTGCTCGTAGCTCTGCTACCAAGTCAAACGAGTTGACAACATTGCAAAACACACCTTTTTCAAACGGTATTTCACTTTTTCCCCCTTTGAAATTTTATATATGCTAATGTTTCTAATAGTCATTGAATTGAGTGATGATGAGAAGGCAAATGCCTCCATTCCCGTTCGCGTTGTCTCACATCCTGCCTCCACTGTCCCCTCACTCCCTTCTCGTATTGCTGCTCCCGCTGTCTCTTCACTCCCCCCTCGTGTTCTTGCTCCCGCAGCCTCCCCCGCTCATGTTCCCGCTCCCTCGCTCCCCCCTCGTGTTCCTGCTCCCGCAGCCTCCCCCGCTCATGTTCCCGCTCCCGCGCTCCCCGCTCACATTCCCACTCCCGCAGTCTCCTCACTTCCCGCCCTTGTTTCTGCTCCCGCTGTTCAAACTCCCACTTCCGTTGTCCCTCTCCCCTCTGCTCATGTCCCCACAACCACTCCCGCTGTCGCGTCATTGGCTCTATTGATCCAGGATCTGACTAGTAGGGTTTCCAGGATGGAGGTCAATCCAGCTACTACTGCACCTCCCCCCGATCTTAGCGGGCTTTCCTCACACCCGCTCATTGCACATCTTATTGAGCGACTGACTGTTATGGAAGATCGTTATGCCCATACCCGCCAGGAACTTATGGAGGTCAGCAGAGCGCATGAGGATTTAAAGGTTGAGTATCAGAGCTTATCACTACGGGTCGGGTCTAACCAGAAACTTGTCAACACTTCCGAAAACCTACTGCACAATGCACGAATGAAGATTTCAACTATGTCAAGGAGTATCAAGGAGTTAGATAACTCATATGCTATCCTCTTGGAACGTCTTGTGGATATGGAAAGGGCTGTTGACGAGTTTCAACAACAAGAAATCGAAGTGTCAAGGGATAACTTTGAGGAAGAAAGTGAGTATATTTCACCCTCTGCCTCCCATTCACCTACTCGCTCTGGGTCTCCGAGTGCCTCTTTTTCCTCTCCATCACCCGCCGCGTCACCTGCTGCACCACTTGCCTCACCCACTGCATCACGCACTGCTTCACCCGACCTTGTTGGCTCACCTGCTCCCACTTCACCCACTCCCCCTGCCTCACCCGCTCCCGCTGCCTCACCCGCTCCCGCTGCCTCACCCGCTCCCGCTGCCTCACCCGCTCCAGCTGCGTCACCCGCTCCCGCTGCGTCACCCGCTCCCACTGCGTCACCCGCTCCTCCCACGTCACCTGCTTCTCCTCCCGCTCCTCGACCCGCCGCTGTTGTCCCCCCCACAGTGTCACCCACTCACCCCGCCTCTCCCTCTTCCGCTCGTGATGGTTTAGCAACTTCTGCTACTGCATATCCACGGTTGAAGCGTTTGACAGGCACCAAGGACGGTATAGTGCATCATTACGAGTCGGATATGGACATTGATTCAGACTCGCCTGATGACAATGAGAATGGTGGTGACAAAAAGTCGGGTGTTAATAACAGCTTGGATGTAGCCTCCCCTTCTGTTTAGAATTGTGTAGTGGTTGATTGTGCAGGCTGGTTTTTTTTGTATCTCTATCAATATATTTTTCCTGCTTGCCCAAACTTTCTTATTGTGAAAACATGATACTAAGATACATAGAATATCTAATGGCTTCTTTGTCTTTGACGGCGTACCCGCTTTCCAGAGAGAATAAGGTCCTCATCTACCTCTCTATGCTTTCTTCGCACACCTGAACTTTCTGCTTGCTTATCTGCATGTGCTGGTATATGCAATGATGCCTCGATCTGCCGCGCCTCTTCCAATAAACGTCTTGACTCTTCAGCCTGTGCAATCTCATCGGGAGTGGTTGGCTTTTTTCTCGGACGTGGTTTGGGTCGGGAAGATTTGTTTTTGTTGGTATGCCGCCCAGGCTCCAGAATACTAACATCAAGCAATCCATTAGTACCAATCACTAGAGTTGGTGCTGTGGATGTGGGTGCGGGTGCGGGTGTGGGTGTGGGTGTGGGTGTGGGTGCATGTGCGTGTGCATGTGCGTGTGCGTGTGCGTGTGCATCTGCGGGTGCGGGTGCGGGTGCGGGTGCGGGTGCGGGTGCGGGTGCGGGTGCGGGTGCGTGTGTGGGTGCGTGTGCGGGTGCGGATGCAGGTGGTGCGGGTACAGGTGCGGGTGGTGCAGGTGCGGGCGTGGGCGCAGGTGCCGATGCAGGTGCAGGTGGTGTGGGTGCAGGTGCAGGTGGTGCGGGTGCAGGTGGTGTGGGTGTGGGTGCGGGTGGTGCGGGTGCGGGTGGTGCAGGTGCGGGTGCGGGTGCGGGTGCGGGTGTGTGAATTATAACTTGATTTGCTTGACTTTCATTCAACAAAACTGGGTCAATATCCTGCATATTGATCTTTGTGTGAGGTGGTGGAGGTGGTGCTTTTGAGGGCGCTTCTACTGGCTGAAAACTATCAAAGGACACCAATTGAGAAGCACCTTGCATGTCTTCAATGCGGAGTGGTGCAGATTCAAGAGGTGCGGGTTTCGTAGGTGCGGCAGTATTCTTCTTTTTAGCTGCTTTTTTTGGTTTTTTAGGTGGAACCCGGCGCTTCTCTGCATCAGATTGAAAGTCTTCGTCGGGGTAATTTGTTGGGGTAGTTTCATCCCCCTTCCTAAATTTTTTTACCTTGCGGAAGCGGAAGACCTGGCTGGGTGGAAATATTTCTTGTCGGGCGTAAATGTGGTCCATGATACGTCGGAGGTCATCTAAACTGACTGAGCGGGGTGCATTAAGGCGGACCTTTGGGGGTAAATATTCTGGTGAAATAAATGTTGACTGATATTCATGAAGAGCATTAAATGGTGCATGTTTAGAACGGCCATTGGTGGCTAAAACTACTCAATTGTTAGGCAAAGGTATCCCTTTTGAAGAAAATAATGACTGGCAACTCACAGTAGTTCTGCCCCATATACATACGATACAACTCTTCCAACTGTTCCTTGTTGTATTTACTTGCATCAAAGTTGGATGGCAAAAGCGGAAATCCGTCGGGATCTTGGTCAAGGATAGATATTTCAGTAGTGTTTTCATTGCGGGTCCCATTCCGTATTCTGTCTCTAGCATTTAACAACCCACGAACATATGTAGCAACCATCCTCTTCATTTGGGTGACTTCATCGGGCTTCTGGTCCTCAAACAGAGTGGAGACAACACCAAGTGTACTAGCAACTTGATCATGACTATCAAATTGGTGAGTGCATGTGTTTGAATGTGGAAAAACATGACTCACACTCGGACAGAGAGCTGGCCCGATTCATTGAGCCTTGCAACAAATGTTATATTCATCAAACCCATTTCTGCCCAATGAACAGTAGCAGCCTCATCAAGCCTCTTAAAAGCATATTTGTTCCCCCTCCTATAAATATTTTAGAGCTAGTGTACTGTTAAATATTAATGACTTACTTTAGTTTCTGCTCGTCCGTATACTCAACTGTATTCAATGTTTCCGCTTCCCTATCCAGAGCTCGTTTTTCTTGCGGAGTCATGCGGCTAATAATATTGCCCATCGCACGGGAGCGGGTTTCAAATGCCAAAGGTGTAGTACTGTCGGCATGTTCAAGTCCAAGGATTGAGGCAATTTCCTTATAGACATCGTCGGGTCGGGTTCGCCATAGCACAGTAGTACGCTTGTGCTTTTTCCCCTTGAGTTCAGCACCGGTTGGTTGAGGTGCTCTCCAATTATTCCGAATCCAACCAAGTAGCCGCTGGCAGTAATCGGAATTGGTAAATATTGTCAGGTAAGTAACCAATAGTAACATACCTTTGCCTCTTTTTGTGCAAATTCCTGAGTTGCAGACAGACGTCTACTTCCTGTCGTAACCCAAATATTAAATAGTTTAGGGAGAATCTTGCATACAACCTGTTTGCGTTCAAGATTAGATGTTGCCGCAAAATATTCTTCTTTGAAAGGGTCTATTTCCTTTCTCTCCAGACTATTGTACACCCTCTTGCGCCTATCGTGGGTCTGAAAAACATCTAGAACATCTTGCTCATCTATCTCCGACATGTTCTGGGCTGCTTATACCTTTTTATGGGGGTGTAAAGAATTCAGCTTAGCTAGAAGGTTTCCCTATTTATATTTTTCAGGCCTGTATGACAAATTTCACAACCTCCATTCAGGAATAAGATCCAATCGATTTCATGATAAGGAACCTAAGAGTCTTCACGTTTGTACTTTGTTCTGCTCTTTCTATTCCTTTTCTATGCCGTCACAGAGAACCAAAAGTTCAAGAAGATCCAAAAAGGGGACATTATATGAGGATGATGCTGATGCAGCAGACGCAGTAACATATGAAAATCGTACTCGTACAACAAGAACTGGAAGGACGGTTCCGGACTTGGTAAAAGGTATCAAAAAATGCAAGCTATTATTACAATCACTGACTTTCCTTGTTCCAGTCTCATTGGCAGTTCCACAGAGGCGTAATACAGGTGATCCATGGCATATAGACAATCAGGATACATCGGAAGGCTATGAAGGTGATTATGACATACACAACACTGATGACCACCGCGACGATGGAAGACCTGTAGACTCCAGACCTCGAAAGGTAATTTCAAAGTTTTAAATGGAGTTGCTGGCTTATCTTATACGTTAAAGACTCAAAGAGACTACATTCTGCAATTTGTGGAACGAGTGGATGATATACTTGGTGCATTGCTGAGTCGAGAAGCGCCGAGGGCGCTTAATGCACCATCCATCTGCACACAATGCCATAACGATTGCATCTCGGTATGGAGGTGTCGAGATTGCTCTATTCCATCTCTATTATGCAGACGGTGCATACGACATGAGCATCAGGTTAATCCAATGCATAGGATAGAGCGTTGGAATGGTGCCTATTTCCGATCAGCAGAGCTATGGGAGGTGGGATGTTATCTATTAATATCTCACCATTCTGCAGAATTTCCTCCTCTATGCGAATCTCTAACATTTCAAAAGCAACTTCTTGAGGAGTTGGAAGAGCGGAAAGACTTTGAAGAACAGGCTCTACTGCGCGTCGCACACCCGACATCTGAATCACCTTCATATCCTTCAAGATATGACAATGATATTTTTATGGATGATACTAAGGAGGACTCAGAACATACCCAAAATCCAGATGGCATTACAGATGATCAGTTTGAGGAGTATCTCAACCAGCTTCGGGAGGATCCATCAAATTTGGAGGGATTTGAAGATGGTGATGATGAAGCAGAGGTAGGTGATGCCGACTCCGATGTCCGATTCATGCCAGCATATCTTTCGCCACCAACGGTCGGGAATCGGGATCCCAACTCTACCTTCACTGGAAATGCCCCCTTTGCTGATGGGTTAAACAATTCCTATGTGCGAGTTGTGCATACTAATGGCCTTCATCATTTGGCTATGGTATCTTGCGTTTGCCATGGGTCGGGGCAGCTTCCTTTAGATCTCATGGCATGCCGATTGCTACCGACAAGTTTCCAGCAAATCCGCACACTATTTTCCGCACAATTATTAGATTATTTTCGACTCTCAAATTTAGAACTCAAGTCTTCTGCTTACCAGTTCTACTCCCTATTGCGACGTGTCACCAATCCGACTGCCCCGCATACCATTGTCAATCTTTATAATGAATTTCGACGGATGTCCCGCTTATGGAGATGGATGAAAAAGTTAAAATGGGCAGGATTCGGAGGCCATAACGGCAAAAGTGCACTGTCGGTTGGGCGGGGAGAACTAGCCAATTTCTGCCCAGCATGTCCACAGCCTGGTGTCAATTTGAGTGCCAACTGGAAAGATGACCCCAATCGCTGGGTCTACAAGCGTGTTTTTGTAGCGGACGGAAACTTCAAAGCAGACCATGTCCGATCTAAAAAACCATCCCGCGATATATGGTTGTCGGAAGGTGGTGGAATGACACCCGATCGAATGGAGTATGGTGAATTTTTGAAATCCGCCATTGAAGCATTGACAGTAAGAGCTTTGTATTTGATAAATAACAGGTGGAATATCTAACTACCCTCTTCAGGGAGCACCATGTGAAAACACATTCCGGGCAATCCAAAATTCATTATTATCATCAAAATCCTGCGATGTTACAGGCATTGTGGGGGTTGCCTGTGCAAGGCATGGATGTTACGCCCCCAATTCACTTGTCGATCTTTTTAAAGGAGAGCAACAAAAGAATGTCGACTTTGCCCTTCTATCAGCATTAAAATCAACAGGTGTTGATCCCGACCAAGGCCTAGCGGTTATCTACGACATAATCTGTCAATATATCATTTATCTTCTCAAGCGTATTGGGCATCTACTCCCCAAAGGACTCAAAGTTGATCGGGCAATTGGCATGTTTCACGTACATGCTCATAAAGATGAATGTTTCTTTAGATATGCACCAACCTTCATTCCTGGTGCCGCTTGCGTCTGCGGAGAAATTTTGGAATCACTATGGGCGGATTTGAATCATATATCTCCCGCCGCCCGCACAGCAACTCTGGCGCACCGTGCAGAGTTGCTAGACGATCATGCTTCCGACTCTAATCACAAAAAGGCTCTTGGAATCACAAAATATCTCTGTCGTAGGCATGATGAGGCTGAAGAAAAACAAGAGCAGTATCGGGTAGCATTTGTAAACTTAACCCAAGGAGCTGACCCCGATGCAGTAAAGTTATGGAAACAACAAATTGAAGAAGCTGAGTCCAAGAGGTTGGTGGACCCAAAGGTTATGGATATATATGCAGCAAAAAGGCCTGGAACCTCCACAGTCACTCCCGATGCAGTTCCGCATCGACCTCTAAACCCGATTGAGTCATGGATACAATTTGCAGTAGTTGTGGAAGAAAGACAGTATGTGTTTAAATCAGTCTTGATTATTTATCATGGTGTTAATAGTTATACACACAGATTGGACATTCGGATGAGAGCCCGACGCCTTATTAACCATGATCGGCTTGCGGAACGTAACAAATTAATAAAGCTACGCGAAACTTTAAAAGCATTAATGGCTCAACTAAGCATTCTGCAAAATGACGCGGGAGTTCTTCCGACAGCTTCCAAAGGGAATGAAATACCCGAACAACTCTTTATAGATTGGGAGGATGAGGAAGACATTTTGGCGCCGGGATCGGGTTCAGCGGTGTATGAGCCTATTGACCTTCAAACAATATTCCTACCTTCTAATGGGAATGTGGACATCATTCATGCACCATCTGAAATACATGCTAGGATTTCACAAGCTCGAGGACACCTGAATCAAATTCGAGAACTTATTGCAGAGAGGTCATTTCAGTATTCCGATGTCATACGAAAGGGCCCACGAAAAGGTGTGCGTACACGAGGACAAGCGGCAGCAAAGGAGTTGAGGGAACGCATTTCACATCATGCACAAGCCTACTCACGATGTCGAGATTGCCTAGTTCAACTTGGTGCCGACAACAATATTCTTCGGGAGTTTCGGGTCCTCACCAAAGATGATGTCCGATCAAGTACCGCTGTTCTTAACCCGAACATACCAGGATCGACAAATTTCCGCTTGTCATGGATATGGTACTCAGTAAATCAACGGTTAGGTCCCCGATGGGTGCTGGATCCCGACGCTCCCGACAATGCCGATCCGAATTCTCTCGGCGATAACGCTGATCCGGCAACAGTGCTTGAATGTCAGTTAATTTCTCATATTGATTCTATTTTTGTTGAGCGCTAATTTCTATTAACCTTTCAGTTAAAAGAGTACATTGGTTAAGAGCCAGAGCTCACTTTCAACGATGGAAGGAGGAGAGTACATTGGTTAGGTATGAGATGCAATGGACCGTGACATATTTCTTACACAAGAGTGCAACCTGGAAGTCGGCTATCGAGGATAACCCGACAATTTTGCCGGGTGCAATAGCATATGCACATCGCAAAGCGCAAATGTGGCATCATTTGGCTTTGATATCAGATCGATCTTTTAGATCAGTAAATAAACATTACAAACCTTTGTAATTTGAAATTTTTGTCCTTAATCTGCAACCACCATGAGTGACTCCGAGTCATTTTTTGACCAACCCTTGATCACGATCAGACCGTTCAACCCCTTTGACATCCAAGTTGGGTCCCAAAAGGCCGAGCAGGTTTTGGCGCAAGGAATCATATATTGTGGTGCTTCTAGACTTCGCGAGGCTTTAATTCATATCATCGACGCCAGTCTGGACAACCATGGATGGATGCAACGTTGCCTTCAGGAAGAATTGGTGTGTTATCAGAAATGATCATCATCTTATCACTGATAAATCTCATGTACTCAATAGCACTACATTATGGCAGTTGTCGGTCAAGCATATGCAGTTGGTTGGGTGCTGGATATCCCATACATCCTTCGCCTTCTTTCCGAATCTCTTTTTGCATGTCTACCCGAAGAGTTTCCAATGGACTTTCACCCCGATCTTTTGCCCTCTTTGGCCGCGGATGACAATGACCAGGGTTTTGAGAAAGGTGTCAAAAAATACCTTTATGACTGGTGGACTCGTAATACCCCCCCAAGTCCCGAAAGAATGTTAAATCATCTTACCATTGGGAAAATCATGAAATTTCATGGTGAACAGTATGCTAAAAGTTTCCCCAAAGCAAAGGATTCCACCAAACCGCTGCCTCCCGCTGAGCCGAGTGGTATACGTCATGGGCAGCTGTCTACTCTTGATCCCCCTCCCGATGCCCCTGGTCAGACAAACTTTATTTATCCGACTCAGATTGTTCCCGACTCTAAACCCGGTGACATACACTGTGGTTGTTGTGCTAAATTCCGTAATCTTTCTGATGATCTGCTTGTTCAGTTCAGAGGTGTCAAGAATTTCTCTACATGTCTTGCCGATGTAGCCTCCAACCAAGTTGCTTGTATTTCGCGACGTGCAATGGGATTTTTCAAGCTCTACGAGCTTAGCCAGGAACTTGACGATGCTGCTATTGAGGGTGCGGCAACGTATGGACGCGACAACATCAAAACCCGCAAACCCGAAATACCCGCCGATTTGATGAATTCAAAGCAGACGCCCCCATCCGACAAGTGGACTTGGGGGAAATCTCTTACCATCAAAGATGTCCTCAGCATTTCCGAGGTCAGCAATCCGAAAGAACATACAGGATACGCAAAAAATCTCAAGGAAGGGCAAAAGGTTAAATATTCCACTGAAGACTCTTTGTCTCAGGTCGGCACCTTTGATTCTGCAGCCATATCCGCCGTCCAAACATTGCCTTCCGCCACATTCACCCAACCCGACTACTTCAAGTACGGTACCGAAGGGAGCCCGCCTTCCAGTGTCGGAGATTTTGCAGAAGTTGCAGATCAGGTCCCGCTTTCCAGCGTTGAAGATTTTACAGAAGCGGCGGATCCAGTCTCCAGTAATGGCAACTCCAGTGACTCCGAATCGGATAACGATATTATAAACCAAGCCGCAAACGACAACCTTTTTGGTTCCGAGTCGGATGACAGCTTGGATGCAGCATTAGGCCTTTTCGACGATGACAGCAGCACAAATGCGGGGTCGGATGACAACTTGGGCGGAACTTTGGACGAAGAAACAGGAAGGCAGTCAGATATTGCAGAAGATGAGGGTAGTGGCAGCGAGTTCCAGTCGGAGAGTGGTATGTAACTTTGTTATATCCTCAACAAATTCTTAGAATTCATAACGATGTACATGTTGAAACTACCCCGTTGCTAGCTGTGTCGGAACTGGAACAGAGTGGTTTGGTATTCACTCCTGCATACTTTGATAAATTTTTAGATGTTAACATGTTCAAGTTTGAGTAGTAGCATACTGTGTCTGTATGATCAAATTATATCATTTGTCTTCTATGTATGCTATGAAATCAAGTGAAATAAGAATGAACAGATCACATAATTTAGAAGTACAATGAACTAAATACAAGTTGAATGTGATAGCGGGTCCGATGCGCGCATTTCCAAGTGGTGCGCACAGCGTGTAAGCGCCGCGCGCGGCAGCGGCGGGTCGGAAACTCTCCGATGCGCGCGTTTCCAATGGGTGCGCATAGCCTGTAAGCGCCGTGCGCGGCAGCGGCGGGTCGGTAACTGTCCGATGCGCAGGTTTTCAATTGGTGCGCAGCGCCGCACGCGGCAGCGGCGGGTCGGAAACTCTCCGATGCGCGCGTTTCCAATGGGTGCGCATAGCGTGTAAGCGCCGCGCGCGGCAGCAGCGGGTCGGAAACTCTCCGATGCGCGCGTTTCCAATTGGTGCGCATAGCGTGTAAGCTCTGCCGCGCGGTCGGAAATCTAGCAGATGCGCACGTTTTCAATTGGTGCGCCGCGCCGCGCATGGCAGCGGCGGGTCGGAAACTGTCCAATGCGCGCGTTTCCAATTGGTGCGCATAGCGTGTAAGCGCCGCGCGCGGCAGCGGCGGGTCGGAAACTGTCCGATGCGCGCGTTTCCAATTGGTGCGCATAGCGTGTAAGCGCCGCGCACGGCAGCGGCGGGTCGGAAATCTAGCAGATGCGCACGTTTTCAATTGGTGCGCAGCGCCGCGTGTGGCAGCGGCGGGTCGGAAACTGTCCAATGCGCGCGTTTCCAATTGGTGCGCATAGCGTGTAAGCGCCGCGCGCGGCAGCGGCGGGTCGGAAACTGTCCGATGCGCGCGTTTCCAATTGGTGCGCATAGCGTGTAAGCGCCGCGCACGGCAGCGGCGGGTCGGAAATCTAGCAGATGCGCAGGTTTTCAATTGGTGCGCAGTGCCGCGCGCGGCAGCGGCGGGTCGGAAACTGTCCAATGCGCGCGTTTCCAATTGGTGCGCATAGCCTGTAAGCGACGCGCGCGGCAGGCCGCGTACCTCTATTGATGCCAGCGCAGGATGCAATCCGAGTACAGTGATGTCGGAATACTAGCAAAAATTAGGTTTCCGATACCAGTCCTATTTAATGCAACATTCAAATCCTTACCCATAACAATTTTACTAGTGAACAAACAAAGGTATGATTAGATACTACATATTTGTATAATGTTAGACATTCAATGAATCGAGAAGATACACCACAATGTAGTTACCTTTTTGAAAGTACTAGATTCAGGGTTTCAATGAATTCATTAAACCCCCATCATATGGTACATTGTAGTGGGCATTGTATCCTATGTTACGATACAATGTAGCATTTCACACTGAATAATTTCAATTGAATAATTATGACCACTTTCTAACCTAATAAAACTATTGCTTGACATTGTAAACCGGGCCCCAAAAATTGGGTGGATTTGTAAGACTAAAAAATTATTGTATTGGATTACATTGCATTGTAATCTACTGTCTGTTTAGTTGATGTTGGTCTTAATTTCTTCAAGATTTTCTCGAAAGTTCACTGGTCTTCTTCTGCTTCGTGTTCATTGTAAAAGAAGGCGTAAGACGACTACCTCTGATATCCATCTGCATTCAAGTGCGAATGACACAGGAACCCCTCCCTATCACCACCTGGCACGTTTCTGATCAACCCATTAGTCTGGCCTGGAATACGCAATAAGGCAATGTCTGGTTGACTGCTGAGCATGTCAAGCTCAGTGAATGACAGACATGTCTGCGTTCCCTGTTCCCCGGCGTATCCTCGTCATTGGCGGCGGACCATCTGGACTTGTCACTCTTCGGAATATACGGGAACGAGGGAACTTTAACCACGTCGAGCTCTACGAAAGGAGAGATGATGTCGGTGGGGTCTGGTGAGTGCAGGAGAGATGCGAGATGTAATGTTATTCACAAGTTGGAAAAGGTTTCTTGACGAAGGGTCGGATACGTTTCCAGTTTCGGACAATCCTCGCTGGCCATCTCCAGCGTACAGAGGAATGATCGGCAATGTTCTACCGGAGTTTCTGAGCTTCTCTGAACATCCCTTTCCCGCATCTCCTACAACGCCACATCAACCATTCCCGACTTTGAAAGAGACACACAACTACCTCAAAGGTTTCGCTACGCCTTATATCGAGAAAGGTGTAATCAAGTTGAATCGCGAAGTTGTGCGCGTTGAGGAGCTTCCATCCAAAAGGGGCTGGAACGTTGTAACGAGGAATTGGAATCACAATGGCAAAGAGGAGGATGAGATATGGGACGCTGTCGTTGTTGCTGTTGGGTGGTACGACAATCCTGTATGGCCCGATACCGATGGTCTAGAAGAGCTTAAGGCCAGAGGCATCGCCAAACACGCGAAGTCTTGGAGGGGACCGGAGAGCTATGTCGATAAAGTACGTGTTAGTGCGTTCTTCTGTTCTGACCTGCGTTTACGAAGGTACAGAAAGTTCTTGTGGTCGGGAATGCAAACTCATCCAACGACATCGCCGCTCAGCTTGCTTCCGTTGCCAATAAGCCAATATATCAAAGTATCCGTCGCCCTGCCTTTCCAGGCTTCGTGAGCCTCCCAGACGAACGTATCAAAATGGTAGCGCCCGTATCTAAATATACAGCGAAGGACACTGGGGACGGCGGCAAAGCTGACGCTCATCTATCAGATGGCACTGTCATCACTGATCTGGACGTCGTACATATCGGCACGGGATATAAAATCATGCCCAGCTTCGTCTACGTTTTAGAAGAATCAAAGGGAACACTCGCACCAATCGCCAATCATGACACCAAACCTCATAGAGTTCCATCTCTCCACCGTCTGATCCTTTATGCCCACAACCCATCTTTGGCCTTTATTGGTGCTCCGATGTCGTACACCCCGTTCACCATCGCTGATGTCGCAAGCACCTGGCTCACTTTAGCCTGGACAGGGGAAGCTTCTTATCCCGACACGGTAGATGGTCGCCTCGCCTTTGAACGAGAAAGGATGGCTGCGATTGACCAGTGGAGGAACCAGATTGAGAATCCATCTGCGCTTATGGTGTACAATGTCCTTGGTCACGGCGAACAGGAATACGCTAGATCCTTAAAAGAGGACATTGTTAAAGCCCGACCGGAGCTTCATGACGCATTGCCAGAGTGGAACGATGAGCGAACGGCATTGAGGGAAGCGATGCACAGGACTAAACTCGAGGCCCTGAAGTACGCGAAAGAGCATAACGCAATAGATCATGTACCCTGAAAATAACATTTTCAATGAACCACAGGTAAGAAGTTTGGGAGAAATCGCTTGCTTACATGAACATATGTAATGATGAATTATCAATGAGTACAATACCCATGCGGTTGAACATGTAGAGATTACAAGATCATACGTAGGGTCATGAAGTGATAATCTCTGGACTAGGTGGCTCAACATACTTGTTAGATCATCAATTACGACCCGTTCCGTGTAGGTAGCAACAGTGTATATCGTAAGCGTTGGAGTTACTGTAAGACTGTGGCACCTGCTGTCATATGCACCAAATTCTCTCATTCCAACACTAATACCATATTTGGAAGCTCCGCAATGGTTCTCACGCCGGACAAAAATGCTGACCAGTTAGCCTGGGTGTTGTCCTGGCCAGTGACGTGACTAGTACCGTGACCAATTTCATGGTGTCACACATTATGTTGTCACGCTAATTCATTATTAGTAGGATCAATAGTAAATGACATATTACTTGATTGTTTAATATTTATTCTTACTCCGCACTGAATTACAACGCAAGACAATCAAGTAATTTGCCATTTATTGTCGAGCCTACTAATAATGAATTAGCGTGACAACATATGTGTGACACTATGTAATTGGTCACGGTACTAGTCACGTCACTGGTCAGGACAACACCCAGGCTAACTGGTCAGCATTTTTGTCCGGCGTGTCTGTGTCGGACGCGTTGCGTGGGATAGTTAACACGCAACACCGTCCTTTCGATAATCGAACAACAAAATCGAAGTTTAGCACTTCAAAAAATTGATCATTAAACGGAACGACATAATACAAAGGCTATAGCAAGCTAAAGAACTACACGACCTCAATGACTCATTGTTCAAAACTCAATCTCGGAGGCCTGTTTGATCGATATAACTTTACGCCGTTGCGGACTCTTGCACAGAGCTTAGCCGATCATTCCTGGCCTTTGTTCAAGCACTAGATAGGAAGCCACCCCATCGAGCATGCTATCGCTGTACTATCAAACTGAAATAAACTCGAGGCCTGACAGTTCTCTTAGCGAGCACCGCGTAAATTTCATTCCTGGCTTGTAGTGGTAATGCCGGAAGGTAAAGGGTATCCAATATCTTCAAAGCTTTGAGGATAGCAACTAAGGAGTCCACATACTCTGAACAATGTTCAGAGAAAACTGAGTGGTCGGAGTGAGGGTACACAAATAGCTGGGACAGATTCTGCGTCCCAATAACTTCGCAAAGCGTGGCTTCGTGCCTCGGATGGTTGCCAAGCAGATGGTCCATTGAAATCGCCATTCGAGTAAAGGTCGGCTGTCGAAGCAAAAGCTGTCTGGAAAAGAAAATGTCGGATTTTTCCCAGGCGAGGTGACTCGATGATAGGCGTCTGATCTCTGCGCAATATACGGTTGGAGGGACGTTGTTTTGCAACTCTAATGAAAACTCCGGCGTCCACACGCTGTCAAGCAACGCGATAATTAAAACCTCTAATGGTGGATTAAAGGTACATGTCTTCCTAACATGTAGCATAACTATTTCCTTCAAACCTTCCTGTTCAGGGTCCCCGATGATCAGCATCCGGTATGATCTCTTGAGCTTGTGGCGGTTGATTGTGTGGCTTCTCACTGGCTGCCGGGAGAAAGGCGTCATGATATGTCTCGAGAGACAGTCAAGAAATTTGTGTTCGTTGAAGTTGAAGTGAGATGCTGGAGGGTATGGCTAGGTAGTTGAATGACTATCTCCTTGCTTATATGGTATTGGCATCGAAAATGGCACACTATATAGAGTAAATTGAACATGTTCCATTATGCGAATGTATTCCTAGGCATACTTGGGCGGTGAAAATTTCATGGTTTTGCAGCCCACAGAACCGCAGTGTAAGATTCGAACTTAATGAAAGATTACAAGAAAGTCTAAAATAAGTAAGAGTGTCCCGAGCATCTGAGTACCAAATTTCTCAACTGCGACGGATGATATATTAAATATGGAATTCATTGTAGATACACAGGCTTCTCATACTGCACAATAAAGGTTCCATTATCGGGGCCTATTATTATTCAAATGAGTAAAAAGGTAGTTAGAAACGTACATAATTTTCTCTATTGAAGAACCTTTTTAACGTCAGTCGAATGGCCTATCAATATATAACGCATAGCCAATCTGGGGTATAATCTGCCAAGCGTACCAGGGAGGGACAAATGGCACTAGTATTAGTAACAAGCCATCCGACGATGTGTATCGCTCAAGAAGCATTCCTGGTATGGAACACAGAGTAATGCAGTATTACAGGAAGATTTGCTGTATGCCACAAAGGTTCGGAGTTATTTAGGATTCTTTCAGCTTGGCTTGGGCCTGGGCCAAATCCGCACAATTCCAACACTAATACCATATTTGGGAATTCTTGTAACAGTTTCGGACGCGCTGCGTGGGATTACTCAACGCGTGACTTCAAGCAAATTGGCCATTTGTTTTTTCTAAATGTCTTTCCGATAATGACTATCTAGGAAGACATTCCTATCACCAGAGGATTCAGTTAGAGACTCGGGATCTTGTCTGGTGTTCACCATAATGTAATTTTATGATTTTTTGAGAGTCGATTATAGGGTGATGCTATGGTGTCAGGTTTTGTGTCATTCAGATTGCACTCCAATGACATTTTTAGGGCCGTTCCTTTCTCGACTTGGGAAATATGTCAACGCATCGTTGAAGATCGTACCACTGTTCAAAATCAGCTCAAACTAAAAACATACCCGAAATGACTCCCTTACAACAGGTTCGAAGTCTGCATGTATGTATATATTTTCATTTTAGGCCTATCGATATGAACGCAGCTGTAACATATATTATTGTGGATCTATTTCTAAGTATACTTTTATCTGCTTTTTCTTTTGATTGCAATTTGTCGTAGGCAGTGGTTTGCCTGGTGCCAACATCGGGTTCCGGAGCAAGCAATCACCGAATACCCGGAACTCCTCCAATTGCCGGAAAACGACCTGCATAGAAAGAGGAGATGAACGCCAACGAACTTCCCTCTCCTTGCTCTCCAACCGCCTGCCGATATCTTCACGTTTAACCAACAAAATTACCAGTATCATCTCTAATTAAGCGCCCGCGTTGCACCGACAATCAAAGCTATGGCATCCTATTCCTCGAAATGGATCAAAGTGTCTGAACCTGTCCCCCATGTTCTTCTCATTGAATTGGCCAGGTATTTGCGTCACTGCTAAAAATATTTGACCCATCCACTAATTTCCAAGGGCTTAGAGCACCGGTAAACGCATTCTGTACGGAATTTTGGGTGGCGTATGGAAAGCTCTTTGATACACTAACGGCCGATGGGTATGATGTCCGCGCCGCTGTGATAACATCCGCCTTTCCCAAGTATTTCACCGCTGGTCTTGACTGTAAGCACGTAGCAACTTCAGAATTAATAATTCTACTCAACGAGATGTACAGTGCACGATGCCTCTGCTCTAGGATCATCCGGCGCAGACACCTCACTCGACTCAGCTCGCGCCTCGCTCTCCACCCGCAAACATTTACTCGCATTCCAAACCGCCATTGGCGCTCCAGAACGTGCCCCTTTCCCTGTAATTGCTGCAATTCACGGTCATTGTATCGGCCTCGGTGTAGACTTGATTGGAGTGTGTGACATCCGGTATGCGGCCAAGGACACCAAATTTTCTATCAAGGTAGGTGTTTGTTATGCTGGACTGTCTCGAGGCCTGATGTGCGGTGAACAATAACCAGGAAATCGACATTGGACTAGCCCCCGACATCGGGTCTCTCGCCTTTCTCCCAAAAATCACAGGGAACCATTCGTTGGTTCGCGAGCTCACGTATACCGCTCGAGTCTTCTCATCGGACGAGGCACGAGAGCTGGGGCTGGTTTCTCGCGTTGTTGAAGGAGGCAGGGATGAGGTTGTGAAGGAAGCTTTGGCGTTGGCCACCTTTGTGGCTGGAAAAAGCCCCGTCGCTGTTTCAAGTGCCAAACATCTCATCACCCACTCACGAGATCACAGGTACGTTTCCAACGTTGTTCGGTCATTACGTTAGTAACAGTCTTGGTAGTGTTCCGGAGAATCTCGCATATACAGGAGCATGGAATGCTGCCGCGTTGATGACCAATGTACTTACTCTCTGCTATCTGTGGATTGAATCTGTCCTGATTTCGTACACTTCTAGGATATCCGAGATAATCTCTTGGCCACATCGAAGAAGGAGAAGGCCAAGTTTGCTCCTTTGGCTGTGCAGACGAAGCTTCCAAAACTATGATATTTCTGGAAGCCTCAGTGTCCCTATTTTTGGCATACCCTCCATTGTCAACCTAACATCAAGTCCTGCACCGTAACAAACCATCATTCCACTGAACTTTTTCTTTTTCGGTCATACAATGGATTTTTAATCTCGGACGTTCTAAAGATGGTTCCTGGTTATCCACATTATTACCCATCGTCACAGTCCAATGGCTAGCTCTCTAAGAAGGAGAATTCCAAATCCAGGCAATGGCTGGCGATCGCTGCTGGGTTTTCAATTAAAAGCCACGATTATATGAGGGTTCGCCTGCGGCCTGCCTCCCAGAATTGTCCGCGGAAATTCTAAAATTCTTTATTGAGACGAATTGCTTTTTGTTTCTTTGTTCAGTGCGGTTACACCCAATCATTGTGACAAGTTACTGGACCTATACTGACCGATTTGAATTGCTTCCCAGCTTCCTCGCGGCATACAAACATAGACCGGCAGGCCAGGCTACGTTATAATAGCTGTACTACGCATATCTCATCCCCATTTGAATCGAAGAGACGCTCAGTGAGTAGATATACTAATACCCAAACCAATTAGGAATTGTGGCACAGATTCTGTGAGCCAATATTGACTCACTTGCGATGCTGAAAAGTATAAAAGTCCAGCGAGGAGTATAATGCCACAAAATTCGTTAAACCCCCAAGTTCCACAGCTAGAAAGTCGCCCACCACACTGCAGTCAACGCAAAAAATGGTCAACAACATAACCATGTCATATGGTCCCTTGATTCGGAACCTACAATGGATAATTCCACCAGACGAGACCGTAGCCAAATTGCGGACATTGTCGGTCTGGATCGGCGAACATCCCGATGGCGGCGATGCCGCAGAAGCCGTTAGGCTTCTCATTAAAGGCACGGAAGGGCTTCAACCGCCCATAGAGATGATTGTAATCACAACCCAAACATCATTTTGGACGTATTCCCTCGCATCTATCGTCCAGGCCGCATCGTATCCTTCAATTAAACACACTCAAATCCGGCTTTACGACGACAACGTCCCTCGTTTACAGCAAGCCCTGTATTATTTTCAAAACGAAAGCTTGCACGGTCCCCCAACTTACAGCCACCTCACTTTGCCGATGGACTCTCTCGTATTCAATGGCAAGCGAAATTCTACCATTTTGCCGGTTGTAAATGCTATGCGCAACCACCTACGTAAAGTCTACGTGGTACCGCCATGGGATGGTGATGCTTTCTTGAAGCATCAGATTATGATTTTCGACGAAATCATAATCATCCTGAGCGCTTTGGATGGTCTAGACAATGTATATCTTCCACCAGGCTTTTTTGATCAGGAGTACCTTGAAAATTTCATGTACGACGCCTTCGTCAGTCGTGGGAATACAGTTCCGACAATTGAGTGGTGGTAATCACTGCGTGCTGGACAAGAACATCTGTTCTGAACATTTCTCGGTGTCTTTCCCAGTCGATTCAACTCTTCCTCTCAAACAAACTCGGCGACTAGGGTGATTCAAACAAGGTCAAAGATCATGACGAGGGACACCTACATGGTCAGTCGTTATTTATGTATTATTTATATAAAACGGGGTAGCAGTCAGAGAAACAATTAATGCTCTTTAACGAGACCTCAAGCAGTTATTTGAGGTTTGGATAGTTAGTAGGATATAGGATTTTTGTATTATGTACTAGTTCGCTGTTGATGTTCAATTGATTATATTTTGATTAAATTTCAAACTACAAGTGCGGCAAAACTCTCAGTCATTCCTCACACTCCCCAGGTCTAATATGTGTAGAAATTAACTACCTGCACCCAATTGATACCAAACTTTTAAACAACTTTTGGAGTTTGGTTGGAATTTGGTTGGAATTTGGCGGACCGCCGTAAATGACCCCGGTCCAGCGGTCCGTCAAACGATCATGTGACTCATCGCTTACAGCTGTCGACAAAGTGCGTTCGACGTCGCCAAATACGACGACGACGACCATGTCCTGCAGTCATATCGGCGATATCGCGGCATTACAACCTCCTCGACTGTCCCAGAGCGTTCACCGTGAGGAATGCACTCAGTGCTTTGACAATCAGGTAGATTTTTTTTTTCATATATTGTAGGCTCGAGCTCACCGTTTGGCAAGGATGGCGCAGATGGCGTCGATGTGTGTCTGTCGTGTTTTAATGGAGGCTGCCTGGATCCAACTAGGCACCATGCACGAACTCATGTGGTTAGGTCATCGCATCGATTCACCTTGAATGTGCGAAGAAAGTTGAAATCGGTACCATCGCCACAAAGGGTACGTATTATGTGGGTTCATATCAGTCGTTCTTATCAAGGGATTATAGGGACATGATGAAGAGCCTCCCGCAAAAATGACAAAGTTGGCGATCGTCGAGGAAAGAGAAGAGGACAAGTACGAGCACATAACACAGGTCAAGTGTTGGGCATGCGATAGTCAAAATGGAGCCGTCGTCCCAGAGGCGCTATCAGATCCCAAGGTGAGTATGGCTACAATATTCTGCTTCCTTTTTCTTATAAGCCTAGATAAAATCTCTGGTGGAGGGAGTGATGCAATCGCTTTCTTCTGCGCGCCAATCCGAAGTGAAAGCATGGGAGGAAGAGATCACGCCCTGCGAACACACACTTACCATCGAGCAATTCGTGTCGGGCCATATACCGGCTGAAGGACTTGCCCACTGTAACGCCTGCGATCTAAAAGAAAATCTGTGGCTCTGCCTCACCTGCGGTTCTCTAGGATGTGGGAGGCAACAATTCGGTGGATTGGGCGGTAATGGACATGGATTGGCGCATTACGAGGCTTCTGGGCATGCTGTGAGCGTGAAACTGGGAACAATTACTCCGGAAGGAGGAGCTGGTGTGTAATTTAAAACCTCAAATCTAGTCTCTACTGACACTCTCATTAGATATCTATTGCTATGTTTGCAATGATGCGAAAGAGGATCCAGACCTGGCGACGCATCTAGCATCCTTTGGAATTAACGTCCAGACTCTCAAAAAGACGGAGAAAAGCATGACAGAGCTGGTACGTCCAAAATATGAATTGATCCAAGTCTCTCTTTGACATTCAGTAGCAAATCGAACAAAACCTCAAATACGATTTTTCTTTAACTGGAGATGATGGAAAGGCTTTGGAACCAGTTTTCGGGCCAGGATTGACGGGGCTTGCCAACCTCGGAAACAGGTACGATGCTATCTGCAATCTTTACTTTTGCGCGCTGACGTCATAAATACAGTTGTTACATGGCTTCGGTCCTTCAAACTGTCTACTCTCTCCCCTCATTTCAAACACGGTACCAAAATCAAGCATCTACACACGCCGAGATATGTCCAGTCTCACTTCCAGCGGATTGTGTCGAATGTCAGATGCACAAAGTCGCTGATGGACTGCTAAGTGGCCGTTATTCGCATCCAGCTCACGCCTCAGCAGACAGCCTGCAACACCCTTCTCCTACTCCCGTTTTCCAGACAGGAATCAAACCAACAAACTTCAAGGCTCTGATTGGGAAGGGACACGAGGAATTCGCGACGATGCGGCAACAGGATGCAGAGGAGTTCTTCACCCATCTGATCACTGTTCTACGACGGGATGGTCAGAAATACAAGGAACGCAGTGAACAAGGTGAGACGATCCTTTTCTAGCATTTCGTTGATGTTAATCATTTTCTCTGTTCAGATCCTACTACTATCTTTAGCTATGCTACTGAGCAGCGTCTACAGTGTATGTCATGCAAGAAAGTGCGCTACAGAACAGATGCCATGGATGTAGTATCTGTTTCCATCCCTGCCACTGAGAAGGGCAAAAATGAAGACGGCAAAATCTTGTACGAGGATGTAAAGTTGACCGATTGCCTCGATCATTTGCTTGGAACCGAGTCGTTGGATTATGCCTGTCCATCGTGCTCTACAAATGTCATTGCTATCAAGTCAGTTTTGTTATTGTGTTTATTTCTTTTCCTTTCTACTGCTTACGGTATGTTTAGGCAGATGAAATTTGCATCTCTTCCTGAAGTACTTGTTGTGCATGCGAAGAAGTTCCAGCTCGTAAACTGGGTTCCAGCCAAACTTGGTAAGCCAAATGATTCCTAATTATCAATTTTGCTATTCCCTGATCCTCTTACATTTTAGATATTCCTGTCATTCTTCCCGAGGAGGATACCCTCACATTCTCTGAACGACACATAGGAACTGGCCTGAAGGAATCGGAGACTGAGTTGCCCAATGATGCTGCAGGTACGCCGTTCGGATATTCGATCGTAATTCATTATTTAGTAAAATTGCTTTTGTTTCCAAACTGGTAGCTGCTCCGGCCTTACCCCAATTCAATGAAGCTGCCATGGCTCAATTGGAAGGGATGGGATTCCCTACTGTTCGCTGTCAGAAGGCTCTATTAGCCACAGGCAACAGTGATCCGGAGGCGGCGATGGAATGGCTTTTCGCGCATATGGAAGATCCTGGTCTGTATCCCGTGTCATGTTTTTTGTTAGTTGATGATGCTGAAATATGATTGGTCCTTCTAGATATTGATTCGCCTATTCAACTTTCGGCTTCTGGGTCTGGGGCGTCAGGAGGGCAAACCGAGCCCGACCCTGAACAGGTGGCGATGTTGGCTGACATGGGATTCACCAGTGCACAAGCCAGGAAAGCTCTCCGAGAAACTGTTCGTTGCATCCTTTCCTAGCAAACTGCCGGAACTGATTATCCTCATCTCTTTGTAGTCAGGAAACGCCGAGCGCGCGGTAGAATGGCTCTTCAACCACCCAGAGGACACAGGTGAAGACGCTGCACCCGCTTCTACCGACTCGTCCAGTTCTGTGCCTACCATTCCGGGACTCAAAGACGTGCCAGCCAAGTATGAGCTGGTCGCTTTCATCTCGCATAAGGGACCCTCCGTCCATTCTGGGCACTACGTCGCGCACATCAAGAAAAATGGCCAGTGGGTGTTGTTCAATGATGAGAAAGTCGTCAAGGCCGACGCCGAGAGTGTGAAGGATTTGAAGAAGTTGGCATATTTGTACTTTTTCGTGAGGGTGTAAGATTTCTTGGATTGGCCAGTTGTTGTTACGGATTGATATTGAACTGTTACCTGCATGTTGAAAGTCTGTGTATCGTTAAAACTGTATGTTCATGTAGATTATGGAAGAAGAAAAATTTCTTGGAAGCCTGATGGCTTTGTATTGCTAGACATACACCTCCGTAGCTTTCAGTTTGAACAACTTGTGGCGAAGAGCACCAAGGACGGCATTCTTTCGGCATACTATTTATGCAGTTAATTCTCCGCTTTAATAAAATGAAATATGAACGTTAGGATAAAATTTAAATATATGAAGTACATCTCATTGTAACGATATTCAAGACATACGAAGGGAGCAAAAATGATTATTAGTAAGAACTAGGTTTCCAAAATTCGTTTTTTTTTTCAGTTCTATTTGTTGTCTATTTGATGATTTCAAGCTTTTGTGCAGAGATTTGGCCTGAGGGGTATAGCCGTGACATGCAAATAAAGTCAAATAAAATCTTTCCGGTCGGTTTCCTTCCGAAGGCCGAGAACCGCACTCCGCGCGTAGTCGGTCGTGACGACAAGACGACAACAACAACAACAAGAAACGTACCTCAACCACACTTTGAGCAGCATGGTCCTTGTTCTCGTCATTGGAGACCTTCATATTCCACATAGGACCCATGATCTTCCAGCTAAATTCAAGAAGCTCCTCGTGCCAGGCAAGATCCAGCAAATTCTTTGTACTGGCAATGTCTGCGATAGAGAAACATACGAATACTTGCGGACCATCTCGCCAGACGTAAACATTGTAAAAGGAGACTACGACGAATCTACATTCCCATCATCGCTTGTCGTGTCGCACAGTCCAATAAAAATTGGAGTGATACACGGGCATCAGTCGATACCCACAGGCGACCTGGATTCACTAAGTTCGTTGGCAAGGCAGATGGATGTAGATGTGTTGGTGTCTGGGCATACTCATGTGTGAGTACAATTTTCATATCTGCATTTGTCATGTAGCTAAAGGTCGTAGATTCCAAGCTATCGAATATGACAACAGGTTCTTCGTAAATCCAGGTACAGCAACTGGTGCTTGGACTGGAACCTTGAATGGGTGAGTTTCACCTTTGTCAAACGGCTTTACGTCTCTAATGTCACTAGGGAGCCAACCCCGTCGTTTGCTTTAATGGATATCCAAGGATCTGTGGTAGTCACATACGTATACCAACTTATCGAAGGAGAAGTGAGAGTTGAGAAGATCGAATGGCGCAAAGAACCAGAGACTGCTCATGTACCGCGAAGCGGGGTTTTCCCACAGAGCGTTCCAAGCCCCACAATACCAGGTAGCCCTCAAGGTGGCTCGATCTGGTGATACCTTTCTACTATATGTAATACCGTGCGTACCGTCCGTTTAATTTGGTTTAAATCCGACTAACTTGCGATGTAGCGATGTAGTTTTCATTGGCTTGGATATGTTGAAGTTAATTATTTGCTTGTATATGCTTAATCCAAGCTTATGGATCACCGTGCAAAGTCGGCTGTGGCCCCCAAAAACTCTCGTGTTGTAGATTTGAGGTGAAAGTTGCTTAGGTATGGTGCTTTCGCTACGCACTGACTACCCATCCGAAAGATCATTGACCCGAGCGCAGCGCATTCATAGCTACATCAAACCTGATAGATGTTCCCTTCGAGCAATATCATCGGGGTATATTGCCTTTACACCCTTGTTTTCTAAAATGAGATTTAGCATCAAAGCTACCAGCCTATCTCCGCACATCCCTCCCTTCTCGGATTCGGTACCGATGGGTATGATTGAGTACTACCTTGCCAGTCTTCAGGTCAAATGACGTGCTGGTTTTTGCGGACTTGCGAGGCACTACCTAGATCGAATTTCTATCTGATTCAAAGTTTTATCCCTCTCATAACCAATTCGGATTTGCGAAGCACAGACGAACCAACCTTCGCTCTGCCTTGTAAGTTTCATCGTGTTGATGATCGTTAACACGATCACTGTTTAAACTTCAAAGTACTTACTACGTACAGGGATGTCCGATGGACCCTGCACATTCCCACAATAGCTTAAAAGCTTTATTCATTAAACTTAGGTCTTGAATGATACCGTGCGCTTTGTACCCTCACTTCCAGCTATGCAATTTAACCATTCGTGTCACGGCTAACGTGATGGAGTGTATCAACCTCATCCTGGACCCAAATTTCAAGACCTTTAATTTTCTTTCTCGCGTAATTTTGATTATCAGGATTAGATTCTGCAAATGTGTATATAGTTATCTTGCAAAGCTTCTGATGTAGATGCGGATTAAGATAATAAGCCTTCTGATGTTCATGTAGGCGTAAACTAAGCGGATATGATTTGGATCGTCATGAGCGCTGGATTGGCGAGGGTATAATTGAAGTCAAAGTATGCTGCTATGAATGAAAGTCGCTTTAGATAACCTCTTCAGAGATCAAGGACACTGCTTTCTCCGAACGAGCTTTGATAACGCATTTGAAAGGTTTAGGGTAACTGCCAAGAGTTAAGCGACGGTTATGCGATGGTCTCTCAATCACTAGACGTACCTGATTATTCCAGAGGTGTTCTCGTGAACAGGGGTGATAGGAACGCCGTTCTCGACCTTCTTTTCGATATTGAACGCTGCAAGCGTCATGGAAATGCAGGAGAACAAAGACGCTTCCGCCAGATACATGCCGGGACACACTCGCCGGCCGTACCCGAAGCATACCTTCCTTGGATCACGCTGCGCTTCTTTTCCAGGAGAGGCTATATGTCGTTCGGGATCGAAGGTAAATGGGTCTGGGTACGTCTCCGGGTCGTGAAGCATGTTCCTGTTTCAAAGTATATGAGGTTGGAAAGCGTAAAAACATCAGAGATAACTCTGGAGAGCTGACCATAGATTGGCGAGTATGAGAGAATTTTTCGGAATGAAATATCCAGAGATATAACCATCTTCGATGGCCGTGTGAGGCACTCCTAGAAACTCAAGTTAGTATATTTTGGGAAGAGTTCACATCAAAGTTAATCTCACCTGTGGGTGCAACGCTGTTCCATCGAAGTACCTCTGTGACTACAGCATTTACGTATGGAAGGTGCGGTTGATCACTTAGAGTAGGCAGGCGCCCCGTGCCAATGACGGCGTCAATTTCAGCCTGAGCCTTCTTTTGCACGTCTGAGGAATGTGATATGATTAAAAACAGTGATACAGGTTGAATTACGATTTCAAGCTCACCTGGGTAAAGAACCATGGCTAAATAAAAGGCGTATTCAGCGGACACAGTCGTGTCTGCACCGCCTGTGACATATTTTTAGCGCCTGACAGTAGTTTATGTCCAAAAATAAACTATGACTTGCCTCCGTACATAGAACTTGCCGCCAGCTTCAAGTCCCGAATATCGTCAGATGACATACCACTTTCATTCTCAAGGTTTGTGGACACGAAAGATGGACGGGCTTTTCCTTCAGCCTGATAGCAAATTATAGCATACAGTTGAATTGGAAGATAACGGCAAACAAAAGTGCTGGAAGCTTACCATTTGCTGTTTCGTAAATTCCCAAGGCACTTCCACCATCGCCTCAGTGTCCTTCGCCCACTCGCGCGCAGTTTGCATGAAACCCATACCAGGAAGCCACTCCGGAAGCTTCTTCAACAAGGGGAAGAAATCGACAGGATAGGCTCCAGCGACAGTTGCAGCATTGAAATTGTCATTGGCCTTTTCGATCAAGTTCACGAATGGATCCTCCCCGTCGATGACTTGATAACCGTAAGTAAGTCGCAAGATAATTCCGCCGGCCAGCCTGGGATTGAGATTGTCAGAATCATGATTTCTACAAAGATATGCAAAGACACACTTTCGAAGGTTAGGGAGAAGGTCGTCGGGTGCAGCGAGAGTGCGTTTCAAAAAACGACGTGCTTCTTCTTCAATCAAAGGATGCAGTTCCTGCATTGGCCTGACACCGCCAATATAACGCGAGAAATGCTTTCTATAGGTTCGGAATCTCGAGCCGTAGGTCATCAAAACCAATGTCTGCGAGTATCCCACCAACTCCCCTCCCATTTCGAGTACAGGTCTATCGGAGTATATGGATCCTCTCTTATCCAACTCTTCCATGATTGCAGCGGAGTTCACGATAATAACAGGCCTGCCCAGCAGCTTCACTGATAGTATGCCTCCTAGTTGAATTCACGTTTAGAGTCAGCGACAATGTCCATTCCGATAAAGATTTTGACGAACCCCACTTGCGTCCCCACTCAGCGTAGGTAACCCATTCGTTCTGGGAGGGCATATCTGCAACATTCTGGTAGACAAGAGGAAATGAGTACTAGTTGGAAGTTAATGGAGGCGGCGAGCGATTAGTACCCCAATAATTGGTAGACCCTTCGGTCCCGGAGGTAACCAGTGATTTTCAGGCCTTCTTCTCTGAAAGAGATACCAGAAGGTGGAAAGACCGGTAGCCAACAATAGAAGGTCAGAAAATTCCATCTGAACGACTGCGATTAGCTTTGGAAAGAGTGGAATGTACGACGATTTGTGTGTGGGCCAGAGATGTAGACGCCTGGGAGCCGCGGCAAAATGGAGATTCCGTCGGAAATCGAGGTGCCGTAAATCTAGGCAACTCTATACGCTATACATACTATACGCTCCGAGAGGGAGTTCTGATCTTCGTACAAAGTTAATTGGGATTGCCTGCTATCGTCTGGTTCAAGCTTTTTTGGGGGGCCTCAAATCTCCATCGCAATGTTATTTGAATTTCACCAATAGCTTGGTACTCCACTACAACGAACCCTAGATCTTGATCTCATGAAGATTTACCAATACCGCTTGAGGCTAAGTTATGCAACTTCCAGTGAATTTATCGTACTTTGTTACTTGATCCATTATTTGCTGAACAGAAGGAATAATGAAGTTAACAAGAAGTGGGTACATGCAAAGTGGGGATGCGTTTGAAGATCGCCACGGTTACAACCTGCATCGTTGTTACGATGTTTGGTTGCTGAGAAAATGACAAGACTTACATAACATTTTTTTCCACGTGCTTGTGGGTCCAATTAGTACTCAAAATTTGATTTCCAGAATATTTGACACTCATATGGTCTCTTTCTTAGTTTCACATATTATGGAAGCGTGCTTCACATTCCGGCCGTAGCTTGAATAGATTTAGAGGATTCACTACAAAGCGAGGTGAATAGAATTCGGAGAATCATCCCAGAACTTCCGAACGAAGTCTGCACCAAATTCTCAACCATTTCACATGCCAAAATGAGGAGAACGTGTTAAGTATACGCCGATAATAACCAGCTACATGTACATCTACCACCGTGTTTTTTTGTTAAACTCTTTGAAGACTTTTACTGTTAGGTTTACTATCATTCAAGGATCCATGCAGAAAAACAACAAGGAACACAAAGCAAAACCATATAAAATTAGAATGGCGTACGATTTACCTACTTATATCCGATGTGCGGGCATCATCTACATCAGTGTACGGACCATTTAAACGGTTGCAAGTGACCTGCCTAGAGGTCACACTGAAGTTTTCTAGGATGGACAGATTACACACTCTCTCCTGGGTTTGGTTTTGGTCTGGTTAAAAACTGAATAATAAACGCATCTTATTTTTCACCAAGTGCTCAACATATTCAGACTTGTAATGAATACTAGAAAAGTATATATTCAGACAATTGGAACTGTGATTTTCCTTATTTGTCGGTTGCAAGTCACAAATCGATCGACTATTAAATGACTGCTGAGGTCGCTTGATAGCTTGCATATGTATCTCCGTATACATAGGCTCCGTGCATGCGCTTAGACGTTTCCGAGACATACATTAACATCTCCACAGGGAATCTCGATACAGGTACTCATCAGAAAAGCCTGAGGAGAGTAAGAACCGGTCCATAATCACCCTTGCATACTCTTGCATAGCGACTTCGATGTCAGGGCTGGTCGGCCTTCCTCTGTTTTGGTGAAAGTCAGCATCATCCCTTCCTCTCCGACTTCCATCTTCCCGAAGATCTAGACATTAGAGTCAACTTCTTTCCAGTAAATCTTGTATCCGGAGCTATCCTCATTACACTCAAAAGGACCGTTTAACGCTTTATAAATCTGAACGCAAGGCCGCCTTTCGCGCCGTGGCCCATCTCCACTCCACGCCCCCTTCCTTGTTCACATTTGAGCACTCCTCTTAGTCGCGATGTCAACTTCTGCTACTCTCGATCCAAGCGTCGCATTGGACAATTCGTACGTCACATATACGTCTCTATGAATCGCGTTAATTTCCAGCAGAATGGGCGCTATGTTCATTGGAGTCATTGTGAGCGCGGTTCTTCACGGGATCACGCTTCTACAGGCGTTCACATATTGGAATAGTAAGATCACATTCATGTTTGTTGGACTATCAAATGGCTTACATCACATACAGATTACAAAAAAGATGTGTGGTATCTCAAGACACTTGTACGTCTTTCCCAAAAAAAACTTCCTGCCCTTTCCCTGTAATAATCTTGGTCTCCAGGTGTCAATAACGGTGTCATTTGATGCGATTCATCTGGTGATGATCTCCCATGCAGGTGAGTTTTTACTGTCTAACAGTTGGTCTGCCTCGTCAACATTCGGATGCTCAGTGTACCATCATGTCGTTTCCAAATATCAGTAAGCTTCATTAACTTCGTTGCCATTCCCTATTGTTAAATATTGCAGCAGTGATAAGGATAGTCTCCGATTCATTACCTGGTGAGTTAGTCTGTAGTATTTTATCATACTATCTCATTGAACCACATATCTTCCAGGACTGTGTTGGTATGTGCTCAAATTGAGCTTGCTGTGCTCCGTATTTCCGTGCTAAGGAACTCTTCGACAATTCCACATTTCTAGGTGGAGGCTCTTTTCACTGTAATTGTCAATTTTCTTCCAGTTATTTCAAACAAGCTAACGACCAATTAGGGCGTGAATGCTGGGATTGTGCAAAGGCCCGTAAACATGACCATTCAAGATACAGGGCACCTAAGCTGACTTTATCATGCCATTTATAGTTTCTACACTTTGCGTGTGTTTCGCCGTATGTACTTCCTCTCAATGCCAAACTACCGGAATTGCTCATCTATCAACACAATATAGTAAGCAAGAGAAACTACTGGCTCGCAGGGACGATCTTCTTCCTCATTCTGGCGACAGCAGGTAAGAAGTTATCACAATTATGACATAACGAATGCGCTTATATATGTTTAGGTTCTGGAACCGGTGAGATATCAAGCTGAATACGTTAGGGTCCATCTCTAATCCAGTATTTCCGCACAGTCTGGGTTATCTTATCGTGCGTAAATACATTTTTATCTTCGGCTCATACATCATTGGCTGATGTGTTTTTATTCAATATAAAGCCTACAGTTTGAGACATATGAACAACTACTGTCGATTACGGTGAGGACAAAAAATATACGAAGATGCCTGAGTTCTAAGATTGGTTTTAGCCGCTGACTATTACGATAAATGCTCTCTCAACCGTTGTTGACGTAGCAATTGCTGCCAGTCTGTGCATCATGCTTCATAATGCCCGCACCGGATTTAGGAGGTAAATTGGCCATATCATCAGTTCTAGTCTCGTTCGCTGATTCCGAGTCATTCTAGATCAGACACAATTATAACAAAGCTTGTTCGTACACATTTAGCTAATGCTTTTCATAGTCTGATCAAACCGTTTCTTTACTCAGATAATTTTTGTCGTGAACACGGGAGTGTAAGTCGTTTCACTTGCCTTCATGGATTTGTTAAAACTCATATTTACTCTTTCTAGCTTGACAACGTATGTCACTTGCTCGTCTCAGAAGTGTTCAAATACTTAGTCATAGCTCTGATTAGGTGCTGCGCTGTCGCGTCTTTGATTTGTGTATGTACATCCGGTTGATAAGATGTTTAAAGTACTAAATGTTGGGTTGGCAGCTCATTGCATCCCCAAAAAGTCTAATCTACGCCACATTTTACTTTTGCATTGGAAGATGTGAGTACTTCTTATCATCCTCCCTGCGCTGTTGTTTATCTGCCTTACAGTGTATACCAACTCGTTCTTGGCGACACTTAACGCTCGCAATTCGTTCACTAGTCAGATTGACGAGAATACAACCTCACGCATGATGGGATCAATACCGACGAGCGTCATCAGCGGTCATCAAGCCGCTACTAATTCGATGAAAATGAAGAACATCACTATTCGCATCGATACCTCAACCACCAAGGATGCGCTTAACAATGGTGCCAACCACTCGGTAAGCTATACAAATTTAAATGAGTTGAGGTGCAACCTACTAATTCAAAATTACCTACAGGTAGACGCTCTAAAATCCCAGAGTGAAAAAAGTGAAGACGATGTCCGTGTCAGGGCAAAGAATGGAGATCTTTACTGATACATATTTGACTAACTACACTCTTTATGCTATGAATGTTTATATTATTGCACGCTATACCTATCATTAATGTATCATATGCACTGGTGGCCATTACAACTTACCCCTTTTCTTCCGTCTCCTCGGGCAGCATTGCGAAGGTGATCGTGCGAGTGGAGGAATCCTGTGCAAGGTATTTGGTGGGTGAAATAAAAGCGTCTGTAAGACTACCGTTACTACAGAATAGATGGCGAGGAGATTCCCCATCAATCCTTGCAGTATGCAAAATGCGTCTGTACCTAACCAAGGTCTTGGTGCCGGCGCACAGATTGGCGCTGACATGACTGATGTGCGCGGGGCACGGTCTGGCAGTAGAGACTCTTCGTCATCTGGACCGTAGGCAGGGCAAGATCCCGCGGTCACAAAGGCTTTGCAGGATATGCAAGCGAGAGACGGAAGATGAGGTGCACACTGCACGCTATGCTGCTGTGCACAAGCGTCTCGGACCAACTGCAAGCGAGACGCGTGGCTTTCGTGGACACCATGAAGAAACAGTATCCAAACTGGCAATGGCGTGACATCGCATGTGGAAGCGGGCTGGACATTTTACAACGTCTTTGCAATTGGGAGCAGACAGTGAAGGCGACGGCTGCGTACACATACCATGCTCTCAAGGAATTTGCTCAGGTGGATATATACAGACATCCCCTCTACAGAGGGATGGTACAATTGGGAGAGCACGAATTAGATAACCTAACAGACACGGAGGACATGTAATAACCCAATGTGTAAATAGCCACCATATAACAGCTATCGCTCACTCACCCAGGGAAATGTTGTACCCGACTAATAATAAGGTGATGGGGGCTAACCGGTGGAAAACCACTGTGGCGGCTATGCTGGTGATACGCAGTGCAGCTCGCTAACCACGGAAATCGCGCGCACGAAGTCCACTTTCCCACGCTTCACATGACGCCGGAACATCAATACACCACCGACCTCATCCACCGACACCGATATTCCTCGCTCCCGGTTCCATTACTCATCTGTTTCTAATCGCCAGTCCATTTTATATACATTGTCGTAATATATTCACAATTTTTCTTCATTTTAGAATCCGAATCTCATATACAGCACAGCTTTCATTTTACCCACATATTCCGAGTAGACACAATAGGCGCCCAGCTTCGCACCCTCGCTGTTTCCTCCCCATCCAAGAAATTTTTAAATTTTAATTAATTTTACTCGTCTGTAGAATTAATCACAGTGTCTTGGCTTCCTTATTTCGTGATCGCTTCGCTTATTTTTTTACAAATTTTGCTTTACACACACACCCCACCTCAGTAGTATAAAAGCTAGCTAGAAAATTACCTACACAATAACACATCGTTCACCTTTCGTTTCAATCTCGTTCTCATCGTTTCAGCTGGTTAAGAAGACCAAGAAAACCCTCTCGCACCCTCAGACGCCTCTCATAGCGGTACTCCAGGCGTTTTGACTTATTATATTCATTTTTGTTTGCGAGTCGACTCACCTAGGACGCCGCTGGCACATCACTGGTCATCTGGAGCATCCGGCTACTGGAAGGTGCAGAGTCGAGTCAATACTACGAAAAAACCTGTAAAACATCAGGCTCTAGGTTACCCGGACCAGGGACATCTTCGCTCAGCGAAAGTGCTGGGTCGATTATTCGTATCTGTGAGTGAGCAGTAATTCCCCCCGGAGTCTTCAACTTTCAGGGCCTTGGAGGCGGCCGGGGGACGGCAGACATCCTTTTTAGGGTCCGAAAAGCTGCTTTCCTACGGCGACTTCGGACGCGCGTCGATCACGTTTTCTCTCAGTGTGCATCACCTGACTACCATCGTGATTCGACCATCAACACTTTTCCTCAGTTCTTCCTTCAGTTCCATCGTCATTTCAGTTTCGACTGTATCCAACCTCAGCTCTTGTGAATTCTGACAGGAAAACTTGCACTGGATCCGCTTGTCGTTGTTACTGATATCCTGAAGTCTAGCACGTCGGGAAGACTCGAGGCCATGCGGAAATATCATCATTCCCTCAAACTAAGGTACGTGGCTTTGACTTCAATTGGATAACCCCAGCTGACTCAGAGCTCTTAATTTAATGTCAATGCGCAGCCATCTTGAGACTTAGACTTGTCTGAGAGAGCCTATATCAATGTACAAGAAGCAATGGCTGAGAACGAGTGAGTACTTCCCAAAAATATAACGGCCTTGTGATAAAAATGGCCTTGTCTTCACGAATTCTTTTATTTCCATGGCTTAATATTCGTACTTGCTCGTACCATTTTCACAAGGAACCTTCCGCGGATCTTGACAGAGAGGAAAGAAGCATTGGGAAGCAGACGTATGCTGCTGATAATAGACAAACTCGTGATAAGTCGTCTACTTCTGCATCTACTCACTGAGATGTTGCTAAGAAGGTACATATTTAAATACACTGTGACCTCTTCATGTGGGTCTGACTGTTTACTTCATTATTATCCCATGGGTGCAGTTTCAGGCTAACGTCTGACGCAAAGCTACGGGAGCAATCAAAATCTCACATCTCATAGCACCATCGTATAAGTACGATGGTTTGTGAATGCATGCTTTTCAAAGATGCTGTCTCCTTGGCTTGACAGAAGGCTTTGGGCTCTGTTTGCTCTTGCCTCTTTTGGAAAGGCTTCCCCTGCGCCTCCTACAGTTACATCGGGACCGGTTGTCAAGCTCAATTATGGCTCCTTTCAGGGACAGGTATCGGGCAATGTAGAGACCTTTCTCGGGATGCCCTTTGCTGCCCCACCGTACGTATACCTGTCGCTAATTTTAATTTTATGTGGTCTAACAATTGTGTTTCATTCAGCATTGGAAATCTTCGCTTTGCGCCACCTCAACCACCGGTAAAGTTCAAAGGTATCCGTCAGGCGAGTAATTTTGGAGCAGCCTGTTTTCAACAATCAACAAACGCATCCGCTTTGGGACCTCTCGCGGCAATAATCAATGAACTAATCGCCAACGGGTCTCCTGGACCGGCTGTAGTATCTGAAGATTGTACGAGAAACTATCTTGTCAGTATGCTGGACTCTGGCTAACATCAGTCCAGGTCTCTTCATCAATGTCGTCAAACCTGCAAATATACCTCCAGGGAAGACTCTCCCAGTTCTATTTGTGAGTTGAGATATCTTCGAAGCGCTGGAATTAAGTAACAATAACGTGGCAATAGTGGATTTATGGAGGTTAGTTTTAATATTCAAAGGTTCAAGCATAGACAAGTTGTTCATAGCGAGATTTGATTAGGTGGATTTGAAGCTGGAGACACCTCATTTAATCCAGGAAATACTGTAGTTTCTCGATCGATTGCGTTGGGAGAACCTGTTATATATGTATCAGCCAACTATCGTCTAAGCGGTGAGAATTAAACTTCACTTATGCATAATTACCCGTACTCATGAAGAGTGCTAGCACTCGGGTGGTTGGCCTCGAAGGAGGTTAAAGAAGCTGGCCTTGGTAACGCAGGGCTGCGAGATCGTAAGAAAAATTTTGCTCACTTTGGCGAATGATAAAGTTGAGGTATGTTAGAACGCTTCGCTATGCAGTGGGTCCAGGACCACATCAGATTTTTTGGGGGAGATCCGAAAAGAGTCACAATGTAAGCTACGTGCCCTTTCATCCTGCATATCTTACTCAAGTACGCGTGTTGCTGTTGAAAATGTCTAGTTGGGGCGAAAGCGCGGGTGCTATCTCCGTTGGTTCACACTTGGTAATTAACGATGGAAATCCTGCTGGTCTTTTCCATGGTGCAGTCATGGTGCGTGATAAGTAGCAGCAATAACGAACCTGTATTTTAATCATCGATTGTGAGATAGGAGTCCGGTTCACCCGTTCCAATGCAAGATATCACTTCTAAGCAACCCGTCTTTGACCAGTTGGTTGCAAGCACAGGATGTACCGGCCAGAAGGATCCTATTCAATGCATGAGAGCTGTCCCATTTGATAAATTCGCAGAGGCCATGAATTTAACACCTAACCTGTTCTCATTTTCAAGTCTTGCGATTCCGTGGCAGCCCACTATTGATGGTGAAATAATTGTGCGAGATCCTCAAGTTTCAATTCAAAAAGGCCTGTATGCCAAGGTTGGTGATGTCTTCATTGTTACTCCTGGCTTCTTATACTTAAATGTTCTTAGGTGCCTCTTATTACAGGGGATTGCGATGATGAGGGAACGTGAGCAATTTACACGTGCTTGTATTTTACTTAACATCTTTCTGACATTTCTCAAGATTGTTTTCTCTTTCCAATGGCAATATCACGTACGTCTGTCCAATCAGTTTTACCATAAGTGCGAAATTTACGTGACATCCAGAACCAATGATGAATTTTTGGCGTACATGCAATCCAAGTGCGTCGATTTGCTCCTCTGCGTGCATGATCAACAACTAAAGGCACATATAAGCTACTTCCGTGGATTGATTTCGAACGATGACTTGGCTGCAGTCGGTGCTGCATATCCTGATGATATCACAGCGGTACGGGCCATTTGCATCTCTGGTTCCTTGAATAAAGAACCTCAATCGGTTGTTTGTTAGGGATCGCCCTTTGATACCGGAACTGCCAACGCTATCACGTAAGGAGCCATCTTTAAGATTGGGCTCATCAGGAACCAGCACCCCCTTAGGTAAGCAAAAGTTGGCTTACCTCCGAACCTTTTCAACCCTTCTGCACTCACACTATTCTACATTTTTGAACCACAGATATGTAGGTTATGCTTCTTTGAACACATCTGTGGTTTTTTTTTTCAAAAAAATTTTGATCTCAAGAAGTTATAAAGATTTTAATTTTTTTCCTTTTTTTTTAGTCTAACACGTCAGAAATGGTGTTTTCTCGAGTTTGGGAGATTTTCGAAAATTTGACAATGTTCTTTTGGCCGCTTATATAATGGTACACGTGACCACACGTGACAATAAGTCACGCCTAAGTAATACCTCTCAGACTCATTATGGACTTCCAGAGACTACAATTTGACCTCTGAGGTGTAATTCTATTATTGTGGGCATAAAGGCTAGTAGTAAGGATTGTATATGCACATTTATGAATTTTTTTTTTTTAAACTTTTTGTCTGAAACCATTTTCCGTCAACATAACTTTTGATTTTTTTTTCGAGCTGGATTTTGGCCGCTCTTGGCGCCAAGCCCATTGATTACGTAAGGGTGCTGGTTTCTGATGAGCCCAATCTTAGGTCCAATTCATCTTGAGTCACGTTTGATAAAAAAACTGCAGACCCGAATTCAAACGACTTGCTGCGGTGCAGGGAGATCTGATCTTCCAAGCTCCTAGACGATTCTTCTTGCAGACTGCGTCTACCACTCAGCCAACTTTCGCATTTTGTGAGTATTATCATTGTTACTATCTTGATCTAAATTCTGACTTAGATTTATTTTTTTTCAAGTGTTCAAGCGAGGTAAAGCGACGCCTCTTCTAGGATCATTCCATGGCTCCGACATCCCTGAATTTTATGGGTCCGGAACGGCGCCGGACTTCATCGGTACCGATGGGCTAGGTACGACGACGCTTCGCTACTGTGAGGCAGGTACTACTAGTGTACTAATAATAACTCTTCTCAAATGTTGTAGTCAATTTCGCAAACACTGGGAACCCATCGTTACCGAAGAATCCCATCAGTCTCCTCTCTGCTGTTGACTGGCAACCATGGAGTTCCTCCAAGACCAGCCCTCCGTTGTTGACTTTCCTTGACCCTGCTCCGGCGATTGCCATCACGGCTGATACTTTCCGTGCGACGCAAATGGATCTGCTAACGAAACTATCTCTTCAACTTGATTCTAATCAATGAATAACCTCGGTCCTCTACAGGGCGTATTTTTTGTAGCTCACCTGAGGAACATGGTGCATGTAGTTACTGCAAATTTCAAAACTATACGTTGAAAATCTCACCTGTTACGTCGATCCACAAACCATCATCTGTACATCAAAGCTGTTTCAGGAAATTAGATTCTTGAATAAGCAAGCAAACAAGCTGTTGGTCAGTTTATGACTCAGACTGGAGATTGGATACAGGCACTTTTTACAGTGAAACCTAGTTTAGACCAGCGCTTCCAGTGACTATGTACATATTCATAGCAACTTGAAACCCTGCGCGTCCCTGCGAAATAAGCTCACCCTGAAGTTTACGTATGACTCATTCGGTCATTCGGCAGCACTGCTCTGATGACGCTACAAACTGCCGCGGTTCTTTAAAAGGCTCCTGAGAGCCACAGGTGGTTGGAACACCAAACACCAGTGAAGTATGCTTTCGTTTCCCCTTCTGCGGGCTCACGTTCTACTTGGACTACTCTTTTTACTGCCAAATCTCGTTGAAAATACTGCGGCGACATCACCTGGATCTGATCCTATCGTCAAACTTAACTATGGCGCATTTCAGGGCAGTGTAGTTGGTAATGTTGAAAGTTTCCTCGGCATGCCTTTTGCCGCACCGCCGTGTGTATTTTATTGCCGTCTGTCGTCATTCGGGCTTGTTTCTAACTGGTTTTTTACTAGAGTTGGGAATTTACGATTTGCGCCTCCCCACCCCCCTGTTGCCTTCAGGGGCGTTCATCAGGCAACTACTTTTGGAGCGGCATGTTTCCAACAAGCGGCGAATGCCTCTGTCTTTCCTGGAAGCCTAGTTCCAACTATTGCTGGTTTGATTTCTACAGGGGCCCCTAATCCCTCTGTTATATCGGAAGATTGTACGCGGGACATGGTGTACAAATGTTCTTTATCTAACGTGATGATCGGCGTTTAGGTCTGTTTATAAACGTTGTCAGACCTGTAGGCACACAGCCTGGGAAGAAACTCCCAGTCGTCTTTGTAAGTAACCAAGCTTCCTTTGATACCATTGACCCTTTCCGATACTTAAACTTCACCGTAGTGGATATACGGAGGTACTATATGCACTTTCTTCATATCATAAAATACCCTGAGCCTTACTATTTGGTAAGGTGGCTTTCAGAATGGCGACACTTCGCTGTACCCAGGAAGCAACATCGTCTCTCGATCAATCGCCCTCAACGAGCCTGTTGTTTATGTATCAGCAAACTACCGTTTGAGTGGTTCGTGTGTCATCTTAATCATTAAAAGTCGTCCAATGACATGTTTAACTTCCTGTAGCACTTGGTTGGCTAGCATCCAAAGAGGTGCAGGCTGCTGGCCTTGGAAACATTGGTTTAAGAGATCGTAAGAATCAAACTCGCACTCTGTTCGATGGCGTGTTTAAATCTGCGTTTCAGAACGTTTCGCCTTAAAGTGGGTACAGAAATATATCACAGCTTTCGGAGGTGATCCTCGTAGAGTTACTATGTAAGTGCTTAAATAATCCGTTGTTTATCCCACTTACAATATTCTTTTCGAAAGATGGGGAGAAAGTGCAGGGGCCTTATCAGTTGGTACTCATTTGATCATCAACGATGGTAATCCAGAAGGTCTATTCCACGCAGCTGTAATGGTATGTGCACGTCCTGCTTACGGGGTTAACAATATTACTTAACTCTCTTTCAGCAATCCGGTTCTCCCTACTTGATGTTGGACATTGCCGACAAGCAACCCATCTTCGACCAGTTGGTGGCCAACTCGGGCTGCACAGGCTCCCCCGATCCTATCGCATGCATGAGAGCAGTTCCGTTCGACCAGTTCTCCACAGCTATGAACTTGTCTCCCAATCTCTTCTCGTTTTCAAGTCTTTCCCTTGCCTGGCAGCCGACCATCGATGGCGATTTAATTAAGAGAGATCCTCAGATATCTCTCCAAAAAGGTCTCTATGCAAAGGTTTGTGTAACATGTCTTCCTATATCAATATTCTTGAACTTTAACATTTCATGTGAATAGGTTCCCATACTCTCCGGAGACTGTGACGACGAGGGAACGTAAGGACCATTTAAAATCCTCATTTTGAATATTGATACACATATATGCTGTAGATTTTTCTCGTTTGCTAATGCAAACATCACGTTAGTATTTCTGGTCCTTGAACTAGGCTACATCGAACCGACGCTGAAGCTATGACTTTAGAACCAACGAAGATTTCTTATCCTACATGCAATCCAAGTTCGTCCATTTCAATTATCTATCCAAAAGCGAGACTCAGCGAATAATTCGTATAATAGTTACTTCCGCGGGATATTGTCGGACGAGCAGCTTGCAGCTGTAGGTGAAGCATATCCGGACGATGTCACTCAGGTGGGTTTCTCAGCGCTAATTCAACCAGAGCGCCGAAAACTTAGAGCGCCTATTTTAGGGTTCCCCTTTTGATACCGGAACAGCAAACGCCCTCACGTACGTTAAGCGCTTGTCATTTATGTCATGCGCTGACATATTCTCACTGAAAAAAACAGTCCCCAGTATAAGCGCCTTGCAGCTATACAGGGAGACTGGTCTTTCCAAGCTCCCCGGCGATTTTTGCTGGAAACGACCTCAAAGACTCAACCTACCTTTGCATTCTGTGCGTTTCTGTGGTGGTTTCTTCTTCAAATACATTACCTTCTCATGCTAACCTGGATGTCAGTGTATAAACGTAACAAAACAAGTACCGCACTTGGGTCATTCCACGGAACCGATATACCAGAGTTTTACGGCGCTGGACCCTCACCAGATCTCGTTGGAGCAGATGCGATAAGTAAGTGTCTTTAGACCTCTCTCAATTGTGTATGGCACTCACCGTGATATCTAGTCAACTTTGCCAATACCGGCAATCCATCGCTTCCCAAGAATCCCAAAAGTCTTCTCTCCTCTGTCAACTGGAAGCAATGGGGGTCGTCCAAGACAAACCCACCCATGTTGACTTTCACGGACCCAATCCCGAGCATCGCGATCACATCTGATACCTTCAGGCTCCAGCAGATGGCGTTGTTGACACAAATCTCTCTGCAGATTGCCAATACCTCTGCACAACCTTAACACCTAGATAAAGTCGATATTGATAGGGTCGATAATTGTGCCGTGCACGCTGAATGATAATCCGGGATGTTCATTCTTGTCGATCTACAATGTTGGTTCCGACATTGTTATTTGACTTCCCCAAAAATTGTTTGAGTCATCGTAAGAAAGACTTGATGTCAGAGAACGTCCTCCAATTAGCAAAAATTATTGATTTATATAAATACCACGATGATATGAGTAGTAATACATTGACTTGCATATATTGTTTGCTGTTCTTCATGATGAAATTTTAAATGTCCTTTTCTCTTCTTCAGTCCAAGAAAACATCGGTAGGGGATGTGCTTCCGTGTTAAACACCCATTCACGTAGGTTGATAACATCGGTGTCGTCCATTAACAAGTAGAGGTATTTCAACGTTTCCGCAAGGAACCAACTGTACAAAGATCAATAATGTATAAGTAGACGAATTTTAAAAACGTAAGACAGTACCTTGGCATATCATCGGTGTACGTGACAGGGACCGAATCGACGCCATAGACGCTGGTAAAGCCGAATTTGGTCCAAGTATGCTTATTGATCGCCTTGAAGATTTCATAGCCCCGTTCTCTCCATCTGATATCACCCGTTGTCTTCCACATATAATAGATGCTTTCGATGGTCTGTACAAAAGACATCAGTGTCCTATTTGCATAGTACGACCGACCGGCAACGTTACCTCAGGTCTCAGTAAATAAGCGCTCGGCCAACCGTGCACATAGTCCCGACGCCGTGGGTCACGTTCAACAGGATACTCCCTCATACCAGGGGCCTCCCCCATCCGTCCCGTCTGATTCCACATGTAAACCTCATCAATCCATTTCTTTCCTTGCGTCATTTGCATCTGGTCCGGCCCCAACCCAGTGACCTGGTCTGCATACGAGATGGCACAGGTGTACGCCAGCCCATGTGCCGCCATCTCATGCAGCTCACGAACCTCCGGCTCCAAATCGAGCGTCGCCGCGCCTAGGGCGAGCACTCCGGGGAGATAACATGACAGATGTTCGAGGCGGTGCATCAAATAGTTGTTCTGTAGGTCCCCCACGTACATGAGCCCGCGCTTCGGAGTGACGTAGATGAGGTTGTTGATGATACCCTCTGCGGATTTGATATCTGTCGATCGTGGTGAATGTATTCATTATTCTGTCCTGATCAAGTGGAAGGAGTGCATGAGAAACGTACACTGATCCCTCGCCTGAACATCACCGCTCTGAAGCCACTGCTTAAGCAGATACTCGTATCCACTATCTGCCGTAGCTCCAATGGTGAAGTGGGCTGTACCACAAAAGTAAATGAGACGTGATGCAAATGACACATGATGAAAACCAACTTACTCCCAGTAGGTGTTCCCTCTTTCATCAGCCAGTTATCATGGAACAAACCATCCGAGACGTTGGCCTTGTAGAATACGTTCATTGTGTCTTGCACCTTGAGGCATTAGATGGATATATGGCAGTGACGTAAGCAGGATTGGAAGAACCACTCACTCGCTGGTAATATTCCCTATTTCCCGTTAATTTAGCCAGGTATTTGAATTCAAGCTGGCACGAAGCCGCCTCCGCAAAGAGAACAGTCTTCTTGTTCAAATCCGACAATATCTTTCCACTTCAAAAAAATTGGCGAGAATGAGATCAAAAACCCTGCTCAACCCAATGTGTGGTGTATAGACACACGCACTTTTCGACATTCACTGAAAAAGCAGGAAGCCCAGATTCTGTACCATTGAACGCCGGGATGAGTATTTGGCCCATTTCATCAGCGAGTCTAAGAAGTGTTTCTTCTCCCGATAATGCATAGGCTGAAAGTATACCACCCAAATAACGTATAGTCGTCTCAAAAAATGGCGCATAATGATCGGGCTACAGAGATGAATATATTTCCCATCCAACGAGACTGATGCACGAGGAATTAACGCACCTTGGTAGGAAAGAAATGGACGTCCTTAATCCTCTCTACGGCATCCTTGAACTCTTCATGCAACCCCATAATCCACATTGTATCCAGAGAATCAAACAGTGTAACCGACCACCCATTGTACCTTCAATCCAAGTACGCTTTGAGAAAAACACATATAATGATGCGATATAACACGCATCCAACCCAAATTCACTCACTTGTCCGACTTGCCACCCGACAGCGGAAGCAGCTCGTCGCTCGGGAACGCCCTCATCATGTACCCGCTCCACGCATGCCTAAACGCCGCTCTAACCTCCTCCTTCCTCGGCTCCCAAATCGCCTGCAGCTCGTGCGGGGGCGGCGGTGCAAACTTATAGGGGGTCTCGTCGTTCTCGGAATGCGGGCCATAGAGCCAGAGGGGTGGGGTAAAATCTCCATGCGCCGAGAGCTCTAGCCAGGGTTTGGAGTACCAGAGCAGAGCCAGTCCGAGGAACGCGACGAGGACCCAGCGAGTGACGAGTTTGCTGAGTGGATTTGCGCGCGTCGAGAGCCGTGCGAGTTGCTCCATCGGGACTGGGGTCCTTATAGGCAACATCCTGGATAACAAACAAGCTCTGCAGCGTCCACTGACAAACGTGCGTCAGTACGAACTGCAGCTCAAGCCTTACTTGCGAGAACCGGTGGAAGAGAGGGTGGAAGAACAAGGTGGCAAATAATATTGATTCATTCATTGTCCATCATCGATGCCAGCACTTGCCACAAGAGAAAAAAAAAACACACGACGGATCTCATCCCTCAAGCTCGAATTTGTCATTGATAGTGCCGAAATCATGTCGCCAAGGTGTTGGGTTCTTTTGGGTTCTTTTCATATTGTCCGGGTGGTTCACCGTCTTCTAACCCTTACATTTCGTTTCTTTGACGGCCATGCTGTTGATGAGTCGGCTTTTGGTCGGTGTCAGCTGTTCTTCTAAGGTTCTAGCAGGTAGAGATGTTTACCGATGGACGTACAAGGAGTTATAGTTAGAATACAAGCTGTTGGAAAGCCCTGGAAAGCCTAGAGGCGATCGGGGATGAAATAAAACGAACCAATGAGCGTCCATTCCGAAGTCTCTTGGCACTTCGGAACCGCCATCTAAACAAAGCAAAACTGCATCGCGGATGAACTTTTGGCGGGTCATGCGACTTCATGGGACAGTTTGCAAACTGCAATTTTCCAACGCCCAGTTCAGGCCTTCCAACTCTGCCAACTCTTCAACTTGAGGAGAGTCACGCTAGCATCTAAAAATATAAAAAGGTTACGTGTAACGGGCATGCTATTCAATCCATGGTCGATATGGCCGTCGGTCAGGGATTTCTTCACAGACCCGAGTTCTACGTCTCGGTGATCAGAATTCATTGATATCAGTGTTTTTGTAGCATCGTCAAAATACACGTCCAAGTGGATGACGAACTGACTTGAACTTTCTTCTTTCAACATGCTTGAAGTCCACCGACCACGCGGACGCCTACAAAGTAACAAACCAGCGAACTAAGCGCCAGTCGAATGTCAGTACTCCGTCAAACCCGAAGGACCTATACATAGCAAGGTGATGAACATGCACAAAAACGACGAGACAAAATTTTAGAGATTGAAACTGGATGAATTAAGCAACGAAAAAAATGAACAACAATCAACTTTTATGGGTGTAAAGAAAAGGTCATGAAGATATTGAAAGCCAGGCAGACAAAAGAAGAGAACAAGAAAGCAAAGGAAGAAAGAGGAGATTACGCAGCGACGTGAATCCTCTGGACCAGTCCTTCCTCTCCTCCAATCTCCTTCAGCTCGACGTTCAGATCTCCATCGATTCCAACAACGAACTGGATCTCGACGCGCGTGAACCATTTGCCCTTCTGAGGTCCCTTGCCTTTCGTTTGCACAGCGAGTTTAGCTTTCCCATCAAATGCAGCGAGCAGCGCGTGTTTGGTGACTGTGCGGTGCTTAACCTCAATTTCCTCCTCCTCTTCTTCTTCCTCTTCCTCCTCCTCATCGTCTTGGGATTTAGGAGGAGTGACCTTCTCAACGCGGATGCCCTCAACAACCTCCCACACCTCGAACGCAACGCGTTTGCTCTCTTCTTCAACTTCAACATCAAGCGACACAATGCGGCGCACAGGCAACGCGGTTTCGCGCTGAACAACGGGGATCCAGGTACCGCCGACCTCCTTGTTCTCTTCGAGGTCATTGGGGAAAAGAACACCAATCGTCTTAGTCGTCGCTTTCACCTGGTTAGCCTCGGAGCCAGCTTCGAAGGCAGCAAGGATCTCCTTGTCTTCCTGCGATTCCGAGTTGGTGAGGGTATCGAGGAGCGCAGCTTGGTATGCGCATCCACGGGCGATGATGGTAGTTGGGTCTCCGACGCCTCCACCGACAACGATGCCACGCGCAAACGGCGTTTGAACATCTTCCCTGAATCCGGCCTGCAGGCAGATCCTGTTATCGAGACCAGGAAGACATCCGGTACCACCAACGTACACAACCTCATCGACATCATGCGCATCAAACGCGGCGCGCGAGAGAAGAGCAGTGATCGCGTCTGCGACGGCGGCGTAGATGGGCGACGCGAGCATATCGAAACGCATACGGTTGATGTTACCGGTGTAATCCATGCCATCCTTGAGTGACTCGACACTGCAGGTAGCCGCACCAGGTGAGGCACTGATGGTGCGTTTGGTGTGTTCGATAGCGAGGCGCAGCTTGGCCTCCGCGCGTTGGTCGGCAACGGCATCAGCGGGGGCGGGGCACACCTTGAGAGGAACCTTGGTCTTTTTGGTGAAATCGGCGGCGAAGAAAGTGATGAGCTTGTCGTCGATCTTGTCGCCTCCGACATTAGGGGTGAAGGAGGAGGAAAGAACATAGCTTAGTCCTTCACGCACAGACACAAGGTGAAGCGAAAGTGCGGATGAACCGAGGTCGACGACGAGCTGGGTCCTGTCTTTGTTTAATGGTTGGCCACCTTCCTCCTGATCTTCCTCGCTGCTCCACAATGAAGTGGTAGTGAGTGAAACCACAGCAGCAGCCTCGTCCAAAAGCTGCAGTACATTAAGGCCGGCCTCCTTAGCCGCTTCCTTAAGCGCTTCTCGCTGTTTGTCGTTGAAGGTCTCAGCTTCGGGTACGCTGATGACGGCACCTGTGATGGGCTTGCCGAGGAAATCTTCGGCAGATTTTAGCAGAGAGCGCAGGAAGATGACGGTAACATCGTGAACAGTGAGGATGCGGGAAGTGGGGGTGGGTTCAGAACGAGGAGTGGGAGCGTGTGACGCAGCGGGAGTTGTAATCGCGGAAGTGGGCAAGGGAGAAGGGGCTGGTTGGAGGACCTCAACTTTGTAGGCAATGGTATCGGCCAAGTCGGGGTGTTGAATGATGGGCGCAGAAAGAGTGGGGTGTTCTGACCCTGGAATTTCAGAGAATCTACATTCGAGGTTGAGTTTTCGTTGGAAGGTAAAAAAACGAGCACTTACTTTTTGCCCAGAAGATTTCTGAACCCAACGATAGAGTTCTTTGCGTTTTTCACGAGCTGCTGTTTGGCTTGGTTTCCGATATACTGTGGTGTAAGAAAAATGATTAGCGGAGCACATAAAATAAAAAATAGTGGGCATTAGAAGGCGCAGATATGAATCCCACAGTACACGAAGGGATGTGGACATATTGATTTGGATTGGTATAAAAAGACGCAAGGGAGTGCAAAAAGATAGCGATTGGAAAGCTGCAGAAAAACATGAACCAATAAAAGGAAAACGTACCAATTCCTCGCCATGGAAGGAGATGGCACAAGCGATTTGTCGCTCTCCATCTTCATTCGCGATCGATTCCGCCAGACCCTCCTTGGTGAAAACGGCGATTGACGCATACGAATTTCCGAAGTTGATGCCGACTACAGGGTGCAGCGAAGATGTGGGCCCTGAAGCAGGAGTGGGTGTACCAGGAGCGGGAGTGACTGATGTAGCACGGGAGGCGCCGTTTTGTTGTTTCGACATGGTATTCGTGGATTTGTGGATAAAGGTAGGATATAGGTTGATATCGGAACAAAGGGGTAAATTTGCGGTAGGGAGTCGTCAAAAGGGTATTAAGAATACACAAGGAGTGTCTCCTTTTTTAAGTCCGTCTGGATTGGGTCTATAAGGGACAGAAAGACTTCACCAAATGAGAACCACCAAAGGACCTCGTTGTAAAGTTGATTCGAAAAAAAAAATCTTTGATAAGCGAGGCTGAGATCACGGTGAATATTTATTAGTCATCACATCAGGTGACCAGGTACAGAGCGACGCGACGCGACGCGTCAAATACAGTAAATGGAGCGAGAAGATAAAAAGTAAGTAAAAGACGGGAGAAAATGAAAAGATTTGATTTCGAAACGCACCTTTTCAGAATCATATTCTCCCAAAGCCAAACGTCTATACATGCATATGGTGCGTTGTTTCACTGAGTATATGCGCCTAGAACTCTGGGAAAATGCAAGTCAAGGTTCCTTACAAGTTGGTTGGCGCGTATTTGGATAAGTATCCATTGTCAAGGATTAATCACGTACTCTTATCGACAAATATATTCTGGACGAGTTGCGAAATCGATAGCCTCGGGCTCGCGGGGCTGGATGCGGCTGCAGAAACGTCGTGGACGTCAATATTAGGTCGGGAAATGGACAGTGAGATGTAGTCAAGGAGGTGGAAGAAAAGAAAGGACAATTCGCAAAAATGAGCCTTTTATATGAAAAACTGTGTTCATCCTTCGTTCCCAAAATAGAAGAAAATTGTCTCACTTGATGACGTCACGCGTTGAATAGAGATTTTCTGAAATTAAGGATGGGAATCCGAGAAGGGAAGAATTACTGTCCCTAAAATACCATACTTTGGATTGAAATCTCGAATATGAAAGCAAAAAAAGTCTCAATGTAAGTGTGGATAGAAAATTTTCGCATCCAACAGGATTCAAGTACTTTTAAGAAATTTGAGGTGAAGGATCAAGAAGGAAAGGTCCATGGTTGCTGAGCGCTGATCCGTTATTCATTGTAATGTAGATAAAATTGCAGAAGATTAATCGCCAATGGCCAAGCTAAAATCCCTGGAAGAAGTCCGGTATTTCGAGTGTTGATAGAAATACAGTTTTATTGAACAATGGATCTGGTATATGGTTGATAATTTACTACAATGTGATATTGAATGCTTCTCTCTCATCACTCGTCCATGAAAATGTAGGAAGAGGATGTGCTTCCGTGTTGAAAACCCATCTATCCATGGGGTATGTGTCAATCTCATCAAACAACAGATAGAAATATTTGAGAGTTTCCGCAAGGAAATAGCTGTGGCAACAAGGTCTCGTGAGCAGAAGTTCCCGCGAGTTTAAGAGCCACTTACCTAGGCATCTCGTCTAGGAGCCTTAGGCGTTTATCGACGCCAACGACACTCGAAAACCCAAACTTGGTGCGGGTGCGGGTGCTTATTGCTCTGAATATTTCATAACCACGTTCTCTCCATTTCACATCTCCGGTAGTCCTCCACATATAGAATATACTCTCAATCGTCTGCTCAATCGCAAACAAGGCGTTTAGTTGGAGAGGTGACGCAAAAAAACGGGGGTAAAATCTCAACACACCTCTGGGCGAAGGAGGTAAACACTTGGCCATCCATTCGCATACTCCCTCAGCTCCCAATTCTTATACGCAGGTGGTTCACCCATCCCTGGTGCTTTCCCTTGTCTTCCACCTTGCTCCCACCTCCTCAGCTCATCGACCCACTTGACCCCTGGTCCATTCATCCGTATCTCCTCCGGCGCCAAACCAGACTGCTGGTCCGCATACGCAATGTAGCACGTATACGTCAATCCGCTTGCTGCCCACTCATGCTTCTCGCGTACGTCAGGGGGTAAGTCCAGGAGGGCGGCGCCGAGGGCTAAGAGACCGGGAAGGAAGCAGGAGAGGTGCTCCTGTCTGTGTGCGGTCATGTAGGTATCCGTGTCCGTGACGTACATGAGCCCGCGTGTGCCATTGGGAGTGACATAGATGAGGTTGTCGATAATGCTGTTTATGGACGTCAGATCTGAGAAAAAGAACTTTAAGCAAGGTGTTTGAGCTGTTCTACAATGAAGACAGACATTGGGTTCGGGCCTTTTCATCTCCGCTCATTACCCATTGCTTCAAAAAATACTCGTAACCGCTATCGGATCCGCCACCGACAGTAATGTGGTCTTAACAAAACGTTAGCAACCTGACTAGACTGCTTAGCAGACCCGTCCAACTCACTACCACTCGGCAACCCCGTCGAACCAAACCACTGGTCCACAAATAGACCATTCGTTGCGTTGCTCGCGTTGTAAAATATCTCCATAACAGCTTGAACCTAAAGTATGATTGTACACCATATCTCACCAACACAGGAAAGAGCCCATTCACTCACCTTGTCATAATACTCCCTCTTCCCGGTCAACTTGGCGAGGTACTTGAATTCCAACTGACAAGACGTTGCTTCTGCAAATAACACAGTTTGATGCAATCTATCTGATAGGCCGCTGGTAGTACGAATAAGATCGAAAAGGATCGCTCAAAAGTCATTTTGACATGCCTTGCTGGACTAACAGAGAAAGCTGGGAGGCCAGACTCCGTACCATTGAATGCCTTGATGAGAATCCGTCCAACATCGTCAGCGAGATTGAGAAGAATCTCGTTTCCTGACAGTGCATATGCTGATAACAGGCCTCCTAGGTATCGTATTGTCGTCTCAAAGAATGGTACGAACTGATCAGGCTGCAAGTTATCTATTAGTCCATACTCAAGTTCCAAATTCTAGGAATTTAGATACCTTGATCTCTTCAAATTTCCAATCCTTGACAGTCTCAACTGCACTGGAAAATTCATCCTCAAGCCCCATCATCCACAACGTATCGAGCGAATCAAAAAGTGTCACTCCCCATCCATTAAATCTTTAACGTTAAACGTTCAACAAACCTGATAAATTGTCTTATAATAATGACAAACAAAAATTAAACACTCACTTGTTGGACTTTCCCCCCATAACCGGGGTCAACTCGTCATTCGGGAAAGCGACAGACCGATATCCCGTCCACGCATGCTGAAATGCGTCCCTCACTTCATCTTTCCTCAGATCCCAAAACGCCTGCTCCTCCTCGGTCGGTAAACGTATCGACGACGGTCTAGTGTATCCCTGTAAATGCAGAGGTACGGTCGACTGACTCCAGGGAAACCCCCATTCCCAATTAAGATCCCGCAAAATCGGCAATCCAAGAAACACGACAACAGCTGCTGCAAGTGCCGCGAAAAGCCAACGGGTCGCCCATCTCCCACTGAACAGCGACAGGTTATATTTCTTTGGACTCTTCTCGGTCGCCGACGACGACAGGGGGGACGTCGGGAGCGCCTGGTACCTGGGAAGCATCCGATTCCTTCGAGTAAACCTTGTACGTGCCCACCCGCTGGCACTGGAGGGGGTACAAATCAAAGGGGTCGAATACGGACAGCAGGATTCTCGTGCCCATTTAACACCATATATGAGCTCCGAGTCCCATAGAAATACACCCGCCAAGACCATGCTACCATACCTGCCTTGTCAAGGTTGATCAACAAGCTATCGTGCTCGGTGTAAACTAAAGAGTCCTTCCGTCTTAAGTCCCCTCTCGTAGGATGAGAATTAAAGTGTCACACGATGAAAGGTATATCCGGGAAAAATGGACACGAGAGCACGAGAACCCAAGCCAGAACACTGGATAAGCCGCGTGAACTGCACCGTATCTCAAGGTCCGTTGCGCGGGCTACTTAGATTGTTAAAGACATAAAGACAGGAGTATTGCAAAGCGTCGTCGCCGGAAGATTTTGTGACGGCGAGTTCAAAAGAAACCAAAGCGTCCATGGCGGGTGAAACGAGAAATAGCATGTCTAGAAGCGTTTATCGAGAGCTCGTGTGGTGACGGTGACAGTGGGACGGAAGAACTTATTGTGGCGGCTTTTTTCCGGCAACTGGTTTGTGATCTCACATGACACCCCTAAATCGCAACTTGCCTCGCGACTTGCCGAAGCGCGTATATATGTTCATCCGTGAACAGGGAAACCATAAAACGCGGAAGCACATATACGTGCTATAAGTATGTTAACAGAAACCTTATACATATAATGATGGTGTTACGACTGGCAGTTATGATCATTTCCTGCGCAAAATCCTCCAACATCCTACCAAAATTTGAGCTATTTCGCGCCTGGATTCCCAGACAGGCAGCAGAACTGAGAATGTTCCGCTTAAGAGAGCCCAAATACTACAAATCATACACAGTCTAATCAGCATAGATGGCTGAAAAGTAATAAGTAAAAAACGTACATGCTCACAGAGATCCAAAATGTGAAGAACCTTTCACTAAAGACGTAGTGGGAGAAGAACATAGGCAAAGGCACTAACACAAAAACAGTCAGAATGTTATGGGGAGAACAAACGCGCCGCAAATTCGCACCTATGACTGTGACAATTGACGTTAGCGTTAAGCTGTACCACGCCGCTTTCTTGAAAGCGAGTTTCAGCGTGGCCATGCTTGGTTGTTCTTCCTCATCAGGACCATTCGAAGACGTATTCTCGTCAGCGGCTACTACAGCATCGGTCCGAATGTCAGCCGGGTCCTTTTCACTTTTTTCAATACTAGGACTCTTTGCATCCACGACATCGGATGAACTTTTATTAACGGCATCCCCTTCGATGTCTATGTCAAGATTTGCAATTCCTCGTGTGCCTTTGAAATCATAGTCGGCAGGATCTATCGAAAATCCAACATTTAGTAAAAAGGAATGTAGAATTAAGCACACAACATTGCCACTCAACTCATTAAAGACACTCCCACGGTAATTAGTCCAGAGAACAGAAGTCCAGTCAAGCCGCTACATACAGCGGAGTACGGCTGGGCGAGATTCGGAACGTTGATCTCACCTAGATGACTTGTTCATGGCTAAACCTTTTCCGGTGGGAGTGTGTACTCACCATAGATTTTCCAGCATCCTATCATCCACGCTGTCATCCCTGAAGATTGAATGATATGAGGGGTCACGTTCATCAGTGGGATCATAAACAAGCGAACCTAGTGAAGCTCCCAGTAAAGCACCTGCTATGATGCCAGCGCTTGTCAATTTTCGCCATGTCACCGTTAGTGCAATTGGTATAACAGCTGGACTCAGAACGACACCCCTATAAAGTGTAAAGTATCAAGCCTAGTGCTACGCATAAGAAAGGAATTGAGTGACTTACTGCACGTAGAACAGCTGTCAAAGATAAGATGAACGGTAAGAAAAAAGCGGATCCTGCAAGACTCCAGCGACACTTACCCAGCCGAGATCAATATTTGCCTTGTGCAACTAAACCAAGTGATTTAATAGATATCTCAAATCAACGAACAGGAGAATGAAATTTACGATAGTGGCCCAGCATCCCATCCACACGGCCCAGAAGCAGATGAACATATGTGACACACGGACGATCTCTGGACCTCTGGCTTTCGGAAAGAAGTATGCTTTATAGATGCTGTGAAACGAGCGTAAGAAAATATCAATGCATTTAATGGAAAATGGAACCCACTCATAGGAACTTGGTAAATATCGCATGATTAGTAAATGTATACAAAGTTATAGAGAAACAGGGCTCACAAAAGACTAGAGACGGCGATGAGCTACGAGGTGTCTGTGAGAATGAAATGTTAAAACGGCGACTATAGATAAACTTACCTCGGCACTACATGCGCTTGTTACAGCCATACTATTTCAAAAATGGTCCAATACATTATAAATGTAAAGTCAGCGGGTAGTAGAAATCCGTTGAAGTTTAATGACGTACAAAACTACAAGAAGAACAGCTATAGCTCCTCCCTTCCCCATTACTACTGCTGCAGCGGCAGGAGCTGCTAATCCTGCACTGACTTGTGATGCGGACAGTGGTTCTGGAAATGTCGGAAACCGAGGCTAAATATTGCGTGTGAGGATGGAATTCTATAAATTGTAAAGGAGGAGGCGCTACATCATTTTGAAGTGCCCGGGCCGCAAGACCAAGACAGCTAGCAAATGCAAAAGGCACTGCGAACCTGAAAGCATTTTAATAAACAAGGACACAGTGTTTTTAGAACGTCACGGACCATGAAAGACCTCCTAGCATCTGCCCCCATGTCGATTTTTAAGCCTCAAGTTTAACAGGTTATGTGATGGGACAACTCACATATGCTTTGGTGGTTGATTTTGGATGACTTGCGATTGCCTGGAAACAAATGGTCAAACAATGTTCAAAGTATCGCCTTTGCGATTCCAGAGAAATCGTACTCGTTGCCAGTACCCCTGGTCGCAGAAGATTCCCGAGAATCCACTCAGAATCGTCGCAGCTCCAAAGACTAGACCTTGATTACTCTTCATAGTCAAGTAGCTTCCATCTTGATTCCCTATGACTGGACTTTGACGACCAGCCGTGACAAGAAGGTTATAAAATCCTGACACCCCATCCGTCGCCGGAGAAGTGCCGCTGGAAGTATCGTCAGAAACTGCATTAAAGGATTGCATGCATTGCTTACAAGGTTCTGAATAGAAACTGCAACACGTTAGTCACTCTACGCAAAAGGATTTTTGAAGAGGACTCACGATATATATGATAATGAAAAGAATAAGGGTGTGACTCCAATCACAGACAAATGTAGCTCTAAGTCCCCTGTTCGATGATTAACATTAAAGTCCCTAAAGCTTTGACAAACCGGATTCGTACCCAACAATCACATAAACAGCGATTCCAATGGGAAGAAGGAAGCATGCAGCGACTGATTATTTTGAAGTTAGAGAACGTTGGAAGAATGGAGTCGTTGGATCAAGAACGAACGGATATTCATGCCAGTCAGTGCATTAACCGTTGCGGCGCCTCCGACTATTTCCATTCAGCGTTTCATTGTGGGTAGAAAAAATAGTGAACACGAACGGAGCAATGATCCACACACAACCATGATACATAGGAACGCATAAAAAGTGAACAACAAGTGGGGGCCTGTGCCAAATCGAACTTTCACTATCTACAGTTCTTGTTTGGACCAATAAATGTTTACAATTCATAAGACAAAGCTCACCTCTAGAAAAGTGTGTGCCCCATTGGCATTCATTTTAACTTTTGCGGCGACCATCCCAAATATGGCTAGTTGAATTGTCCCGCCAACACCGTACCACCTTTTTAACATAGATCAACATGAGAAATCGAGGGATGGTTCAATTGCACGTACCATGGGCCACTGACTCCAAATGTGTAGGCAGCAGTGCTTGACTGGAGCAAGGTTGCACTCCACGTCCAAGCACTGACACTGAAAATGGATTTAGACTTCTATTTCACTCGAAAATAGCATTACAACGCACATGCCACAACACACCAAGCCAGGCTGAGAAATACACGTCACTCTTGAGTTTGCATGACGACTTGGACGATGCTCACTTTCACGTTCCTGGATGCGGTCTGAATGGTGTCAATAATCATGGCATGTCGTTCCACGTAATGAATGTCCCACCGTAAACTCTTCAGAGGCTTTTGGAGAGGTGTTGGTAAAGCGAGTTTGTAGAAACGTGAGACAAAGCATCACGAAAGCGAAAAAAAATCCGACGCCTGTGGTATTCGTGAATATTCAGAACAGGGATTTTCTGGAGGTATAGGAGTTCCAAACCGATGACCACGCCATATCCTACACTTTGATCTAACAAGATGTTGAAACGTCAGGTCCGCGGGTGACGATGGAAAAACCGAAGTCAGCGCTCGCACCTAGGAGTGGCTTAAAGTCCGATGGCATTTCGACTGCAGGATGGAGAGCGTAAAGGGGAGCCAGGAGGGTTCTTATCACACATATTTGCTCGCAGATAAGCCTGGGTAAGGATGTGAATATTTTTGGTGGGAACAAAAATATCCGGACGATATCCACAAATCGTGCACGATATATCTTGAATGACAGTCTCCCACTGACTTAACCTGCGATACAAAAAGAATGTGTTCCCACTAGGAGTATTTCCATTACGCCTTTATCGTACTCCATCGCGCGCATTTCCAGTGAAGAATACAGGATAGCTCGAAAATGTGGTGATGGAGTTCAATCAATGCCAGTGGCCAATGCGGGTCGAACCAAGGTCGAACATAATTTTGAACTTTTTGCATGAGATTCTTTGTGTATTGTTGTGGCCGATGGCAAGCATCACGCGGACTTTAAATTAAATTAAATCGGACGTCCGATCCGACTGTTGCCCAAGGAAGGGCGCCCCTCAATTCTATGCAGTTTCCTCCGTGGAGCGTTCGGAATCCATCATAAGGAACAGTGTTGTGGAAATAGAACGTTGATGTACAGTTGAGCCCTTCAGTAAGTCAATGAATTTTACTAAAGTATTTCTCAGGCATCTTTTCTTCAATTTCTGCCAGTGGTATTTAATTGAATGGGCACTGTGGACTTCCGTACACATCAATCTCTCTTGGATCGACATTCTCACCGGAGAAGCAATATTGACGGTCCAATTTCAGTAGCACTCCGGCTAATAAATGAGAAGGATCATCGTTATTCGATTTGATGAAGCGATGCGAATTTTCGTAGGCCAAGTACCATGATGTGATGAGCTATGGGAGTTGATTAACAAAGTCATTCTTTTGGGAAACTCGTCACACAGCTCCAGCGCCCATACTTGCAATACTCGTATACATAAAAATAAACACATCATGATCATGATTTGAATTATACTTAGAAGGTGGAGACCAGTCCAAATTAGTCAAACTCAACGGTCGTTATAAAGAGGAAATTTTGTTCTGATGTCTCTCTCGCCAACATGTCAATTTCTGCATCGAGTGAAGCCTTTATTCAGGGTCAGAGAGTCATACAATTCTCTACAGCTACTCAGCGTTCGTGAGCAATCATACCTCTCATTAAGTCGCTTATAACGTCGTCACCTTAGTCTGCGCAATTGCACTTGCTATTTATGATTATGGTAGGCCCATTAATTACCCAACATCCATCTTACCGATGTCAGCTCATTGAATTTATTGATCCCCATCTCAGTTATTACGTTCGAGCAGGAGGTATTCAGCGCAATCCTTGCAACGTGGTTGATTTGTTTAATTCGATGCGGATCCCATTCAACAGAGATTATTTCTATGGGTAAAAATACATCTATCACTTGTGTACTATACTGACTTTCTGTTGACGGATCTGTCAGAAAACGCGCTTCCACTCTGTCAAACTATTCCTCATTGTAGTAAGTGGGACACCAAAATAAGTGGACACAAGACTCAAGCGCTCCAGAATCGTTACTATGTTGTCTTATCCAGCATGTAAGTTTCTGTCATGTTAATACCCCATATATGATTAGATCATAGCCCCTAATATAGCTATGTAATATACGGTAATATGGGATGATTCAATGTTCTAAAATCAAAAGACACGGATACTGATCATGATAATAGTGCTATGCTTTCGTGATGAAGATGATAAGGTGAAAACGATGGTCAACAACTTTGAGCAATGACTCATCTTTTTTTTAGTTGTAGGCTATCTTTATTCCTCAAGCTTGAAAACAAGAAATTATGATTAACATCTTCCCATACGTTGCTGTTTTTCTCAGTTGTGAGTGTTTTATGCTTCTCGTAAGTGGGAAAAGGCTAACAATGCTGAAGGCAGCCATTTTCTACTCCTAGAATCATGGGGACCCGTTGTAGTATCAGCAACTACCCAAGGCAAGCGTCAGTTTTTAACTTGGAAGATGTCACTGGACTCAACATTATGAGTACAGCGATCTTACAGCTCCGAGTGTACATGCTCTATTCAAAGAGCAAAAAAGTTCTTGCTTTCATGGTTCCTTGCTACCTCCTGTCACTGGCTGGGTCAGTAGCGGTTGTGACCGTATCATATAAACAAGAACTTTCGGGTAGAGTCGGGTCAAGTCACCTTTTGGAATAAAGGCATAATTAATACCTCCTTTAGAACATGCCTTGATCGCATTGCCCTTTGAAGGGGCACATTTCTGTGGCATATCAAAATTTCCCTCTTTGTCCCTCGCATATTGGCTGGTGGGGATGGCCTTTGAGTTCCTTCTATGTGCAATGGTCATCAAACAGGCAATTGCTCATTACAAGCAATGCGGCGGATCGCGATATTCTACTGGTGTACGCCTTGTCGATGTACTTGTTGGACACTCTGTGATTTACTTCTTAGCGTAAGTCTTCTTCTTGCTATTTCATCGTCCGAATGTATCTGACGAATATACTACTATATCAGCATTACCTTAATATGCACTATTTGCACAATAGTTTGGCTAACCGACCTGGTATGTATTTACTTCAAGATTGTCGTGCTCATTTCAATAACCGTTGTAATGTTACAGCCATATATCACTGGACCTTTGTCATTTTATGTGGCGATAACAACAGTTACATGTAGCCGTATGGTTTTCCATGTACACGGAGTGGCCAACGACGACGTGGTACTATCCGAAGGCAGATAACCAGCGTAATTAGCGTAGATTTCAACAGTGATTGAAAGGGTGAAGCAGATTAAATTAAGCAAGAAGTAGGGGTATCGAATAGATGTCAAATACTAGTGATCAGTGTCATCATTGCGCTATCGTTAATTCGAAGGTCCAATTGCCCCTGGCACAACATCGGCATCCTCGACAAAGCGTCCTCTGTCAGCTTGAGCAGACCGTGATGAATTGGGAGCTATATTCTTTCCCTTTGACTTGCGGGAACCAAATAGGCTGAAACCAGACGATCCTGACCTCGCAGGAACGCTGTTTACTGGAGCATTGGACATCTGACCATCCAATATTTCATCGGACAAAGAGTTCTTCATCTCATCTCCCGACATCCCAGCGCCCGGTTTGACCTGCTCCACATCCTGGGGGCTCATAGGGGCGACGGGTGCAGTGGCTTTCTGCCTTCCCTTCAAGGTCCCGAACCACCCCTTCTTCGCTTCTTCCTCGGCAACGCCACCCATCTTGATAAACTCTTCCCCTCTAATCCTCAAAAACTCCTCGACTAGAGCTACATTGCGCGAGTTGGCCTTGAAAGCCCCGACAAAGACGTCCCCAGCGACAGGAACAAACCCCACCCCTGCGCTAACGGCGTTGTTGACCATCATCCGGCGCAGCAGCCAGTTTGGGAGCTCTAGCTTGCGCGCAGGCTTGACGATGAGAAGGTAGTTGAGACTGATGTCGGCGACGTCGCCAACCAGTGGAATCATTCCGATAATAAATGTCCACCCAAAGCGAAGACCACAGAATGAGAACCCTTTGTCCAGGTAGTGTGCCCGAGACATGAGCTTCTTCAAAATTTTAGCGTCTCTTTTCGAGAGGCCTGGTGGGATGGCACGCTGCCATTCTGTGTTTAATGAAAGGTCTATGGCAAAAAAATAGTCGCGTACACACCTTTCTTCGCTTCTGCTTTCCTCTTTCATTGGTGTAGAATTCGTATAAAGGGTCCTGAGGCGCGTATTGCTCAAGGTGCTTGGCGAAGAGTTCTTTTCCGGCTTTGTTTAATAGTGTAGTCATGATGTGCAAGAGATAGTGATAGTAGGTACTAATAGGAGAAGAATATAGCCATGAGGTGGGGTAAGAGTCGTCACTGCGGCGAACTTGCAGTCAAGAACCGTTCCAGAGGAGAATGAGTTGATGTCATATCCACATCGATCAGAACATACTCCCGCGTGGATCGGTCCTGAGAACGTCATATATATACTATTAATAGGCATGCTTTGTAACAATGTCCCACGCCTTATCTGGAGTTGGACTTTAAGAAATTGGGACAGGTTATGCGCTGCATGCCAAGCTGCCTGCTGTCCAGACATTGAGCACTATGTTCACCATTATTTTATGTTCCTCGAACACGTCGCACTTTACGAGCCGTTCTTAGCACGGAATTGGGTTCCAGTACTGCCTCACGTTGTAGGTATCAAAATTTTGATGATATCTCAATTTTGACAGGCAGGAATGCATATTTAGAGTTTATTACTTAGAACATGAAGGGCAACTTTGGTATTAGTACCTATATCTGCTAGATGCTTGATACATCTACTCAAGAGTTTCCACCTTCAGATATTGTAAGGTGTATAATTAGTTGTGGAAGCATTGGAAAGAAGATATAGCGTCATTGATGCCCGAAGGCAAGCTCGAAAAGCCTGGATTGACTGCCGTGTAGGTCAGTCCTTGACAGTTATTGTCACTTTAAAAAATCGTAGTTAGCATAGAGAATCTGAGAAAGACTTGTGTTAAACTAACGTGTAAGTAATACAAATAAACCCGGAGTCAGGCCCGAAGCTTGAGATCGTGTCTTGGAACGGGGACACAAAGTTTATGCATTCGTCGACGTTGAATGCGACGTTTGCACATATTCCTGTGAAATTATTGTCTGTGCAGACAAAAAGGTGTCCATCGACCTGGGCAGAGTCTGGAGAGCTCGTATTCTTCCAGGCAAATGTTATTTAGCAAATGTCGAAAGAGATTTAAAGATACCCTTACCTCAACACTATCAACAGCAGGAGCAGCTCCAACTGCAAGCATAGAAGTTGATAAAGAAATTAATGCAAGGATGCTCTTGAAGTACATTGTTGAATAGATGCTAAAGCTTTGATGAGAGAAACAAGTGGGTCGTCCTGAAGAAAATGACTGGGTATTACCCTCTTTTAAATGAATGGCGTGTGATTCCACCAAGCCTACGTGTATCTATTCAAGGATCACCGTTAGACTATCGGCCAGATTATGAAGTTCCCGAAGCTGACATATTATCAATCCAGATTCAACTCCACATGGGCGTTGAGACGTAAGCGCCCATATTCAAAGTAACTTTCAATACTTTGTCTCATAACAATACTTTACCAATGTAACCATACAGCTTCCATAACCTTCAACAAGGAAAAAGACCAGCTGGGTCAGAACGGACAGTAGGTACTACCAGTCGCAGAACTCCAGTTCAAAGTAATTGAAAAGGTATTCCGTCGAACCCCGGTGCTCATTCCCGATATTGGCGGTAGCAGAATCACTTCTTCAAGACATAAATTTCAAAAGCGTACTGGGAAATACCGGCAAAGCAGCTCCTATGTGTTATTTATATCCCATGACATAGATGATCTTCGTCAAGGATTTTCCAGATCCGCGAAGAGCGGTGGTATGTAAAAAACCAAATAATCCTGTAATGACCTACTCTTTCCACTAATTCTCTTTGATCCTGGTCCTCGACCACTCAGCCCTGCGTAGTGGTTGCAATGATGATAGTGACTATTAAATACTAAACACCAACTCCGTTTCTTAATTCGCCCAGATGCCTAACAGTCGTCATATTTGTCTCACCTGAGGCAGTACTTCTCGAAATTATGCTTTGGTGGTCGGAAGTATGTATTCTGCGAGACAACCTGATGTCCATGTTATTAAGGGATAATTTCTATAGGGGAAATTACAAACCTCTATGGATTCCCAACATAACCAGTGGGATATGTCAACTTTTTTGTCATATCAAGGCAACCTCTAGTCCTCAATTTTTACCACCCACCTTCTTTTAGCTAGTTCTATCTTGCCCTGCCTAAAATTTTATTCAAGAACTTTGCTACGGAAGGACGTCGCACCGTCCTCAAGTTCTGCTTTTGGCCAAATTACTCAGGAGCGCACATATTTTATATGTAATTTTGTATGGTTGATGGCCTTATTTGCGATACACTAAAAGCTTTTTACTGGACGCATGGACATACCCCATGACCCACAATACCCTACTGCAACCACATGTGTGACGGCTAAGATCAACCAACAATCCACAACTTATTGGCATACAGTGTAACTCTCTGACATTCTTTATTAATTCTTGTCAGTTTTCTCCACAATGAATGTCTCGTTACTAGGGCTTGGAAAAACCATTCGGATGGCGTTCCCAGCATTTTTTGTCTATTTTTAAAATCTTGTCGCTATAAATATAGACAACAATTTGTTGTCACACAATCGCGTACCCTGTATTCCCATCCATTCCCACCACGCACTGACAGCTCATCCCGGAGAATGAGCCAGCGCAAGTCATACGTGGTGGATTAGAGACAGTCAGGCTGATCTTCGGGTAAAGAGAAGAGTGAACAACACTGCTCCTTACTACTGACATCGCCATTATTCGGACCGCAAGTGCACGGATCCAAAAGCCAGGTGTCATGAACAGTTGAGAAGGTCAGACGCACTGGCTGTTGATATCGTTATACTTAGCTGGATGCTCTCCTGATGCCTTCACGTCACGCATCCGAGCGTCTAAATGCTTTCAGCATCGCCAGAAAATGAAAATGGACCACCTAAAGCATTGCTCACATCTGTAGCACCCAAGTTCTGATGGGATATCCGGGGTAAAAGAGTGAGCGTCTACAGCCTTCTGCGTCGGTTCCGGATGATTCAGACACTGATGTGGTACCAGAGACTGGAAATAGACTACTTCCAACAAATTCCGATAAAATGACCTGTAGTATTGAAGGGACGAGCTAAAAATATCGTTGCCATCTTGCAAGTCAGGTGTACGTAGCCCTTTGTCTCCTCTCGCAGAATTGTCGCAGATTTCGTCGGGAAATAGATTTCAATTCAGAATGCAGCTGAGTAGTCGTGGCATTGAAAATTTTTGGAGGTCCTCCTATGTCTCCGTCAAGGCACCTTTGGAGGCTATAAAAGTTGAGTCTGCTCTACCCAATCTTTAGCTAACTTTCCAGTGCACTTCAAAATGTTCAAGTCGTTTGTGGTCTTATCAGTCCTAGCAGCTCCTGCTCTCTGCCAAACGGCAGTATCCCTTCTGGTCGACTTCGATGGATACCAGAAATCGGGCACACTCAACTTGCGCTCCACCCTCCAGAGTGTTTCTACCCGCAAGGGTCAACCCTTCATGTTTGGATCCACGTACGACACCTACGAATCCAATCAAAGCTTCAGCTCGAGCGTCTTCAGCACATTCTTCAACCACGTCGTTGCAGAGAACGGCTGCAAATGGGATGCAACTGAGCCAAGCCGTGGTACCCCTGACTTAGGAGAATGTCAGGCAGTTCAGTCTTTTGCCTCCAAGAATGGCGCAAGCTTCCGTGGCCACAACACTTTCTGGCACTCCCAGACTCCTGTAGGTCATGTTTTTATACATAAAGTAAATATAATACTCATTTCAATATCAAGTCCTGGCTCCCGGGAGGCATTTCTGCTTCTGACCTCGTCAACAATGTCATTCCCCAACACGTCCAACAGACTATTCAAGGAATGGGTTCATCCGTTACCTCTTGGGATGTAGTCAACGAGATTGTAGGAGACGGTGTTTCCAACGGAATGGTGAGAGAATTTACATGGGCCATCAATATACTGTTATTCTGACTTTAAGTATTTTTCAGAGCGCACTTCAATGTGTGCAGAACAAGAAGGTTTGGCCGACCCAGACCTCCGATGGTTCTAGCACCACCCTTGTGACCGACCTGTCCTTCGTCCATGCTGCATTCACCACTGCACTTAAGTACGCCGGCTCCAACACTCGCCTCGCCATTAACGACTACAACACTGGCGGAAACGATGCTAAGACCGCCTGTGTTCTTGCTGTCCTTGCAGACATCAACGCCAATGCTGGCATTCCATACAACCGCCTCGCAGTTGGATTCCAATCCCACATCTCTGCAACCGGATTCACCTCCAAGTCTGCTCTCTCTGCCACTTTTGCTAAGCTCGCTCAGCTCGGTGCCACTGCTATGATCACTGAGCTCGATATTTCTCTTCCATCTGCAAGCAGTGGCTACGAGCGTCTGCAGGCTGCTATCTGGGGTGACTACCTCGATGTACGCCTAAAATTCCTGTGCCATGATTTTCCACTGACTAACTCAAATTATTCCCTCTTCCTCTAGGCTTGCCTCTACGCCTCCAACTGTAACGAGTTCATCAACTGGGACCCGCGTGACGACATGTCCTGGCTCGGAACCTCGGCCGCCGGAACCCTCTTCGACTCCAGCGGAAACCCCAAGATCGCAGCTTACGAAGTCCAGGCTCGTCTCCAACGTTTCGCCGCCGGAGAACCTATGCTCTGCGCTACCGCTCAAGGCACTGGTTCTTGCATGGCCTCTGGACCAAGCGGCTCGACTAGCTCCAGCCCAACTTCCACCACCACCAAGCCCTCTTCTACTAGCGCTCCACCCACCAGCTCTTCCCCAGCTAGCGGTGCGACTCAAGCTCACTACGGCCAGTGCGGTGGAATTGGCTGGACTGGACCTACAGTCTGCGCTTCCCCATACACATGCCAGGTCTCGAACCCATACGTATGTCTCTTATGTCGTTCGTCTGATATGAACCATACTAATCATCATCCCACGTTTTCAGTACAGCCAATGCTTGTAAATACTCTGATAACCAGAAATTCCGAAAATTTATTTTCATGTCGAAATACGGCGTGTTATTTCCAGACGTTGAACAATATAACAAAATTTTATTCATATTTTTGTCAATCAGACTTTAAGGTTAACACCGTATTGAACTGTGAACTCTTGGGCATTCTTATTCAAGTACAACTCAAGCACCCTGTTCTATTACTCTACTTGTGAGGCCAGAAGCATTAGAGAACAAAGAATGGTTTATCCCTGTGTGAATCGAATGGATCAGGCTCCGGAAACCTCCCGCTTTACCGGAAGTTTTCTGACTGTGGCTCTCAAATCTACGAAACCGGACATACACGCCGGACAAAAATGCTGACCAGTTAGCCTGGGTATTGTCCTGACCAGTGACGTGACTAGTACCGTGACCTATTACATAGTGTCACACATATGTTGTCACGCTAATTCATTATTAGTAGGCTCGACAGTAAATGGCAAATTACTTGATTGTCTTGCGTTGTAATTTAGTGCGGAGTAAGAAGAAATATTAAACAATCAAGTAATATGTTAAGTACTGTAAAACCTCTAATAATGAATTAGCGTGACAATATATGTGTGACACTATGAAATTGATCACGGTACTAGTCACGTCACTGGTCAGGACAACACCCAGGCTAACTGGTCACACGCCGGACAAAAATGCTGACCAGTTAGCCTGGGTGTTGTCCTGACCAGTGACGTGACTAGTACCGTGACCAATTACATAGTGTCACACATATGTTGTCACGCTAAGTCATTGTTAGTAGGCTCAACAGTAAATAACATATTACTTGATTGTTTAATATTTCTTCTTACTCCGCATTGAGTTCCAACGCAAGACAATCAAGCAATTTGCCATTTACTGTCGAACCTACTAATAATGAATTAGCGTGACAACATTTATGTGACACTATGTAATTGGTCACGGTACTAGTCACCCCACTGGTCAGGACAACACCCAGGCTAACTGGTCAGCATTTTTGTCCGGCGTGTCAGCATTTTTGTCCGGCGTGATACCTTCTCAGGGGTACTTCCAAAAATGTAAATTTTGACGCCTCAGCGCTTCAGCACCGACAGAATTGCATAATCGACAATTCAGGCATCACATCCGCCAGGTCCGGACTTGAATGGTCAGCCCTGCGGCATCCTTTAATCCGTTAGAATCCGGATAAACCCCTAGGGTGGCTTTCCGCGACCTACTGTATCTCTTCATATGCAAAGAAAGTGGTTAGTGTAATCATCCACGAATTCTTGACAATGACGAAAATTAAATGGTCTTGGAAAGATGTGTATAATCGTGGCAAAAAAGATTTACAAGACACGAAATACAATAAATGGAAAGAAAACTAGTCATCTGGATACTAGATAATCGCGAGGTCTCCATTCCATGTTCATCTTTCTAACGGACAGCATATTGATAAGTTGCTCAAAGGTTGAGGTCGACGGGGGAGCAACCAAGCGCGACCAGGCCGCCTACATAATAAACATGAGTATAAAAGCAGTTTAACCATAAAATTTTGAGTAAAAAAGTGTCATACCGAAGCTGTTATTGGTGCAGCAGACGGGTTGAGCGGTGCTATATACATGTACGTTAGACATGATAAATATTAGAAAGAGTTGATAGCCACTGACCAGGAGTTTCCGCCGATACCAATGACACTGATGGGGCTGCAGTTGACACCAACGAGGGCGGTGACGTCTTGAACGACGATGCCCAAAAGGCCGAGGATCTTGGAAATGGCATCACTGTTGGCGGTGCCGGTGCTGTTGCAGCATTGGAGACCACCGGTGTTGCATTGACTGGCGGGGGATCCTGTGGCGGCAGCAAGGGTAGCACCGAGTGCGACGGTAGCAGCGAGGGTCTTGAATTGCATGTTTAAGTGTGTTAACTGAACTGTGAGGATTGTTCGAGCTGAAGAAAGACTGGCGAACACAGACGCCTCTTTATACTTTGCGAGAGGCCAGGTTCGCACTATGTTGTGTTGCTCTTTGTGTGGACAGGGACGCATGCGATACCCTTAGGCGCTGATATGTCATAATTAATTTGTATATTTCTGGTATGTTTATCTCGCGAAACTCTGAGGGAAGCCTGGCATTCCCATGTCAAGTGGGGCTCTTGTTTTTGTTGTGGAGTTGAAAATAATGGGATGAAAACGAAGATACAGCGTCCCATCAGCATCGTACAAGGTCGATGATGTAGTGTGGGTAGTACATAGAAATATGCAGTCAGTGTTTGCGTCATCTCATTGATTGACAAGCGATATCATTACAGAATGGGGTGATAGTAACATAAAGGTTTAGATAGCCTGTCACTGCGTACCTGGCCCCCAGTATCGTTCAAGTATACAACCAAACATGATATGCACGGGTGGCTGTAAGAAAATATGCATATGGAGTACCAATGCCTCCCCACCATGGCCATTTACTTTGAAAAAAGTCGCCATTGATAGTGCTACAGTCTTTAAAGCTGTTTTTGGTAGTGGCGCCGAATGGCCCTTAAATTTTGAAATTTTACAGTAAGCAATCGGACGGAGTGACCAGCCTTTCAGGGAGGAGAGACATCGGTTTACGTATCATGTCTACATCGAGTACTGGCCAATCTTTTCATTTTTGAGGATGTGTTTCCTAAAATTAAATACAAGTTACTAACGTGAAGCACTGCGGGTTAAAGGCTCAATGTTCAACGTCGAGACTTTATACAAGAGCACCGGTTTGACACCTGCCTCTAGTCCGTGAGTTTCCTCGTTACTTCATGTGGTAAAGTCACCAGGAATACTAAGCCTTCCGAGAACTTACGCTGAAATTTTATAGCAATGATTAGAATGATTATTATACCTGATGCTATCGCTTCAATTTCTACTTTAGCAAATACGTGAAACAATTATAATGATGCTTCCTGCCCGCGGCTTTCCAATATTTCAGACTCCGCTTTTTGCTCCCGCTTGGACGATGACCGACACTTCACTTACAACCCCCATGAACGTCCATCGACGCCGACGACTGCGAAGACGGAAGATATGCCAACAGTGAAACTAGTAGTAATAGGGTCATCAGGAGTTGGAAAAACAAGCCTTAGAGGAAAGGTGAGTGATCAATTTTCTAACGGCCTCGGGTAACTTATAATCACCAGTACATCTCGGGTCGATTTTCGAATGGATACAGGGCTACAATAGGAGCGGACTTCATTACAAAGGTTCTCCCACATCCTACACAACCAGACCAGTCAGTCACTCTGCAAATTTGGGTCCATATATTCTGTTTTGGCTGTGGTAAATGCCAGGCTAATACCTTTTCCAGGACACAGCGGGACAGGAGCGATTTTCGAGTCTCTCAACGGCGTTTTTTCGAGGCGCAGATGCAGCCCTTCTCATGTTCGACGTGAACGCTCCGGAGACCATGTTGGCGATGAAGAAATGGTGGGCAGACTTTTGTGATCGCGCACCGGTGGCAAACGATGCCGACATGAATGATTACTGCTGTGTCGTGGTCGGGAACAAGATTGACATGGTAGGGAAGGGTGGTGGGGACAATGTTGTATCAGAGTCGGAGGCGTTGGAGTTTCTGGATGAGTTAGTTCCGCCTTCTGATATCAGCATCCTACCTCCGAGTATTTCCAGCAGGTCGCCGCAATTCCCGACTCCAAGTTCAAGCTTCTCTTCCACCAACATCAGCACGCGTACTCCGTCTATCGCAATTGCTCCCCAACCTCGCACCCATCATCATACACGTGAATCCTCGCACTCCCCAAAACATCAACTGTCAAAGTCAAGGTCTCGCTCCTCCTCGCGATTCTACTCTGGGACCATGACTACAACACATACCACTCTCACAATATACCATACCCCATCATCATCATATTATCAGTCTGCGCGGTCCTCCCCAGAACCTTGGTCTAGTTCGGTTTCCAATTCTAGTCTCAGTGAAGTCGAGACTATAAGTCCCTCAGGGAGCGTGCGGCGGCGCAGCACAACTATTCTCTCGTCTAATAGCACGAGCTCTGGAAGCGCGCCGACCATTACCCCCAGCCTTTACGCACGCGAGAGTGCTGCAGCCGCGGGGGTATCTACACCTTCTGTCTCTCCTCTCATTCCGTCCTCAACACCCATACCCCCTGAGCGCGGACCCAAGCTTTTTTTCACCTCTGCCAAGACCGGCGAAGGCGTGGCGGACGTCTTTGAGTATATCGCACAGCGCGTGGTGCGTCGTTGGGAATATGAAGAATGGGTCGAAGCGCGAACAATGCATTTTCGTGAAGCAAGTTCTGCTAATGAAACGGTTCGCTTAGGATCAGAAAACAGAACGAAAAAGGTATGGGGAGGTTGTTGCAATTGACGGTCGGATGGTCGCAGCCAATAGATTTGTCTTGAAGAATACACAGCAATACCCCAACTATCCTGCCAGGCTGACAATTTATTTAGTATTTAAATACTCGTTTTTTTGATAATTTCTTTTGAAGGTTGTTTTTCTTACCGCTCAGTTATTCGATTTTTAAGGTGTAGTTTTTTCAAATGTTTGCAATAGGTATCATACTTGTAATGTCGTCACGAACTTCATGTAACGGGGGGAACCTCTTATCTAATGATGGGTATTTGGCAATGATGTCGGTGCTGGGTTAATCAAGCTGATTGAAGATAGAAATAGCTGGATTCATACGACATAATACACTAGCAATTACACAAGTTAGCTATATATAAAGTCATGCATCAATACAACATTGTCCAAGTCTCTTTGTGGGAGAACATTCAAATCGGCAATTGTTTTTAATGTTGTTTTATCAGCACTATGTGCTGTCACATTTCCCAGTTCACGCAACCTACTGGGGCCTTCGACGGCAATATTAACCCACCAATTTTTTTGACCATCCAACCCATTTGCGGCAATATACATCGCCTCGCACTTTGAAAGGGTCATTTCAAACATGATCCTAATGTAGAGCTTGGAAGTCATGTTAAGAACATCCACTCTGCTCTAAACCAATGAGGAAAAAACACTATCATGAATGGTACATTCAAACCACAAACAAGTGGAGACCATACCTTGTGTGGCTCTTCAGATTTCATTCTGTTTCTCCTACCGGGAGTAGTACTGGGTGGATTGATTTGATTATTTTCTGGTGGTGGCGTGCCACGGCGAGATGGCGACTCGTCTTCTTCCGATTTCGAATCATTAGTACCGACGCTATCAGATAATGTAGCATCAGGCTCGTAAACCTGGATTCGGGAAACCAATGTTTCATCCTACTCACTGGGATCAACCAATAACTTTACCAATTCACCGATGCCTAATCCTAAAGATTGTTGAGGGTGATTGAATTTATTCTGGAGTTCGTTCAGTGGTTCTGAGCAAGATGACTTAGATCCGCGATTGCCCATTTCGTTTGCAATTTCATCCAACACACAATGTGAAGTCGGAATCTAGGTGAGATTAATCAGACATAGTGAAGAAGATAAATCATAGTGCCAGTACCTCTCTTCGAAGCAATTTTAATTTTGAGAAATTGTATATAGTGCTATACACGTCCCCTGATAGCTGGTTGTCACAGGCGTTTGTGTCTGGAATGGATAAAGCTTCTGATTTAATATACGCAGAACTCGCAACATACCATCCAGTGAGTCATATGTATCGTTCTCACTTCTCTTTATATTCTCAAGAACCCCCGCCAGATGCGCCACAAATCCATTTCGTTTTGCGACACTCGGTGTGTGAAGCTTGAAATTGGTATGGCGATGGTGCTGAGCCAGTAAATGCACTCCTTGAGGTCGCGCAGGTTCAAACGCTTCGAGAATTCCGTAAGCCATCATGATTACTTGACGATTAAAGAGAATGTTCGTTTTGAACGAGCTTACTGGCATTAGTATAGAACTTGTGTTTGTTCTCTTTAATTACCGTCGGCCTTTGCAAGAGGTAATCGGCCTCTACGAACGTTGCTAAACATTGAACAAGAATTTCACTCGCTCGTGCTATGTCGGTGATCCCAGTTTGGCCCTTCTCTACACTAGTATTGGAACCAGGATCCTGAGTTCCTGTCGAAATACAGGTCGGGTCGCAATCCATGACGTCCAGAATAAGGGTATAAGCTCTGTCGTCTTGAAGAGCAGCACTACCCATGGTATAGCATGGATGGATTTGAGCGTCGTGGCAGGTCAGTATAGAACCTATGGTCCTGGGATTTTCTAGTCTTATCTGATGAAGTACCTCTGTATTCATGTTGATGACTCACACAGTTTTTACACACAGGTGCAACGAGGTGGCCTGTTATCGATGATATAGGCCTCCCATATGGAGTCAGAACATTGTCCCAGAGAATAAATATATATCCAGTGCGCTCCAGAACATATAACTTTGGATGCTTACGCTGCATGTTACAGGTTCCGAGTATTTTATGATCTAATGTGACCATCATTCAACGCCGACGATTCTCCTACAGAGGACAAGCTTGACACAGTTGTGTTACAACTTTGAAGTTTACTTATACAAAAAAGCATCTACTGTTGCGCCTTCAACAAATTGTAGCAAGCTTCCAGGAGATGATTATCACTGTGATAAGCCTGCAAGTCGGGTTCACGAGGCTGGTACAGATGGTTCAGTGCTGTCCAAATTTCCTCTAGTTTGGCGGTGTAGGCATCCGAAATGTACCCTCGACGAAGATCTCGGTAATCTTTCACAGCTTTTATCAACGCCATCGCCCGCGAAGCGTCGACATTAGGCGCTTTCGACCGTAAATCTTCCTCTGACATCTCTCTGATGTCCTCCCATGATGCACCGATTTGGTTTGATAACTTTTTGTGGACATTGTCCTGTAGTTTTCGGAGCGACGTCAGTTGTAAAGCACGGACAAACTGGAATCCAAGTCAGCACAAGCTACCGAAAAAACTTTCTAAACTCACTGGAGCAATGCCTTTGTTGAATTCGGCTATCACTTCGTCCGAGCGTTTCTTCGCTTCAAGGATACGTTGCTCGGCTTTTTTCTCCGCTTCATCAGCGCGTTTCTTCTCTTCAAGGATACGTTGCTCGGCTTTTTTCTTCTCTTCAAGGATACGTTGTTTGGCTTTTTTCTCCGCTTCATCAGCGCGTTTCTTCTCTTCAAGGATGCGTTGTTGTTGTGCATCCTCTCGCTCCTTTATCACACGTTTCCTCTTCGTAACATAATCGCGAATCCTCTCGAATCTTTCCTTCTCAGGCAGCTTAAGTATTTGATTCATCTCCGATAATTTCTGAAAAGGCATACGATCGCATCAGTTACGTATGTGATAGGTGGGCAATAGAAAACGCAAACAGCTTGTAAAATCTTCATTGTTTGTTCATTACAGAACAGTGCCGTCTCTTCTTCTCCTGATGAAACATCTATATAGAGATGGTATGGAGATGAAAAAAACCAGACAGTGGTCAAAGTACTAATGCGTACCTTTTAAGTTACGTTCAGCCAACATTTGTGATTGGTCGTGATTCATGTTCCTCCTATATTCCAGTTCTTGCTTTTGCTCCTGTTGTTGAACAATCTCGGCTTCGATAAATGAACTCTATAGTTCAAGAATGGGTAGGGTAGGGTGGTGACTTCGGTGCCGGGTCCTAATTTGCTTACGTCGGAGTCAGACTTCGAACATCCAACCTAAAGTCCATTGTATGGTTATATTTGGTTCATTAGTGCGTGGCGTGGAAAACTATTATGTTAATATGTTCTCCGCTTGTCGGAGGAAATAGGGAGTTGCAGAAGTGTTTGAATACGATGCTGAATGCATCGCTGGGCGTTGGGAATATTAAGAGAGCTGTATAAAAAAATATTTCACTAACGAGACCATTCACTTGGGCACGGAAAGTATAAAGAAAAAGATCTCGGGGGTTTTGTACTGGTTATGTTTTGAAGTTTGAACCAACATCAATCGGAACAGCTCGGATCTCGCGGATAAGAATCGGACCTTAAATTCTTGTGATGGCTTGATGGACTTCAGCTCAGTTTCTCTAACCACTCCATCACGCGCGGGAGACAAGAATCTACCATGGCCATATGCACTCGGGATATTCATCATGGTCGTACATTCTGTGCTCTGGGAAATGCATTCATCAGAGCACCTCGGTGACTAGAACACAAGGACTGAGTTCAGAACAGTGATGCTCGAACGCCGAGTGTTGGCTGAGGAGTACTATTTGGAAATTGGAAGGAGGTACCTTTGTAATTTTTATGCTCAGTCACCATATCAATTAGGGTCTAGTCTCATAAACTATGGCTCTCTGTGGAGACGTACAATACCATGAATTTTTCGCTTCAATCAAGTAAGTCTCTTGCAAGTTATTTTATTAATAGGACCAAGACAATGATACGCATCTCACACCCCCATCAACTTTAGCCGGGGTGGGACCATCGAAGTGACTTAGGTCGACATTATTCAATCCCGAGGCCGATTTATACATAGGTTGGAGTATCCCCACTTAAGTGCTTTACGGGTTTGTGTTCGAGATTTGACGGGCCATTCAACTTTTCTTTACTGCTGTCGCTCAATCGTCCTCGTTATGTCCGAAGAGGATCCACTAATTCATGAACTTCGAATTGTCAAGCTTGTCACGGTGAGTTTAAGCGCCTTTGCTGCACGGAGGAAAAGCGTTGACATATATGCTTGCAGTATTTCAATGGTTAGTCAATATTTCGTAACAAAGGCCAATTGATTTTTTTAAATTGGCATCGTAGTGGGGGCAGTCACTTTGTTCCTCTGGGACTACTTAATCACACTTGGGATGGAAATCGAGTTTGTGTGGCCATCGAAATGGACTGTGATGAAGGCGTTGTATCTCTTCCAGCGCTACATGCCGTTTGTCGACACGGTCTTACTTGGTTTATATCGTAAGCCAATTTTTACATCCCTTTCGAAGATATGGCATTCCATGTCACCTTTATACTCAGATGACTTGGCCACCCTCAGTCCTGGTCAATGCAAAACATTATATATTACCATTGGGTGTGAGTTATTTCATGATGTAATAGTATCTTTGATGACCAGGACGTCTACGACAGCATTGATGGTCTTTTCTTCGGCCATATCAGAGAGTAGGTCTTCAAGTTTCAAGATTTGGTCATCACGCAGTTAAATCGTCTTCGAAAATGATACAGTAATCATGACACTACGAGCGTGGGCGGTGTGGTACCGAGACCGACGTCTGGCCATCATACTTCCAATTCTTTTCGTCATCGTGTGGGCGCCAGACTTTGGGCTCCTTCCTCTCTTCCTAAGATCGTTAAAGTGTAAGTTACATTTTAGGATTCTGGATTGTTCTCTGACAGGTAAGGTTATAGTTGCAGAGCGTCCATATCCAGATTTTCAAGGCTGTATGGTGATGCAAGCCGATCAATTGTTGATATATGTGTGGGCAATTTTTATGATTTGGGATGCTTGTAAGAGTCCCGTTAAATTTGAATGGATGCATATCTGAGCCAACTTCGTACTTTCCACAGTCGTGCTCGTCCTCATGATCATTCCTGGAATTAGCGCATGCAAGCAATTTGACTTCAAATTATTTTATCCGTGCCGGATTAACCATGTCCTCAAACAGATCGAACGGGAGGGAACTCGGCCCTAATGAATGTAATTTATCGGGACGGTGAGCTACAACGTTCTTCGTCCTCCCACCATTGTGCTTCCCTGATACATATTCAGGTGTTGTTTATTATTTTTATCTATTCTGTGAGTCACATGAAGCGCCCAACGACATCGCATCGCATCGAATTACGCACACACTGACGTTACGGCTGCAGTACTGTCCAGCCTAAACATCATTGTGATCAAAGCATTACCTGTGAGCGATTTATTTCCGTCAAAATTTTTTCTTGAGTACTCTTCTAAATGACGCTTTACAGGCGACGTATCAGCAACTTCTTATAACGTACGTTTCTTCAAACGGTCCGTTTGCTCAGACATGGTGCTAAACGCCACGCATCTCATCAGCGTCGCGCGAAGCATCCATTCCATGCTTACAAGCCGAGTGGTCTTGAACATTCGTGTCTTCAGCAAAGCAACTGTTGGTTGGTCAGATGGTCTGACCGACCTTGACAATCGAATAGAGACTCATCCCCACCAATACCAAGACGACATGGACCGAGCCAATGGGCTCAGAAGGATGGTGTTTCGGGGAAATTAACCACTGCTCAAAATGAACCTTGAAATAAAACGCTAGGATTTTTTGCAGATAATTAATTAATAACAAGCCGTCCCTAAAAGTTCATTCATACAACCCTTCGATAAGTAAAAAGAACGCAGATAGCAGGGTGTGAAGATTAAGAAGATTAAAGTTGGAAGACAGTCACATCATCGATGAAGGACCACGCGGGAGCAGCGCCACCGTGGAAGGCAAGGATATCGTTTCCTTGGGCGGTGACGGTAACCTGGAAGATCTCGAAGTTGGCGAATCCTGGGTGGATCGTGGTTTGGACAACACCGTTCCAGACAACGTCGATGAAAGCAGCAGCCTCCTGGGCGGGGGGTGCGAAGGAGCTGGCTTGGAAGAACGTGATCTGGTATTGCTTTCCGGCAACGGTTGCCAATGGTTTGGCTACAGTAAGAGTTCCCGGGTCGGAGTCAGCGCCAGTGGCAGAACCGAGGAGAGCGACAGCGTTGCCGTTGTGGGCGAAGGGCTGGAAGAAGAAGATGGTAGCATCAAGAGAGCCTCCAGCGGGGCTGGTGCCGATCCAGTTGGCGGATTGAGTGTCGAAGCAGAAGTCGTCACACTCGTTGAAGCCTTCGAATCCACCATCGATGACGAAGTTCTTGCGCTTGTATCCACGTGAGAAGGTGACCTTGAGGTCGCCCTGGCCAGTGTTGACGGCAGAGGACTCATCAGCGACAAGGAAGTACTATGAACGGCCGTGTGAGTTGCTTCTATTTACAGAATTTATATAGGCCGGACGTACCATGCTGCAAGTATAGGTGGTCGGGTTTCCGTTGACAACTGCACGCCAGATGTTGAAGTATTGGCAGGCACCGCCTTGGCCATCGGCTCCGCGAGTGTTGCATTGTTGGGCGCAAGCATTGACATCGTATCTGTCGAGGAAAGCAAAGCCCATGTACTGCAGGGATTGGAAGTAAGAGATTGTGGATAGCTAATGAATTTCGTTACATACCCCGGGAGCATTGTTGGCACCGTTGGTGGGTCCGAAGACTAATTCATAACCATCGGGTGTGGGTGGGTCAACAAGAGTCTTGGACGAGAATCCACTGCTCTCTTGAATGAAAGTAAGACCAGCGGGCGGCGCCTCAAGTTGCTGTCCACCAAAGTTGGTCTTCTCTGCGGCAGTATGCGTATCAGCATACACGGCGCACTTTAGGTTGGAAGTCTGATGGAAATCCAAGCCATCGTTGTTATGCTCATAGTATAAATTGGCGAACACTAATAGAACATCAGGTTCACACGAACGAAAATAGGCACAGTTTTACCACGTACCACACTGTTCAACGCTGTCGCAGAACGCGAGACAGTCGTTGATGTTGTAGGTCGCGTTGTTCACGAGAGTGAAGGTCAGGTAAGCAGTCCCTTCGATGGACGCGTCACGATCGGTAGGGCCGGTTCCAGTACCAGTGAACACGGTCTCGTAATCAGAGGGAGACCGAGAAACTAGCGAGTTACCAGGGATTGAGCGACGTGTTGATGAAGAATTAGAGGAGCCGGCAGCTGTGAGTTGACCGTCGACAGCTGTGACTGCAGTCTCTGGAATTGGCTGATCAGGCTCTCCGGTTGCTCCAGATTTCTGGTCAACAATCGCGGCGGTGTTCGCAATCGAATCGCTATCAGTCACTGTCCCAGTTAAATCAACAACTGCGGCAGGGTTGTACCATGTACCCCTGGATGCTGGAGGGACAATGTTGCTGACAGCAGCTATTGAATATCGTAATTGATTACGCGTGGATACATCAAGAGGGTAACGCAGAACTCACCAGATACCACAACTGCACAAGAGATGGTGCTAAGAAGCCTACTAAAAGTGAGCATGTTCAGAGAAGAGGATCTGTTGAAACAATTCCACAGGGAGAGAACAATGTCCTGCCAATCCCCGGTCGGCATGCTTTGCTTTTATACTCTACACGCCCATTATCCCGGCTGTGTGTGCGATAGAGATCTTGGGATTGACAGAGTCATTCAATGCCGTGTATTGCCATGCTTCCGTGGTTTGAAAATGGCAGGCAGGTACGCACACCAAGATGATCGGGCGTAGAAGGAACCTGAATCTGAGTGGGCATCAGGTTCCTCGACGATAATAGCCTTCTGCAAAGAAGGAAAGAACATGCCTACATTTAAACAATATGAACCGACTTCAGACAACGGCATTCGCGCCTAGGCTTACGAAAGCGTACGCGATAGCCTATGTGGTCGGAAAAGGGGGCCTTTGAGAGCAGTAAGAGCGGCGAGATCGTCCAGAGCGCTGCATCTACACATTTGTGAATGGCCATCACGTGTATCCACCGTGTGGGTCAGATAAGGCTTCTTCGAAAGCCTCACACACAATGAAAGTGATATGATATTAGATTCCCGCACAATGGCATCATAGATGTGGCCAGCGCAGCGTCGACAGTAAATCATGATCTCGACCATCAATCTCATTGAAATGATCCTTTGACTGAGTGATCTATCCACATAGTGTATACAGAGCTCAATCATAGACAGGTTGACGTCGACAAGCTGAACACTGGCAGAAGCAAGTATCAAACTGGCCCAGACGCGAGAAATCGTTCATTCCAGCTAGCCTCAAGAAAAGGGACATCCTGGGTCGGCGTTTCAAAGTCGCAAATGGCGAGGCGCCATAGAAAGATTCGCCTTTCTTGATAACAGATAGACAGATGCGGTTAGAGAAGAAGCGCGTACAGGTGTACAATCGTCCAGGACCTGGGAGTTGCAATGTAACCGCCACATGAAAAATGAGTTGGATCAGGGGACTGATTGTCATTTTCATACTCCGACATTTCCCACGGTCGATGTAATAGCCTCGGATTCAGTCAGTGCCTTTATTAACGACATCATTACTGGAGGATTCCACGATTAATGAGATTCAAGTCATTAGAAGGTTTAAACACAGGAATCTTTTGACAAGAAGAATGGATTACTCTCGCTCAGATAATCTCTCCGCACGGAACATGGTCAGATGATTTTCTGTCGCGTTTCCTTGTTTCAAAGCCTTACGCGGATTGTATTTAATCTCCTTGAAGACAAGACGTCGCATGTGGGAAGGCTACGAGTCACCTGCGAAGACAGTTATGCAGTCATCTATTCTGCCATTGTAATCAACTGTTTGACGGTCCCGACTTCGAGCAGCGGTGTTCAATTGAAGTTGTTCGACGCGTTGTCCAACAACCACGGATCGCAAAACAATCAATAATGATCAATTTCTCAACTTTTGTGCCTCGAACCGATTTTACAGTTATGAGCTATGGGATAAACTAAGCATCCAGAAGGCCAAAAACATAACGCAAATGTACAGCCGGTCTACGTTCACTTACCGGCTTCGTATTATTATCCACGGCCCGTGCAATAGAAAAGACATTCCAGAATATCATTCAGTTAGTCCTCGCTGATATCCTCAAGAACGGGGAACGGTATCGGAATTCGCGACCTCTCGGATGAAATATACTCTGGTTTTCAACTGTTCCGAAAAGCCATGGGGCATGTCATGATGAGAATTGTCGTGATATAAATAGCGACTCGGAGAACGTGTTTAAATCTGTGATGCATTTCCCGTGGTTCATATGGTTGAACATACGAGAATGGAAAAACGTACAAAGTGCGCGCCATCTCAAGACACGACATTCATCCCACTGTCGGTCTCAGGTCCAGCTAATGGGATGTTTTTCGCTGTAGGTTATTAACAGTCATAGTCAGCCGCTACATCGCCGGCGACACGCAGAATAAAATAAAATCTCGGAAGTATCTTGCACAGAAAACAAGGGTGCCACGTTTAGCGCCTGGACATTCAATTAATGAATGCCTTGCTGCATTGCACTCGGTAAGAAATAACACCCGTTACACACCTGAGGTTTTCAAGGAATGTAAACGGCCATAATCCCGACAGATAAGACAACCCTAACAACCCTACTGAACCTAATATCCCAAGCCTGCATCGCACCCTACGCACCCCGTACCTGACCGGGCAATTAAGGCGGGGCTTTATAAAGCACACCCGCCACGCTGACAGACACGCCTTTCTCAAATCCGCCTGGCATGGCAGGTGCAATTTCGCACAGGATTCCGCAGATAGCTACACTCACCTTTTTCCGCTGATGTCAGCGCGACATGACATGGCATTGTCATGATGCCGGTTCGAGAGGATCGCGCAAGCCAAAAGCCAAAGATAGCAGCCCATCTGATTCTGAAATGCGACTGGTGCCAAAGGTGGCCGCTTTTGACATGGACAGGCAGGCATTTCGCGATCACGAACCTTTGCGGGTTCGCGATGCCGGAACGCCGTTGACGCGGGCCTCTTTGTTCTCTTTGTTCTCCTTACCGCCGTCAGCTGCCCCCTGGACGCGTAGTGCTGCTCGGGAGAGCGGTCAGCTCGCGGACGAGTAGAATCCGGAGATAGTCACGGACAGACAGCAGGAGAAGTCGTTATCAAGTGGGTTAAACGCGAGAACAAAAACAACACCGCGCAGCAGGTGTCTATGCGTCGAGATTCGTCTCACTGGCTGTCAGATTTCGGTAGGACCTGGGGCACTCGGACAGTCAGGACTGTCGCGCGGTGAACGTGGATAGATAATACTAGGCACGCACCCACACACAGCCATATGATAGGCATACCCATCTATCTATCTATTTGGGTTAGACATGAGACGGGTGAACATTCCGGATCGTCTAAATCTTGAGGTTTCCCCGTGATGCAAGTTCTACGTGCGCGTGTCATAAATTCCACATAGTGTCAGGAGTGGTATCCTTTTGGGGTGGATGTAGAGTGCTGTCGGGTATGAAATGAGTCGATGCGGCCAGTTCGCGGCGCAGGCAAGTCATATGAAGAGAAATTATTGCTAGACTAGACACACGTTGCTTGAAATCTCGGACGTAGGACCCCTGTAATTGACATGCAGGGTGCTCAGGAGAAGCCTTTGGATGACTTGAATTTGACTGCTGTGAGAGGAGAACAAAGATGTATATGGAAGACCAGACGGAATGATGGAAGTTGGAATAGAACATTTCCTGGAGGTCTAGAGTCGAAGATGATGTTCAAATTCCGAATACATCGAGGAGGCGTGGAGGCTGTTTGAAGTGTAATGAAGATTGTACGTCGGAGGTTGGGAATAAGCGGGCGTGTGTACCTTGATAATGATTATAGATGGTTTGTGGTATCGTAGAGACTTGACTAGGCCAGCACACACACTGAAAGATCGAGAGCGGACCCGATTTGTGTCTCGATTGCAAGGACCGCTTGCGTCCGTGTCAAGGACGGAATCTGAGGGAAGGAACAAGACTGGAATTTAATATGCTATACCTGACCAGTGATCAATCAAAGAGAACAACCTAATAAGCACCACAGGTAAGTTTCTTTAGCGCTAGAACTCACCGGGTATCGCAATTGTTATCAATCTACACTTGCATAAATGTGTAGTGCCGATATACCAGGACGATATGGCTCTTCGTTCCTACTTTCCGTATTCAGAGGTCGGAGATATTCTTGAAGGTCAAATGAGAGAAACAAAAACTTCGCCTTGGGGGGAAAATCGATGATCATCCAAACATGACGTATGCGGCTCGGTTTTATCTTCATCTAAATTGATGACGTCCCGAGGAAAGGTTTGGGAATAAAGCCCGAAGCGTCATAGCTTCGGCCCATCCTAGCAGCTGCCCACCGAGTCTCAACGCGGAACCTTCCACACAAGTACTCCGTGCACAGGGCATCGCCATGCTATCTCAGAGGCGTCCGAATCCCTTCCGGCACACGACAGCTCCCGGCGGAACCGCAACACCCAGTAAAGCCTAATCCAAAGCCTAAATCTCTTTCTATTTTCTATTTTTCCAAGCTCTGCCTTCTTTTCTGCAATCTGACCGCGTTTACGGCTGCAGGATAAGAATAAGCAAGGGCACGCGCCCTTCGGCGAGCACGAGATAAGATAGATCGCCTGGCACCGGCTCTGGCAGGTTGGCGTCAGTTGGTTGCACGGGGGAATATGACGGCTTGTGTCTTCGGTATGGTTTCCTTGGCACCGAAGGTGTTGTTTTAGGCATGTAATCGGGCGGGCGGTGGATGGGTGGGAGGTCAGCTGGCCTGGGGAATGAGAAGGAGTTGGTGATTGTTAGCAAATCGGATTAGGCGTAAGGTGATCAAGATCTTTGAGTCTAGAGCTTTGATATCAGAGCTGTGGCCCGTGCGTGCGTGAGTCGTAGACGGAGCCCGCTCGGGTATGTGTAACTTGGTCTGTAGACCAGAGAAAGCGTTAAGGGAAGGTAGTCAGATCGAGAAAATTGCACGTACAAAATGTACAAGGATTCGTGATCCCCGAGATTTCGAAATACAGCTCCACAAATTTTTTGTGGTCTAGACGGCTATTGAAACGACGATTGGGTATTAGAGAAGATAATCGAGTCTAAATGTAAAGCCGATGTCTATAGGTGTCGCTTTTGGACACCTCGATCCAGTTTCTCGGAGATATGATCAAAAAAGGATCAGGAAATGGTGAATTGGAACTAAATGACGCTGCTAGAACAGTAAGGGCAAAATGCACATCGAAGCGACGGTCGTGTGGCGCTTGCTGGGAAGACATTGAACATTGCAAGTAGGCGTCGTGTGGGTTTGTACCTATACAGAATCCCTAGCAAGTACGCGTGTTCCTCTCTGATCCAAGCATAATAGCGCCCGTTCCAATCTGCCTTGGATTTGAGGTCGAACAGAGAGAGGTTATTTGCCCCTGAGACGCGAATAGCCAGAGTCACGTGACATGAACAAAAATGCTACGTCGTCTGTACAGGGAGTTGAGAAAAGAGGTTCATTGTCGAAGAAGGGCACTGCTCCGCAGAACGGGAACAAAGTCATGGAGTTAAGACGCGGAGATCTTTTTGAAGTGGCGTTTGATCAAATGAAAGCGTCGAGGAAGAGCCAGAACTATCGGTGGAGTCAAAGGTTCGGAGTCGCTTGATCAAGTAGCTAGTTGAATTTGGGGAGGGGTTCTACGAAGCTGGTGACCGTCTTCTCGTAGGTCCTAGTATTCCTGCGCGTCACGAGAAAGTCTGGTCTTCGCATCCATTACGATTTGTGAGATACGTGTCAGCTCACAATAGCGGGATAAAGTGAAAATATGAAGTGAGTTCGGGTATGGGACTGTATGGCCGAATTTTGTATTGGTAGTACGCTAATATATATCATTTTTGAAGAAGATGCGGATGTTCTTGTAGATCTGGCTCCAACCTTGTCGCGGCTAAGTTGTGGACGGAACAAGCTTCAAGGCTCACAAAGCTTCGAGGTCCAACAAATTGTTTGTAGTCCGTGATGTAAGCTTTCAAAACAAGCTAACGACGTCATAATTCAACATTCATTGATCGCAAAGCTAGGAGAGGCTAGGAATAAATACAACATCAGATTGAACGGCAAAGAACAAGAAGAAAATAGCTGATGTATTATTCCTTCCTCAGTGTGTGTGCAACTCAGAAACATTTTTGCGAATATCTCATTAGTCCACATCACTCATGCTTGAAATTTCAGTGGATTGCTGGGTGTGTGCGCAGAGGATTGATCCCAGGACGCTACTAGTCCTCGGATTAAATGGTTAAATTGGAAATGCAGAAGCAGCTCGTTTGACGGATACATTCAATGAACACTGATGCTGAGAGCGTCTGTGTTAATGTGTCAAAATTTAAACTGTGGACAATGTTCATCGATGAAAAAAGTTCAGATGCCATGTTGGACTTGCCTGCTCAAGGTTCAATCCTGGATAACGGGAGAAATCATGGTGGGTGGCTGCTGGAGGGTCGCAATTTCAACTGGCTTGGGCAGGAGAGAAAGAAGAGAGGTACAGGGAAGTTGTAGATGCAGAGACAAAATTATTTAAATAGCAAGAGAAACGGACCTGAATTTTTGGAACGGGTTATATGACGATAGCGTAGAAATGTCTCTGGGAGTATCTGATGCTTGAAATGTCGTATTAAATCGCTGCCGATGGTGATCAGCTGGCACAGAGAGACGTTCTTCGTTATATAACATCCAATGTCGGAAATGAAACCCGTCCTTTAGGATATGTCATCGAAGTGATGCTATAGAACCGTAGAAAATGGGTCGGTTCTTCATGCATCTACCTGAATATGAGCGAGATGAAATCAATTTAATGAATAGACAATTTTAGATCCATGGAAGCCTGAAGCGGGGAATCGGGTTTGTGAGTGTCGGTGCGAATCAATATTGGATGTGGAGCTCTGATATTCCAAGTTCAAGTAACAGCTATTCATTCCACGCAAGAGAGTTCAACGGCTCGACGTGAGGTCGCCAGAGCAAGAGAGCAGGAGTCCGCTGCATTTATAGCACATATCCCAAAGCATTCCACAGTCCGTCCTTCATTTCCTGGAAATGAAATGAAATCCGGGGAAGTAAAGAGTAGAAGAGAAGATGACGCTGAAGACGTCCCATGAGCCGAACCGATAAGGGTACAATTTCAGAGAGAACCTAACAAACACGGGCCAGTAAGTCAGACTATGATATCGCGCAAAGACAAGCACCGACCGAACTGGGCATGTTCAAGGCAAAACCTTATTTCGCTGGCAGCCGGAACTATAACTTCAAAGTTCAGCCTGACATCACTCGAGCGGGGGAAATACATCTCCTCTCCTCCTCCCCCTCTTCCTGCGAGCTCGAAGCTGTAACATTTGAGCCCTCGGCGCCGTTTGTGCATTATATATACGCCATCTCGGTGCTATTGAGTACCTTTATCGTCGCGTTCTTAGTCTTAGAAAGAGGCTCGGCAAGTGTTTCCTCGTGTTCTTGTCTTGTCTTATTTTGCTGCTGTAGGTTGGTCGGTCACGTTAAACAAACACTCGCCGCGTCACACTGACACCAGCGAGTCGTGACCAGTGACAACGGTATCCAATCCACAACCAACGTTCCTCTCCTCACCCTCACCATCTTTCCATTCTTCCGTATTCCTCCGCCTCACCCTTTTCACCTTTCTTCTCCGTTCTCAGAGGTCTGCTTTTTCTCACCCAGTCGGCCCTCGGAGTAGGAAAAGAAGAGAAGGCTTGGGTTGGTTAGGGTTAGGGATTTAGGGCGTCGTTGTGTTGCGTCGTAGTTTATCAAGATCAGCATCGCTTTCAGCTGGATCAGTGCTATCGGGATCAGGAGAAGGATCGTCGTACGGCTTTGCAGTGTTTGCGGCTTTCGTTATCAGGACGGGCAATAGAGGCGAAAAGCACGGTTTAGGCAAGGGTACGACACGCTACGAATACGGCCATAACGTTGGCTACGAATACTGAATCACACTTGGATTGCGAGAGATTTGGAGGGGAATCGGAATTTTCATTGTCGGTATGTCTGTCGATATTACTCTGCTCTTCCGCCAATTTTCGTCGGCTTTTTCCCCCTCTTGCGCGCGCTTCATTTTTCACTCTTTTCGTCATTTTCTTTTCTCCAAGACTTGATATGTTTGGGCTGAGAATGTGGCTGGTAGGCACGCCCCATCTGAGCAGAGGGTTGTGTTGTGTTGATGGATGCGGCGTGTGTGCTGTGCTGCTTACCGCATCCGCGTTGTTGGTGGCTCCTTTTTACGCCCTTTCTGCCTGATTGCAACTTAATCCTCCTCTTCTTTTTTGCATTCCTTGGAATATTTTCTTTTCTTCTTTTTTGCTTTTTTTTTATTTCTTTGCGAGGAACGACGACACACTAACATACATTTGCTTCATCAAGTGCCGTGCACCGTGTTTAACCTAATCTTTAACCAACCCCAACCCTCAACACCCACTGGGTCTTTCTGTTTGCGCACTGTCGATATAACGTCTAAATTCAATATCGATACGACATCATCAATTATCGGCGGCATCACATCAACATCATCATCAAACACTTCGATCTGACTTGCCACGAATCACCATTTTCATTATCAGTATTTTGAGTCACTTACCCACCAGGAAGTGCGGTGCATAGATTCTGTACAGTGGTGTATTGCGTGTACTTTTTCAGCTTACGGTTTTAACGACACGACATAGGAGTGAGTGTTCTTTTTTCTCTTTTTCTCTCCCCTATTCCGCCTTTTCTTTTTTGACTGTCGTACTTTGCACTGGATTGAGATGGGCACTAATCGATATGATTACCCTCTATTTTCTTTGTCGTGGTTACGACTCCTAGCTTCATTCCGACTCATCCGACGACGACTCCTAACCACACCTACACAGCACCGTCATCGACATCACGATTATATTTCACGTCTAGTCTAGTCTCCTGCACCTTTATTGGCACATACATCCACGATATCGTACACCTACACGCCTACAATCACGACATGTCTTCCAAGAACTCGACGTCATCCAATTTCAGACAGACCAACACCCCCTCTCCGTCCCCTTCTGCTGCCACTCCACCTACGCCCGCCCACGCGCCATCGAAGCTCCCCAAGTTTTTGCAGACGAAAGCGAATCGGGATAGGAGTCGGAGTGTGACGGATGGGTTTGTAGGTGGCAGTCCAGTCAGTACGAGTGGGAGCATAGGAGGCAGTGGGAGTGGGAGTGGGGGTATGAGTGCCAGTGCCAGTGGTAGTGGAGGGAGCGGAATGAGCGGGGGGTCGGCTTCGCCTGAGCCATATTCGTACCAGGAGCAGGTGCACGGAAAGGGAGGAGTCCCTCCGACTCCAGCGAAACCGCGCAAGTCGAGCAAATTTTTGGTTATCGGGCGGGATAAGGAAAAGGAGAGGGAAAGAGAAAAAGAAAGGAGGGCATCATTGTCTCCCGAAATCAACGCCAGCAATAGCAGGAACGCATCGATGGACATGGATATGGATGAGCCGCCGGTCATCGTCGAGCCTGAGCGCGAGTCCCCGTTTATGCCTGCACAGATGCCAGTGAACATACCCATTCCACGACCGCGCACGCGCTCTGAGCGGCCTGCGGCTGGCGATGGGTCGTATCCTGCTAGTGCACCTGCGCTCTATGCCTCCACGTCGGGATCGGGAGGGGCAGGGCACTCGCGTATAGGGGATATCCTCCCGACACGGCTGTCGGGGTGGTTCCAACAGCTCACAACGAGCGCGTCGGCGTCCTCTACGACTGATCTATCTTTGCCGACTCTGCTCGCGCAGCACCATCACGCTTCACAGTCGTCACATTCATCATATCACTCCACACCCCTTTCCTCCACCGCCAATTCTCCCAGTAGTACAAGCATGAATTCTCCGAGGAGGAGCGGCGCCGCTGCGCTGCTTACTGCCGCCAAGCATGGCAAGGGTCACCTCGACAAGGCGATGCGGTATTTGTTGGACAGTGATGCGGTGCCGGATCGGTGCGCAGAGCCAATTTGGCTGCTGGGGGTGCAACACCGCGGTTGGGAGGAGCCGCCAGTGGAAGTACAGGGACAGGGTATTGCGAGCGGGTATGCCAGCGGTAGGGAGGGGTCTGGGCACGGCAAGACAAAAGAAGGGAAACATGGTAAGGATAAAGATAAAGAGAGAAGGAGTGGTACGCCTGCGTCCTTCCGTTCCTCGACGTCGTCCATCCATTCTTCACACTCTCATGCCCCAGATCTCTCGTTATCCCACTCCACGTCTGGAAAACACGGGAGCAGCAACCCATCCAAAGACCCTTCGGCGAACTGGCCGCCTGCGTTTTACATCGACTTTACATCCCGTATTTGGTTGACGTACCGCTCCCATTTCGGGGTTGCGATCCGCGATGGACGGCTGGGTGACCTGCCGCTCTGTTCACCGCCACCTCTGCATGCTACTGCTGGGTACCACGGAGGTGCTAGTACACAGAGTTTCAGTTTAGGTTCCGGAGGAGGTGGTAATGGGAGCGGGAACGGTGGACAAGGAGCAGGCGGGTCCGCAGCGAATAGTCCAGCGACGACCGCGTTCCGCTCCCGCCCGTGGAACTGGGTCACGGGTGGTGGCGAGAAGACGTGGAGCAGCGACTCGGGTTGGGGTTGCATGCTCCGCACGGGGCAGAGTGTGCTTGCGAATGCGCTGGTTGTTGTGCATCTTGGCAGAGGTGAGTGGTTTTTTTTTTTTTGGTTCAATCGTTAGCACATCTAACGGCATTGTTTTCCTCAGACTGGCGCAGACCACCACATCCAGTTCTCACTGCTGACTACGCAACCTATGTGCAGATCCTTACCTGGTTCCTTGATACTCCCTCCCCGCTTGCGCCCTTCAGCGTGCACCGCATGGCGCTCGCAGGTAAAGAGCTTGGCACCGACGTTGGACAGTGGTTCGGGCCCAGTGTCGCTGCGGGTGCAATCAAGCAGCTTGTTGCTAGTTTCCCGGAGTGTGGTCTGGCAGTTGCTGTTGCGACAGACGGGACTCTGTACCAGACGCAGGTGTTTGCGGCGTCGCATTTCGGTGGCGTGGAAGGGGAAGCTGGGAGAGGAAATTCACGGACGCCGCGAAGGAGGCATGCGACGACGTGGGGTGAGAGGCCGGTGCTACTCTTGTTGGGAATAAGGTTGGGCATTGAGGGTGTTAATCCAATTTATTATGAGAGTATCAAGGTGCGTTTGCTGTCCCATGTTATAGGGAAAGTCGAAATTGATCTTTGGGTTAGATGTTGTACACTTTCCCGCAATCTGTGGGTATTGCAGGCGGCCGTCCGAGTTCGTCATACTATTTTGTAGGATCGCAGGCGGACAACCTGTTTTATCTCGACCCACATAATCCACGGCCTGCCATTCCACTGCGCCCACCTCCACCACCAGATACCCAGCATATTGATCGACAGCCGACGCCCGACTCGGATCGCGATGCCAGCACGTCGAACACCAAGACAAAGAGGTCATCAACCCCCAGCAGCTCCTCGCACCCGACATACCAGCCCCAGCCACAACAGCAGCAGACGCCATACCGAACGCCCACACCCGCATCTCCTTCCTCTGTGCGCACGGGCTCGTCTAACTTTTCATACCACGCGCCAGTGTCCCCGTCCCCTTTGCAGCACCAATTCTCGTCGTCGTCTGCAGATACGGGTACGGTGGAATCGGAGGGATCGTCTTCGGTCTATACCGATTCGCATTCATACTCGTATTCGAATACTGGTCATCAGCAACAGGGACAGTACAGAGAGCGCAGCCCACCGCCTTCGTATCAGCAACACAGTCAGCATGGAAGATGGAGGTCTGCGAGTGCCAGTGCAGGCGTGAGTCAGCCGTCATCACCGGCGATGGGCAACGCGGAGCATCAGCAGCATCACAGAAGCTTTGCAGCTGGTACAGCGAGTCGAAGCCAGTCCGTCTCTGCGTCCACCTCTGCCTCGACGTCCACAGGCGAAGGCGCCGGCTTGGGGAATAATGTTGGAGGTGGGTTGGACCGTGTGCAGCAGCATTATTGTTTGTCGTATAGTGCTGCTGAGCTGAAGACGTTCCATTGCGAGCGAGTGCGCAAGATGCCGATGAGTGGTCTGGATCCAAGCATGTTGATTGGGTTCTTGTGTCGCGATGAGGCAGAGTGGTGGGATTTCAAGAGGAGGGTTGCAGAGGTGAGTTCTTACTTCCTTTTTTAATCAGACTTCATCGCGCTTTTTGTGATTTATTCCGACTGGTACTGATGATTTGTTGCAGCTTCCGAGAACGATATTCTCGTTACAAGACGAACCCCCGACCTGGCCCTCTGACTCGGATGATAATATGGGCTTGGAGTCCATCTCCGAGCCGGACGATGTCGACCTCTTGGACGACAACGATAACGATGACGTCCACGACGACAATGACATCAACGAAGATGAGGAAGAAGATGGCGTGGAAATTCTGCGTGGCAAGGAGAGTGAGAGCGACTCGAGCGAGAGGTTCTTCGATACCTATTCATCGGCACGCGACCGTCGGCGCACAGCTGGCGATGCGGAAGGTGAGGAGATTGATACTGAAGAAGACCCGGTGGACCCTGTTACTCCTGGTCCGAACTCGCGCTTTGACATTATCAACATCGAGAGACCTGCGAGGCTGAAAGGCAAGGGTAAATCAGATAATGGTCCTGGAAGGGAGAGGGCAGAGGATGACGACGAAATTGTATTCCGCCCTGAGGGCGCGGGTGCTACTTCGTTCCGCGAAGAAGACGAAGAGGAGGAAGGGGTAGATGAACCGCGCGATGGCGAGGAAGAAGCAGAGGAAGTGGAAGGCGACGACATCGAAGATGACTGGATAGACCCGTCGTTGCCTACGCCGACGGGCCCGCCGTCGATACGCGTGCCTGCACCTGTTACTCCAGCGTCGACCAAAGACAAGGCGAAGGCGAAGGAGCCCTCGCCGTCCCCACCGTCCTCGTCGAACGTGCCTCCGCTTGCCAAGGGTAAGTCGTCGTCGTCGTCGTCGGGAGGCAAGTCGGAGAAGACGAAGACAAAGAAGACAAAGACGGGAAAACAGGTACCTGTGCCTGTGCCGTCTGTTCGTATTCCTCATCACCAACCATCCTCGTACCCTTACCCCCAGCAGCAGCAGCAGGAACACTATCCGTTCCCCGTGACGAACGCGGATCATGAACATGATCACGATCCGGCCATGTCTTCCGCTTCTGCATCATCGTCTTCCTACCCTGACCACCACCAGTACCCCAATGATCGCTCAAGGAACGTGTCCACGAAAGGTGGGAAGCGCATGCACACTGCGCGTGCGAGAGACGGCGGTAGGACGCAAAGTGGGGGCGTCAAGGGTATCTTGACGGATTGAGAGTGAGTACGGATGGCTAGCCGGGACCATGACAGGACGGAACCTCAGGCTATTCGTCCGATCGTCCGATATCTTTTCGTGCTTCTCCTTCATTGCCTATCTCCCTGGCCGATGGTCGAGGTAATGTGTTGTGATGCACTTGTGGTTGTGGATTGTGGATTTTGTTGTGTTGCTTGATACCCCTCAACTTCTTTGTGACTTGACTAATGGCTTGTTCAGTCGCGTTTTGTAAGCACAACACCCCAACTACAATTATCCCACACTTTTCTTTTTCTTCTTTCTGTTGTCTTTCTTTTTCAAGTTTCTTCGCTTGCATTTTTTGTTGGTTTTTCTCTCACAATCATCAACCTCTTTTTTTTATCTTTCTGCGACCTCATTCGTAGCGTACATTGTCTTCTTACATTAAGTATATCCGGTGATCTCTGTACCTTGTTTTATGTACATATATCGGCTTTGAAGCTCTCTTTTTCTCTCTCATCTCTCATTCTTCTGCCTGATGCTGAATTCTCTTGCCTTTCCAGTTTGTAATCGTATGGTTGTTCGGTGAGTATTGCTAATTTTTTAGTATTTTCAACTTCGCTTTGACTGTTCCGGTTTTCCGCAGTGGCTCTTCAAGTTGGTTTTATCGCTTGTGCTACGATTGAAATGGAGTGTTCATTTTCAGCGCGCCACCTACAGTCATTTATCATTTACCGCAACAGTTCATGATATCGGTCCTGTTAATGTGCTGCAAATTCAAACGCAGGACGCACTTTGCATAAGAACTGCGTAATACAGGTCTGTCAAAATTGACACCCAAGTTTCAGCCTTACACATTCAACCTATGCCCGGTCTTTTTCGTATCTTTCCAAGTGCAAATGCAGCTCAATAATGGCGACAAGAGTCGATTTCGGTCTCCCAAACAAAGATTGCAAAGTCAGCAGGCTGCCGTGAGAACGTATGTTGAATTAATTGACCCTTCTATCACAGCACGAGCCGAGAGCCTTGTTGCGCCATATTTCTCTTGGAGTGCGCAACATAGCATCTATCAGATTGCATCCCTGTACATTGCGCGGGGATGTGTGGATCGCTTATATACTCGAAATGTCTCGGTGGATCGCTTATATACTCGAAATGTCTCGGTGGTGCCTTTCCCTTGAAAAAACCGCTCTGTTGATTCACGATGAAGTCTTTTTCCATCGGTTTCGTGTTTGCAGTTGCGGCTGCACCTGTTATCGCTTCATTCTCTGAAACACAAATTCCTTTCTCGAATGAAGCGAAGGGATCTTCTGACTATTATCAGTTCAAGTATCCCATTAAACGGGTGGCAGTCATAGGTGCGGGCGTTGGGTGAGTGGTTCTCGGAATACATTCTCACTCATCCTGATTTTGCAATTGCTGAATCCAATTCTTTGTCCCCAGAGGTTTGATTGCGTACCGCGAATTATCTCAGGCTGGATTTGATGTGCACGTCTACGAGCGGGACGACTCGCCTGGCGGGAACTGGCATTACACGGACGAAATCCCGGTGGACACACCAATCCCAAGTGGAGATCTAGTCATCAGGGACTTTGCGCCCGACCTCCCACCCAAGGGCGCGAAGCTGCCGTATGTGAGAAACTATCATGGAAGGGAGGAGGTCGCGCTTGCCAGAAGGTCGCACCGTGCTCCAAAACCTATCTGGGAGTCGTTAACGTCGAACGCGCCTGCTGTGAGTGGTTCCTATCTGCCGTGTCAAACCGTACTGAAATGATCGTATGGCTGTAGCCAGTTCAACAGATTAGAGAGACGCCGTGGCCATCTGGTACACCTTGGGGTATGAGTTCCGACTGGTTCATGGCTGTTGGTAACTGATATCCGCCGGCTTAGCACTGCATAATTCAAAGCTGCAAAGATATCTGCGTGCCTTTGCATCGTGGCATGGGGTCAATAACAATGATGGGAACCCCAATGTCTCGTATAATACTCGCATCGAGCTCATCGAAAAACACCACAATGAAGACGGGGAAGAACAAGGTTGGACACTTACATTGAAGGAACTCGTTCCTGTCGGCCAGAATGTTGCTAAAGCAACTTGGACGAAGGAGGTGAGCACAACGTTCCAGGTCAACTGAGGTGAATAACATCTTACTATTTTTTAGACCTTTGACGCGGTGATCGTTGCTACTGGACGATACAACGCCCCCAATGTGCCAAACATTTCTGGAATCAAGGAGTGGAACGATCGATTCCCTGGTCATATCATTCACTCGCGTCAATACCGTCGCCCTGATTCACTGACAAATAAAACTGTCCTCGTTATCGGAGCTGCTGTATGTGTAACTCTATTATGAATGACCAATAGTTCTCAATCACACGACAGACCAGTGGTGGGGAGATCTCACGAGACATAATTACGAACGTCAAGAAAATATATCAGTCTATCAGGGTAAGCACATGCTATACTCGAGTCTGAATGTCTTGGACTGACTCTTCCTGACTCTCTTAGCCACAAAACAGTGCGCAGAAGCTTCTGTTGATGTTATTTTAATCTAACCACCCGCCTAGCCCCTGTTCCCACTTGGCCACTTGCGACATTTTTGCGCCGTCTTCCCCGAAATGTGACTCTGGTTGGCGAGATAAAACGCTTCCATCCCCCTGCATCCGAGTTTTCCCAAGGAAAGGTCGAGCTTGTAAATGGCACCGTGAGTATTATTGGAGCATCACTCGTATACCTAAGATGACACGGGTGTTTCCTGTAGATCATCACTGGCATTGACAAAATCATCTTCGCGACGGGATATAGATACACCTATCCCTTCTTGCCCCAGTTCCACAACTCGGGGCTTGGCATAAACGACACTGCACCTGCAGGAGATGTTCAACCAATTGTAACAGACGGAACTCATTTGCGGTCGTTATATCTGGATGCTTTCTATATCCCAGACCCGACACTCGCGTTTGTGAACGGTATGCATATGCCGCTGTCTAAAGATACTGTCGATCTGAATTCAATCTCGCAATGTAGCCAACTACGGGATGCAATCGTTCACATACGCCGAGTTTATTTCTCTAGCTGCCGCAAAGATTTGGGCAGGAAAGGCCGATTTCCCCTCTACCTCTGAGCTGTGGCGTAGATACGACGAGCTATACAAGGAGCGAAAGGGGTATGGAAGACATTTCCAGTTCCTTGGAGCGGAAAAGACCAAACGTCAGAACTTTCGAAATTTCCTTTGTGTCACTGATCTGACAGACAACTCATCGCATACAGAAAACCTCCGTTTCTTGCTGGGATGGCTGAATGACGCAGCGGTCAAATATGGCGGAAGGCAGATTGACAGTCTCTCGAAAGAGTAAGTTTCTTTTCCGAATATAATCATGCTTGGCTCTAACATGACCTCCCGAAGCGTCGAACAAGTCAGTGCTGCGTGGACGAAGGCTCGTTTCGCTTCTGGAGATGGCGTTTCCGTTGTGAACTCTGCTGGTCTTCTGTCAAATGACGAAAAGAACAAGGGATTATTTTTGGATGGGACAGAGGCCTGGGCACAGGATTCTGTGTTTAACGACTATTGGTAGGCATTAAACGTTTGATTTCTTGATCGTATTTTTTTGTTTGTAGGAGAATTGTGTATATTTGTGTCGTCAAGATATTTAACCAAAAGTCATCATTTCCGTGAGCAACTGAGCTCGTGTGTCGGTTGTGACTGAAAAGCATCATAATGATGAGGGAAAAGAACAGGGCTGGACACTTACACTGAAAGAGCTCATTCCTATCGGGCAAGAAGAGGTTAAAGCAACGTGGACGAAGGAGGTGAATAAAACTTTTCAACGCCTCCAGGCTCATCCAAAACGAATCACCCTCAGCTGAAGACACCGTCGATATATTCAGCGACAACCAGGGACTTCTGAAGAACCTGAAGCGACCCAAAGCTAAGTCAGGACAGCACCTGATGAGGAGCATTGACGAAGCCTTCCAAAATTTGCAGGGTAAAATAACTATACATTGGATATCGAGTCACTCAGACGTCCTAGGCAACGAGAGAGCGGACGAGGAAGCAAAAAGAGCGGCGGAAGGGGACAGCTCACCACCAGAGGAACTCCCAACCCAACTCACAAAGACCATAATGAAAAGCGCATCAGCCGAAAAACAAGCTTACCACGACGAATTACTCGAAATCTGGAAGGCACGATGGAACGCTTCGCACAGGAAGAAGAAATTCGAGGGAATAGACTCGGAATTCCCATTCAACAAGTTCAGAAAGACACTGAAGAAGTTAAATAGGTCGCAAGCCAGCGTACTTATCCAGGTGAGATTGGGACACATCCCGCTCAACAGCCATATCAGCAAATTCAGCTTGGAGCAAGGCAAGACATGTCCCAAATGCAGGGAACGACGGGACGGGGTAAGAGCAGTCGAAACAGTAGAACATTTCGTATTCGAATGCAGGGGATATCGACACGAACGACTACAACTATGGGAAGAAATCGGCGAACAGTGCTACGACCTCGAAGAATTAACGACAAAACAAGAAAACGCGAAAGCGCTGCTGCGATACATACCGAGGACGAGGCGACTGAAACCATACAAAGAAGACCTGCTAAACAAAGGGTTAGAAGAAGAGGAATGAGAGTTCAAGGAGGAAGAGGAACAACACAAATACTCACATAAGAAGGGCAACAGCACGAGACGAGGGGAAGGAAAAGAACCTGCTATAAAACCTGAGATGGCGACAAAACAGCCTGGGAAAGCTGGACCTTGAAGGGGGACGCGAGGGCCCTCTGTGGTGCACAGTCGCGTTGAGGAAGGGAAAACCGCCGAGGGGCGGGTAGGTAGCTAGATAGTACGAAGCCGAGGGAGAGGCCCACCCCTCAGAGGCTATAACACAAAAAAAAAAAAAAAAAAAAAAACTTTTCAACTTGACTGAGAAAAATCACACCTTACATGTCATGTCATTTATCCAAGACCTTTGATGCTGTGGTCGTTGCTACTGGACGATACAACGCTCCCAACGTGCCAAATATTTCTGGAATTAAGGATTGGAATGACCGCTTTCCTGGCCATATCATCCATTCGTGTCAATACCGTCGCCCTGAATCTATGGCGAATAAAACTGTCCTGGTTATCGGAGCTGCAGTATGTAGAACTCTGTTATCTGCTACCAGTTGTATTCCACGCCTGACAGTCTAGCGGAGGAGAGATTTCACGGGACTTGATCACGAACGTTAAGACAATATATCAGTCTATCAGGGTGGGCACATGCTCCACCTATCCGTCGAACGATCTTCTTTTCTGATTACAAAACTCTTAGCCCCAGAACGGTGTGCATTATTACCCTATTGATAGCTTTTCCATTGAATATCCCGTCAAGCCCCTCTATTTATCCGGCAGCTTGAAGTATTCTTACGCCGCCTTCCTAAAAATGTGACTCTAGTAGGAGAAATAAAACGATTCCACCCTCCAGCGTCGGAATTTTCCCAAGGACAAGTTGAGCTCATGAACGGCACCGTGAGCATTTTTATACATGCCTTAAATTCACAGAATGATGACATTTCCCGTAGATTATCACTGGAATTGATCAAATCATTTTTACGACGGGATATCGCTACAACTATCCCTTCTTACCCCAATTCCGCAATTCAGGAATTGACATGAGCGAGGACGTCTCTTACGGCGCTGTTCAACCAATTGTGACGGACGGAACTCATTTGCGATCGTTATACCTGGATGTATTCTATATCCCAGACCCGACCCTCACGTTTGTCAACGGTACGGATATGTTACGATCTAAAAACAACCACAGTTTTTAATTGTGTTTCGTAATCTAGCTAACCACGGAATGCAATCGTTCACTTACGCCGAATTTACTTCTTTAGCCGTAGCTAAGGTTTGGGCGGGGAAGGCAGATCTACCTTTGACATCTGAGCTGTGGCGTAAGGTATAACGAGGTATACAAGGAGCGAAAAGGATACGGCAGACATTTCCAGTTCCTCGGAGCGGAAAAGACTAACCGTCAGTATATGTAGATTCATTGCGGATTTGACTGGTAACACCCCACATATAGAGAATATCCGTTTCTTTTTGGGTTGGCTCAACAACGCGGCTGTCAAATACGGAGGAAGGCAAATTGACAGTCTCTCCAAGGAGTAAGCTTTTTTCTGAATGTAATCTGCTCGGCGTTAATCATAATCCTTGTGAAAGTGTCGATCAAATCAGCGCTACTTGGACTACCGCCCGGTTCACTCGCGACGACGGCGTAGATATTCTCAATGCTGCAGGAATACCTTCAAATCTTGCACAAAACAAAGGGATCTTAGAGGACGGTGCAACACCTTGGGAACTGGAATCGATTTTTAGTGACTACTGGTCGCTATAAGCACTTTATTTCTTGCTTGTTTATTTGTTTGCAAGGTTCTACATACATGTGTTATTAGGAGGATATAAAATAGATGAAAATTGAACGAGAGCAATTGTTTGTTTGGGGGATAGATTGGAGGAGTAGGTTGGCGGGTAAACGAAGGGATTAAGAGTCTTGAAACCTATTATAAGCTAGAGAAGAACGAAAACAAGTGCAAAACTGGATAAAACAAATTGTTCAAGAGAGAGAATATATAGCTTCCAACTGTGCCTGTACATGGGTCATACACGGTCGTTCTGAAGGATTGAATGACCAGCAATCGTCCAACAGATTCTTAACCCTTTCATCCAGTTTCTGGAAGTGAGGATCATCAGCAAGACACGGTTTCACACCTTCTTGCATGCTTTTGATCACTTGATAATCCCCTTTACAATGTTTGTACGGCATTGCATCGGTAAGTAGCTGGTAAACGGAGGCGTCAGTGGTCAGTCTCTGTGGCTTGTGGAATATAAATGTACAACACAAACCTCAAGTGCGGTACATCCGAATGACCATACATCGGATGTGAAAACGGCAGGACCGTCGTTCTCTAAAAATTCGGGTGCCCTCCACCTCAGTGGACCAACATTGGGGGTCGATAATGTGTAGCCCGTGGGTCTATTGAGATCCTCCACTACTTCAGAAAGACCGAAGTCACAAATTGCAGCGCGTCCTTCGTCTGTAATCAGAATATTATTCTGGAGAAGCATGATCGTTAGGCAGGTTATATTGTGTGAACACAAGGTGACCGTACAGCTTTCAGGTCAGCGTGCACAATGGCGGGACTGTGAGTATGCAAATATGCCAGCCCTCTGGCAACGTCCAGGATCTGAGATAAGCTAGGTGAGCCAATAACGCAACTCTCCAAGTTTTAGCCACTCACTAGTCGCAACCGATCAGCTTCAGGGTTGATTTTCTCCAAATACTCTGCTGCGCTGCCATTTTTGTACCACTGCATAATCATGGCTGGTCTTCCCGACATATGGTATGAGGTACCAAATAGTTTAACAATATTGGGATGTTCTAGGCGATGCCACACATACACCTCTTTGTTTAATTTCTGTCCATGGGAGGGAAAGGTCAGCGAGTGACCAATGACTAGGTAGCTGACAGACCTTTCTGGCGTTTGCCCCATCGTGATCCTTCCTGGCCAAGATACGCAATACCTTGATTGCTACCTAAGAGTATGTTGGCCGCCGTGATTTTTCGAGATACAATAAACGCACTGCTATCACTTCAGTTTCTCCTGTATCTGAAGAAGTGCGGTGCCAGTTCCCGGTATATATATCTGATAGGCCGCCGTGAGCTACGGCATAAACCGAGGTCGTGGTTATGTCCTTCGTGAGATCGACAACCTTGGCCACTCCAGGGGACGTTGTCGACACTGGTGTTTCTGGACCACATTCCGACTGAGGTGTTTCTTCCTGAGAAACCGAAGAATTGATGTCAAGTCCGAGTTTTTGTGTAGCTGCCGCGGGGATTGAGAGCTGGAGCCGCAACTGGGGTGTAGACCGACTTATCTGTGGGCTTACTCGGCCGGGAATAGTGAGATTTGGACCAAAATCGATGGTGTGCGACCGGCGCCGGGTAATGGTCAAGGAAATTGGTGAGACTGCCTCGACAACCTCGTCCTCTGTGCAAACAACCTGAATGTGCGGAGGAGGCATGCAGTAGAAGTGGAAGGTGGGATAGAACAGGAGCGACGAGCCAAAAATGAGCTGGAGAGCGTTATCCAATAGGTGCTATAGATATATGAACAGGAAAGAGCTCATGTGGCTGCGCTGTTCCATTCCCACCCACCGTTTACACAGCCGAGTTGGATTCGGGGTATATCTGTAATCGGATAGACGACATAGTTGGCTGTCTCCGGGACGGGCGGGAGACATTCTCCAAATAATCAGAATGTTTCCGCCTTTCTAGGCTGTTGAGGAGACGCAATATAGTTGGTCATATTCAGAAGTAAGGCACTAGGTACTCACAGGAGCGCTGGCGTGCAGGGGAAGACGCGGTTCGCTGGTGAGAAATTGTGCCGACGTTAGGCAGCCGTTCTGCGATGGTACCTTAGCGCCCCGGGAACAACCGCAGCGCCCGACGTTCGTCAGCTGACCTCCACAAAATCCTCCCACGCTCATGATGGACATGACATTGTCAAAGGACAGAATTTCACTAGGACGCTCTCTTTTGCAACAGAAAAGGCGTAAAGAGTATTGTATAATGGTCCAAGAGTGCAAAAACTATAAAATTTATGTACCGCAAAATTTCAAAATAGCAAAAAGAATAGTGTTTCCGATGGTAGTAGCAAACCTGCAAAGATGACATTAAGCAAAAGAGAAATCGTAGGGAGCTCACAGAGGTGACATGAAAGGACAAGGATTTTCTGTTTGAAGAATAGTATCGATTCAGATGTATTTTATGGTTGACATATGTCGGTCATCTCGGATGTATAAAACACACGCCCATAGCAGTTACAGTCTACAAAGTGATACAGTAATCCTTGCGTCTATGCCAGAGCATAAGGAATAATTGAGGTTCTTTGATAAGAAAGATCGAATCGACAAGCAAAATCTTTCATGTTTCACTCTCTGAGGTCCTGCAAAGAACATGGCCAAATTGCAAAGCGACAGGAAGATCCCAATGTATCTAGATACTTAATCTTCTCCGGTGGTTATGTCGCTATAAATAGGCGCCCATTATCTCTTGACTTGCGTGCTCACGTCTTCATCGTACGGTTGCGGAGCAACTGAGAAAATACGTGTCTCGTCAGCGGGGCGTTCTGTACTTAGAAATGCCATAAATGGCCCACACCATTACCATTACAGGAAGTTTCAACGCTTATTACGAGGACCTACTGACAACAATTCTAAATCGAGTACTACAGACTCCAAAGAATCTTTGAACGAGCTTGGTAAGTCATTGGGAACTTGACAAACCACGAATTCTTTGCTTCACATGCCGAGCTCCTTCGTACTCCTCGGCTCATTATGAGGGTAATATGAGGATAGAGCTGACCGACTTCCACACGAATAAAAATATAAATTGTGCCATTCCAGTGGTATAAAAGTGCCTACAGAATCGAGTTATCACTCAAGCCTAACACCACATCAGCCTGAATCATATACAGACACAAATGTCAACTCTCCAGAATAAGACCATCGTCGTAGTAGGCGGCTCGTCCGGAATCGGCTTTGGTGTTGCTCTTGCTTCCCTCCAGTACCTTGCAGCGACTGTGATTATTGCATCGAGCAATAAAGGCCGTGTAGAAGGCGCAGTCTCACGTTTGAAAGCCTATAACCTACCTGGCGAGGTCCGTGGAGAGGTCCTGGATGCAAAGGATTCCAGCGCAGTCAAGGCCTTCGCAGCCGCGTTAGGTCTTGTAGACCATGTTGTCTGGACGGGTGGGGAGGTTCCCAAGGGAGAAGAAGGTGGAGGGTTGCCTTATTCAAACGTTCAGTCCGCGGAAGAAGGCCAAGGTTGGAGAATATAACACCTACGGCGATATTACTCGTTCTAACTTGTTAACCAAAAGCCATTTTTACACTCGGGTTCTGGGGACCATTCATTCTTGCGAGGAATGTCAAATTCAATCCAGGAGGGTCCTTGATACTTACCGGAGGTACATTGTCATTGTATTTATGAGGGATCAGTTGCTGATGAAGAACACACTGATAGGGGTAGCCGGACACAGGCCTTTCCCAGGGGGATATTTGGCCAGCGGTGCAGTCTCTGCATTGGAGGGTTTGACCAGGGGACTGGCATTAGAATTTTCTCCTATTCGTGTAAACCTCGTATGCCCCGGTATGGTTAGTTCTGAGCGTTTCACTCAGTCCGAACTACACACGTATTGACTTATTTTGTTGATCATTACCCAGATTAACACAGAGGTTGGTTTATCAATTGTGATTATAAGAGGCCATCAAAATACTGATAATTTATGACAAAGATTCTCGATAAAATGTTCGGCGAACACAAAGATAGCATTGTGAAAGCGTACAACGAGAAAATTCTCCTCAAGCGTGCTGGAGAGCCTAGTGAGGTAAGCATAAGCATAGCATTTTCCAACGTAGAAATAAATTTGACATCGGTGGAAAATTTGCCTAAGATTGCTGAGGCATACATTTTCTTAATGAAGTAAGATACGCGGATTGGTATTCTTCACGCTGATGATCTGATTCGTTTTCAATAGATGCGGATACATCACTGGTCAACCAATTTACGTAGAAGGTGGATTCATGCTGCTTTAAGCCCTTCATTCTGTTTTAGTCGAAAGCATGAATTTAGCATTGCATCTTTGCGGTGTTCTTCTCATTTGTGGAAGATGAAGTGGTGTTTAAGGTACCTGAAATTAAACTTTGGATAAACCCGTCGGCAATCAATATTTCAAACTCCGAACCGGCATAAGCCGTGGGCATAAGTTGACTCGTCTCACAAATGTATGCCCAACCACAACGAACATAAACGCAGTTCAACAAAGGAGTCGAGCATAAGCATAAACACAAAAATATATATTTAATATCTAATTTACTTCCGACTTTCTTATCTCACGCACAATCAGACCGCCTTATTGCAAGAGAAGGACTCAATGCTGTTGTAAAGAGGAGGGCATGACGACATAGAAAGGACACCGACAATTCCAGAAAGCTGTTGGCCCACTCCTTCACATCCAGAATTGCTAAAATGCATCGAAGTCATAAATGAGATTTGAATAACTTGTAGTTTCTACTAAATACGCACACGTAGAAGTTGCAGGTGTATCCCGGTCCAATGAGGACACTTTGTGCCCTGTCCAACCAGTTACCAGGCAGGGTTTGACAGTCTCCCGGGATGATTTGTGCTGGAGAATAGGAAGCACCGATTTGGTTGACGTCGTCGTAGAAGATAACTGACGGCTCCACCATAGTATTCTGCAATTTTCGTCAGGTCTTGAAGGCGAACTCCTTCTGAAAAGAAATTCCAACTTACACGGACTGACATGCGAGCTTGGGTTAGTGCCGTACAAAACGCAACAACACGGAGGAATGTAGAGAGCTTGAGGTTCAACAAGTGCATGATACAAGCAGGATGGAAATGCAGTGGCTTGAGAGATTCACAACATCCGTCTTGGCTTTATATCGGTTAGATAGCCTAATAAACATCTGTACAAAAAATGGCTAGGCTTCAAAGAACCGCTAGTTCTATGTGCTTGGATGGCTAGCACTTAGGATATTTTGTGTGCTGCCTTCTTAGTTAGCCGTCATTTGGCTGCGGAGACTATATAATGTTTCGATACTGATGGGCAAAATGCAGCGTACAGTGACACTAGGTCAGCTATTGTGTTGTCAGGTGTATAGCAGGTTACAACTTTACGAGTCCTAAGCGCTGACACTTTCTATGATAGATCACCTTTGTCATCTCAACCTTTCGAAGGACCGTGCACAAGTATGGGACATCTGCTGGTTTGTCATCTGTCAGTACTACTTGTGCCGAATAACATTACAGACTTCGACAACGACAAGTTCGCAACGGACATGTTCGCTGTCGAATTAGGAAGACATTGACTAGGTGTTTGGGTGTGGAACGTGGTCACAACGTCATTGACTTAGTGTCCCCGGGCAGAAGCACGCACCAAGAGATATTTGACAATCCAAAGCGAAATAGTGATTTCAGAAAGGTCAATCTGAGCGGTGGGGTGTCAATTAAATTAACTTAGAATAATTTTACCTGTAGATGAAGGAAATTCCACACACGGCCCGACATGCTGGATCACAAAAACAAGCCCCCTACGCCCTACATCAATCCAGCGACTCTGCCCCTGATCTCCTTACCCTTCTTGCTGCCTCTGCCTTTCATCTTCCCGAACACCACAACACGGCCTTTCATACCTGCTCTCCCAGCTCGGCCGGCTCTGTGCACGAAGTCGACCATGTTTCTGGGCGCATCGATGATGAACACATGCTTGACATTCGGGGAGAAGTCGAGGCCACGAGAAAGAATGGAAGTGGTGATAAGCACTTTCGGGGAGGCTTCAGAGGGAGCGGAGCCGGACGAAGACTCGTTGGATGTAGATCGATTCGCTGCTTTCCTGCCCCTCGCACGTAGGAAGCTTTCCAAGTGCTTATTATTTCCACGCTGGCGTCCTCCCTTGCCAGTGACGACGACGACGCCTTTCACACCGCCCCCATTGCCGCTCTGGTCCTCCAGCCACTCGCCTAGCTCCTCTGCCTTGGAACTGCGGTTGCAGAAGATAACAACCTGGCTGAGCATATCCTGTCCTTTCCCGTGCACGTGGGCGGAAGACGCATCTTCGGCCCATACTCTTTTCAGCCGTCTGAGGATATCGGCGAATTTGTTCCCACCAGACCACGCGACATACTCAACCTGTAGGGTCTTTGGGAGTTTATGTAGATTTGGCGAAGCGAGACGTAGGAGAGAGGGGTGTGCCTGAGTCAGATATGTGTTGAGGGAAGTTGGGATAGTTGCGGAGGTGAGGAGGAGATTGAAAGGGTATTTGACGGGTGCGAGAGTTGTGGATAGTGAGGATACTGTGGACGGGGAGGAAGGTGAAGGTGGGAGGAGGTGAGGAGAAAATGGGATAGGGTAACCGCGTGCTGCACTGACATCTGCCAGGAAAAGCCTTGTCGTCTCTTGGAAATCAGGATCTGAGCGTATCATAATTGTTGATTAATTTGACTAAATCCAAAATTTTAAAACATAATGAAAGCTCACCGAAAAGAACATCGGCTTCGTCCACAATGACCCATTCTACATTCTCGAGGCCCATCTCCGACTTGGGTCTCCACGTCCCAAAGTGTGGGATCCTGTCACGACCTCTACGCAACTGCTTCTGCTCGGACTCACCGTCTTCGTCTTGAGATTGTTTTGCAGCAGCGTCCTGCAGCTCAAGCTGTTGCTGGTGCTGCTCTGTGATCCTGTCCCATCCACGTCCTCGCACCATCTCAAGAAGCTTCATCGGCGTGCCCACAATAACATCTGCACCGTGTTCCATATGTCCCCGAGGTCTCCCTTCGCCCGCACCTTCCTCAGACACCGCGTCTACCTGCTTGCCATGGGTATCAAATACTACACCTTGCATCATCGTCATCTTGCGTGCGCTTTCTCCTCGTTTGCTCTCTCGCCACTGCTCCATAGGCATCGTAGAGACACCAGAGCCGACGGTACTCGGGACGTTCGCACGCGATACTGTCACCACCTTGAGACGGGTATCGGGGAAGTGACATAGGTCCTTGGCAAATCCAGCGAGCTGCCTCGAGAGCTCGTGCGTGGGCGCTAGAACCACCGCGCGCGGACTGTACTCCTTCTTCTTGGACTCGGCGCCCTTTGGGGGAGAGTAGGGGACGAATGAGGGTTCAGATTGCTTGAGGGATTGGAGCATTGGGAGTAGGTATGCGATGGACTTCCCGGAGCCTGTTTCGGCTGCGAGCAGGAACTCCCGCCATCCACCGGGTGGTGTGGGGGCTTTCCAGGGTTGTGAACCTGCCTCTCCGACAACTTGCAGCTCCTTCACATTCGCCTGTTTCGAAACCCAATCCATGACCCACGAGAGACTCAATCCTTGCACAGGCGTCGGCTTAGCGTCCTTGCCAAACATCTCCTCCAGTGCACTAATGAAGCCCGGTATCAGAGGCGGCGAGGTGAACCGCGTAGCGATTGCTACACTTTTTGACGACGACGCAGAGGTTGCTTTGGCACCCTTCACGTTCGACACCTCCCCAGGTGGATGGAAGAACTCTTCTTCGTTTTCCAAGCCCACATGATAATCCGGCTGCTCCGCGTCCATGTCCTCTTCGTCGTATTCGCGAGAGCGGCGATTCCTGGATAACGTCCCGCGCGAAGAATCAGTTTTCCATTTGTCGTCTGCGGCAAGGTCGAACGCGTTTACGCCAGCGTCCGCGTCAGCAGCGGTGAACACCCTCCCTGGCGCGATAGACGAAGCCATAGAAATGGTCCTCCCTTTCCCCTTTCCAAATGTTCGCTGTGACGTCTCGTCCTCGTCCCACTTCCGTATCGTCCTCCCCCATTGCTCGCTCCGTGGTTGCTGGCCTACGTGTGGTGCCGAGTCTCGTGCAAATTGGCTTTTGGTTGAAGTTCGCGTCTCACGACCTACACGTCCCGAAACAGTTTGGACGGGTGCCAGACCGGGGTTGCGACTGGCGCTTGCACCTCCCTTGCCCTTCCCGCCTCCGTCCCCGACTGATGGACGAGGTGGCAGCATCATCGAGCCTCCGCTGCGGCGTCGGTCTTTTCCTTTGCGGTCACCGCCCATATTGCTGACGGAGGGGCCAAAATCGTTGTTCTGTCTTTTAGAAGACGAAGAAGAACTCCGAGAATCTGGATGTACAGGTGGGCGTAAAAAATAATTGTCAGAACGTGCTGCAATTATAAACCAAGATTCGCGAACAAAAAGAATATAACGAATAGAATAGGATAGAAATAAGTACATACCATAGTACAGTTCAGGTGAACTATGGAAGAAAGACGTTCCTCCCGCCCCTGCTCTTGCAAAACAGCTGCACCTGGAGCTAATCCGCGCAGAATGTACACATTGGGAGATAATGGACGACATTGGTCACAAATTATGGAGTCAATGTGAAGGTATAGTCATGAAAGTGTCCCAGATGCTATAACTCCAGGGTTTGTGGATATCGGGGTGTCAATTGGCCTATTCTCGACGTTGCAGTCAATGTCGGCAAGACGTTCAACGCCGCAAGTGTGGAAAAAAAAATTAAGTCACATGACCGAACGGGCCCAGGGTTGACTTCGTCGATCAGACTCCGGTTTTGAAATTCAAAGTCTTTGAGTCCCTCTTTCTTTCATGGAACACCAGAAACGTATTACCGAAAGTACCTCTGCAATGAATTCAGATGTCTCTACGTATGACAATAAATTGTCCAAAGCTGCAAACAAGCTGACCGAAAGCCGTGATGATAAAGGTAGAGGTTTTGCTCATCTGCGTTCATTCGTCTATCTTACACCCTCGATTGACCCTGGAGGTGGTAAACCTTCGTCTTCTAAATACGACGATGCTACCGACGGATTGCAAAAGGTTTTTTCCTTCACGCCTCACCATTCACCGCATGTTTAAATGATATTGTTGCTTCAACAGTCTGTGGATGAGAAGACTGCCCAAAAACTGACAGCTGATCAACGGCTCGAAGCCAGTAGGGCAAAAAAAGAGGAACTAAAACGGTTGAAAGCCAGGCTAGAAGTACTCAAGCTTACAAGGGCACAAAGGGAGCTCGCACTTCACCTCGAATGGAAGGAACGTGAAGAGAAGTTTTTGCAAGTTTCAAAGCAAAATATGGCTTTCATCAACGAAGCGCTGGCTCGGGACCAAGCTATGCTCGATGCTCTAGCTCAGCAGAAAGCCGAGTTCGCCAAAGAGAAAGACTTGTTGGCTCAGCAGAACGCGTCGCAGCAGGCCTCGCTGGCTGCGAAGGAGGTCTCGCTGGCTACGAAGGAGGCCTCGCTGGCTACGAAGGAGGCCTCGCTGGCTCAGCAGAACGCATTGTTGGCTCAGGAGAAGGCATCGTTCGCTCAGGAGAAGGCATCACAGCAGGCCTCGCTGGAGAAGGGCTCCTTGCTTGATCAGCTGGCGCGTGAGAACGCCCTGCTGTCTATCTCGCTGGCTAAGGTCGAGGTGTCGGCGGCTAACACCCAGGCATCGGTGGCTAACGCCATGACCGAGGCGGCCAAGGCCAAGGCCGAGGCGGCTAAGGCCAAGGCCGAGGCGGCTAACGCCCAGGCGTCGGCGGCTCAGGACAAGGTCGCGCTGATTGCGAAACATCAAAAGGAAATTGAAAATATGGAGCAGCTCATGGCTAACGAGCGTCATAAAGCATTTTTACAAGTACAAAACGCCTCCAAATTGATGAATCAACTTTACAGAGAGAGACCCCAGAATGAAGGAGAAGAAAATAAGGCGATTAAGAAGCAAACAGCGCAAGTGAGTCAATTCTATGTAACTTTGTAATTTCTATGTTGACAATGTAATAACAGAATTATGAATCTATGATGGCCCTGGCTTTCGGGTTACTTCAGGATGACGCTCGTCTGAAGCTTGCCAAATCGCTTGGAAAGGGTAATTGGGAAGAAGTCAGCAAAATGTCGCAGACACAAGCGGATCTCCCTGCCTTAATTTATTCATTGAAACCGGAGCTTGATATCAGGACGTTAAACTTCCTTTGCTTGCCGGACGAAGCTCTAAATGAAGTGAACTTTGCTGCCCATAACACAAATCCAACTCTGATTCGCATGGCGCTAGACCATCTCTTCATTAAATCACCTCGTGCTTCCCAGTATCTCGCTCATAAAAACGTTCAACCCGAACAAGTTTTGGATTTTTTAGTAGAATCTCATGCGATTTTGGCTCGCCAAATATAGGTATTCAAATTCTTGTAGTCAGTATATGAAAGATGGCTTTGAGCAATCCTATGTGATCTATTTGTCGAGTCGCGTAATGGCGAGGACCACACGCGTCCAAAGAAGTTGTGAAAGCCAAATATCAATCTGGATCATGCACTGTTCATGTCATGGGGTGGACAAATGATGCATGGGTCATCGATAATCAATACGAACTGATTGGTGAGGGAAAATGTCGGTGTCTATCGATTCCATGAACAATCAGATAAGAGCTGGGAAAGCGACGAGACTTGAATGCACCCGTTTATATATTCACAGGCTCAAATACCTGCCAGTGGTTAAATACCTGCCAGTGGTTGAAGTGCGACGCCCCCAGTTTCTGTCATGAATCGACAACCAAGTGAGAAAGCAACAACTTCCAACCAGAAAACTCCAAGACTTCATCTTCACTTCTTTGTTGGGGGCTCCTGTTTGTCAAGGATCAAGCGGCATAGGATATCCGAATCCAGCGACACACAGATTGAAAAAATCATCGGGGCTGTATTGAATCATGTCAATGAAATGACACGACTCATAGGCACTTTCCCATCAATTTCTCGAGGTGACCAAGGGGCATTGGATAATTTACCCTCGGTAGATCATTGCAAGCACATTAAAATCGCTGAAGGTACGTTCGAGTTTTAAGTAGTATCATAGCAAGATTTGAGTCGCTTATTTACACTTGTCTTGATCACTTCTTGCCAACCCACCAATCTACAGATGCATCTACTCGATTTTATGATTTGCTCATCACACATCCCTCCAAAATATATTCCAAGTATCGAAATTCCAAATGGATAAACGATTACAAGGGAACTCTGGAGCAGTTTGGTTTGCGCAAAAGGCTTTTGGAGGATCTGTCCAATATGTCCAAGAATCTGAAGTACAAACCGGGGCTGGTAACTATAGAAGGTATGATTAGACAAAGTGAATGTCCATTAGCCATTTGATCTTCTGACAAAAAATTGTTTTCCAGAACTAAATACACTCCCAAATATCTACCGCCCGCTCCGTCATCAATTTCGCTTAGAGGTTTTAAGAAGAGAGGTATGAAATTGACTATTTTTTGCCAACTATAACAAGATCGTGTTGACGACCTTTACATTAGGACGCAGCCTTAACGGTTAGCTTGATGGAGAATGGCGTCGAGATGCACGGACTCTTAACCGGTCAAATTGATTATGATTCATTTGATCCTACCGAGCTCGAGCTGCAAGTGGTCAATGAAGACCTCGATTGCGAGACCGATAGTCATATCTACTCCCATCGCTATATCACCAGATTTGAAGAAGTCAATGAAGAGCACGTAACTAAATTGACTAACTTCAAATTTCAAAATGTCTTTGGGCCGTCAGACAGGCAAGAATTGGTATCGAAGTCAGGCGATGATTCTGTTCGCAGAGTAGAGTCTGCCACAGAGGAGCAAAGGTCTCAGGGCAGGGAAGTCCACAATGTTAATACAAAAGTGAGTCTATCTACTCCAATTAGTACCGAACAGCATTATTTGTGGCCAAATAATCATATCCTTTGATTTTTTTTTCTGTAGAGAAACGAGGCGCTGTTGTCTGTAGCGGACATTTATATCCGTATTTTGGTCGAATCGTGTTCCGAGAATCAGGGAAAGATCCTTGGGACACAATCTGTACCCACTCAAGCGGCCGTTGTGTCAATTTCTGGCCAGATCGATGCCGTAGATCGTGATTTGCGCAATACGATGAATATGACGGCGCATCCCAAACTCAACACGGAGGAAGGACAAACAGGGTTTGCACCCTACTCCCAGGAGTGGATCTTCAGCACGATAAAGAACGCAGTGTTTGAAAACAGTGCAGATAGAGAGGGAATGATGCTCACGTATACCTACTACTTCTTCACTCAGTAATTGTACTTACATCTTTAATTTTACAATTATATACAATAGATATATCACATTGTCCTAGAACAATTTCTGGTCCATTGACACGCTGTCTGAAGGTTACCAGTGGGATGACGCAAACACTGACTACATATGCTATATGTTTATTTACTACCCGTACTACCTCATCGGCCTTGTACGCTGCCGGTGAAACGGGGTATTTTCGTTCTCAACCCATTACTTTGAACTCCACAACAGAAAGAAGAGCCCCATTTTATATGGCAATTTTCAGCTTTTGCGAGATAAACCGAGTCCAATAATAAACGAATTAAGTACGACAGATCAGCGCTTCAGCGCCAAAGGAAATTGCATGTGTCCCTGCCCACACAAAAAACAACACAACATAGTGCGAACCTGACCTCTTCCAAAGTACAAAGAGGCGTCTGGGTTCGTTAGTCTTTCATCAGCTCGAACAATCCTCACATCTCAGTTATGATACTCAAACATGCAATTCAAGACCCTTGCTACTTCCGTCGCACTTGGGACTACCCTTGCTGCCGCCACAGGATCCCCCGCCAGCCAATGCAACACCGGTGGTCTTCAATGCTGTAACAGCACCGGCACCGCCAACAGTGATGTCTTTTCCAAGATCTTCGGTCTTTTGGGCATCGTCGTTCAGGACGTCACCGCCCTCGTTGGCGGTGTATATATATATCACTACTAAACCCGTCTGTTGCACCATCAACAGCTTCGGTATGACAATATTGTACTCGAAACCTTGCTGTTGGTATGCTGGTCGCGCTTGGTTGCTCCTCTATGAATTTCCCAAAACTTCCTTGGGGGCGCAGCTGGGGAGAGTCTTTGATACTCATTCTCCATGAAGAGAATGATTCTGATGCATTTCACTGAGGTTCTGTGCCTCCAGACGGCACACTCCTGCTCGAGTACATGCACAAAGAAAATGGAACACCAAGGTTTCTCATGTTTATGGCTTTCGAAGAACGAGAATAACCTTAAACACATCTGCGCAGTCTAATCCATCTTTCCTCTCACCAGTGATACGATCTGCTGACCTTTAAGTTTAATTTCGGAGATCAAACGGCCTTCAACGGCCTAACAGAAATAGACACATACCTGCACTCGGTTCGAAGAAAGATGGCTATAAATTATGGACCCATGGAGGACAAGTGGATATCTCACCACAATATTTCTTTGGTAGATTTTGTCTTCAAGACACGGCGCAACTATGGGGGTTAGCACAGGCTATACACTTGACTTTCTCTTCTGGACTAACTTTTGATTTTATTTGAGACGTTCACCACATACAATGCCAGAATCGCCTCCAATCCGGTACGAATACACTTGATTTCTGTCTATTATCCCATAATAAACAGTAGTTCATAGTACATTGTGGGGTCCTTTGCGTGTCTGGGTGGTAGTTTGGCCGGGCTAGATATTACATCAATGTCCGGAGTCCTCACGGTAAGGGTGTCTTACCCAGATTTATGATCGTATTATCGATTCCGAGATACGAACAAAAGAATCCTTCATATCTCGAGACGTTTAAATTTGTGAGTTGGATTTTGGAGTAGTTGGATTTCTAAGATACATACTAACCCACATGTTATCTATGACTAGCCCAGTCCAGCTGCTCAGGGAGGCATTGTCGCCGCCATGCCAGCAGGATCATTTATCGGATCCCTTGCTGTGATGCATCTGGCAGATAGGTTAGGAAGAAAAAAGACAATCATTCTTGCAGGTATCTTCTGGATTATTGGGTCAATTCTTCAATGTGCATTGGTGGTACGTATCATCTTTTTCGCTTTGTAGGTTTGAAAATGACTAGAAATACACCATTTATAAGGACCGTGGCATGCTCGTGGTCGGTCACATTATATCAGGCTTCTCAGTTGGCCTCTCCAGTGCAGTGGTTCCCATTTATCAGTCCGAAACTACTGCACCCTCCATTAGGGGTCGCATCGTATCCTTGCAGCAATGGTCAATTACCTGGGGGATGCTCATCCAATATTTTGTCCAATTTGGGTGCTCTTACATTCATGGAGTCGCCTCTTTCCGGCTCCCATGGGGTCTACAGATGATTCCAGCGATAATTTTAAGCCTGGGGATGACTGCATTCCCCAAAAGCCCTCGGTGGCTTTGTGATCATGGTTAGTACGTCTTTATATGTCTGTAAAAATGTAAATTCCAAGCTGATGGATTTGTAGTAAAGAAGAAGCCCTGCAAGTTCTTGCCGACTTGCAAGGTAAGGGAAACAAGGAAGCCGAGCTTGTGGTCCTCGAGTTCGAGGAAATCAGACAGCAGGTCAGGGCAGAGAAGCTTTTAAAATACATCTTCCTTCCTAATACAACTTTTGCTAGGTTTATCTCGAGCGTGCGGAGGGCGCCAAGTCATACATGGATCTTTTTAAAGGAAATAACCCCAGGCGTGTCATGCTTGGCATGAGTCTGAGAATGTGGTCTCAACTTTCTGGAATGAGCGTGATGATGTACGTGATTCTTCCCTTCCCACTATGTATCAGAATTAACTATTCAATGCAGGTACTACGTTGTCTATGTCTTCAAAAGTGCAGGGATAACGGGAACCCGGACCATCCTGGTCGCTGATGTCATCAGGGATTCGGGGAAAGTATGATATGATCAATATAAGCACTGTAAGTAGGGGTAATGTGGTATATGTGGTCTCGGGGTGGTATAATATTATACCATGCCTTAAACTGAACTGCAAAAAATGATAATTTGATGGCATATGGTATTTTGTGGTATAATGTTGATATAATTCTGACATGATGCTACAGGAAGGAATATAGTTATACCTCATTATAGTATCCATATCTTAGAATATATAACATATACCACTAGATTTACATTATACCTTCAGCTAGCTTACCACAACTGATGCCCGTTATCTGGCGTTTTACTGGTTGGTTGACAGACAGCACGTGATTGAAAAATCAGATGACCAGATTAAAAAAATGACATTTCGACACGGCGGGCAAAAGTGCTGACTAGTCAGCCTGGGAGTTGGTCTGATCAGTCACCTGACCAGCGTGCTGACTAGTCACCTGACTAGTCATGTAGCTGTCACACATTTATTGTCACACTGCTAAGTTTCTGTAATTCCGCTCATTGATTGTAGAACAGAGGATCTCTTTTCTATGCCCCAGACTTACATTATTTGATTCTTTCATGAATCTTGGTGAGGATATCTAGCATGCATCGACACAATTTTGGTACAACATCTATTAATTGTCCATTTGTTTGAATAATGACCAAATTTCAACCAAACACAAGAAATATCCAATTCATTCATTGCTTTTCCTCAGTAAAAGTGCTTCGGAAGACAATGGTTTATTCCCATTTAATCTTATGTTACTGAACTCATTTACCAATACTAACCAGCGTGACAACATTTGTGTGACCTCTCCTGACTGGTCAGTTGATTCGTCACGGAACGCGTCACGATATGGTCACGTGACTGGTCAGACCAACTCCCAGGCTGACTAGTCAGCACTTTTGCCCGCCGTGCGAGCGAGCAACTACTGGTCGATTACAAGATAAGAAGAATTAAGTTGAAAAAGTAGTTGAAGCGGTAGCACGAGAAGCTTCTAGAAGTGAATAAGAAGCATTTGTAGATGCTTCCGTTCTGTCAATAGCAGCGCCGACACCATTAGGAAAAACCATGCTAATAGAATATATTAAGCTAAAATAGAAAATTATCATAGAACCTCGTACCTATTCCACCATCGCAGAAGATCCTCGGATTCTGGTGTTGATTCCCGGAAATAGTCCACGATGAAATCATAGAGTGCATGGAAGTTGAAGTTATTGTATTTCGAGGTCCAAAACAAAGCATCCGTAAGGTTGAAGCCCGTCTATATTGAAACTTAAGATGCTGTGAATGCGAAAGACAAAAGAAGTAAACATACCATGATAACAGTATAGGCAATGCTATGGGCTGTAACACTGGTCATTTCTATCAAGCGGGCAACATTTGTTTTAGTCGATTTGGTTGATGGAGCGTAGGCTCGATTTCGAATAGGAGGTCCGCCATTAGGATTTTTGATAATGGCTTTGGCTGATCCTGGTGAGGTAAAAATATAGCACCATACCTAGACAGACTAATATAAGAATTAGAAAGAAACAAAAGTAGAGTACATACCTTGACCAAGATCAGACTTCGTAAAAACAAATGCTTGACTCTACCATTAGGCGGCAGCTCATATCCATCAGGATACAAAAACCGAAGATAATAATTGACAAAAATTGGGAATTTTGGATCCATAATATCACCCGCACGGATACGTGTGCGAACACTAATCAATAATCTTAGATAGAGTACAAGAAAAAAATAAGCAACTTACCTGGGGTCATCCCAGTTGTAATGAATCGGACAAAGATATTTACCGGTTATGTCATTCTGCACACCACGTCCAGTCCGTTCTTTTGTAAACAAAACCTCAGGGCGGTGCTCGGCATTGAGGAAGTCTCTAAGGAATTCCTTGATGTGGTTGCAATCGTCTGAGCGGGCTGCATTTCCACCCTGATCAATCTGTAGAAAAATGACATTTAGTCATTCACATTTCATCAAATAATCACATACCTTGTGTAGATATTCCCTTATCTCTTGGCTGCTAGCATCTCCGTCTATCATCATTTGAAGCCTTGGAATGTATTCTAAGAGCTTATTGAAGCTAGAAACATTACGATCGAAGCTAGAATCAAAAGAGAATATAAGTATTAATAATATAAACAAAAAAGAAACATACTTTCGTTTGGTGTCAACATCCCTAAACTTTGCCAAAGCCATACCATTCCTTTCTAAATAATCATTGTTCCAGTCTCGATACAGTTCTTGTGCGCTCACATAAAGGCTGACAGCCTTTCAAAAGCATCGCTCGGGGGGCTTCTCCCTAAAAGTTATAATGATGAATGCTATGACTGCAACAGAAAGTTTGGTTATCAACAAATTCACCTTGTCTTTGCCTTTTTAGACTTCCGGGACCACTCTTCATCGCCCATTTCATACTCTTCAATCCGACGCTTATAAAAGGCCAGCTGTGTCTGAAGTGTTGAAGTGTCAGGGGCTGAGATTTCATTCTGAGAAGTGGTGTCGGATGACATTGATGAAGATGACGCATTGGGTTCAAGGTGATGGCCATATCGTGCCTGATAGCCAGGTGTTGAAGCGGTTGTGGATGCTGGCATCTGAGGCTGGGAATGACTTGGATAGAATGAGTTATCCAAAGTTGCCATACCTAAATCTAAGTAGTAAATCAAGATATATGAGAAGTGTGACTTCAAACATACCTCCACCCAGTGCATGATTGCGCTCATTCTGTGTATACGGAGGCCCACCATTAAATCCCACTGGATAGGTAGGTGCATTATGGCCATGCTGAGTCACCACATTAGGTTGTTCTTGTGTGCCAGTGACACGGCCATGGGACGAAGATCCTTGTGCACCTGGATGAAATGCGCCACCAGGTTGGTACGAGTAAGAAGACATATAGAAAGGTTATGCATACCTTGGCCTTATTAGAGGGGGAAAAGCATGCACGGCAGAAAAATGAGGCAAAATCAAAAAACGAGCGGATGAAAAGGGGTACAAATGGCTACATTTTGAGGAACGTGCATGCCCTGCATTGCCAACACTGATCAGTGTATGTCCTGGCTAGAATATTCCTGAGCCAGCATTGACAAATGCGAAGAATGCTAGTTGGAAAGTGTGTGGTTGAGAACAAGAGAATGACGGCCTGGAAAACACGAAACAAACAGTGACTGTCACACTAGCACATGATATGCACATTATAATGTAATTATATGCCTTTTTCAACAGAAATTTAAAGAACAGCGGCTGAAATGTTCTTTTAACTCAAACCTACTGCTTCTGTAGTTCTACAACAGCTACAGCTATAAACTCTTCAGCTACTATGCTAGAAAATACCAACGAAGCACCACCTACAATAGTCGGAATACCATTAGCATTTATTGCTGATACTCCGGAAAAGCCAGCACCACAACCAGCTCGGGTCGACACGGACAGCTCCTCCGAAGAATCTGAGGTTGAATGCAGCCATTCTGAATGTGAATCGGAATCAGATGAATGCTGGTGTCAGTATGAACCAAAAGTAGTCAAGATAAAAAAGGTACGTGCCTTTGATCTGCAGAATTTTGTTATTGCCGCTAAAGCATACTCTGCAGACTGCAGAGGAAAGGGCAAAAGAACGCGCTGCTGCTGCTGAGCGGGAGGCCGAATGGCAAAATTTTATCACACAGCGGGCGCAGCGAAAAATGGCGGCCAGGGCAGTTGAGGCCTCAACAATGATCTGTACGCAAATTAATTCAGACATCGGACACGACAAACCAAACACTCAACTTAACGAGATCAATAACAAGGGCAGTGGCAGTTGTGAGGTGGTGGATGAGCCAGCAGCAAAGGTGGCACAAGGCCAACAGAACAATAATTGATTGCACTGTGTAGCTGGATACGTACCAAGTAAACAAACAAGTGTTGAAAAGACATAATAAAGAAGCACTTACAACGTCCGAATCGCCTATCCGCTGTGACACAGGCACTTCCCCACCTTGTAGAAATGCGAGTCCCTCGAAACTTTGTCTCTTTTGGTTTTGGTGGTGGACTTTGTAGGGAATGTAGCCTGACCACGCTTTGGAATGAGACAATGTTGAATTTGGAAATTTGAGAAGCAAATTACTCACCACCGTCCAGCGCAACCAAATACAACAGTTTGTGTACTACCACCTAGTGAGCAGAGGCGGCGCTGCGCTTACAAGACTTCTGCGCATCCAGCAAGGACGAGGACCTGGTGGACCTGGTGTCGGAGTTGGTCATTCAGCTTCGCACTAGCAGTAACAAAAGCAAACATGAAGCGACTCACACAATTGACCGCCCCTACTCGTCACGGACGACGAGGACAAAGCACTACTCAACTCAGACACATCCGTGATGGCACAAGAGACATTGTCGACGGCCCAGCTATGTAAGTGTGCGATGGCACCCGAGGTGTATACTGTCGAGTCGAGTCAATAGCATACGGATGAGTGCGCTCGTCACTTGGCACGTAAAAGGGGTCTTGGTCCTGCGTTTACTGCGACATAAAGCCGTCCATTACACGTCCCCTGGTGCATCGTGTGCCTTGGTGATAAGGCTCCAACCATTTCGTTTGTTTATCGTTTGTAAACGGTATATACCATTTACCGTTTCGTTTAGTTTACAAGCCTTGCTAAACAGTTTACAAACGTTTATAAACGGTTCAAACGGTAACAGATTTTTGTGCTTAAGTATATCTCTTTTTTGGATAATATTGGGTGCGTATTACATCAAATGATTCATCTTTTATTCTTTACACCAAACTAACTCATTTTGCACTCTTGTTTTGGTCCCATTTTTGTACCAATTAGGTGCCGACTATTATCTTCCTTGGCAAATCGGCCGCATTAGGACAAATGATGCGTTGTTGAATGCCTGCCCTTGTAGCCACCCTCGAGCTTACTGTTTACAAACGTTTATAAACGTTTGTAAACTGTTTATTACCGTTTCTGTTTAGTTTGTAATAAAATTTAAATGGAAACTAAACGGTTGGAGCCTTACTTGGTGAGCTCAATGCACGCAGCGAGGAATTGCCATGGGTCGTCTGCCTTTTGCCACCATCTCATACCCTAATCATCAACAAAAAATGAGAAAATAATGCGGGTTGAGAAGAAAAAAAAATACGTACATCGAGCGGGTTCTTCGCCGCCTCCCGCATTTGCTCAAAGTGCTCCTCAGCCCACTGAACACGCTCGTCGAACCGGCCTTATCGTACCCGAACAGATTCGCCGCGGGGATCTTAAGGCGGTGGCGAGGGGAGTCACTCCACTGTGCCTGAGGCGGCGTGGCCTGTTGCAGCTTGTTCAGAATATCAGACTGGTGAAGACTGATAAATGTCTCTCGAATTGCTTCGGACATGGTATCAATATCACACGCGTGTGTCCAGTACGAGTCGTGGATTGACGCAAACGTGAGCCCGCGGTCCTATACCATGCATGTCAGTAAAACAGTAAAAATTAGACCTGAATACAGAGAACGTACATTACATTTGATAGCAGTCAGCAACATGTGTGTTGCATCCAGACTGTGAATAAAGTTGGGAGGGAAAGCCGTAGTCGAAATCTTCCTATACGGCTGAACAATCGGCAGCCCCAACAACGTCGTCCAAATCACACTCGTCATCTGCTCACGCTTCACCTCCTTCCTCCCAAGCGTTGCATACTTCTTCCTATCCACCTCATCCACCACCACACCCAACCGACTCGTTCTTCCCATCCACCACATCCACCACCACACCCAACCGACTCGCCGGCACAGATTTCGAGATTAGCCGCATACACAGGGTAGGCCAGTCCTGGATCCCCTTCGCGCCTTTGAATGTGTCTCCGATGGTGGAGAGAAGCTGTTTGGCGAGGTAGGATGCGGCTTGCCAGCTGATTTCTTTGGGCAGGTCTGTACGGTCCCGTCCTGGTGCACCTGAACACGCTCGTCGAACCGGGCCTTATCGTACCCGAACAGATTTGCCGCATGGATCTTAAGCCAGCAAAGCCCATGTACGCGCCCAGCGGCTTTGCATGGGCAAACATCATCAACGACCGCGAGGGATCGTCGCGGTTCAGATGCGGCGGGATTGGGTACTTGCCCATCCGTTCACCCGTGTTCCTTCTTCGTCTTTCGTTGTCTGCCTCTTCCAGAACCCCTTCAATTCTGATGCGACCTCATCTCTCTCTTTCTGGCCTCCATGTTTTACAACCGTCTGCACGATATGCCGAATAACGTTCATCAAATCCGTGATATGTTTCTTCGTTCGGCCGTTGGAAGCGGGTCGTACTGGAGAGAATGAAGAGAAAGTGTTGAAAGGAGCGGCGACAGAAAAGAAAAGGTGGGCAGCAGCCAGCCATCTTTGGTCACATGACGGTGACGCGCGACCCGCGTCTCAACTGCGCGTTATCACATTTTTCCAAATCGTTCCTACCTTCTTGCTCGTATTTCAAGCATTAAACCTCCTCAGGCGAGCAGCCAGAACAGAACACCGATGTACAAATGCCCAGCTACACTTTGCAAAGCAGTGTATAGTCGGGAAACTAGCATATCTAAGCATGCAGCAAAGTGTGTGCATGTACTCGAGATGAACGAGAGGGCCCTGTCACTTTCTCGCCAAGTAAAGAGAAATTGGGCAAACGGGCACATCAGTGAAAGACATAGAGATATTGTGAGCCTTTTCTATCATACTTGCACTTGCCTGACTTTTGTTGTGAATACAGTGCACCAACCCATTTTATGCACAGGAAAGCAGTGCCATGGATGATATCTGTCCCGCTTCACCAACCCCCTCCACACACGATCCAAGCCCGGTATCATATAGCGAGATCTCTATGCCCTCCTGGTCTGGCTGCCCATCATGCCGACACAGAAATCCGCGTAGGAACAATCAAACTCTGCCCGAACCTGTTTCATCTTTACCACCATTACCACTGTCTGCTATACGTTGGATTACTCTATATGTTCTTGACCGATTCACATCTGTAATCAATGTGTTTGGTGTTTGGCGCTACTACCCTCGACGCCCACATCACGATTCCGACTCTTTTCTTTCTCTAGACGACCTGGCATCCAAACCAGCTACCTTCAAGCAGCTATCATCCTCGATTCTGGATGGGATCACATCATATATATCCAACCTTCAGCCTACCGTACGTCTCCTTCTGCAATGGGCTAATAATGGCCAAACATCAAAGTCTATTGGTCAGATCAACGAGCTTGTTGATACGGTTTTACTTGCACCCAATTTTGATGCCCAGGACCTGATTGGTTTTGATGCTAGACGTGAGCATGCTCGAATGGACAAGGCAATTGCTACATTGGGGCTTGGAGCTCATTTCCGAGAAACCTGTGTACAAATTTGGGTGCCGTCTGGAATCCCACACTGTCCACCTCTTCCTTATCTTGTTCCAGGCCTTCTCCATCGCTCCTTCACCTCTCTTATCACTGAAATGTTTACGGGTCCTCTAGCCAAGCATATGCATTATGCTCCATTTGAGCTTTGGCATCAATCCCCTCATACCAACAAATCTGAACGCATCTTTTCCGAACTCTATAATTCTGATGCCTTTCTTGCCAAAAATGAAGCAATTCAGCGTCGTGGTGCATTACCTCCTGACGACCCCAATTGTAAACGTGAAAAGGTTGTGGCTGCTCTTCAAATTGCCTCTGATGCAACTCACTACACCAATTTCGGGAATGCCAAAGGATGGCCCATATATGTGATGGCAGGAAATTTGTCTAAATATATTTGTGCTCAGCCCGGCTCTGGTGCATTGCATCATCTAGCATATATTCCTTCGGTGCGTATGCTTCATAACTCTACTTATGATTTTATATTTACTTTTCCGACAGCTTCCAGACTCGTTTAAAGATTTTGCGTCGGAAAATCACCCCAAATGGAAATCACAAAGCCAACAACTGCTCACACATTGTCGACGCGAATTAATCCACGGTGTCTGGAAGATTATATTGGACGATGACTTTATGCATGCATACCGTTATGGAATAGTTATTAAATGCCATGACGGCATTGAAAGACGATTTTATCCACGCATATTCACATACTCGGCTGATTATCCAGAAAAGTGTGGTTTTATTTGCTGCCGTATGTTCTTTACTGATTGGACCTTGGTTGTAGGGTTCTATTGGTCACAATTAGAGATAAGGGCCTATGCCCTTGTCCAACTTGTCTTGTGCCAAAGTCCAAGCTAGACCAGCTTGGATTGAAACGCGACAAGAATCTCCGAACTGACAATAGAACAGTTCGTAGATACATTGTCGAGCAAGTTGCACTCGCCCGCGATGCCATTTATCGTCTTGGGCATTCAATAAAATCGGAAGTTGTTGATCGCCTCCTCAAGCCGTTTTCTGGTGTTCCAACAGAAGTACGTATATTTTCTTAATAATTAAAAACTAAAAAATGATGCTTGTCACAGAATGCTTTTGTTGCGCGTTTGGGCCTTGATTTTAACCCATCTGATATGCTAACCGTTGATTTGCTGCATGAGTTTGAAATCGGGGTCTGGAAAAGCTTATTTACTCATCTGATTAGATTACTATATGCTGCTAGAGGGGGTTCCGATGAACTTGTAACAGAGCTAGACAGACGGTACGTGTGCAGACTATGCCTGAATACTAATAATTAATATACAAAATATGACAGGTACCGCCAGGTCTTGACCTTTGGCAATGGTACTATACGTAACTTTGCTAAAAATTCATCGGAAATGAAAAAATTGGCGGCACGCGATTTTGAAGACCTTTTGCAAGTAAGAATCTTAAATTTTACACATCTATATTCCATGCTAATACCTACTATAGTGTGCTATTCCTATATTTGAAGGACTGTTTCCAGATCCACATGATCGACAAATCGCAAAGCTCTTGTACCCTACGGCCGAATGGCACGGTTTGGCCAAGATGCGAATACATACCGAAGGGAGTTTAAAATTGCTTGACGAGCTCACGTTTGAATTTGGCAAATTAATGCGCGAGTTTTGAGATGTAACTTGTACTAATTTTGAAACTTTTGAGCTTCCTCGAGAAACTGCCGCACGCCAACGTCGTCAAGCACAGAAACAGACATCTACTGTGGAAAATGGTGCACCGGCCAAAGCACCTTTGAGCCGACGTTCGATGAAATTCAATCTGAACACACCAAAGTTTCATTTTTTGGGGGATTATGTCCGACATATTCGAAATTTTGGAACCACTGATTCTTATTCAACTCAACTGGTATGTTTTGAATAGCATTGTACCCAATCCGTCTAATATAATCATGCAGAGCGAAGTTGCCCATCGTTTACTAAAATCATTGTACAAATTGACAAACAAAAAGGATGCCAACAAGCAGATTGCTCAAAAGTACAGTCGCATGATGGCCTTGCAGAGTACAATGCCCTATCAACAGGATTGTATGGCTGAAAGGGCAGAAGCAGCAGTATCTGGGCATCTTCAAGATACGCACTATATCTCAAAATCACGAAATACGCCAGTCCCTATTTTTGCTTTTATGCAAAATGATACTGATCCTGCAAAGAAGGTAAGTCATTGTTTGTGTTCAAGTCACTTTAATAGCTCATATAGCTGTTTATAGAACTTTTTGCATCTCCTCAAGAATCACCTACTAGGCCGATTGACTGGAAGAACATTTGACGGCGACGACACAGATTCTCTTTTTGATGATGAAGATCGTAATAATCTTCGATTTATCAACAATACAATGTTTCGAGTTAATACTATGCGTACGTATTATACTACGTATGACATGCGACGGGCATATGACACCATCAGCACACGAAGCCATCCGTTTGTTATGGTGCTATCTCCAGAAACTGAACCAGGTGCCCATCCCTTCTGGTATGCGTCTGTGATAGGTGTTTTTCATGCAGATGTTCAGCACACGGGGCCAAAATCACGCGATTGCAGCCCAAAGCGAGTGGAATTTCTGTGGGTACGTTGGTTGGGGGTAGAACCTGGGTACAAATCTGGTCGAAAACTAGCATGTCTTCCCAAAATCGGATTTGTCGTAGAAGACGATGAATTTGCGTTTGGATTTTTGGACCCTTCTTTGGTTGTTCGTGGATGTCATCTACTTCCATCCTTTGTTGATGGGCGGACCAATGAATTATTGCACACAACAGGCCCAACTCAGGCCAGACCTCCCCAGGAAACTGATGACTGGATGAACTATTATGTCAACATGTACGTTTCTAATTGTTTGGTGTAGCACTGTGTTGACCACAATTTTACAGCTTTGTTGATTGTGATATGCTATCTCGATATCTCGGCATTGGAATCGGTCACCAAGAAGCCGCAGGAAGAATTCAATTGGAAGAGCCTTCCGACATTGCAGAAGAACTTGAGGCAGCAGAAGATGATGGACCTAGGTGTCCCGATGACATGTCTGATGACTCGGAGTCCGATAATGAAGATATTGATAGTCTTTCGGCAAACGAGGACTTTGACAATGACACTGGTGATAACGACGATCTTGGTTTTGATGATTTGTAAAGTGTCTGTAGCTTTCAATATGAACATGTACTCTACTACAAGGCTCGAGCGACCACCCGAGGCATTACTAAATAATCCTAAGTAGCTACATGTGGTATATGAGAATGTAATACTGGTATATACATTATTCCGTATCATATTATAATATCGGGCTGGCAGCATAGGTATAAGCGGTATATAAGGTTATATATTTCTGATATCATCAGTGCAATTGTGGTATCATTTGGATTCCACATATGCGACATTATAAGATGGTATAATGTATATAGCATCAATATATTATCATACAAGGACAAATAAGTGTCGACGCCAGATTACATGTGGTATCTGATTTTCCCCGAATCCCTGATGGTACGTCGGCGCCCTATTCTCACACCTAGCCTTCAATTCCCAATACCATATGTCAACAGTCCATTCAATACGTACTGAACGTCGCTCTCACAAGTACGAGTTGTCTGATTTTTCTCATATCAGATAATTTTGGCTTATCGCGACTTTCATCTCTAGCACCTGCTATCCTCTACATCGATAAATGGGGTCGTCGTCCCATGCTCCTATGGGGGTCTTTATTGATGGGTTTCTGGATGTTCCTTGTTGGTGGGATTCAAGGACGGTTCGGACACTGGTCTACTCCCGACTCGACAGGAAAAACAGTCTGGATAATTCAGGGGAACGAGGCAGCGACAAAGGCTGTTATCGTCTGCTCATACCTCTTCGTCTGCAGGTGCCATGTCTATTTATATTAGCCGACTCGGATTACACTCTTCTAACCGAGAAGCTTAGCTATGCGTTGGCTATTGGACCCGTATCGTGGACGTACCCAGCGGAACTGGTAAATTCACCGAGTATCATCTGACTTCTCTGAGACGCTTACTGTGTAAAATGATCTCAGTACTCGTTGAAGGTGCGAGGTAAGGCAGTGTCATTAGCCACGGTGAGTACTAACCTCTGAATCTCAAAATCGTCAACTGAATAGCCAATGATAGGCCTCTAACTGGGCAGTCAACACAGCTTTGGCCTTTGCTGTCCCGCCTGGCCTTAACACCATCGCATGGAAGGCCTACTTCATCTTCGGCACATTCAACTTTTCCGCCTTCATCCACATCTTCTTCATGTTCCCCGAGACCGTCGGGCGGTCGTTGGAGGAAGTCGAAGAGATCTTCCAGCAGGGCCACACGTTCACTGCGTGGAGAATCTGGAAGGATGTTGGGAAGAAGACATTGGCGGAGGTTGTGGAGAAGTCAAAGGTCATATCGGTATGATTTCTTCTGTTTGTCTGTCTCTGTCTGGAGGGACAAAGATTTGCTGACTGGGTGACTGTAGAGTGAGAATGGCACTGAATCTCTCGATTTAAAGCAAGACAAGGACAGTGAAGTTTGATGAAATTACTGCTTGAGCATTTTCTCATCGACTATGCAATCGAAATAAATACACAACTTTGCGTTCCTGATGTGACATGTGAATATTAGCAGTCATACAGAATCCTCTTATATCTGTGGATCTCTGAGTGGATGTCTGAATCCCGTTCGTGTCGAGAGGGATGCGAGGTGAGCTATCGAAGAGCAAGCATAGCTGTGCCCCAGGGAAATCCAAAATCGTATAGCTGCACCTGTCACCTTTGACTCCCGAATGATGAACGAAGACAAAACCCGCTAGCCCGCTAGACTATACCCAAAGCGCACCTGTAATTGTCCTCCCAAACTATAAAACGGGGGTCGACATCCAGCAGAGCGAACAATCATACCGTCATTATTGATTATCTGTCGTCCCCGCAGCAGCCAAGCGGCTTGAGCTCAACACACCCGGTACATCGACAAATGCGCCCCACTGTCCATCTCACCAGCCTATGCACCTACTTAGCATTGCTGTTGTTTACCACCACAGTGGTCCAAGCATCACCTACCAGCCTCCGGCTTCCCGTAAGACCCTACCTCCATCATCCAACCCGCTTCGTGGTGCTCTACCACGATTGGCACATAAGCTAGGGCACACATCCTATTCTTATTATGTATGACGAACCGAATTTCGAAGGAAGAGCTTATAGGGCACGCTTCATTGACCCCATCGTCGACACCCTTCCGGAGGAGTACCAGGAAGGCGTTGTCAGCGTTGAGATCAGCTCGGGCTGGCTCTGCGCGTTCTACAAGTGAGTCGTCAGATTTATGGAGTGGTATTTCTTCTCATAGCTGAATTGGACGAATAAAAAATACAGCAAACCGGACGGTGAAGGGCAATTTGTCTATCTTCAGGGAGACGTCCCAATCGTGCCAGAGCCGTTTAGAGAGCACATCGTTTCGTATAGATGTATCCCCCAATTCAAATCGAATTAATAAAGGTGGCTATGCGAGAAAGAAACCCATGCAGTTCTGCTCAGGCGATGATTCTCTAGAGTGCATATAGCTATTCTTGAAAGTTAGGCGTATTGCTTGCCAGAATAAATGCACAAAATATTTGGATTGTCAGATTCCCCGGGACGTATGATTGCTTTTGATACAACAATGTGATGTTAGTATTGCGCAGGATGGACAGATTACTACATTTACTCACATTGGATATTGCTGAACATACACTCGTACGAACGTGATCCTCCACCTCAGCTGCACTCGCACAATCAGAGACCGTGCCGGCTCCTCCGCGCGTCTCAGGTTCTCGTAAGGTGCACCAAAAAAGAATAGCACCGCCCTTTATTTGAATGGCCTTCCCGGCACAGGTATACGAGATGGTGACATGGTGCGCGTCGACCTCGAGAGCTGAGTCAATTATGACTGTGCATGTATTCTGGATAGTATATGCGGAATCAGCTGAACATATAGTAGAAGCGAGAAGATCTAGACATGGCATACATCCATCGCCATCGTCTTTGACAATTAAATAGAGCATTGAGTAAGAATTACATACATATTTAGAAGTATGACTCATGTATTGTCCCGTCCAACGTCGACTACGACTGCTCATTCGATAACATTAACCAACATATCAACGTCCCCCTGACTCCAGTCGCACCGGTACAAGCCTGAGCTGTCGTGTTGCTGCAAATAAGCTCTCTAAGCTCGAAGAAAATATGCTTCAAGTTGAGTTGATTTATACCTAGATTGTACCTCTTCACCCACTTCCGTCTCTCGTTCCTTGTGCGACTTGTAGAAGGTATACGATATAGTAAACTCTTTGGGACCACTGAAATAGGTGTTTAAGAAGTGAGACCATACATAAGAAAATACAAGACCAAATGTGAACCTTGGGGAGTTGGATTTGAGGCTGAGGCTGTGATGTGGCCATGGAGGGAGGAGGCTGGGAGTAGCAGGACCATAGATAAATCAAGAGAAAAGTAAAGGGAGAGTGTCTGTTGCCTGTGAGTTCTTATCTAGCAGCGCCAAATGTCGGTAAAGTACCGTTGTTCGGAGAATCTTGGGTGCGCCGGAGAGTAGGTGTCGTCGTCGTCGTCGTTTGGAGGGAACTGTGGCTTGTACTTTGGGCAGGGTTGACGACAGAAAGAGGGGTTGGCGCATGGGAGGAGATAGAAAGCTCACCACAATTCTCTATGCTGAGGTGCGTCTTCCGGTGTCTTTTGGCACTTTGAAAAGGGTTCGCGGGGAGAAGAAACTGTTGCTGAGGGAGCGGAGCGGATGTGCAGGAAGTCGAGACTGAAAAGCCGTGGGACTAAACGTGAGGCCATAAATATGCTATAAGGTTATGGAGCTATGCAAGAACCGTTTGGGGATGTGACATATCGAGGAGGGTATGAGGTGTGGATAGGAGAACACGGGGGCGGGTTAACCTGTGATGAAATGGGTAAAGAACGGGCAGCAAACGAAACAATGGGAAGTAGGATAGCGGTATGTATAGTCTGGGAAGAGTAAATGAGCTGCTCACAGACTTCGGGGACCTCCCACAACGAATATCATCTTCTTTCCCTCTTCCTCGATTACGCGTGAGCGGTGTCGAATTCATCGTTATCGGCCCTCAGTCCAGATGGTCCAAGGTCCAAGGCCAGTGTGTCTCATGTCTTGATTTGGTAATATGCATCTGCGACTGTAACAAGAAGCAACGGAAAAGAAATGGCTATCGTTCGAGATTGCGACGACAGAAGTTGACAACAAGTCACCGTGGGAATATATTTTTCAATCGGAGTGTCAACTTAAAAAAGCTGACAAATCAATCAATGGACTTTGAATTTTTTCACGATCATTTCATCCGTTCCAAAAGAAAGTTTTCTCATTCTCTACAATGCATTATTTGCATGAATAGCAGATTAAAGTCATGAAATAGAAAATAAAAACATCTGTGCAAAGATCCAAGTAATTGTGCTATAGTACCGTGTTTTGAAATTGAATTAATATCTTTACCCTCAGTCAGACATTTATTCTATCAAGTAACGAAGAAATCCAAAGAGAATGTAATTAGTCCTTTCGCGTGTTTTCAAATGATAGAAACTTCTGAAATAGTCTGATAAGTTAATAGTCATATAACTTCTGTCATTGAGCTAGAATCTTCCTGCCAACTGTAATTAACTCGCGGTTCACCGGTGTCTTTTTCCATGACATTGACGTCACCATTAGAATTAATAGAAAGGGTACCGAAGAGCCTTCTCGCTTCCCAATAAGTTCGAAGGTGCCACATATCGGGAGCCACGGACGCGTATGCATACCCACAGAGGTTTGCAATGTGTGATTATAAATCAACGCATAATAGTTTAATTATTGATTCTTTAGTTGTTCACAAAGTTCAAAAATTGTGACCTATTTGATAGAGACAACTATGATCCCAGTATACTTGCCTGGACAATATCACAAACGATAGATAAAAGATGCAGAGGTAGTCAAATACTCATGTTTCGTAAATGGTCTTCTTCCCGAACGATGATGGAGCGTTAATATGCTAAATTCCCCGCCCAAGTATGCGCCGACTGCCGAACACACTTTCATGTATCTGGACGCGAATAACACTCCTCAAGACTATACCCAAAACGTGCCTATACTTGTTCATCCGACACATAAAAGGGCGGTCACGAGCGTTGAGCGTAACTTCAGATCAGCACTCAGCACTCAGCACTCAGCCTCGTCTTCATCTACAATGCGGTTCTTCACTCAGCTCACCGGTCTGTGCATGACCGTCGCTTCCATTGCCAGTATGGCTGCCCAGGCATCGCCAGTCGAATCTAGTGTAAGACTTGCTTTTCAAATATTGATGTTGAATTACCATCTCACTATACCATTTATCAGGACGTTGTTACTGTCACCGTCTACGACCAGCCTGCTTTCAACGGAGAAGCGTATACCCCCAACCCACTCCTTCCAGGAATCAACACGTTGCCGGAGGAATGGTGGTACAATGTTGCCAGTCTCAAAGTCAGCAATGGGTGGTACTGTCTTTTCTTCCAGTACGTCCGTTCCATGAGGCAATATCAGCACACAAACAACTTACTGTTGAACTTTTGTAAATACACAGTGCACCGCAGGGTGATGGTGAATTCATTGTGTTGCAGGGTAATGTCCTGTCTGTACCCCCGCCATTCTTCCGCAACATTGCATCATTCAGATGTCGTCGTGGATTCTACATTCCGGGAGAAAGCAGGTAGAGCTGAGTGCTCTACTATTAGACACGCATCGTTGTATCCAGTATACCCTATAGCATTTGGTTTTAAGAATATGTTTCTCGTTGAAAACTCTGAAAATGGAATATTCTGAGGCCATCGGGAAGACAGCTAACAGACGGAACAAACAGTCGTTCAAAACAAATCATTGAAAACGGGAGACTCAGAAGTAGATAGCCGCAGAGTTGTCTCTAAAATCATCTGAAACGTATTCTGCACAAACCTTTGGCGTCTGGCAGGTAATCTGGTGCCCGAGTGCGATGCCACTATAATTTCGGCTTTCAAGATACACGTTAGGTCACAAAAATAAACCAGATTATGTCACTGAATGTCAGACTATCGGCTACACCCCTATCTTTAGTTTTGTTATTCCTTATTCGTGAACGTAATGTGCTCACTATCGGCCTTGGATCGCGTTTACATACGGGTATTGAATAACTCCTTCCCACAGTTCAAAGTCGCCACATCGATTCCTTGCTTCCGACCACTTTCCGTTAACACCTCCAACTCTGCGTGCACGATGGAACACGAGCAGGAGAAGACGTCGCCTGTTCAGACAACTATGAGTATTGATGGTGATGGGAGCAACGGTACAGGCAAAGCGACAGACGCAGAGGTCCTGGCGCGCTTGGGGTATAAACAAGGTCTTTAAAAGAGTTGAACTCACAAGAAGCTTGGCTTGACACTGACGCCGAATTGATGTTTGTCTTTTTCATAGAATTTCGGCGCAACTTCAGTGCGGTGGAACTATTCGGGATTGGGTTCAGTATAATTGGGCTTGTCCCGTCTTTAGCGTGCGTTGAACTACATTCGATGTGATGTATGGCTCCGGCGGATGGCTGATTGGGTTATGCTTTGAAAACAGTTCCGTGCTTGTATACTCGATACCTTATGGAGGTGCATCTGCAATGATATGGGGTGTAAGTACTCCGCGTCAATAATCTCCAACTATGAATTTGCTTATCTTTCATAATTCCTTGTGGTTAATTTTGGAATGGCCACCTACAGTGGGCCGTATGTGGAATATTTCTTACTTTCATCGCGCTTGCAATGGCCGAACTAGGCTCGGCTGCACCGACATCCGGAGGACTATACTATTGGACGTTCAAGTTCTCGTCACCTAGATGGCGATGCCTCCTTTCATGGATTGTGGGATGTGCGTAAAAACTGTTATCACCTCGCTGTCTGATAAGCCTTAGTCTAACGAACATGAACAATATGTGAAGACTCCAACACTGTAGGAAATATTGCAAGTGTAGCGTCCGTCGATTGGGGATGTGCGGTGCAGATTATGGCGGCTGCGAGCATTGGATCGGGGCTTAACTTTCAAGCCACTACTGCACAGACGTTGTGAGTAATATTAGATGATAATGCACTCTATATGTTGAGTGACGACGTACTTTCATTTAGTGGAGTATACTGCGCGTTACTCCTCACTCACGGAGTGATATGTAGTCTGAATCCAATTATCGTCGCAAGGTTACAGACGCCCTATATCGTGTTGAATATCCTGTGAGTTCGAAACTCGATTATTGAGTCTCAATGTTAATTCAACTCTTGCCTGAAACTTACCTCTGAATTAGATTGTGCCTGGGGCTCATCATTGCCTTGCCGTCTGCCACACCCGACGAGTTCAAAAACCATGCGCGATACGCGTTTGGCTCGTTCAATAATAGTATGAACTCCGTTTCTTCTTCGGATAGTTTCAGAAATTGACCACACGCAGTCTCCGGATGGAACAATGGATGGGCGTTTATTCTCAGTTTCCTGAGTCCTTTGTGGGCAATCGGTGAGCCTCATTCTTTCCATACATCTACCAATATTGACGTTATTTCCCCTTCATGCTGTTTAATTAGGTAGTTTCGACTCAACTGTACATATCAGCGAAGAAGCTAAAAATGCCAATGTCGCCATTCCCTTCGCTATCATTCTCGCCGCGACATCGAGCGTGATTATTGGATGGGGTACGTCTTTGCATTCAACGAAAAGTTCAACTCAGACGTCACATTTTTTTAGGATTAAATATTGCACTTGCATTTACGATGGGTACCGATACGGGTAACATTTTAAGTAGCCCTATCGGGCAGCCAATGGCAACGGTATATGCTTTCTGCATTTATGTCTGTTATCGATACTAATGATGATGTTTAAGATTCTATTCAACTCTTTCGGTCAGAAAGGAACCCTGGCAATCTGGGCCGTCATCGTGATTGTGCAGTACGTTATACTCGTCTACGACCAAAATGAGGTACTGACAACGTTATATAGATTCACAATGGGAAGCAGTATGGTATGCCGCGGCACAATACTTTCTTCTCTAGACCCCCGGAATCTGAAGTTGAAATGCTTCTAGTTAACGACGTGCTCTCGGCAAATCTTTGCTTTTTCAAGGGACGGCGGACTTCCATTCTCGTCATTTCTATACAACGTCAATTCCAGAACACATTCTCCATTGCAATGTGTCTGGTTTTCAGTTGCTCTCTCATTGCTCCTGGGTCTATTGGCCTTTGCTGGGGCAAGCGCCATCGGCGCTGTCTTTTCGTTGGTTGTAGCAGGACAATATGTTGCCTATTCCATTCCAATTCTTGCAAGATTTATGGGAGGGCAAGAGTTCCATCCGGGTCCATTCAATCTGGGAAAAGCCGTACGTTTTCTCCTTCAACCAATACACTTTAACTTTTGAAATTAAAGATATTTAAACGTTAAAAGGGACTACCGGTAGCAATCACAGCAGTGACATTCATGTTGTTCATGGTGCTGGCTCTCATGTTTCCAGCAAGTCCCAGTCCCAGCTCTAATAATATGAATTATACGGCTGTTGTATTAGGTGCGAGAGTCACCATTGGCATGAAGAATTCGAACACTAATTTTTGAGTGTACAGGCGGAACTTTGCTTCTATCTATCATTTATTTCTACTTACCAACATATGGAGGGCTCTACTGGTTTACGGGACCTGTACGAACATTGGAAGACAGGTATCCTCAAATGGACGGAAAAGGTGATTCAGAGAAGGATGATAGTTCATCATGATGCTTCAAGATCCCGTCTGAATTTATTGATTTTGTATCGTACAAACTGGATGCCGTTAGATATTTGTTTTCGACTCTCCGTTGAGTCTTGGTTGAGTCGGCGAGCGGTAGTTAAGTTGACCAAAAAAGCAAACTACGTAAAAGTGTATGGAAAGCGAGACTGTCAAGCCTCGAAAGCCGTTGCCAAACATCATCGGGTTGTCAAGCCGGGCACGCTTGGCAAACTCTCGGCGAGCAAAGACTCCGTGCACCTAGTGCCGCCAAAAGACATAGTTAGAATTTAATAAGATCAGGTTGTCTACAGTAGTAGACTATATGTACACAATTTCTCCGCTACGTGGTGCATATATAAGAGCATCCATGCAAAAAAGGGGGGATTTAGTGCTCCCGCGCTGCTTGCAGCAGCATGAGCGGCCCGCCCGTGGGGTTTGGTGTAAAATGCAAGTAAAATGGCTACTTTTAATCGCGCGCAACACATGTACAAGTTAACCTCGTAAAATGCTCACTCCCATTCACAAAAACATTTGATAGCACTGTCTGGCAATTGTATAGATGTAATAAAACCCTATAAAGTAGTTTATATCAAGACATTATGGCGGAAATTGATAGTATCATGTATAATAAAGGCCCTACAACGACTGTAGCTTGTGATCTACCATCAACGCACATAGACGCTGAGAACTTGCTGACCGACCCACAAGTTATGACCCATTTGTAAGTAACTTTTTAACATGAAATTTATTTTTTGAGGTTATATTATCTCCATTGCACAATCTCTTTGGTGAAGGAAATGTTCAAGAGAGTCATTTATGAGTTTGCCATTTCAGGACAGGTGCAACACATAATGGTTTGAATTGGATCCCCTAAATATAGAGAAGGCGGGCACAGGTGGAGTGTGTTAAAAGAGACACTCTGAGCTATAATGTCTACTATGCTCATTAATCAAATGTTATTGTTCTTCATATACAAAATTTGACTCCCATACGCTTCACATTATTAGTAGCAAAGCAAACCTACTAGAGTACACTAACTACTGTTAAGGTATACCAAAGATTGTATACTGTAATTTTCTTGCTATAAATCAGAACGCTGTATTTTGGGAAAGGGATCAAAGGGCCAATGATTGACCCTCAAGCGCATCCATCCGCTCTGTGAGTCGAGACTCGATTGAGGAAAACACCTGGCAATGAGTTTGATCGACTGACGCTCACACGGTAATCCTGGCCCACGGGTAATCCTTGGTGTTACCGAATGAGTGGCAGTCTTTCAAAATAAATCCCTGCTGAACATGTAGTAGGTCGAGGTTGAGGCGCCCAACAGAATGCCACCATCCGAGTCGAGCTTGGCAGTGGCTGAGACGACGGTACCCAAAGGGGGTTTCCGGGGTCAGGTTGCGCCTCTGGATCAAACAAATAACCGGCAAACTCATCCGGTCAATGTTTGGCAACGGCTTTTGAGGCTTGACAGTCTCGCTTTCCATAAAAGTGTGATGGCAACCCTAAGCCGTGATCGGCAATGGATATTGAAATTCAGACACGGGTTCGCGGCTTCGCCAACGTCGGAACGGCCTTCAACAGCGACCGGTTGACCCTTTGACTAGTGACTCTCGAATCTCGTGCTCATGCATCCTAACGGGAATAGTAGGCTTAAACATGGATTCCATGACGTGATACGGTGAGTTGCTTTCGACGGATTGGAGTGTATGTTATAGACATTGACAAGCTGGGTTAACAGCCGCCCTGGACGTTAAGGGACCCACCTTACCTCCGACTATCAAGTGCTCTGCGGCAGCTTATTTTCGAGCGAACCTTGCCTGCATCCACGGTTGCTTATGCAGCCTATTGCGCTTTCCGATACAACGATGGGCACAGATATCGATGGCGACCTTGGAGCGCACATGTCCTCGCTTTCTTTGGATGGAACGTCCGTTTCTGAGCCTCTCACCGCTGATGATGGCGCAGAATACTACAACTTCCTTGTTGGTTGTGCCCCTCTTTTGAAATGCCAAAGCGTCTCACCCAGATCATAGAGAAACATGGAAGCCGACGAGGAGATACAATTCCAGCTGTTCCATGCTGCCTGTACGGAGCACATGAGATCCGAAGCGTCACTAGATGTGGACGATTTAAACAGAGCAATTTCGCTTTACTGCTTCGCCCTTTCCAAGATACCTCAAAGCAGTACTTTGCACCGCCAAGGTCTATTCAATCTTTCCTGTGCCCTAGAGGACCGCTTCCGTAAAAACGGACTACTGGAAGATCTCGATAAATCGATTGCAGTTGGGCGTGGTGCGCGCAATCTTGTACCTACAAATGACAGTAACCAACATATTTTCCTCGACAACCTTGCTGCCCAGCTTCAAACTCGTTTCAAACACACAGAACAGCTCCGAGACATCGATGAATGTATTGCTTTACGGAGAGATGTATTGGAAATGTCACATTTGCCAGCTGACCGGCGCCATATATTTCTTCGTAGGCTTGCACGAGCGCTCGAAAGCCGATTCGAAGTGGAGAGAGACATAGAAAATCTCGAAGAGGCAATATCTCAATACAGGATGAGCGTTGATCTTATAACGACTGAGTCTGATTCTCATCCAGATCTCTCAAATGCTGTTCGCTGCCTGGCTGACGCTTTGGTCGACTTGTATGGAGAAACAAGCGAACAAAGGCATCTCAATGAAGCTATCTCTCTATTCCGCCGCTCAATTTTGTGTGCAGGGGATGCAGAAGAGAAATACGAACCTCTTCACAACCTTGCGCACGCCTTGAAGACTCGATTCGATTGCATGGGATTACCAGAGGATCTACGGGAGTGCATTGACATGCATAGACAGGTGTTTAATTCATTGCCTCAATCACATCCCGATCGACCGATATACACGATCAATCTTGCTAATGCCATCATGGCAAGGTATGATCTAAGTGGTCAAGAGGCTGACCTTCACAGCTCCATCGCAATGTATCAGGAAGCCGTAGATTTGGAACGAGCGCAACCAACGGGGACCGCTGGTTCAAATGAACATATGGCCATTAACAACTTGGCGACTGCGCTCGTGTATCGGTTCGAACTTAACGGCGAAAGAGGTGATCTCGAGCAATCTATAGCATTGCACAAGGATAACCTCGCGCGTATGCCCTCTCGAGACCCCAGACGTGCTGAATATCTGACCAATCTCGCAAACTCCCTTAACGCTCTGTCTCGCCAAACTGGTGATCGAGCCACTATGGACCAAGCCATTTTGACTTATAGGGAAGCCTTTGAACTATTTACACCGTTACACCCAATGCGATCGCGATTTGTCAATAACCTTGCACAGACTCTTCTGCTGCGTTATGAACAAACCGGCTTTGAGAACGATTATGAAGAGGCGGTAACGTTACTCCGAGAAGCCTTACAGCGCCATTCTGGTTCTCACCCCAGCAGGGGGTATTCTCTCATTAACCTCGCTAACGCACTCGGGGCGAAAACCCACACGAAATCAAAGGAAGCGACTCGGGGTAGACTCGAGGAAGCAATTTCCCTGTGCAGGGAGGCCCTAAACCTTTCTGATTCTGGTCGTTCCAACAATGCCACCATCCTCAACAGTCTCTCAGGCACACTCCTGGATCAGTATAAATTGGATAACGAACAAGAGTACCTCATCGAGGCCGTGCAACGATACCGAGAAGCGGTGGATCTCCTTCCTTTGCCCAGCCCTCTTCAACCCATGTATCTAAGCAATCTTGGACATGCACTACATTGCTTATTCAAAACCTCACGTGAAAAAGACCACTTCATCGAAGCCGCATCCTTGCATAAAAAAGCACTTGAACTTTATCCACCTTTTCATTATCATCGATACGTATCGTTGATGGATCTGGCGAACCTTCTGGTACTTGCGTACCTACGTACAGAAGAGGTGGTATATCTAGATTCAGCGATGCTTTCCTTCAAGGCAGCGTCTCAGAACGCCTCTCATAGTGCTTTTACTGCTCACAATATTGCTGACACTTGGTCGTATCATGCAGACGCTCTGGGACACACTTCCGCACTGGAGGCATATGAGGTTGCTTTGCGCAGCTTGTCGCAAATGGCTTCCCTCAGCCTTGATATATACTCGCGACAAGACACAATTCAAACCTCCAGGTCGGGTCTAGCTTCGAAGGCAGCTTGGTGCGCCATCAAGGTGGAAAATTTTAACCAGGCGGTCGAGTTCTTGGAGGGAGGACGAGCCATTTTTTGGGCACAAGCCCTACATCTACGCACGTCCTTTGATCGCTTACAGGAAAAATCACCCGTTCTTGCGCAGAGATTGCAGCAACTTGCAGGAGAATTAGAGCATGCATCGTATCGCAATTCGGTTTCTGCAGACCCCGCTATGGATAATAAATCCAAAATGTCGCTCGAGGCACAAGAAGCTCAGTTCAGAAAGCTTGATGATGAATGGTCTAAAGGTATTAACGAGGTCCGAAACATACCCGGGTTCGAAGATTTCCTTCAATCCCCACGAATAGAATCTCTCCGACGAGCGGCAAGTGACTGTCCCATTATATTCCTTGTGCCGGGACAAGACGTGAGCGCATGTCTTGTTATGACTGCTCAGACAGTCCACTATATATGCCTTGATAATCTTTCAGAAGAGACCTTGCTTAGCCTGGTGACCATAACAAGGTTGGCGTGCGGTCCAACCCCTGATCTAAGAGGAGAAGTGGACCAATTCATCTCTGTCCAGGAAATCTGGACCGATGATATGCTGGAAAAATCACCTGCGCTGAACAGATTAAGATCGAAAGGCGCATTCGGTCGGCGTAGAACAAGGCCTTCGTCCGACAGTCTATTTGAATACGTCTTACTCACCCTATGGGATGACCTTGTCAAGCCTATAATAGACGCTCTTGGTTTCCAGGTCGGTTTTGTAGATTATTTTGTACCATCGACGCACGCTGAGTTGGTTTCTTGAACCTTAGAAATTACAATCACCCCAGCGTGTAAAATGGTGTCCATCTGGACCTTTCTCTTTTCTTCCTATCCATGCGGCGGGATGTTACAATCTAGATCAAGGTTCATTACAGTGTACCTCTGACTATTTGGTGTCATCATACATACCTACAGTTGGTCTACTCTTATCCTCAGTGACGAAGAAGAATACAACATCGGAAGGGGTACCTTTTCAGTTCTTGGCTGTGTTGGATCCAGAGTTGCCGTCCGCCTCCATCGAACTCCATAAAATCAAGAAACAGGCTCCGTCTGACTGCATTATTGAACTTGGATCTACGGGTGGCCCAGGTGCTACCATCGACACAATCTGTTCTCATCTACAAACAGCATCTATTGCTCACTTTGCATGCCATGGAATACAGGATCCATCAAGTCCTCTGGACAGTTCACTTTTTGTTCACGACGGGAAGTTGAGCATTGTGAAGATCATGCAACAATCTATCCCCAACGGTTCTCTTGCGTTTCTCTGCGCATGTGAAACAGCCATGGGGGATATGGCAGTACCTGATGAATCTATGAGTATTGGCGCGTGCATGTTGTTCTCTGGGTACAGGAGCGTCGTTGCTACTATGTGGTATGCTTCTTATCAGGCAATTCTTCCTGACGAACGGTGTCTTATTTTCCCTCTGATGATAGGAAAATAGCCGACGAGGACGGGCCTACAGTTGCTGATGCGTTCTATGCAAAACTCTTCGAATCAGTGGATGACAAAGCGAATCCATTGATGCCTGATATTTCCCAATCCGCACAAGCGCTTCACAACGCTACGCTCCAGTTACGTCTCAGTGGGGTAGGATACCGACGATGGGTCCCATTCGTACATTTGGGGAATTAAGCCTGTAGATTATACTATAGGAGAATTTTACCCCAGCTCTTCGACATTGGACGACTTGTGATTTAAATATTCAACTATAATTCCTTTTTTGCAATCATTGTATACAATGGCAAAAGAATTAAAAATTTGATCAACGCATACCAGTGATAAATAGTTAGACCATGACTGGAGAAGAAGTTTAGTTTACATGTTGGGATATTCAGAAAATAGAGCTCCCACGAAGTAGGTAATCAAACGTTGCAACATACTGGAACTATATTGGGGCCAATGGGCAATTGGACAATAATTATACCTCAAATGTTGACGTCATTTAAGTACTTTCTCGCCTTACAATATCTTCACATAGGTCGACAGGAAGCACAATACAATTATGTACAATGGCAATTTTGCTTGTGACTTGTCAGGCTCTGCCTCACCCTTGAACACAGCCACTCCCTTGACCTCAAGGGTAGGGTTGACTTCTCGGTAAGCTCCGGGGAGGGCCCCTTGCAATTGGGGCCATCCATTTGGAATATAATGTGCTATCAAATATATCAAGTTTCTTACCAGTGACCACATACAAAGGTGCTTTATATATTTGGCAGCATTATATTTCAAATGAATGTAAAAGACGGATGGCCCAATAAATTTGAAGTATGTTGTAACATTTGATCACCTACTTTGTGGGAGTTCTATATTCTGAATATCCCATCGTGTAATTAGCATTCTCTCGGTGCTTTCGACTGAGACCCTGTCTGAGGCTAGGGTTACTAGTAGGTATCGGAGTTAAATTTATAAAAGCGGAGATAAAATTGGTGCTGCCGGGATATATATATTGCCGAATGATTTACACGTGCAGTGTGACGCCCATTGACAATTGGCGCCGAGCACGGTTGGGGAGGACTAGCCGTTTGAAACCTACCTCTTCCTCATTTTATCACTTCGAAGAATCGCCATGGCCGCCAACATTCTTCGTTCCTATAAGTATGTGTTCCAACACCAACACTTTAATTCTGTAACCGTACCAATGGGCCAGCCAAACTCGTCGCTCATGATGATTCATAACCCAACTTCCTCTTCAGCGCCGCCCTCATCCGCAGGCCTATGCTCACACAATGTCTTACAGCCGGTGTACTGTTCGGTGCAGGAGATTTGATTGCTCAGCAAGCAGTGGAACGGAAGGGACGAGACCATGATGTACGTGTGTACTCCTGTCGACGAGCAGTGTGATTATGGGTGCTCACAGTTTATTATAGTGGACGAGAACGGCGAGGCTCACGTTTTACGGAGGTGCCATTTTTGGCCCAGCCATGACAAAGTGGTATCAGCTCCTGAACCAGCTAAAGTTTGCGAGTCCTACGCGAGCTTTGGCTTATCGGGTACGTGACTTGAACCTCTGGTACTCTATCTTCTAATCCTTGGAACTCGTTAGGTTTTCCTTGATCAAGCTGTTCTCACCCCGGGTATGTGCTAGACCCCTGCTATACCCCAGTTTAGCTGACAATATTTCTAGTCGCCGTTGCGTTCTTTTATGGAGCGATGAGTTGTCTAGAGGGCAAGCCAGAGGAAGTGGTACCAAGGGTCCAAGCTGTATGCCCACTCCTAAACTCGATAACTTTGTTAGTCTGACACTGTAGCGGTTCAAAAGGCCTACGTACCGACTCTGATCCGTAATTGGGGCGTATACATTCCGACTCAGATTATCAACTTTTCACTCGTCCCGCCGCATCTGAGATTGGTGGTAGTCAGTGTGGTTAGTTTGTTCTGGAGTACGTCACTTGCATCTTTGTTATAAACTACATCCATCCATCCTCGTTTTCTGATCGAACCATCTTTATCTCTTTGTGTGCTATTAGATACCTACCTCAGCGCGGCCAACGCATCTGTTCAGAAGGAGTCAACTGTCACAGGCACCAGTATTGAGAAGGTTGAGGTTTCTGAATTTTAAATCATTGTCGGATGTGGGGCTATGTTATGGGTCGTAGAGGCTGTGATGCCGGCACCCGATCGGGTTTTGTGGAATGAGATCAGGAGGATGGGAACACCCAATTAGTGTGAGCTAACTTTACCCATCGTTGTCCTTCACACATGGGATTGGGTTATGCAATGATGAATATTTGTGTTTCACAGTGTGTGTGTAATATTTGACTCTACCGCCCATCCAAAGCGCTTCATTCTCTCTAGCACCCGTTTACAACGACGAACGGAGAAAACGAAATACCATGATGGGAAATGAAAGACAGTTTTCGTTCACCTTTGATCGTCGTCGTCACTGAATTTGATTTGCCATGTCCAGTCCTCAGGCTAGTGTGAAATTGACTGAGGTTGTGACAGGCTATGGCGGCGGCATGTCTGCAGCTCTTGATGTACAGTCTCCGTTACAACTGCAACAAAATCACACCAACATTGTAGTTGGATATATTTATATTTGCCCACATAACCATAACCACGCCGACAAGCGTCAAAGAATCAATGTAGAGTTATCGGTGATATGATTTATATGCCAGAATACGTTTCCGTTCAACTGATTGGATTTCCCCCAACCATTTGTTAAAACCCACGCTGGACCGTGGTGGTCAAGTCTTCTTTTTTCCTCTCCCAATTCCCCCTTCGTTCGTTCTTTAGCTTCTCAAGTACTGGGCAAGTTTAAATTCGAGACTTGGTCTTATTACTTTGCTTCTTCGAAGCCTTTCGGTGGGTTTTGATTTCGAGCTTGGTGGAGTCCAATTTCAATTTGGGAGTCTTGCCCCGCCCGCTCGCTTATCGCGGCATGTCCAACTTGATCACGACCGCAACCCTCGCGATCGTCGTCTCCGCTACCGAAGGCTACCGAGGCCGGGCGCAGAGCGCACATGTGGGATTCTATGTATATCACCATCATCATCATTTTTGGTTTCTCTTCGGTTAACGGTCACGTCGACCTTACAACCAACGCCAGCACGCTTTGTTTCTTGGCCACACACTCCCTTGCTTTTACGTTTCTCTCTTGTTGACGTCGCTGTAGTGATTTGGGTGGCTGACTGCTCCTTTGTGCATTTTTATTGCTGTTGTAGATTCTCCACGGTACGTAATTCAACACCATTGGCATTTCTCTAGTCTATGAACTGACCAATGTGGACAGTTTGTTTCGTTTTGCGGCGTTTCTGCAGCACGGCCTGCCTACGTTCCGACTTTAATCGTGCGTGCTGGCATAGAGTACTATCTGGAACTGGTGAGCGGTATTTGAGAGCCTCATTGTGTGCTGGAAGCAGCAGAACATGATTTCTAATTGCCACATATAGACATCGAAAGACCTGCTACAGCGAATTCTGCATTCTCCTTCGGGCAAGCTCTGGCGACCCGCCTCGGATACGACTTGAAATCTACATTCGCGGGATCCCTTTTTGGTTCACTGGTTTTTCAAATTCAATCCCTCTGTCGGACCCCGCGCTCTTCGTCTTGAACCACGTCTTGCTCCATCCAAGACGGTTCTTCTCTTGGATTGACATCCCTGTCCCCATATTCTCTGTCACTGCGTTGGTTATTTAGGACGCTTCGCGCCTTCAGGTAGACGTATTAAGTTGTAAAAGTCGGAGCGGCATCCCTCTAAGGCCTCAGGTGCGTTGCTTCTTTCTCCCAGGGTTGTGGAAGCCCTCCTTTTAGCCGACCGTTTGATAGCCAGTATCGGTATCGCATTCCTCGTCTATTGCGCTATATTGTCCGATAAGACGATCACTCAGTGAATGCTGATACGTGTCTTCTTGGGATGCGCCAAATGACTGTCTTCCGTTTTCTATTTTATTGGGTAGCAGACCGTGGAAGGGCATTCATTCATTCATATGTTTTTGAATAGGTGTTCTATTATTGACAGGCTACGGAACGACACAAAGATCGAAAGTGAAGACAAAGCGGCTATTGATAGCGCATCGGACTCAGGAGGACTATAGAAGTTGGCATTGTTGGATAACCTCTTTTTACCTCTTGGTTTTAAGCCTCAGGTTAAGGTGAGCAAACGTTCGTTGTCAAACTACTTCCCCCCATAATGTCATTTCATTTCTCTACCTGATCGCCGACGCTGCGATCACGGCCGTTCTTTTTCGCGTGTTCACATTCCTTTCGCTTTGCAAAATACTCACACTCACATTGCTTCTCGCCATGACATAGCTTTACGCCTCCTGGGGGCTATCTTTCCTCTTCTTACTACTACACTCACCGTAACTAACGAAATATGGTCCGACTAAATATCTACTCGCGTCTGGGAATGCCACCAGACCAGACCTTCGACACCTCCCACAAATTCGTCACATCCCCTTTCCTCAGATATCCCACCTCGTTAGCTATGCTGCGGACTATAATTTCGCTATACACGCTCGTTACTCTGCTGGTCACACTAATATGGAATGCGGTCAGGTTACATGATGCGAGCAGGTGCGTGGTGCTGTGTTGTTTTTTAATGTTGTGTTGCACCGTTCTTCAACGCTGGAGAAAGTTGCTATTTATATCCCGCTTAGGGTGATTTCATTTAGCGAAGTGCATACTTGCATGAAGCAATAAACGTGGTTGATCTCATGGGGAAATATTTCTCCCTGGCTCTCAGCTCTGAGGATTAAGTCACAATTCCACGTTGATCTTAACTTATTATTTTCCCCTGTACAATGTTCTTACCGACATTTTGCTAATCTTACCCGACAGTTACTTCTCATACTTCACTTACCTAACATACACGGGACTATGCGCTTACTACTTTGCATCGACCACACAAACTATCGCATACGCGCTACGATGGCGAAGGTTAGGCACTGGAGCGGGGTATCCTCTCCAGCGATGGCCGAAAATTCTACAGGCATTACATGTCTTGTTGCATGCCACCATCGTCACGTTTCGTAAGTTCACATCTTAAGTCTTTTAAATAGCATTACCTCATCCTACTTAACTTTGCAGCTATCCTAGTCACGATTGTCTACTGGGCACTACTTTCTGGCCCAGCGACCTTTGAAGACACGTTCACCTGTGCGTAGACAACAATACCTGGGATGTTCCTCTGTTGAAAATATTGATTGGTTTTCTTTTCTCCAATGTACAGCATGGTCTAATCTCTCTGTCCACGCGTTCAACACGGCTTTCGCTCTTATAGAGATTTTTCTCACCAATTCGCCGCCCCCGCCATGGCTAGCACTTCCTATCACAGTTGTGCTTCTGATATGTTACCTTGGCGTTGCATACATCACCCACGACACCCAAGGCTTCTATAGTACGTCCCGTTTCATTTTCATTATAGCAACCAGCGCTCATACATCCACAGCGTACTCCTTCCTTGACCCCAAGAAACAGGGAGGGAAGCTTGCAGCGTACATCATCGGTATCGCTGTTGCTCAGATCGTCATATTTAGTGTCATGCGCGGCCTCATTGTCCTCCGTGAACGATGGGCAGTGAGGAACGAGCGCGTGTTGTCTGCCTCTGTTGCACAACAGGGTGGTCTTGGGCGGTCGACAGGGAATATAGAAGATGACTGGGAGGAGGTAGAAAGTCCCACTACTCCCAAGAAAGTTGAACAAGTATGATGATGACCCGTGATGATGAGGCGCGATGGGCGTACTTCTCTGTACACTGCCGTCTGTAACGCTACTTCAATGGACATATTTTATGGTTTCGATGTTTGGACCTTTAGTGTAGATCTGCCAATGGAAATGCATAACTTTAATCCAAAAACGCTATCTTTTATGTATTAAATCTCCAGCAACTCAATCCTCCGACCTTTCTATATTATTTGAACGCGACCGGGAGATCGAAATCGGGTGGTATTCTGGTAGATGTAAATCATGCACAGCTTACTGTAACACCCCCATATAATCACTGACCTCAACCAGAGGTAACTTTCACCGTGCTCTCATTTGGTTTGATGATCTTGGACTTGAAAAGTCCAAGGGGGTTGTTCTGGCCCTGCCCGAAGTTGGCATTAATACCTACACATAAAACAAAGGCCTCCACCAGTGACCACTGTAACGGACTCCTATCGAAATCTAATTCGAACATTGGAATGTCGTCGGACTTCAGAAATGATGGAGATGCTCTTGCTGCCTTGCAAATTAACTCTTTGGTGAAAATACTGGGACCAAACGCCAGCCATCGATGTTTAGGACAAATCATAGTGATTGGCCAGCACTGAATCTACTACTGTGAACCAACTATTGCGAGCTGCACCAGATAAGCCCATTGGCCAATTTTTATGTCTGATTTGGCTATTAATTACTGTAGAACCAGCTCGGGGCTCCACGAATAGGACACCATTAGCAAGCCTCGACATACCTCACGTGTATCCTAAAATAATGATTCATTAGCAATGTTGTCCGTGACCCCGAGCAAGATAATAATAGGTCCTGTCAATATCATACTCACTATGGCCCATGTAGGGATAGAATAGATGTGCTGATTTTAGCTCGAATCGTATGCTGGGTGGAACTGAACCACTTCATTTGAAGGACATATTGTCAGAAAAGGTTGTACACCCTTTCATACTGTCATATCTTGAAGACTTCGAAGTTTTTTGTACCAAACACCTCTAAGGGTCACCGCGTCTCACCGAACGTTCCCATATTCTATAGCTCAAATCTTTAACCCTCAAAGCATATTCAAAATCATAATCAAAATCAAAGTTGACATACATGGGTCCACAAGTTGAAACATGCCAAATCTCAATGGGCATTAATAAACCAAGTATATTGGCACAAAGATCAGGGTAAGGGTGTTTTTATAATGTGACAAGGTTTCGTGCCTTTCGCGTGCACAATCTTGGACAATACTCGTAAAACGCAGTCATGTTCATCCATTTTCAGTATTCTCAAGGATTTGTGCCGGATATAGAAATAATTAACGCTAACAAAGCAATTTTGAACCATAAATTTTGAAACTTTTGTAGCAAATCTAACCATCTATGACCAATTGATCCCCGCACATCGGAACAGACGCGTGTTGACGCGACTAGTAATTTAGTCACATGACTCTGTTCAGGTAAAACGTGACCATTATTCATCAGGAACCTATCTTGTCAAACCACCAAACCATCAACTTGACTCGTCTTTTCCTTTCCTCCTGCATGTTCGGAACTTTCTGACATTCCTATGCCATACCGATCAGTCTCCAGGCAGGTAGAACCACATGCTTGTGCTGTGAGGGTTCAGGAGTATGATTGTATTTTCCGCATGCTGCACGTTGCCGAATCCACAACTTGGAAGAGAAGGGCAAGCAAGCTAGAGAGATACAGTTAATCCCGATACAGCCAAAGTCAAAATGATGTACGTTCGTAAATCTACCATTACCGCCACGCGCTTAACATACATTCAGAACAGATTTATTACGATGTGGTGTGATATACGTATAGGCCCACTTACATACACATCCCTACCCCACTAAGTATCCGGAACAACACAAAACTAGGAGATAACATAGCATCCCTTATCCAACGGACTTCAAAAGCATCGCACCGAATTCAACAGATCCATTGAATCTATTTTAAGACGAAGAGAACCGGTTCGCTTGTGTCTCCGAAGACCGCTCAAGTTCAAAATTCTATTTCACAAACACGCCCACCCCCGTTCGTTTCTTGGCAGCCTTTATAAAGCTAGAATGCGTTTCAGCACTAATACCCAACCACTACATATACTACATCTTGCTTGACCTGCAAGTCATGGCCTCTATATCCTGTTCATCGTCCTCGTTGGGGGAGGTGGTCAATTCACCTAGTTCCGTCCTCAGTTTCCAGCACCTCAGCTTCTCTGTCAAGACGAAAAGCGGCTCAAAATATTTAATTGAGGATGTCTCCGTCAACATCCGGGCAGGGGAACTACTGGCACTCATGGTATGCTTTCTTCAAATGATCATCTTACCTACACAGAAATGCATCTAATGAAGGGACCATCTGGTGCAGGTAAAATTATCTTACCACTCTTGCCAACTTGATCTAAAATACTGGTAGGGAAAAGCACACTGCTCGATGTAATGGCTTTTAGGAAGACGATGATGGAAGGTGGATCTGTGAGTACAATTGCAGCTCGAAATGCTTTACTCTTCGTTTAGCCTAATACCAGATATACCTAAATGGACAACCGCTGGGCCCTAAAGCGATGCACAAGATCTCGACTTTCGTTGAACAAGAAGATGCATTGCTAGGGGTACTTACTGTCAGGGAATCTGTCACATATGCATTGCGGCTCCAGTACGGTCTACATTCTCCGAACCGGACTATTACTTATCGGTGTCTCTACAGCTTGCCACTCCTGCCTCGCAAGCAAGTGAACGAAAGGGTCAATCGCGTACTGGGCGCTCTGGGGCTAAATTCATGTGCCGACCAAAGAATTGGCACACCTATTTCACGCGGGATTTCTGGTGGACAAAAGAGAAGAGTAACTGCAGCTTGCGCGATGGTGACTTTTCCGTATGTCTTTCAACTGAAACTGTCATGTCACCGTAGACGCTAATCAGCACTCCACCAAAACATCTAGACGCGTATTATTCCTTGATGAGGTTACGTCAGGAGTACGTACTAATTGTCCGAACTACAATTCGGGTTATTTTTAACTTCTTCATCTTCTAGCTGGATAGCACATCGGCACGCGAAGTGATGGCGTCTATTAGTACGCTTTCGAAGGCAGAGGGGATGATCGTCATTGCATCCATCCACCAACCGTCACTTGAAACCTTGGCTCAATTTACCAATGTAATGTTCCTCGCATCAGGCAAGACGTGCTATCTAGGACGGGTTGATGAACTGGATTCATTCTTCGAGAAATTTGGCCACCCAGTTGGACGTTTTGTGAGAGCTCACTTCTTCCAATGACTTTTCAACATCCACTTATACCTATCATAGAGCTCCCCTTCAGATCATGCCATGAACTTCTTAAACAGTGACTTCGCCGGAAGCTCTAAAAGTGTAGACCAATTCCGTGAATTCTATCTGTCGCTGCCATCCTCTAGTATACCCGATCCTGAAAAGGTTGCATCTGGATCAGGACAGCCCATCGAAGATGACTCGAAGCTTCATGGGAAAGCGGGACCACTAGAGACTCTCTTCTGGAACACAGCCGTTCTCTCTGAGAGGACGGCTTTGAACTACCTGCGTAACTTGCTGGCGTATGGTGTCCGAGTTGGGATGTATGGTGGCATGGGCCTTATGCTTGCGTGAGTATCCACCTTCGCCTGGTTGTCGCACTGCTTATATTAGGTGTACCTATAGTACTATATGGATAAGGCTGGGGGACTCAGACTCGGTCGTCAACGATCGTTTGTCCGTCCATTTCTATAGCGTAGCTTTCCTCGGCTTCGTGAGTGTTTGATATCTTCCCAATGAATTTTCTAATTAATGTTTTGACAGATGTCGGTTGCTGGTATCCCATCATGTAAGCATTGGTTCAGTTTGATCTGTCGGAATTTGTTTAACGTGAAAATTTAGTTTTGGAAGAGCGTGCTGTCTATTATCGCGAGTCAAAAAATGGCCTATACTCCACACTCCCTTTCCTACTATCGAATACCTTGGTCAATATTCCATTCTTGTTCGCGTCTACTGTCATTTTTACGGTAATTTGCTATTGGGCGATTGTAAATCATCCTTCTTGCTTGGTCTCCACTCGGTCTGACGTGATTTTCGTAGGGTTTACATCCTGGAGCTGCACCCTTTTTCCGTTTTGTCATATATCTCTTTTTGGCCATTTTTGCTGCCGAAAGTCAGGCTCTTGTGGTGGCATCTTTAATCCCAATATTCGTTGCAGCACTCGCAATCAGCTCATTGTATTCCTTTCTTTATATCCATACGCATGTTCATTCTTAACTTGGTAAACAGTGTAAATGGCTTTTGGATGAGTGTCGGAGGTTATTTGTTAGTATCCATCTTCTTATCTGTTTCACGGCTAAGCCAATTGACCGTATGTTTTTAGCATCAAAGCTCGTTCACTACCTAGATTCTGGTTCTTCAGCTTCCACTACATGGATTATCAGAAATATGCTTTTGAGCTTATGACAAATGTAAGTAATTATACGATATTCCTTCTTCTTGGCCTTCATATCATTGTTTAGTCGGATCTTCGAGGACTTACTTTCACCTGCGACACAATCGTCGACGGTGTTTGCGCCTGCTCATACCCATCATCCACTCCCTCCACTTGCACCGTTTCCGGACAGGATATTCTCAATTACCTGGACATCGGCCACATTACAGATCGCAAGTGGATTGGAATTTTGGTGTCAATCGTCATTCTCTACAGAATAGCGTACGTCTAATCAATATGCTTTGTGTATCTCTGCGTATTCTGATATTTTGTATAGGCTATTCTTGGCTTTGAAGACTAAATCTGGTTGAACAATTTAAAGGCATTGGTGTTTATCCCTTCATTTGTTATGATTTGACATCTTTAATTTATAACCTAAATCCAAAACGACGTAATTCCATTGTATTTTCGATGACGTAAATTTTTGACATCCAACATATTCGTTCAGCTTGGCTATCGACGACCTCATTCAGATTCTCCTGGAAGAATGGTACCCCTGTCAACGGCTGCTGCGTGGCCTCGCGCGAGGTAGCCATATACCGCGAGATATCTGTCAGAATTGCGTGATCATCAGTATAAGAGTCCAATGGCTTCTATAAAGTGATACGGAGTGGGACGTACTTATCGAGAAATGGGAGGAGCTGCGTCGACCCAGGTGTGTTTCTCCAATCCCTCATGAGGTCGCTCATGATAGCGAACATGGACAATACATGGACTCCGGCCGCTCTCATCCTGGCATTCGCGTCGTCTGCAATACGTTTACTTAGCGCCCCAGATGCTTCCGCGTTGGCAAAGACGGTGTATCCCTCAGCGCGAAGGGACAATGCAAGGAATGCAGTGCAAACCTATTCATTACAGAGTTTTATAGTTGGCAATGAAGCAAGTTAGTGCAAGAAGTTTACTACGTACATCAGTGGTAATACCCGCGATAATAACCTGTTTCTTTCCTGTGGCCTTCACGGCCTTGCGGAAATCCTCGTTGTCCCATGCATCGACCTCACCATTACGCTTGATGAGCGGGGCATTAGGATGCATGTCGAGGATTTCCTTGGGAAGTGGGCCGTTGGGTCCTGTGTGCATTGGTTAATTTATCAGTTTTTTTACGAAATTAGTTGGACGGGGAATGGAAAGTGGCGTACTACTTACCAGTCTCCGCGCTGGTGGTGAGCACAGTTGGGAGGTTGAAAACCTTGGCCAATTCGGCATGGGCGAGGACATTGTTTCGGAATTGATCTGCTTGGATGTCGCGAGTGAGTTGGAAAAGCCCGACTTGGTGATCGATGACAAGCAGCGCGACATCGTCCTTGTTGATACGTTCGAACTTGAAGGTGTCTGGAGGGCGATTTGATTAGACGACTTTACTGTGACGTTAGTGGTAGGATCTCCTAGAAGTCTACGCACTTTGAGCAGCCATCAATGGATGTGTGGATGAATGTATTCGCTGGAGAATGTCCTGGAATGACGGGTAGTTCAGGCTCCCGCCTTTATATGTTTCTCGTTGTCTCAATTTGCTTTCAGCTCTAAGCTGTCTAAACATCCCCACTCACGGTTTTCCTCATCGAAACGGACATCGACGGCTATGTTCTGAAGTGGATTTCTCTTCATAGCCCATGCTATACCAAACACAATTTTGAACGACAGACCGCATACTGATCCTAACTTAAACTTGTGTTCAGAAGGGGATCTTATTCATGGAAGCCAGGGTGGAACCGAGGGGAACCATCGGCTTGTACGGCCTCCGAAGGTAATCCTGGAAGTCTGTGTGAAATGAGTACCTTGGATTGTCACGAGATATGCGAGACACGAATGCAGAAGAGACACGTTTACCATACCGTTCAATGAGAATACTTGTGGAGTGGGCACTTGTGAGACGGATTGGGATCTTCATCATGATCGTTATCACCTTCGCCTTCGCCTTGCTTCCGTTGTGTATTTTAAAGCGCGCATTCCGAGGTTATCGTAGAGTTAATTATAGATTGATCCGTCATTGAATGAAATTGCCAAGATTTTTGTTTAACCCTGTCTGGGTCTTTCCGTGGGCGAACATCTTGAGTTGTACCAAGATATTGGATTATGCGGCCTCTTGGACATTTCACTTGTCGGTGGACATGATTTCAATATAAAGCGCTTAACGCGACTAACGTCGCATATTTGTGGGGATCGAGCAAGGCGTTTGTCGACCGAGTCGACGACTTCGTAATGAAGACAAAGGTCATTATAACAACAGAAACCATGAAATATGTTACCGTTGATGCCATGGCGAAAACCTCACCAATCGTCTGTCTGATCTGGTATCCTGGCCATTATTGTGGCTCGATCAAACTATTCATTGACCTAGTATACCTTAAACAGCAGGTCCATGCAAACTCTGGTTATTCTACACCTTGTAAGTAAGAAATGAAAATGTGCCACTGGTGGCCCTTTGTGGCCATTATTGCCCAAAAGTGCAGTTTTTTGCGCCACTCGCAGTGGCTGGAATAGATTTTTCGTTGCTATGAGACACATTATCCAGTTATGTATAAATACCCAGCTGTACACCATTCCTCAAGAAGCTTCTGAACTTAGCGAATTATTCCCCCAATGATATTCCAACGGCATTTGGGACAGGCTTCAAATCTCATAACATCATCATCATACAGTGACGCGTCTTTCTCAAAGACCGGTTTATTCACATTCTCGATGGAATTTGATATCGCACACGGTTGCATGGGCGGTACGTATCACACACATTCCCACCACAATCAAAACATACTGATTATATTCAAGGTCGGCGCCGTTGGACCTTATAGCACCCATCCGGAGCCTCGTTCGCGCACCAAAGAGAGTTCCATTCTTCAAGTTTATAGTGCATCTTCCACCAGGTATACGGCCACCCTGGTTCTTAAGACGGTCGTGTTCTAATTTTTACCACCATGGCCTCCTCTGATAGGCAGAAGAAGCAGCAGCAGTAGTGGTAGTGGTAGTAGTAAAATAAGGGCACTGGAAAATGTCAGTGCAATGTCAGTGCGGTCAGTGCATGTCAGTGCATACCACAGTAATGTCAGTGCAATGTCAGTGCAGACTGCAGTGATGTCAGTGCAATGTCAGTGCATGTTTCCAATAATCTATAAGTTGGTCATGGTGTGTCAGTACATGCCTGTGCGTGCAGGGTTATGTTAGTGCATTGGTTAGTTCATCGTGATGGTGTGGTGGCAAAATTTGAACTTGTTAAATTGGGGCCGTGAGAAAGTTAACTTGGGGATGATTAAAGCATACGGTCTCGGAGTTTCTGGGTCAGGCATAGCTAAATAACAAGATATAGAAGTAAATATATATTCTCTACATTTTCAAGTAACAATCTGGTGTACTAAATCAAGCATAGATGTGGGAAGAATGAATGAATTGTATTGGAATCATTAATTAGGCGCCTCAGAGTATTCCAGTGTATAACTGATCCTGTTTGACAATGATTTGGGATCATCCTTGGCTGCAGGCGCAATAATGCTTTGGTATTGGCCTTGGCTTGGGGTGCGGATTTCTAGTAAGTATTTCAATGTCCCCATGTCACAGCTGAAAGGGAAAGGGAATTACAAAGTCCCATTGAAGCACCCTAGTCAAGGCGGGTCTTGGGAACAGCTGATGGACCAGAGGAAACTCATACAGTCTACTTACCTAAAATTGTGTTCTTCATTTGAAATAAAAGATAACATGATTATAAGGTAAAAACTATGTCAGTGCATCGTCAGTGCACCATTAATGAAGGTCAGTGTATGTCAGTGCATGTGAGTGCACCGTCAGTGCATGTAAGTGCACCGTCAGTGCATGTCAGTGCAAAGTCAGTGCAATTGCTTGGCGGTCAGTGCATGTGTCAGTGCATCAACTCTTGGTATTCAGTATAGAGATAATTCTAGGAGGATAGTAGATTTCTAGACACTTATAATACATTCAAAATCCGTCTAAGTAATCCTGCACTGAACACAGTTTCATTTTATATAAGTACAGACTTCAACTTTTTCACAAATCCTAAGTGATGTCAGTGCATGTCAGTGCATAGACATTATATTGTCAGCGCATGTCAGTGCCGACGTGCACTTACATGCACTGACATGCACTGACATTTCTTGTTGCCCGTAAAATAAACATGAATTTTGGTGCAATTACAGGTGAATATATATGTATGAGAATGTCCAGAAAATTGGGGGAGTGAGTTTACTTCTGTTTGATTATACCTTGAAAACGAACTTCAATGGTTTGCGGTACAGTTTCATCCTGCTGTGTAAGTAGGTTGTCAATTTGATTTAATTCAACGGCCACGCTAGCAAACAAGTTTGGTCGAGTATATGTAGTTCAACAAAATGATGAAGAACATTCGAGTTGGTCGTCACGGCAGTTTTACCTACTCTAGTAACATTTTGTTTGGCCTTTTGTTGTATTTTTCCCTGAGGCGACTTCATGATTTGCGTGACTAATTCGTAGACTTATTGAATTACTGTTCAGATATGCGGCCTCTTGGTCATTTAAGTTTGCACTGGCCCCATCAAATTTGATTTACATATAACTTCAAAATTAACATTTCAGGAGGATCTGGGGCCTGTTAGTCGGGTTTAGACCAGTGTGTCTATCATAATAAGGAATGTATTAGGGCCACTTTTCTGTTGTTTTGACACTGCCACGGGAACTCGCCAGACGGGCTTAAAGGGTGGATGCAGACCCTGGAGGCCTACTCCGTCACGACGAAAAAAGGCCACCAGTAACTGAAAATTTTCAATGGTCGATGGAACAATTTGGAAGTAATGCACATGGGCCACCGGCATTGAAATTGTTAGCATCGTGCCACGCATGACTCGAATAATATAAATATCCCGCAATTTTTTCATGGACATCTCCCATCCCAAATTTGAGCCTTATATCGCCCTCCAAGCTATTTGAACTTCAGAACCTGACAAATACACCTTCTCTGGCATTGCCGCCATGTTACTACCGACCGCCTTTGGCGATCGTACTCCACAACACGAGAGCTTTCTAAAAGGCATGCTTTTCATTCTCGATGGAATTTGATATCACACAGTGCAGGACGCATGGTACGTCATACCGTAATCCTCCGTAATCATTTTGTAATTAATCACCACACAGACCCGCTCTGCCAAACTGCGCCGCCCCCAACGCGGTTGGGTTCTGGAAACCCCTTCCCTACGACAAGGCTATGATCATACCAGCGGTATGAGATATCGAGGAGACGTGGAACATCAACGGTCTCATCACATTTGATGAGGAAACCTACTGCTCATGTCGCACGTTGTCACCCTCTGTAGATTGAACCATGCAACGACTACTGCGAACCTAATGAATAGGGTCTCTCCAGTTATTGAATGCCTTTCATATAGTTATATACATATACAATTAGGTAGCATGGTGATACAGAGGGGGTGCTCATTGATATGGCAAGGAAAGGCTCAGAGGGAATCCATTAAATTTTTTACATAGTGCTTGCCACCAATGAGTGAACTGATTAAAAATAAACGAAAGGTTCAAGTTTGTCTCTTTTTGATGATGTTCTTAGCGAATAAGTTTCTTATGTATTAAAAAGCTTGTGTGATATCCATTTTGTCCAACGAAATGGTCGTGGATATCTGAGTAGGTCATCCAAAAGGCAGTGTCATTTAATCTAGCATATCTCTTCTACATCCTTTAATGCACTTTGTCCAAGTAATCCATTCTTTACTCACCTCTTGACACTCGTCCTTGGGCGCTTGTAAATTATCATGAACATTTGATCCATAACAATTTGGTACCTGTGAGAGGTGTCTTAACATACATATCAGGGTTTGAGTTAGCTGTGACACTTTGGCATCGATCTAAAGGTGCACATGGCCCCCACCAATACATCAAGCCAAGTTTCAAGCCTGAATTCTCCAGCTTTAACCTCAACGAGGGGGTTTCAGCATATGAGTAGATTTGAGCCTAAGTGGGAAAACATGTCGTAACACGTTAGGCGCTCCTACCGGTTTGGTTTCAAGGTATAAAAATATTCCAATCGTTCGGACCACATTGCAGTAAACATATAATCCATTCGGTCCCTGAATGTCCTGTTCACACCTCAGATACACATATAAGCAGTGAGTTTGTACTGCGGATTGCTTGCGAATAGTAGCCTCTACTCACGGTGCCGGTGACATGAACGTCATACCTTTCATTTCACTTTACACATCGCGGCTTGAACGTGTTCAGTTACTCCTTTGTCGAGTGAAGTATTATTTAGGAAGGATTAGGGTAATAACTAATCACCGGACAGAATGCAGCGGCTAAAATGACGTGTATTTTCTTTTCCACGGAACTTGAATTCCGTGCCTTGAGGTTAGGACATGCGACCTATTGCAGTCTATAATTCACACCCGCCACTGCCACTTGATGGAAAGAACGTGTTAAGCAGGAGCTTCTGGACCTATAACATGAAATGAACAATGGTATCTAATTCCCAGACACCCATCGCCTTACCTCTTTCCTGAACTTCGTCCTATCACTTTACGAGCACTCAATGTCTACATTCAACGTCAACATCTTTCATATTAGCAATCCCCGAAATGTTCCCATTAGCACTCCCCGAAATGTTCCCATTAGCACTCCCCAAGCAATTCAACCCGCTGGGAACTCATACCGTGCTGGTGCCATAGAATCTGGAGTAGCACCACAGGCGCCATCGTTGTCATCCTATCACTCCCGACCTTGGCCAGGCATTTTGTCGTTAGTGGCTCCTACCCCACGGGACCTTCTGGACATATACTATGCGAGGTACCAAAACCATAACGTGGACGGTGGAACGGCGGTTCCCAACGTCGAATCCACAAGTGTCATCCGTTCGTCAGTGCACAACATGGGATTTACAAGTCCCAATCGTTCATCCGCAGATGTGCGGGTGATTGGCGGCCGTCAAGACCTTGAAGGTGTATCCGAAGATGGTGCCCACTCTATAAATCTGCCTTCCGCATTCTCAGGTCCAGTAGCGGATGAGTCAGAGATTATGGACACTCGTATCTTGCATAGCCTAGCCACAGGAACCATAGATCCTATTCTTCTCATTCGCACCCTACCCCATTACCGTGATAAACATTCCCAGGGCGCGATGAGGAGCCGGGCGGCGGGAGTTCCATCAGACAGATATCACCCGTACAATGTGATGAACAAGCCTTCCAGGATAGCTGTACCGAGAAATGGTGATAAAAGGCATGCAAATAATGTCTGTCGTCCATCCGGAGAGACAGAAAATTCACAAATTATTACTTCTCAGCACCGAGAACATCACCACGGGCACGGCTCCGGGTATGATATTCCCGTTGAGCAGATGCCTCTAACGGCACCAAACCCAAGCGATGATGGAAGGTATTTTGTGGATTTCTATCTCTCAATATCATGGTACTGACACTTTTTCTTGCAAGGGAGTCGAGGACGAAGGGTGAAAGGATCCGTGAAGAGTTGCCCACAACGGTTGAACGGCTCTCTTCAACTGGAGATGGCGATAGTGGGGAGACAGAACAGCGGCCGCGAAAAATCCAGGGTCATAGAAGCGATAAAGACCCTTTCTATAGGACCCGGGAGGAGATTTACTCCCAGCGCACCGCCGGTGTAGGGCGAAGTAGGAGGCGAAGGCGATGATTGCAGAATTAGTATCTTATCAGTCCATCGACTAGATCGATTGAGGCTGATTAGATTATACATTTTATTTATCTTATCTCGTTGTTTTGAGTGATGAGCGTGAGAACGTGGACTTAACAATCATACAATTACAATCATCAACTTGACTTCGAACATGTTGTCGATGCGGTAGACTTGAAATAATGGGGAAAAATGATGCAGCCTTTCATGATGACTCGTCATGGAGGCCGGCCACACGGTCTAACGATTTCGTTCTAACCTCAATTTAATTTAATTTACGTGTTCTCAATGGTCGAATAATCCCAGACGGAAATTAGATGGGCCACATCCAGTGGAATCTCTGCATGTTTCGTACTACTCCATAGCTTTGTGTGCCATCGAGGACTATAAAAGACTGTCCGAGAGCGTAGCTATTTCATTGTCCAATTTTTGTATATATACCCAGCCATTTCCATTCAACTTTTGCATTCCAAAATCGAACTTTATAGCACCCTACAAACCATTGTTTCAAATCCACTACTCGATAATAATTCTACCATCTTTTTGACCACCTTCAGGGTTCGTGATATGCCGCATATCGTCCCTTGCAAAATTTACTGTCGTTCTCGATGGAATTTGATAACACGCAGCGCAGCGCATGGTACGCCCCCTTCCTCTTTTATGCAATTGTGAAAGAACTTGTATAGTAAGCTCCATCCTACATTGTGAACATGTTGTCAACTTTGTTTGATCCAATGAGCTTCAGGTCAGAGAATATGTTTCATCACTGAGGCCTTCCACATCGGCAGGCCTCGTGAGCGCGTGTGTGTCTACCAACGAGATGGATGCAACATTTCTTGCCTGAGCGAGTGCGGTGCATGCTTACAACACTACCTAGCAAATCCACAATCCACATTCGACGCTCGATAGCTCAATATATCATCAAGATCTTCTGGTTAACAGAGATCTCTCCTCTGGGAATGAGTCTGCGAACCCTAACAGTTAGCTGGCGTACCAGAGTGAACATTGGGACTGGGAGCCATGGAGGTTTGGGATGATAAAATGACAGACACAGAAATCAACCATGAGAATATCGATGCCGATGGGAATGAGATTGTTGGAGGAACTCGGAAGGGCAGGGAAAAGATGAAGTGTGCAGAAACAATGAAATAGAGCACAAAAAAGAGAACAGCGGGAAAATTAGAGAGCAAAAAGAAATGTCCACTGGTGGACAAAAGAGCATTTAGGTATGTCTACATCTTCCCTACCTGACCTTCCGAAGGACATCCGCTCCCGCGCCATTTTCTGTATCTGTGTGAGTGTCCGAATGACAAGAGCATAAATTACAACAACAGCAATAACAAGCAATAAGAATTCGAAAAGAGTCCATGTGAACGGTAGGAAGAGTACAACTTCCTCCTCGTCCGAAGGTGTCCGTGAAAATACGAATACGAATGTGAATGCGAACGAGGATGCGAAAGAATGGCAATAGTGAATTGAGGATAAGGATGCATGGAGGATGTGCATGTGCATATGTTGTGGATGCATTGTAGAGGTGGGATGTGCAAAGTAAAAGCAAAAGCATAAATATCAAAAAAGCTCCCTGAACGTAGGGGTATCGTGTGCAACGAAACAACTGTCCTTCACACTTCCTCCTCACTCACCGAGCCCCTTCGAACGTCTGAAGCCGAAAGTTAGGTTTGATGAGCCCGACCGACGACCAACGCTCAGTGCCGAAAAACCAATGTCAATGACCCCAAATTCAATGCCTGAAAATCTTGAAATACAGGATGACCAACACAAGTATGATGAAGAATACGCCGATCACGCTGAGCAGGACACGCTGCTTGTACATTCTGTAATCAAAAGTGAAGGGTGAGTCAAAGTGTCAGGCGGATTCGAGGTGATAATTAAACAAAGTTTGATGCGAGTCAAAAAAGTCGAAGAGGGTATGTAAACATTGAATACAACAAGGAACAGGAGAGCAAGTTTATGGACGGAACAAAGAGCAAACGAAACAGAAACAACAAAAAAGCTGAGTGGAACGGGACTCACTGCCTGATCATCTTCTTCAATGTCCCCGAGGCCCTCTCGATATTGGTGTCCGCTGTACCAAGCTACAAAGTGCACATACCCCAGGTCAGCGCAAGTCCAATTGAATTGAACCAAACCAAGCCTAGAAGAAAAAACATTGATGAAACCACCCACCAAATTCCGCGAATTCTCAATCTGCTCCCTCTGCCCCCTCAAGCTCCTCAAAATATCCGCACCATACGCCTCCGTCTCAAGCGCAACACCCGTACTGCTCTTGATCCTCCGGCTACCTTCGTCCAGCGTCTCTGTGCCCTGCAAGAGCCGCGCACGCTCGCCGTACGGGTCATCCGACGTCGCTGCGTCCGTGTACCTTCCAGGGCCCGGGGAGGACCGCGAGAGAAGCTCGCCGCGTGCTGCGTGCGCATGTTGCTCCTTTGAGAGCCGCTTGTAGCGTGTCAGGTCGGCTTTGGCGGCTTTGAGTCGGGCTTGGAAGGGCGGTTTGAGGGATTGGGGGATCCCTTGGATTTCGATCTCGAGTTGGGATATCTGTGTGTCATAGTTGAGCACAGAAAACAAAAAGTAGGTGACATGTAAGACGCACTATATCGTCTGCTTCGTCCAGCTCAACCTCGACTTTCCTAAGTGCCGCCTTGCGCTGCTCTAAATACCACATTGACAACACACGCAGTACATTGAAAGAAAGCCAATAGATTGTCAGAAACTCTGTAGTATATCTGAATACGAAGCCTCACCGCCGACCTGCGCACCGTTCGCAGCGGGCCCCTCGAGCTTCGCCGAGATGCTACTGATGATGTGCCGAAAATCCAGCTCGTACGCGTCAAACATCGCTGTAGGAGATTCGGCGTTGTCCATTATACCAATTGTTTGTATCGCCGAGAGCTGTTCCTGACGATTGTTGTGGTTAAAAGCAAAGAACAATGATGAAGTGCACAGCGAGGAGAGCGTGACGACACTGAAAGCCTAAAAGAGTAATATGCTTACGTACTAACTCTCACGTAACTAAGTAAATATTATTAAATAACAGTACGTTTAGACTCCGCTTTGACGGATCTAATTTGTTGACGTCAATTTCATCTTCTGGCAATTCTGTGTATCTTAACTTGTGAGGAGGTAATTTTCCTTAGTGATTGAACATATTATGACTCCAATTCAGTTATCTGTAGCTCCTACCTTATGGTCAAATATAACAACATCCTCTTTGTGCCGTCGAATCTTATCTGTTTAACATCGACAAGATTGATTGAAGGAGATGGTCATCAGTTTGTTTTGTATCAATTTTTAACAAGTCTTTCCATTGATACCAACTGATTGGAAACTCTATGCGAAGATTGGCCTCACTAATTACAAGAAGAAGTACTCTGTCGATTTCGCTTACTAGGCATCGACGGATTCGACGCAACCAATTCAATCGATTCCTAATCCTCAACTGGCTTCGCGATTCAAAATTGTTCCTGCAGATTCCATGCACACCCTCGCACCCACACCACAAAACAGTCATTGCGTATAATGAAATAGATATTTTTCAAGATTTAACGACGGGCGTATCGCCAACGTCAACGACAGAAGGTAGGGAGTATTACCAACTACGAGCGCAACACCTAGGAGCTCGTTGCACTTCTGATCCGAACGGCATTTGTGTTCTCCTCAATGTACACCTCCCATTTCGACAACGGAGGAAGCTCAATCAAATTCTCTTCGAAGAGCTTCGGGCTCTGCACTTCTCCCTTGAGCACTTGGTTTACTATAAAGAGTTGAATAAGTCGCTTCACAGACAATACAGATGAAAGACTTAATAACTCACCTTTGATGTCGGTGACAGCGTAAATTTTAAGTTTCGGTGTAAGTGCCAGCGAAAGAGTATCACCTTTTCTAATACGTTGTCGCACTGGTTAGAGTGCATGATGGATAATATCTGTAGAGAATAACATACGGAATATCCGTCCATGTAAAGATAGGTTCCATCCGGGTCCCAGACTTGTCGAATATTCCCTGAAATGCACATGCACATACACGTCATTTCAAAGACACGCAAACTGCAGTTATGCCTACGTACAAATCCAAGCGTGGCAGGAAAGTCGGTCTTGACTTTACATTGCACAATATTGTCTGCATTTTCAGCTTTGACAGGGGCTTTGAGGAAGTTATCTCCGTCTTCTGTCACAAGCTCGCAGACCTGCCCGCTCTACATGTCCATTGTCAGTGTAATACTCTTTCTGAGTAAAAGGAAAGTATTAATTACTTGACAGCGGCGGGCACTGCTGGAGAACACGATGTTTCCGCTATCAACCTGATATTCATCGTCCGCCGATTTCGATCAGCATTCGTACAAATATGATGCGAAGAAAAATGCACAATACCTGTGGGATCAAAAATCCAGTATCCGCCGTGTACATCGCAAGGCCGTTGTCAATGGAACCCGCCCGGAACTTCATGACCTCTAAGTTCACCCGGCACCAGATTCAGCACTTGAACCAAAGAAAATAAAACGCCACTTACTCCAGCAGACTGGGAAAATGTCCGAGAACAGCTTCCCCTTTGTCAGGGGTTCGAACATGAATACCAGAGTCACGTCTTTGGACAGCTGGTTGCTCATGAAGTTGAGCTTTCTTGTGTTTCCTACTGTTCCGGGTGTGGACATTGTTGAAAATTTAAATACTATGCAAGTGTAGGTGTGAAACTAGGAGTGTGAGTGGTTCTGAAGAATGTTTGAACACCCTCACGAATATCCTTGTTTTATAGCATACTTGTACTGCATTATTACGAGATTTCAAATTAAAACTTGGAGTACCGTCGAGCGACAGATCTAATTTTTGTATGTACGGCGATATAACAATGCCTGTAATACACGTTGCTCCGCTGTCGGGATGAAGTCAGCGTCAACGGGACACCGTTGAGCTCAAAAGTTTCCCATAATGGTTGGTACCTTGCCTGATGGCCTCTGAAGAGTGAAGCTATTGCTTATGACAGGTGGCTTTTTTTGGAAGATCTCTGTGCCGATGGAAGTTAACGCCACATTTTGCAGATCAGAGGTGAGTCCTCAGTGTACGTACCGACTGTTCCCATCATTGAACTGATGGCGAGAACTCACCGTGACAATGTCAAGATGCTGAAGTGTATGCTTCATCACCCAAACAGGTACACACGTACGTACACTCTACGTCGGAGCATACCGACGCCGGACGCAAACAAACCATAAACACTCCCCAGTCTCAAGTAGGCGCTCGTAAAACTATATCACCGGATCAAACCGCACTGTACCTTGAACTTGTTTCTCCATTGTCCTTTTCGGGTAAACGCGCACAGTGTACCTTTGTGTACCTTATGTCTTTGAAGTCGGGATACGGAATCGCCGGTGAGGGGTGTGATGAGGTGACCTAAAACAAATAATTGCTTGTGTAGGAATCTTCATTTCAGGAACGATGTCGGCGACAGGTGCGAGTAGTTCATTGGGAATAACGCCGATGTAACTGATATTGGGCATACAGAATTTACCTTGCAGGGTAAGCGAGGGAAGCACCGCGTGCCACCGCTCCAGGTTGTCTTTGAGCCTCAGCTTCTTGATGAAATTTAACTTGATGTCATTGTGATTCCACGGGATATGAAAAGGGAATTTACTTTTGCCTAGTCGTAAATATTGTGTTACACAATTAATGTAACGTGAAATATCGATTGCATGGTAATCTCAGACTTATGCACCATTTCAATACGGGATTTGAAATGGAGTACAATGGATACAAACAAAAAGTAGATACAAGCAATTTATAGAGTCAAGTTGTGCCACGGAGGTGGAAAACAGTATGAAAAAGAGCTGATTTTACTTATCAGACAATCACGCGGAGTAAACTGGAGTAGAATAGAATAAAAGCGGTATAATATTCAAAGGGACTATTTAACGACGAGATTTATCCAACGTCGTGGGACATGTAAATCGCCTACTTATCAGCACGAGTGATTTTAATAGCCTTGGTATTATTATCCACAGACACAGTCCACCTTGAGAGACTGGGAAGAGTGAGTATGTTCTCTTTAAACAAGGAATCACTGAATACGTCAGATTTGACAACCTCGGTCTCTATCAAAAGGTTTTTCAGAATTCTATTTCCGTCTACAAGAGTTCAGTCCAACTAACCTTGGTAGTTGCTAACTGCATAGATTTTGAGAACCGGGGTGACCTTAATTGACAGTCTGTCTCCCTTCCTGGATGCAATACGTAAGTTGTTTATTAATGGCATTTGAAGTGCAGATTAGCTTACGGTATGTCCTTCCACGTAAACAAAGGCTCCAGCGCTGTCTTTTTCTGGTTAAAGATTCCCTATAATATGTGTTAGTTGCAATTGAATGCTCTTTTAAAATGACGGTGACACACAAAGGCAACGGTGGCAGGGAATGAACTTTCGACCTTGCACTGGATTATTCCCTCAGCGCCGGCTGTCGCTTGCTCAAGATAGTTGTCTCCATCGTTGTCGGTTTTTAAAGTACAAATTTGTCCCGTCTAAGAATGTAATATTAGCTCACGTTTTATAGCTGGAAATCTGACGAGTGCCTTACCTCGCATGGGCGCGCATTACCAGCGCAAATCATGTTTCCACAATCGGTCTGTAAATAATGTCAGGAATGCATTATTCTTCCCAGAATGCGTCCATAAGTTTACCTGTGGAACCATGAGCCCAGTTTGAGATGTATACACGACCTTAGCTACTCCAGAATTTTCTTTGCTCAGCCTAAGAACCTCTACAAGAACTGTTAAGCAATACTTTCAACATCAACATAAAAACATCTTACTCCAGCAGATAGGAAACATCTCGGTGTATAGTTTCCCTTCGGCCATAGGTTCGAACATAAGCATTAGCTGGTATGGCTTTGTGAGATCTGAGTACTCGAATTCGAGTGTTCTAGTGTTTCCAGACATGTTGATGGATGAGGTTGGTGACGGTGGTTAGTTGGGATAACGATCTCACTCTTATGCCCTCCTCTTCTTATAGGTTACCTTTAGCGTATACTATGTTGCTTGTAGACTTATGAAATCCAATAGCAAGGAGACGGCGCTTCGGCGATTCTATAACGCCTGACGTGCCTTCAGGAACGTAATACCACATAGTGGATTCCGAGAACGTTTTGACTGGTACCATCTCATGGTTGACGCAGATTTTCATCGACACCAAATGAATCTATGATTCCAATACTTTCGGTAACAAGACAGACCCCATCAAAGTGGCATCGGGCCATCGTCCAGCAGTCAAGATGCCCAATATTCGCGCCATAATCAACTTAATGTCGGCATCACAGTACTGCGTAGGCGCTCGAATTTTCATAATTAAAGTTAAAGTTTTTGACTTGATGTACGTGTTAGCTCTCTTCGCCGCGGAAATGGAAAAGTTTTTCCTTCAAGACGAACGTGTTGTAGTTGTTTTCAACCTCAAGCAACACTGCGGTGTCAATGCACTACTCTACCTTTGACCAATCAACGCACCTATAGGCGTACATTCGGCGTTTCAAATCGCCGACGCTCTCCTTAAATGATCAGGGCCCATTCAATGTCAACTCCGCGACTGAGTGAGAATGATCCCCTGATTCTGATCATTTTGTGATCCAAAGTTTGATATCTCCGTATGGGTGTGGGCGTTTAATCCTCCGGATGCCTCTCCTGAGTATGAAATTGATAATAATTCTAACACTCCAGGACTTTGCCACACCACTAATGCCTATAAAATGGCGAAATGACATCCAGAAACATCATCAACTACACCTCCACTGTCCGTAAAGCTACCTAGCTATCCCTCATTCAAAATGTCCATCACAGGCAATGCCAGAAAGCTCACTTTTGTCTCGAAGAACTTGGGAAAAGATATTGACTTAATGCTCATGTTCGAGCCTCCGAAACTGGGTGAACTATATACCGATCTGTACCCTGTTTGCTGGAGTATGTTGGCTCTCCCAGCTCTTCTAATTTGATGCTTACCCTCGTTTTGGCAGAGGTCCTTCAGTTCAGTGCCTCCAATATCAGCACCGCGGTTGCTTTGTATACTGCCGACACAGCTTTTATGGTCCCACAGGCACGTTTTGCTAATATCCAGTGGTTTCTATAGCGTGTAACCTTTCCTACAGAAAGAAGATGATTCCAACATCGTGTCTGCTCTCAACGTACAGAAATGCCAGGTGAGAGAACCGAACTACGACAAATTTGCATACCCTCAGTCTCATTCTATACATTCAGGGTGGAGAGATATGCTCGTTGATGACCAACACCAAGGGAAACAACTACCTTACTGCGCCAGGAGTAGGTACCCTGGGCTTATTCAATGCAAAATCCAATCTACCAAGCCAGCGGATGTCGCATTTGTACGTCATCCCGGCATATCTTGTACCATGTGTATTTATTGACGACAACTCAATAGGGAATTGTTGGCAAAGATCAGTCGGTTTCACCCATTTTCAAATGGAACGGACTCGCGTAGGTTACTCTTATTGTATTCATATGCTCTGGACATGTTCACTTACAGCTCCTGTCATTCAGTGTCGACAGTAACCTGGCTGTCAAACTCAGCCCCGTACTGAAAATCTATGGTGTCAGCGACTACCAATGTACGATCAATGTTCAATATATTTTGATCATTGAAAAATGTTTGACTGACATCATCTGTATTATACAGCCTCTGAGATACTTAGAGGAGACGTAACCACGGAAGAGCTATTTAACCAAGATCTTACTAAACTACCTCACGAATCCACCTGGAATGTTGTCCGCGACCCTAGTAGCTTGCAGCTGAAGATTGTGCGCGCCAAGTAATCGTAATTTACTGATGGACGTTGACACAGTTCTCGTCGTTAAATCATTTCCTATCGTTATATCAATAGTACTTTCTGCTCTATGACTCACAGACAAATATGTTTATCCAATAAATTCGTCTATTATGCCTTTTTAAATTGAAATACCCCTGAGAAGTTGGAGTGATCAGTGCAACAACATTGATGCGTTTAAATATACTGAAGGACAAAGCTTTACCTCAAGGTCAGGAAGCAGGGATTAAGGAGCTTCTCAGTGGTTTAATCAACGATTAAATGAATATGATGTTCAAACAAATTGATACAGTAGATTCTGCCCCACTGCAAGGGAAATATCTGCTCCGTCTCAAGCCTAAACGCCCACATTCATACGGAGGTATCCAATCTGGGATATTGAAAAGTGATCAGGTCAGGTCATTATTGACGTTCCCACTCTCTGTCATCGGAATACCAGGATCGAGATTTGTCTTAAAAAATCGGAGATTTCATGGTCCCGAGTTCACTCCTGCACATAATTTTCAAGTCAGTGGCATTTTTGCTGATGGGGCACGTCTTCTTTGAACAAGGGTTTTGCGTTTTACACACAAAGCAGGAGACATCGACCCTGCGTAGCCACGTGCTTCCGGTAAATTTGTACTCCTGCATCATTAAGGGGAAATTGATCGACGATTTAGATCCTTGAACTCGAGGAACAGCTAATGTGTAAGGTGTAGACGTTTATCAATCGGCTTCGACTTAACAGATGTCAAAATATGGGTGCGCATGGCAGGCCAAATTGTTTCGATGAAGTTGTTGGTCCGGTACTCAAGTATCTCCGAGACCTTGTGTTACACCACTGATGCTTGAAGAAACACAGATATGCAACCTACCACCAACTGCATTCGCAGGACCTGAGAATGATATAAATTACAAGGCCACTCCAGCAGAGATTACCATCTCAAAATCCAACGACTCATTTTGTCAAGAGTTCTTATATCACAATGCCTGTCACTGGAAACGCAAGACAGCTCACCTTCAGGGCAGACAATTTGGGCAAGCAAATTGACTTGATGCTCGTGTTCACCCCACCAGCAGAAGGAAAGCTGTACTCAGACCTGTACCCCGTTTGCTGGAGTGAGTTGTCTAATTGTGCGTTGCTGCTTCATGACTAAACGATACACAGAGGTTCTGCGATTTCACTCGTCAGGCCTCAGTGGCGCAACGGTTCACTACAGCGCCAGCACTGCATTTGTTTCCCCCCAAGTAAGTTATCATTATCTTTTATATTTGAAACCAATTTTAAAGCAGCACTGTAGAAAGATACCGACAACATCGTCTCTGCATATAATGTAGAGAGCTGCGAGGTAGGTGCTATATGTTTGGTCATCTTGTTTTTATTTGACGCCCACCTTTTACAGACTGGGCAACTATGTGCATTAATGACCAACGAAAAAGGGAATAACTACCTTACAAAGGCTGCTGTCGGATCCAAGGGAGTTGTTCAATGCAAAATTCAAACATCTACACCAGCGGAAATTGCATTTGTATGTCAGGGTTTTGATCCCCAAGATGCTGCACTCTAAATGGTTCTCTCAGGGTTTATTTAACCAAGACAAGACCACTGTTAGCCCTGTATTCAAGTGGACTGGATTGGGGTATAGATTCTGTTTCCTTCCTCTCTCGTCGTTAGCATCGCTTATTCTGGTCATTTCCAGTATCGGAAGCACTTTGGCGGTCAGGCTTACCCCCATCCTAAGAATATATGCTGTTAGTGATTACCAAGGTAAACATATGTTGAAGCTATACTGTCTCCCTGACTGAATTTGTAATGTTCAGCGAGTGAAATTATCAAAGGAGATTTACACTCTGAGGTCAAGTTCGAGAAGGATCTCATGACGCTTTCTCATGAAACTACCTGGAATATCATACGTGACCCAGTCAGCAAAGAGATTAAGATTGTCCCTGCTTAGTTAGCTATACATCTACCTTTGAACGCATGTCTATTCACCGTCGTTAAATATATTATTTATAATTCTTGGCTATATAAGTGGCAGCAGGATAAAAGCAGGGTTGATTTAAAGGAAGCGGAGGATTAGATGAAAACCGGAGTCACTAATAGTCAAAGGTAAACCACACTGCTGGCGTCCATCGATATTTAACTCGTAAAAATGGGTTGTAAAAATGTCAATAATGAAAAATGCGATTTTTACTACGTAAATAGAAAAAACTTTTAACAGATAAAAAGAATGTAAAGTTTTGAACTATTTGCGGCATTTTCATCATTAGAAAAATGGTTACTTCTCGCCTGAATATTTACACAAAAATGGTTTTTTCCATTGAAAATGCCTATTTTTTACATCAAATTTATGAAAGGAAACCTTTTTCGCTTATAAAAATGAGTCCTTTTGTAACTAAAAAATGTGACAAATAGTTCAAGTCTTTACGTTCTTTTACTTTGTCAAAGATATACTGTATTTATCCAGTAAAAATCATGTTTTTCATTGTTGACATTTTTGCAACACATTTTGATGAGCCAAAAATTGATGGGCGCCAGCAGTGCCATGACAGCAATCTTCAACATATGAACACCGGAAGTTTGGATCTTATCGGTTCATTTATTTCTTGTTTGTATTATTATGTACATGTTATACGCAGTGTCTAACGGAGGGATTCCAATCCAAGAATATATCAAACAAAATATACTTCTCAATTGACATCACGAGGTTATGAACGAGTCATCTGACAGTCACTTAGACTTTAATTTGTCTGTCAACGTGAATCATCATGAACTTGTGAAGCGGGTTGTTATTCAACGCCACTGATAACACATTGACATTCTAATACAACAGCTTTGGAAGGCATGCAAGTGGAAAGAATGGTCTATATGCACTTGATCTTCTATGAATCCTACATCCACATGTTGCTAGAGAATTTATAGATTTCATTTTGGTTCTACTGAATTGAAAGTCTTGTCGTATCATTTGGTGCGAATTCTGTATCTCTGAAAGTTCACAAAACAAGCAGATATGTAATTCCAAGAATAACGAATAGGATACTAGTCGAAACGCCGGCCCCCAGCTGATTCCTTCTACAAACCGAATAGGGCTTCTATAGGGATATTTTTCTTTCTTCCCATTGTATAAAAACACCAGACGATAAGGCTTGAAAGGACACCGCTCAAATCGTGTCTTGTATCTCGTACTGTCATATTGTAATCTTCTGAGTCAGACTTAAAATGCCCAAGGTATGTCCGCCACGACCTGTAGAAAATTCAATGCTATGATTTGTCAGCATAACCATGATTTCTCCCTCCCTCGTAGCACATCCCGAAGGATCAGTACTCCGCCAACCCATACGAGATCGTCCCCAATGGTTATATACACCCCGACATCGAGCATCACGACCACGCAGAAGAAGAGGCACACTACCTCCTCCCAGCCGTCTTCTCCAGCGACAAAGGCCTCTCTGTCAAGGGAAAATACCCCGGTCCCGGGGTGTACTATATCACTGACGGTGGGTGGACGCAGATGTTGTTTTCTGTACACTAATATCCTTTTCTTTTCTGTTTGGCTTCCATTAGGTGAATTACACTTTGAAGACTCGGCGAATCCCGGGAGTGTCACTGTAGTGAAGGCAGGTTCGGTTGTGCACATTGAAGAAGGCGCGGTTATCCACTGGAAGGTTGGTCCTGGTGTTAAAGGTTTGCACCATAATCAATTTTAATAGACAGTCCGGTTTTATCTGAATATCATTTCTTCACTCTGAATTTAGGGTTCGCCGTGTTCAATGTACCTGTGTCTGTCAAGAGCTTTGACGAATTCGTGGTCCCTGAGTGAATGGCAAAATAAATGTAGCTTTCGTTAGGTTTTGGATATGGATTGTCGACTTTTGATGTATTTGTTTGAAAAGATATCAAAATTTTAGTCTGGAAATCTACGTAGCTGAGATAGAAACCTGTGGACAGAGGTCTGATACTATCAACGTCCACCGCGTGAGCCAACAGAGGACTGAAATATAATCTTTTTGTATCTCCAAGCTTGAAGCTTGAACGCTAGGCTGTCACCAACGTCGTCTTCTAATACACTTCACCAGACGAAGACATTTTTTTCTCAACGCTCAGATGTGTTTACGTAGGTTTGAACTTCCTCCTAGACTGGATTTGTTATGCCCTGCTCTATACTTTCCAATTGCAGGACACTTGGGATATGCTGAATTACAACCTGTCTGTCAACGCCATTGAATCCACTTCCCAAGCTCCTCTGCACCACCAATCACACGACGACGCCGCCACAGCTTGACCTAGCTAAATCCAAATTGACAAAGACAGCCTAAGCTCACTGTTGATCATGAAAATCCTTTCACAGAGAATTTTGTACCCCTCGGATCTACTTGAAATTGCATACAGTTTATGTGCCTAATCAATCAAACTTACTAGTGCCTTTCTTTAACTTACAGGAGTTCCGAATTGTGGAATTCAAGGAGCAGGGTTGATGTTATTGGAAGACGTGGTGCGATCTGCCAGATATCTGACTTAACGGTTCACAATACGATAGTCTGTTTCCTTCTTATATATAAAATACCAACCTTTATGGGACGTTTTATCCACTACCCTGTGTCATTGCAACACCTTGGACTATGGCCAAAGTACGTCCACTCTCATTTGTTTGCTTGAACAGTTTACATTTAGACCTCGTATGTTACATTCTCTCTCAAAGCACATCTCTAGCGATAAGTACACAGCAAATGCATACGAGGTCATCCCGAACGCGCATATTCACCCGGATGTGGAGCACCACGTCCATCCAGAGGATACCTCGCACTACATCCTGCCCGCCGTCTTCTCAAGCGACAAAGGCTTCACCGTTCTCGTGCGATATCCCGGCCCTGGGGTTTACTTCATCACAGCCGGTGCGCGGCCCACTGAGATGATAATCTTTTCGTAAATTTGCTAATTGACTGATCTGTTAGGTGAAGCTCACTGTCATGATACGAAGAATGGGAATGATACTGTGCTCACTGCTGGTTCTGTCGTTCACATCGAAGACGGGGCTGTTATCCGGTGGCGTACAAAGCCTGGTACTAAAGGTCAAAAATTTACATTTTGAAGCATAACTTTGTCTTACTTGCCACCCAATTAGGCTTTGCTGCGTTCTACGTTCCTGTATCCGTCAAGAGCTTTGACGAATTTGTAGTCCCCGAGTAAATGGGGAAGTAGACAGATGCTCAATGTATCCGCGTAGACCAGATGTCAAATTAATCTTGCTACTGAATAATCTAGGCCCAATACACATGGCGGGAGTACGAATGAAGTACTCCCATCCAGCTCGAGCTTATTGCAGATTAAATCATATCCCCCTATAGTTTCCGGTTTGTTTGAATGTTGCAAGTTGACGGCTATGCGAATCTCGAGGTCGTGGCGACAAGAAATCATCGTGTTTCCATTTGCATATCTACATACAGCTAACATCGAGCGTCTAGGGGTCCCAGAGGAAGGTGTTGGATGACTGTGGGATCTGGTTGGGCCCGTTGTTGTAGCGCACCTGGCCCATAATTCTGCCGGATTTGAGGACTTCGATGCTATATCAGAAATTACACCAGGTATCAGCGCAAATAATACGTTAGATAACAACCACTCATCGCACCTCAAATCCGCATGCCTCATATTTTGTTGGTTCCCTTTACTCTTCCAATCCTTCCTCACGAGGTCCTCTAAATGTTTTTTCGCCTTCCTCTCATACTCTCCACCAGACCCTTTATAACTCTGCCATGTCATGGCGATATTGCCCTTCTTCCAGTCCTTAGCGCCCATCTCTTGTTTGGCTTGTGCCGATATGACTTTTCCAGCGGCTTTTTGGAGGCGTTTCGATTCAGCGACGGAGGCCTTGTACTCTTTTCGGTGCGCTTTTTGCTCGGGGGTATCGCCTTTGCGGATGGCCTTTACACTGATGATGGAAAATGGAAGTTGGATATTGTAATGTAGACAAATGCCGCAGGAAAATGAGAGTGAGTATATAGGCTAACTGCAAATATTCAAAAAAATTAACACATACACCTCCCAAAGCCCACGCTCAACCATTCTTGAGTCAAACGCGCGTGCCTCAAGTTGTACGGTTTCTAGAGAAGCGATATCGCGTGCCTGTGGGTGTAAGTAAATATTAATTTCGTGTACCAGTTGTTCTGCTGAACAGGAAGTAAAGATAGAGGACATACAGAGTGGACCAGTGCATCTGAGGATTCGGATCTGCGTACTGGGTACGCGGATACACTGATAGCTGTGCAGAGGTAGGCAAGGAGGATAGAAGAAACGATTGTCAACTTCATAATAATTTTTTGGAGAATATTCGTGTTTCGGCTCGTAAGTCGTGGAGGGTAGAATGAACCGATTAGCGGATACTAAGGAAGTTACGATAGATAGATGACGGGAAGCAGATGTGATACCAGACCGTACAACAGTCAAGGCAGTAGCGCAATGGGGGAGAACCAGCTCTAAAGAAACCGTTGCGATACAGTTCCTGGGCGTTCTTATATGTGCACGGCTAATGGATAGAGCCACGTGGGGCGTAGATAGGGGATCATGCTGGATCATGATGGGGCCTGATGGGGCTTGTGGGATGTGTTCTGACGTGTTTCGGGGCTTAATTTGATATTCAGATATTTAGCGGGTGGCCAGCGCGAGGACCCCTGACAATAGGCCCAGAGGACGTTCCCGAAAAAGGTCGATTTTTGGGTTTTTTGTCCGTCGCGATTTTCAAAATTTCTGTCCGGATATAGAACGACCTACCAATTTTTTCAAAAATTTGTCCGGAAATCGGGAACAACCCTCGGGAGGCCCAATTTGTGTCCGGACAGGCCTAAAAATCGATTTTTTCGCCGCTGCGCGCATTCAGCTGAGTTCAGTCGCAAATGGGACGCTTCAGAACAATGTTAAGAATCACTGTAATAAAAAAAAACCTGCCTAGTACAATACAAAACCATAAAACGAGTATGCGATGCAAAAAAAGCTATGTACTACTATCTAGGTTTCGCTTTGCAAACATTTTCATCGCTTTTTTGATGCTCCCTACTCCCTCAACCAATGTCTTGTAAAGCGAAATATCTTGCGCATGAACTTCAAAACCTGCTGCAGTGACAGACAAGGGTTTATGATAGAGGAGGGTGAGTAACTTGCAGGAAGGCAGGTGTGCAAATTCAGATACATTGAGCAAGGCAGTTTTGGTGGGTCTTGCAGTGAAGTAGAGGCCATGACTGTGCTCGAAGACTTGAAAAGATGCTTTTGAAAGGGCACAGACATTGGTAGTAGTCGCAACCGGCTGGTTTCGTGAGTGCTTTCCGTTTGGTTTCTCACTCAAAGCAATGACTAAAGTACGGCGTGATCATTAGTCACTACATCGAAACAGCTCCAACTGATAGTCCACTTTACCTTTGCCAATCTGAATCCTATCATCAAGAAAAAGGAACTACAATTGAATGTGTGATGCAGAAAATCTATGTAATAATATCTAAATTTCGCTTTGCAAACATTTTCATTGCCTTTTTTATTCTCTTGAACTATGGGTTTACTAAGGGCAAAATACTAAAAAGGCGATATTGAGATTAGAAACAACGACGTAGTATCACAATACGAAGGGCGGGAGCGACTACACGCTCAGCCTCTATACTAACCGATGACTTATATTTTGAGGGTCGTTGATCACGATATATGTCCGGTTTTTGGATCGACCTCGGCGGTCCTGCAACTTTTCTGTCCGGATTTTTGGAACGACATTTTGCTCAAAATCTGGGATTTCTGTCCGGTTTCGGAACGTCCGAAGGGGTCGATTTTCAAAATTTTTGTCCGTCCGACGGAACGTCCTCTGGGCCTATTGTCAGGGGTCCTCCAGCGCGCCGCGGGTTGCGGTCTTTTCCTGATCCCGGGACCTAGTAGGTCGGTCCGACCACAATGACGACTTGCTCTGTGATGTTTCGGGTTAAGGGGGGCAGATACACAAAGAGTCCCCTCCGTCGTAGTCGAGTAAACGAGTGGTGTAAAATAATAGACAAGAATGGAAAAACACGATACGAGGTGGTCTGTGGCCCCTAACAGGAGAATCCACCTCAAATTCTTCCCGGGGCAATTTTTCTCTTCCCGTGGGCACCCGTATCTGCACAAAGTTCTGACCAGAGTTTAGATCTCAAATCCGCCAAATAGGAAAAAGTATTGCTGCAATGCGGTCTGCGACGATTGGACTGAACAACCTTTATTTGCACAACACTTTTTAACCAACTATTATAAAACGAATCACTCGTAGTCGAGGATTCTTTATTCGGGAACCACAAATTCGTCCAAGCTCTTCACGGCTACAGGAACATGGAATACAGCAAAACCTGTCAATCGCACATGGGATTGTGTAAAAAGGTGAAAATAATTTCAGTAAATTATTCACCTTTTACTCCGGGCTTGCCGTGCCAACGAAGAATCGATCCTTCTTCAACATGGATGACTGAGCCTGCCTTAACAATCGTAGAGCTTCCGGATTTCATAGTATCTTCATATTGTCCTTCACCTGTTATTTAATGAATAAGGTCACGTCAGGGTGATTATTTGCTAATAACGGCGCACCCACCTTCGACAATGTAGTAGACCCCAGGGCCAGGATACTTGCCCAGGATGGTAAACCCTTTTTCGCTGGAGAAGACGGCTGGAAGAAGGTATCGTTCGGTATCCTCTGGGTGGTCGTGATGTTCGACATCTGGGTGAACATGCGCGTTTGGGACGATTTCGTACGGGTTGGAAGTATAATGCTCGCTTGGGATGTGCTATGTAATAGAGAAAAATGTACCGTTTGATTGAGAAAAATATCAATTGACAACAAATGCTTGGGAGGCTATGGTGTACGCACTTTGGGCATTCTGTAACTGGAGCTTGTTGCAGTTTGACCTTTACTTTCTAAACAACATCTTTTATAGACAATCGTGGCCGCCTAATTTGTATCAGGCGTGTGGTTTGTATTACTGCAACCCTTACTCGGCTTGAGATGGAGTCAGCTGGTTGCTAAATTTTATCGCATTACCGATATACACAACAATTCGTTATTTTGGGAGCACAATAATTCGGTTCCACCAGAGCTCCGAAGAACCCCTCATTGATCAGTGAGCAGCGACATGTGGCTTCAGGTGTACGCAAGAACTGCCAGAATCGAGTATTGTTCTAAATACCTACTATGTTCTATTCAATAAAAGACTAGCAATAGGCGTATGTCATCAGTGGCGTTGAAAAACCTACACGAGCTGTCTCTGAGCCTGTCTGATGAATATGTGCATGCTAGATCCAGTGTTCTGTGAGGTTCTGTGAGCACGCTAACTCGGACCCATTATTTTCGCTGTACCGCATGACTCTCTGGATGCTGATATTTCGGCTGAAATCTGCGATGTGAAGGTGGATGAACAAGTTATTTTTTCTTCTTTTTCAATCGCACTCCAGCGCACTCCTCGTAATGTTAAACTTCGCACGGTAGCCGCGGTCAATGATAGAACAAAAAGGAGATAAGATAAAAAGAATATGAACTGGTTGACTGTCGATCCCGTCGATAAGATAAAAATGTCTGGTACTAACCGACACGACTTACGGCTCCCACCAACTGCCAACTTCTATGCCTCCTGCATCCCTCTAACAACCTCAGATAGGAGAATTCGAGCTTATCTCCTGTGGCAAACGGAATTTCTCATCATTGTCGCTCCTATGACCTTGTATGGGCTTTCTCCTGGTGGGAGCATCACGACTAGGTTTGCTTCGCATTCTTTCCCACCCTCTTAGTGAGTTGTTCTCCAGCCAAATTTCGAGACTCTTGCGGCGTTTTGGCAATCGATCTTGTATTTGTTCAGTAGGACTTTGTGCTCGAGTGCGTTTTTCTCTTCCCGCTGGTCTGGTCTTTCTAACATCAACCCATCTATATGTCAGGCATTTATTTTAACTGCAGGCATACAAACACACATACCTATGACCACTTTCATGGCACTGGACTCTGGATTCTTCCATATCTTGGTTCTGAGAAAACCGAATAGGCTCCCTTGCATTACAATGGTTTCAGCATTGTGATATCGAGAGACGGAAGGCGGAAATATACCTTCGAGCATCATGAGGTTTGGATTCCATGGTGGGTATCTGCTCAACAGGAATGCTCCTGGTGCTGGAATGTGTAACTTTGTGTCGTTTCTGTCTCTTCAGATCCATGACGGAAATTCTTTGCACGCATATCTTGATAGTCGATCGCGCTGTGGACTGGCTTGTATACCCCAGTGCATGACCCCCTGCTGTTCTCAGTTCCACTGGACAATAATGTGACGCCCGCCTGACTTCGCGGTATATCCTGGAGACAATACGTCAAGTGTTGAGTTATTGGCTTGACCGTCGATAGACATATTCTTGTCTCCGCTCAAGTAAGGGTTGTAAAGTATTTGTTGACTCCCTTGCAGGCTATCACAGCCGAAGAGAGTGAGATGGGTGGAGACTGATGCATCCTGAAAAGTGTCTTCATAGCCTGATGCAATACTGGCGAACATTGGGACGTTTGGTGCCGTTTGGACTCTAAAAGATAGGCCTCCATATTGACCTTTTCAATAAAATTTCATTTTTGAAAGGCCACTGTTTGCTGATATAGATGTAGATAGTGTCTGGATAGCACACTCCTCTCAACTAACTGAGGAAAAGATGGCGACTTTGGCGTTATGCACTTTGCGGTAGCAAGAATGAGAAAATATCAAGAGAGAACTGAAGTGAAGGCTGGCTATGTATCTGGGAACAGAAGGAATTTTGCTTCTGTCCTTATGAGCTCATAAATCACAGTAAATAGGCTTTTCCCACCAGCTCACAGGTACACGTCAAAGATGGCCCGTTTTGCGTGTTCTTAGCATTCATACCCAACCGCAAGGCGCAGAATCGCAGTTTCGTTGCAAAGAAATGTATCGAGCCAATCACAACTAACCGGTCGACAATACCCTGGCGTTTCCGGGGCTCATGTTGCAGCCGCGATGTACTTTGCACCAGGTAGGTGAGTTCTAGACTTCAAGCTTCAAGTTTTACACCTCAACACTTTACGGTGTTTATATGGCCTGGATCGGGTTCAACAGGTTTATAACGTTGTTTCAACAGTCCAGTTACGGCCGTCCGGATGGATCAGAGTTGGCCTACTGGCGAATCATGGTACATGATTTGAATGAAAATCTGTGAGTACGGCCGAGGAAAATACACAGCCAGAGACAGATAACTAGCGATTCGGAGGGGACGAAACGGCGCATTGAATGTCGGCGAGCCGATGTTGATAATAGTTGTTCTGTCAAGACATCGATAAGCAGCAGACTCGGATAAGTAGTGTTGTCGGTTAACTTTGAACCGCTGACAAATGTTCCTATCGCCATTGGCTGATGTCGAATTCAGTTGCATGCGAGCGCGCGAGTCAATAGAATTGTCCTACGACCAAGACAAGACCAGCCTACTTACAACCCTCCAGTTTAGAGACTATCAGATAACATGGGGCTCATATGAATACATCTGAATCATAAGATCCAAATTATGGCCCACGAATTGTCTAGAACGTTTGAGAGAAAAGCACCCCCCTAATCCTCAATATTCACGACTGTTTCTCAAGCTGGTCATTCTTGATCGCCGTGAGTCCCAGTGATCATGTCGGTTGACATTTATCCGAGATGGTCCTGCTAATAGCTGCAATACAGAGATAAAACGGCGCCAATATGAGCGTTCTGAGTTTAGATAGTACCGTAACGGGCACACACGGCATATCAAGAGGTTGTACGACAAGCGACAGCCTTTTGAGCCTTGAAGCCCGTTCAAGACTGAAAAGTTGGACAGAGAAGGGCGTGCTACTTGACAGTGAGAAGGAAAGAAGCGAGGTGTTGAGCGGCCTCCACGGTGCAGTGAGTCATTGGTTCGCTGGTGGTATCAGAAAGAGATGGGTTAATGAGATATGTTAATTTTCAGGTAAGTCGCCGCTGAACAGTCACGTAAGCAAGATAAGTGTATTTTCCCAGCTGACCACATTGCCGAGTATACAACGTGAAGGTAAAAAATGCAACCAATCATTCAATTCAGTGGAATTCAAATACAATTGCACCCGTACCAACAAATGAACGCGGTCATGGACGGAAGGGGTTTTAGTTTCGATCTTGTATTCTGCGTCAGAAACCCTATAAATGAAAGTCGACAAAATGCTTGAAGAATACCACTTCCCACTTCATACTATTCGCATCTTTCAGAAAAGAAAATGCCGTTCCCAACCGACAAATTCATCATCCAGACAAGCAGCGACCTCGTTGAACAATTACAGAAGCTGTTTGGAAAACATGCAGGCATGCGACCTGGTACGTCTTGCAAGACATAAACATAGAGAGTCACATACCAAAATCTTTTCTGTTAGCACACGCGAAAGGATTCTTGTTGACAGGCACATTTACCCCGTCTGCTGCTGCCGCAACCCTCTCTTCCGCCCCACATTTCCATGCTGCCTCCACTCCCATCATAGTCCGCTTCTCCAACTCCACGGGCATTCCCAATATCCCTGATAACGACGGAAATGCAGACCCTCGTGGAATCGCCGTACGCTTCAACCTTGGGTTGGACGCTAATGGGAGGCGGGTACACACAGATATCATTGCACACTCGACGCCTTTCTTCCCTACGAGAACAGGTGCCGAGTTTCTGGAGTTCTTGAAAGCGGTGGAGGCATCTGGAGCTGGAGGAGAGTCGCCCTCACCTGTGGAGAAGTTCCTGGCTTCGCACCCGGCTACTGTCAAGTTCGTGCAAGCGCCGAAGCCTGCGCCAGAAAGTTTCGCGTCAGATGTATACTTCGGTGTCACAGCTGTCAAATTAGTCAGTTCCGAGGGCATAGAGACCTATGTGCGATATCGGTTTGTCCCCGAAAATGAGGTATCCGTTCTATCATCAGAAGAGACGAAAACGAAGGGTCACAATTACCTGCACGACGAGCTCTCTACTCGTCTCTCCCCCACTGGGTCTGGCCCTTTCACCTTCAAACTCGTCGCACAAATCGCAGAAGAGGGTGATATCACAGATGACGCGACTGTTCACTGGCCTGAAGAGCGTCAATTGATAGAACTGGGGGTTGTGCGAATTGAAGAGTTGATGGACGAAGCGCAGAGCAAGAAAGAGGAGAAATACATCATTTTCGATCCGATTCCAAGGATCAAAGGAGTCGAGCCCAGCGAAGACCCTTTGTTGGAGATGAGGGCAGCTGTTTATTTAATTAGTGGTCAACAGAGGAGGGCAGCGTAATTTTTTCCGGATTATTCGTAGCATGACAATCAAAACAAATGTGAACATTGGCCTGTGATGTGACCTGGATGTGACGATCGGGTGTCATGTGGGAAAATACACATTAGGGCAGACTTTCGGCACTGGCCAGCCAAGGTAGCACCGCTGGCGCTCATACATATTTTCAAAGAAAATAAGACCCAGTAATTATGTTTCCTATATTTTTTGACGTATTTTATTGGAATATAGGCTTCGGGCTTCCCTAATTGGGTAACCCCGGACTCTATATACGAGAAAAACACGTCAAAAACCAACAGGAAACATAATTACCAATACATATTTTTCTACCAAATATGTATCAGCGCCAGCAGTGTAGTGAAGAACGGATGGAAGGTATTGACCATATAACTATTAATCAAAATTCTGATTGATATCTGACTACTTGTTTGCCTTCTTCTTAAGCTCCGCTCAACTAATCATAGATTATAAATTCATCGACGCTTTTGATTGACGTCGGGACATGGAATACCGCAAAACCTTATTGTTCGAAATTGAATTAGCAAAGAAATATCTGCCTCTAAAAGCTAATTAACCTTTGACACCAGAAGGATATTCGCAGTTCCACCGAATAACCGAGCCCTCTTCCACATGAAACACGGAGCCTAAGGTTTCAACAGGATAGTATGCCCCGGCTGCGACGTATCCTCAACATGAAATTCACCTATTTATGTTGAGTAGAATCATGCCATTACCATTAAGCAAGGGGACTCACCTTCAGTTATGTGAAAGATTCCCGGTCCAGGATATTTGGCAGTAATGACGACTCCTTTGTCTCCAGCAAAGAGCGTAGGGAGTAGATAACGATCTGTATCCGCAGAATGGTCATGACGCTCAATGTCAGGATGTATGAGACCCCTAGGTGAGACTTCGCGGGGATTTCCAATGTACTGGTCGCTTGTAATATGCTATTAAATTTTCGATCAGAATTGTTGATGACATTCGAATGGAAACACACTGTAGGCATGTTAATCAATGAATATGAAGTTTAGATGGCGATTGGAGTCTCGTCCAAAGATTTTAGGCTCTTTATATCGTGTAAGAAAAACTCGACAGATTATTTTCTCAAGTGTTAGGAATCGACTTAAGTCAAGAGAGAAGAGTGCCCAAAGACCAAGTTGATATCAAAGCTGGGGTCTGACTACTGACCCCAGGACCCTATATATACATGGAGACCGGAGTAACTACTTCCCGGACCAGAGTACTCGACATATGACAACTATCAATAGATGAAACAGGAGAACGATAGACGTGGGACCGAACACAAAGATAGAACAAGGCATGACAGCGTGGGACCGTAACAGATAACGATAACGGATAGGGGTGGCACCAATACGTACCCTGACATCACCTCCCCTCTAAAGGTCGGTGTCCCAACGACCTGGTCTTCACCGTGGACGGTTTGCACCAAAGACACGAGGCGGTCCACCGCCACGACGCGCGGTCTGAATTCCCTCCCTAGGCTGAACTGGCCCGGGGCGAGAGTAACCGTCAGAGTGTTGCTGCGGAGCCCTGAGAGCGTCCACCTCCATAGGCGAACCAGGGGCGAGCGACGAGGATGGGCTGGAGCGAGTGTCAACAGCCGTAGGAGTGGGCGAGTGCGGAGAAGCCGTCCCGGAACGGGATGTCCGCGTAGTTGGGGTAGAGCTCGAGGTTGGAGTAGGAGAAGGAGGTTCAACGACGAGGGTAGGAGGGGCAGCAGTGGGCGCAGGAGGCTGTTTAGGCTTCTTGGACCTAGGGTTGCGGATGCGACGACGGGCAATCCGCTTGCCGATAGCAGAGAGAGCATCACCGACTTCACGAGCGGTGCCCCTGATAGTGACGGCACGCAAACCGGAGGTGACGACGGGGGAGACTGAGATCTTTGCATGCGAGATGTCGTGGATTTGGCGTAAGCCAGTTCCCGCGCGCCCTATGACGTGGCCAGCCTGTTCGTCCGCAATAGACAGGGTAGCGACGATCTTCTCGAGGGCGGCTTTGGTAGTGGTAGAGCGGATGGATTGGGAGTGCGGGGGCCCTGTAGTAGGGGTAGAGGTAGGTGCAGCCGGGCGTTCCTTCCTAGAGGTGCGTCGAGCGCGAGGTGCGCGAGCAGAGGGAGTGGGAGCGGCAGGCGGTTTGGGTAGGGAGGCTGTGAGGCGTTCGAGTTTAGACTCGATGGCAGACAGTTGGTCATCAACCTTTTTATCAGCGTCAAACCGGACTTGCTGTGCCCTAAAGAGGAGGGCGAAACGGTCGTCGAGAGACATCGTCATGAACCCATCGTAAGGCGAAGGAGGGTCAGCCATAGAGTATAGTAGGTGGGGGCAAGGTAGAGTGGGGTAGACGAGCGCTGCAGTGGATAGAGTACCAGGGCAACGTTGGGTAGCTTCGATATGCTGTTAGGAATCGACTTAAGTCAAGAGAGAAGAGTGCCCAAAGACCAAGTTGATATCGAAGCTGGGGTCTGACTACTGACCCCAGGACCCTATATATACATGGAGACCGGAGTAACTACTTCCCGGACCAGAGTACTCGACATATGACAACTATCAATAGATGAAACAGGAGAACGATAGACGTGGGACCGAACACAAAGATAGAACAAGGCATGACAGCGTGGGACCGTAACAGATAACGATAACGGATAGGGGTGGCACCAATACGTACCCTGACATCAAGCTAATGGTTCGTACAGCTGGTCACATTGTCAAATGACAAGATACTGTCTTCTATCGCTTTCCTGGCCTATTCAAGATATAGTGCCGTAGGTCAATTTTTAAATATATCAACGCAAACGATGTAGTTTCTTCATTAAAATAGGTTTCTTGAAACAAGTTCCACGATCATGTTGAGTGCTTGTCTATTACTGTCCACGATTCATTCCTTTCCATAGCCTTGACAGACACCGGAACATGGAATACCGCGAAGCCTGTGTAATTATGAGCCGTGAATAGGAGCAATCAAAGCTCAAATGTACCTTTGAGTCCTGCTTCTGATTCACAGATCCAACGAATCGACGCACCCTCTTCGATGTGGATAACAGAGCCTGTGCTTATGACGGTCTTGTGTACAGGCTCGGTGACGTATTCAAGGATGCACTCGCCTTGGTAAAATATACAGGCTGTTAATGGGTAGGAGAAAACAGTCTGTTTCGCGTCACTCACCCTTGGTGATGTGATAGACACCCGGGCCAGGATACTTGGTGAGTATGGAGGCTCCTTTATCAACAGCGAACACTACTGGGAGCAGATAATGCTCTGCGTCGTCAGGATGGTCATGGTGTTCGATATGTGGATGAATTAAGGCTTTGCTGGCCACTTCGTAGGGCTTCCCAACGTAGTGCTCGCTTGGAATGTGCTGTGCAAGAGACGACGATCAATGTTTTAAACCTGGTTAACACGCTTGTAAAGCCTACTTTGGGCATTGAGACTCGGGTTATTGTTTGAGAGATGAATGTACGCACAAATATATGTCTCTTTTATAGATTTAATGAAGCCTGAACTGATTCCACGCCAATATCTGAATCATTTCGGATGCATGACTAGACCGGTGTGCAGGTGACGCCCTTCTAGCCTTTAATATCTGTCTAAACCCCATATAACTGCGAGAGTATCCGCATTGAAATTACTTCCTGAACTTTTATTAGACCATGCACACAAATTGGGACACAGTGGCGTATATGCTGTTCATATTTGACCAAATTTGACCTTCATTGTGGAAATGAAATGTTAAATACATCATAGTACAGGGCATCATTTGGAAAGTATACGTGATCTATGACAACCTTCGTGCACTTCGGACAGCGAACTATGTGTTTCTATTATGTAAATTAGAAGGGGTAGGTGGAGACGAATATCACACTTCGCGGCTTCCGCATCTTCTCATGAATTGGATAATTCGTCTCCGACTGACGTTGCCCAGGATGAATTGAGTTCGTGTGCTCTCAAAGCAGCTAATCTAGCACAAATACTGACGTTCTGCCATTCTGAGTTCGATTTTGGCTGTTCTTTGTCCGCTAATGAAATAGAAGCATAAACGACGTGCCCGAAATAGCAGTCTCATGAGGCATATAAGGGAAAGCAGTACGAACAAAAAGTATCGACTTGTATAAACACAACGTACTGGGAAGATTAGCTTGGGGTACTCAATGATAGCAATATAACTCACCTCCTTAAATATCAAGTACTGATTGGCGACCATAGGTTACTCCTGCAAATTCAAAGGATATGCAAAGATGGATTGGACATTTTGCCCCCAAAAAAGAATGTCGATTTAGATGTACAGACCAAAATACCATGAGACAAATTTCCAGCCAAGTTGAAGTTCCCACAATGGCCCGTGCACATTTACTGTGTGAGCATATTCGAGCGGAGTCTTAAATGACAACTGCGAATCGCGGACTGTATTGTTGAGGAGCGGACTGAAAGTAATCAGCCGGTAGGTCAAACACAAACTCTGGTTTACAATCTGGATATTTATTCACTTCCATATGGATCGGTTAAACTAATTATCGATTATAAATTCGTCGACGCTTTTGACGGATATCGGAACACTGAATACTGAGTGGTCCTTACCACTTATATGATATATACTGACTAGATTTCAGCACAACCTCATGTAAATCTGTCAGTGAATAAAGATATGAAAAATTGTGGTAAATAAATGAGATATCCTACCAGCCATTTATCAAAAAGCTGTGACACTTTTCATTCAATGCCAGCCCCATTTTTCATTCAATGCCAGCCCTATTTTTTATTGGATGCCAGCCATATTTTTCATTGAATATCAGCTGAATTTATCATTGGATGCCAACCAAATTTTTCACAGAATGTCAGCCGAATTTCTCATTAAATATCAGCCGAATTTCTCATTCCATGCCACCCACTTTTCTCATTCAATGCCAGCCGTATTTCTCATTGGATGCCAGTATCATTTAGATTACTTAATGGCTGCATCATTCTTTCTAGATTACTTAATGAAATGATCTTGATGTCATTGATCTGATTAGAATTAGGCTTTGGACCATCATTGATGGACATGACATCATGCTCAATTAGGGTCCTGGGCTTTTCCCTTTGCCTCGGCCCCTGGCTCTATAAATAGTGCTCATCCTATGCTACTTTTGTGCATTGCTGGCAATGGATTGGGCGCTTTTGGGGGCATTTCTGGACCGTTTTCCTTGGTCTCTTTTGGTATACCTATAGTTATAAAGTGTCCCAATCCGAATCTGAAATCAGAATTGCAATATCTTTACTCATTATTGTGCAATTAAGTGTGCGATGTTTTGGTCAAAAAGCGCACCTTGAATAGCACCCTCCAGGGGTGGGTATTCACCCTTTTGACCATTCCATTATTTTTTATTTATGTTAGACAGAGTACATGCCAAGTTTTAGCTTAATTGGAGCAGTGGAACCTATTGAACTAGAATGTGCACCCTACCCCTCCTCCTACCCCTTGTACAAATGCCTTCCTGACCAGATAAATTCAGGCCCAGCTAGGGTTGGTTAGGCGCCCATTATATCAATTTTTAGAGTCCTTAATCTCAATTAAATTCCAAGATTGAAGGGTACCATTCTCTATTCCCTCCAGAAATTATATATTTTATTACAGGATAGAATGGACATCTCCAGTACATATAAGTATGTAAACCTGTCCTACACAGTACCAGAAACGCAATACATACCTTTGAAACATTCTAGATAAAGAAGAACACCTTGGTTATGAGGTCAACAAAAAGACATTAGGTTTCCACCCTAATATGAGCATATCACCGCTTATACTTCACCAAAATCCTCATATTATACATCTACTGAGAGCTATTATGGTCCTCTACATATTATATTCAGTGTGCTAAACAGCCAGAGCACCTCACAAAATTGTACAAGAAGAATAAGCAAAATTGTCTAAAAATAGCGAAAAGGCGAAATATGATGGGCAAGATAACACCCAAAAAATACAAATATGATACGGTTGTGTAGCCCCAAATGACACCTATCTGTGGTATATAAATTCATGAAAATCCGATGAGTATGAGCTGAGATATGTCAAAATGTATCTCGGAGAAAGGCCAAAGAGGTGACCACAAACAAAGCATAAATAAAGGCCAATATCCATCCGGGTCTCTGATGGATTCTTCAACACCTTTCTTTCCATATCTCGACAACCACTGGTCCAATGCACAACATCATTAATGTTATGGAAAGCTACATTTTGGGGCTATACTATCCTGCTTTTATATTTTCTGATTATGATCATTTATATATGGTAAATGCGAAAATACTGTGCATTTTGATAAAGAATGGTATTCCCTCTGCAGCATCTCATATCATGGACGGATCTTTTTGCACCTTGAGAATGATAGTTAGGGGGCAACTATAGGTATCTGTAGACGTCAAGAATATGATTTACAAAGAAGTATTTGTAGAGATATAACCTAATCAATAACCTACCATACCTGTCCTCATACCCCTCCTTGAATCAGTATGTTCCCTTGCTGCAGAGGGTTTTTAAGGGTAGATTTTGGACTCTATGTCCTGTTATTAGTAGATCTACATGTTTTTTAATGGTCTGAGAGCCCATCCTATGGTATAATAAAATACACAAGTTCTGGAGGGAGTGGGGGGTAGTACCCTTAAATCTTGGAATTGCACCAAGATCTTGGGCTCTAAAAATTGGTATAATAGATGCCTACCCAGCCCTGGTTGGGCCTGAATTTATCTGATCAGGAAGGCATTTGTACAAGGGGTAGGAGGAGGGGTAGGGTGCACATTCTAGTTCAATAGGTTCCACTGCTCCAATTAAGCTAAAACTTGGCATGTACTCTGTCTAACATAAATAAAAAATAATGGAATGGTCAAAAGGGTGAATACCCACCCCTGGAGGGTGCTATTCAAGGTGCGCTTTTTGACCAAAACATCGCACACTTAATTGCACAATAATGAGTAAAGATATTGCAATTCTGATTTCAGATTCGGATTGGGACACTTTATAACTATAGGTATACCAAAAGAGACCAAGGAAAACGGTCCAGAAATGCCCCCAAAAGCGCCCAATCCATTGCCAGCAATGCACAAAAGTAGCATAGGATGAGCACTATTTATAGAGCCAGGGGCCGAGGCAAAGGGAAAAGCCCAGGACCCTAATTGAGCATGATGTCATGTCCATCAATGATGGTCCAAAGCCTAATTCTAATCAGATCAATGACATCAAGATCATTTCATTAAGTAATCTAGAAAGAATGATGCAGCCATTAAGTAATCTAAATGATACTGGCATCCAATGAGAAATACGGCTGGCATTGAATGAGAAAAGTGGGTGGCATGGAATGAGAAATTCGGCTGATATTTAATGAGAAATTCGGCTGACATTCTGTGAAAAATTTGGTTGGCATCCAATGATAAATTCAGCTGATATTCAATGAAAAATATGGCTGGCATCCAATAAAAAATAGGGCTGGCATTGAATGAAAAATGGGGCTGGCATTGAATGAAAAGTGTCACAGCTTTTTGATAAATGGCTGGTAGGATATCTCATTTATTTACCACAATTTTTCATATCTTTATTCACTGACAGATTTACATGAGGTTGTGCTGAAATCTAGTCAGTATATATCATATAAGGTGGTAAGTAGTAGTGGAATACTGCAAAACCTGAGCGTTATAATTAAATTAGAGAAGGTACACCTTTAATTTAATAAGTCAAATAACCTTTTGCGCCAGTAGGTGATTTGGTATTCCATCGAATAATTGAGCCCTCCTCCACATGAAACACGGAGCCAGGTTTCAACAGGGTAGTGTGTCCCGGCTGAGCCATGTCCTCAACATGCCATTCACCTATGTGCGACAAGTCAAATTACTCCATTACTATGCGGTATAGAGTCCTCACCTTCAGTTATGTGAAATACTCCTGGCCCAGGATATTTAGCAGTAATGACAATTCCTTGCTCTCCCGCAAAGAGCGTGGGGAGCAGATAACGATCTGTATCTCCAGAATGGTCATGTCGCTCAATATCAGGATGTATGATCCCTTTGGCTGAAAGGTTGTGAGGGTTTCCAATGTACTGATCGCTTGTGATATGCTATTAAACTCACAGTGAACATGGTATGAGGTTTTACTGTCAAACAATAACGCACCTTAGGCATTTTTATGAAGGGTTACGGAGAGTAGATGGTGATTGACTCTCACCCAAATGTTAATGCGTGTTATATATTATCGTGGCCTGTCAGATGATGTAAGGTTATCATCCAGCACTATCTTTCTGACATATCTGTCCAATAGAGTACATGGATAACGGAACATCATAGTTACACTACATATAACTATTTGTAGCTATCTTGTCAAATGTCAAGGTATATATGATGTCTATTCCTTCACAAATATATGGCCTCAGAATACGAATTTAAGATGTCTGATGATCCGAATTTGGAGGTCAGTGAGGATAGCCACACGAGGTACTACAGATCTAAACTTGCATAGGCTCATCAAATATTTGTTATCCTTGTTGGGAATTTCTCAGGCTTAATGCTTCATCAAACAGTTTAAGGTAACGAAACTTGAATATCAGCGTATTTTCAAGTCAATTTACGAAAGTATATTGGGTTTATCAACTTTCAAGTTTGTATCAAAAGGAAATTTTTCAGGGAAGCCAAAGGCTACTCAAAAAAACGGTCAACGTTTCACTCCTTAACGATGAACTCGTTGATGAGCATCAAACTGCGCTGACCACTGAAAACGCGTACTTTTTGACCTTACCACGGTTTTCGAAGCTACCTTTCGAAGCATACGAGCATACTCGGGCTTTAGGGGTTCACCATTCTTTCGATTCAACCCTCACAGATTTCGATCACTTTCGTTTCACCTCTGATATGGCGTTCGAACCTCGTGCCAGGTACATACTGACTTATTTGTCTTTTCAATTCATGTTCCCCTTGCTATTTGGTTTGTTTTGGAATGATATTTGCCAAGGATCTTTTCATGTTCCGATTTTATTGCTATAATTCCTTAAGGTACTTCGAATAGGTTCAATTTTGTCTTATGTAGTGCGATACCGCAGGGAATGAAGGAGATTTTGGATCCCCCGAACTTTGTCTCTCACTTCGTACCGCGTAAACTTCGTTTGACTTCGTTTCACTTCGTAACTGCGTTCCCCTTCTATATCACTCGTCAGAGAGCTTCGAAACCCTTGCCAGGTTGCTCCTCAAAACTGCCTCGCAACTACCGAGCCTCGTTGATATTGGTTACTTGCTGGTGCTTATTGTGTTGTGCACTGCATAGAGCCACGACAGCTCATCATTTTGGAGCCCACCGCGACGGGTTTCATCAAAAATTGCATCTTCTGGCACTCGTCGCTCTCGCACTCGTTATATTGCACCCCCTACAGATCGTCAACTTCGAAGTGCAACTAGAGCTGCAGCTGAAAGTGCACAGAATCTTGCTCTCCTCAACGAACTCGTTGCCATCGGCCAAAATCCTTTCGACCTTTCCGACACCGTTCCGTATTTGCCTTCAACAATGTCTGCAACAGTACCCGCACCAATTCCTATGCCTGCTCGAGGAGATTGCTCCGCACCTCAGTTCGATCCATTGAAGCCTCGAGAGCTTCGTAGATATTTCGCCGAACTTGAGTTCCTCTTTGAACGTGCCCAGATCACTGACGAAACGCAAATGAAGAAGCACACCACTCGTTTTCTTGATGTTGATACTGCAGACATCTGGGAGACTCTCAAATCATTTTCCGACGTCACCAAGAGATTTGTCGACTTCAAGGACGACGTAAAGGGTCTCTATCCTGATGCTTCAGACAAGCAGAAGTATTCGATGACGGACCTCGATCTTCTCATTGGCACCCAACAGCGTTTAGGCATTAATTCTATTTCGGATCTCGCCAACTATCATTGACAATTCACTGTTATATCCACATTTCTCATTTCAAAAGAATACCTCTTTTCTCTAGAACAGTCTCGCTTCTACATCAGGGGATTCCAATCGCAGCTCTGGCTTCTAGTTGCCAATCGCCTCCAAGTCAAATACCCCAACCACGATCCTGCAAAGCCTCACACTGTGGACGAAATCTTTGAAGCTGCGAATTGGGTCCTTCAGGGAGCGTCATTGGGACATCACAATGCAACTGCCATTTCAACCACCCCATCTATCGTTTCGGAACCCACAATCAAAGCTGAAAACCTTACCTCGATCCTCTCAGAATTTACCAAGTCCATTGTCGAAGCCATTGGTCAGAACCGTTCGATTCCTAGAGCTGCATCCTTTTCCACCGGTGTTCGAAACCCAAACAGCGCCTGCAATTTCTGTGGCAAGGATCACTACATTCGTGAATGCGAGCACGTCGATGAGTACATCCGTGCTGGCAAGTGCAAACGCAACATCGAAGGCAAGGTAGTTCTCCCTTCAAACTCCTTCGTACCTCGAGACATTCCAGGCACTCTCCTGAAGGATCGCATCGACGAGTGGCACCGCCGAAACCCCAATCAGCTTAGCACAGGAACACTTATGCATTCAATTGTTGCTACTTCGAACTCATCAGGGCAAACCATTCTAATTCCTACTGCGTTCCAACCCACTTATCAGCTCTCTGCCTCCGATCGAATCGCATCCCTCGAAGCAGAACTCTTTGCACTTCGAGCTCGTGGTCCTGACTTCACACCCATTATTCGCACTCGTGCCCAGCGCAATCGAGATACTGCTGTCGAGCCCAAGGATGAGCCACTGCCTCAGTCCAAGGAACCACCTGCTGTCACTCGTGAACAGTCACCTCCACCACAAACTCCTTCGGTGCCTATTGCACCCACTCAGCCACCAGCGCCCATCCCTGAACACCCTTATCTAAATGTTCCGGAGGCGTCATATGCCCCTCCCCGTGATAGGAACGTAGGCGCACCAGCTCCGAAACCCGCGAACCCCAAGAAACCCGAAGCGGCTTATCGAACCCTTCCCCCTATTCATGATCCTGTGGTTGCGGAGTCCGTTTACAGCCGTTCCCTCAATGCCCCCATCACCATCACTCAGCGCGAACTTCTATCCCTTTCTCCAGAGGTTCGTAATCAATATCGCGAAGCTACCACCACCAAACGTCAACCCAATGCAAAGGAGGGAACTGCCCAACTTACATTCGTTGAAGATGAAGCGTCACATTCCGCACCCGAGACTCAGCAGACCTCCACACCTCCACTCCGCACCTATGCCCTTGCTAACAGTCAACATCGAAGCCCACCCATCGGAGCCACAATCATCGAGGACGATTTTGAAACCTACTATCGCTCCCTTCGACCGGGTGAAGAACCTGATCCTAATCGCCTTGTTGTTGCAATGGAATCTGCTGCACTTCGTTCTATCTTCCCCCTCATCGACAACAACATGAAGGTCGAATGTATCATTGATCCTGGGAGTCAAATCATCGCAATGTCCGAACAAGTTTGTCTCGACCTCGGAATCACCTACGATCCTACCATTACGCTTCGAATGCAATCAGCTAATGGCAGTGTCGATAGATCTCTCGGACTAGCTCGAAATGTACCCTTTCTCATCGGCGACATAACACTTTACATGCAAGTGCACGTTATTCGAGCTCCAGCATACGACATCCTGCTTGGAAGGCCCTTTGATGTGTTGATAGAAAGTGTCATTCGAAATTATGCTAACGAACACCAAACCATCACTGTCCACGACCCCAATACAGGAAAGGTTTCGACAGTCCCGACCTCTCCTCGCGGTCCCCCCCGAAGTCATTTGTGCCAACACCATTCTGGAAATTTTCGGGAATAGAGGAGCTAGATAAGCACGAGGGCGAAATAGCATTCTCTATCACCCTCAACGAACACGGTGAACCTCATGTCAAAGCTTACCAGTTACTAGACTCCTCGAATCCAGACTACGCTCGATCTTATCTTACTGCTTGTGATCTCTTCTCCATTCCTGTCAATTCTGATCTCAAGTCTGTTCCGGCCTTCGCTAATCTATTTCTTAATACCACTAATCCACCCAGACCTTCGACCGCAGTCCCATCCAGTTCCTCGACAACTTCTTTACTTGCTCCAGAACCTCCTTGTACCATACCAAAGCCATCATCGTCTTCTTTACCCTCTGGATCTTCTATCAGCTCGGAACCTTCGAATTCCACTTCCTCTCCCATGTACAATATTCCGACTATGCCATCGACTTCTCTGCCTTACGGAGAACCTAACATCTCAGACTCGACGGCAACACCTCTTGTTTCGAAACATAATATCGCAACCTTATTCCCTCCAAAGATCTACTCGCGCCCTAAATCTCGATCTCCCAATGTCTCCTCGTTTCTAGCCCGCAAGAAATACAAACCAGTTGCCTTGAAGGTTCGCCCCGTAATTGCCAAGGTTCCAGAAAGGTTTCGAATCATCCGTAACATTAAAGGCGACCCACTCGAAAAGCTCCCTACACTTAGCACTCAACCTCCACCCTTTGAGCCTCGAGGACGATACACTACCGAACGCCGTGACCAATTCGATAAAGCTAACGACTTCAACTTCCTTTGGCCTGCCGAGCGCGACCTCCTTCATCATTTTATGACACTCCATAACGACGTCTTCGCATGGAATGATACAGAGCGTGGTCATTTTCGTGAAGACTTCTTTCCTCCAGTCGAAATTCCAGTCATCGCACACAAGCCTTGGGTACTTCGAAACATCCCCATACCCCCAGGAATTCATAAGCAAGTTTGCGAGCTTATCCAAAGGAAGATTGATGCCGGAGTCTTCGAACCATCCAACTCGTCCTATCGATCCCGCTGGTTCTGCGTCGTCAAGAAGGATGGGACTTCCCTTCGTATAGTACAGTCTCTCGAGCCCCTCAATGCAGTCACCATCGCTCATTCCGGAGTTCCCCCTTTCACTGAGGATGTTGCTGAACACTTTGCTGCTCGCGCCTGCGGAGGAATGCTTGACCTTTACGTTGGATATGACGAAAGAGCCATCACAGAATCATCCCGAGACCTCACTACCTTCCAAACCCCCTTCGGCGCACTTTGACTCACCACTCTCCCTATGGGGTGGACTAATTCCGTTCTTATTTTCCATGACGATGTTACATATATCCTTCGACCTGAAATTCCTAAATACACCATTCCTTACATCGACGATGTCCCTGTTCGAGGTCCCGAAACACGCTACATTACTTCAAATGGTGACTTCGAAACCATTGAGGCCAACTCCGGCATTCGTAGATTTGTTTGGGAACATTTTGAGGGTCTCAATCGTATCGTTCAACGCATGAAGTACTCTGGCGGCACCTTCTCTGGCTACAAGTCAACTCTCTGTGCTCCTGAGATCACGGTCCTGGGCCACCGTTGCACTTACGAAGGACGACTTCCAGACACCAAGAGGGTCGATGTCATCGTCAAGTGGGGCCCATGCTTCTCTCTTTCGGAAGTCCGAGCCTTTCTAGGGACTATAGGTGTTTGTCGCCGCTTCATTCGTAACTTCGCACATTGAGCACATGCCCTCACGAAACTCACTCGGAAGGATGCCCCTTTTGAATTCGGACCACATCAAATATCAGCCCAGGAAGACCTCAAGAAAGCTCTTCTTGCTTCACCCGCACTTCGGCCCCTCAACCACGAGTCAGGAGCACCCGTCATTCTATCAGTCGACACTTCGAACATTGCTATTGGGAATATCCTCAGCCAGTGCGACGTTAATGACCACCGGATCCGCTACATCACTCGCTTTGGATCTATCACACTCAACGACCGTGAATCCCGCTTCTCTCAGCCCAAGCTCGAACTCTATGGTTTATTTAGGTCCTTCAGAGCACTTAAGCACTATCTCATTGGCCTTCGAAATCTCATCGTCGAGGTTGATGCGAAGTACATCAAGGGCATGCTTGCAAATCCCGATATCGCCCCTTCGGCCAGCATCAACAGGTGGATCGTCGCAATACTAACATTTCATTTCACCCTTGTGCACGTTCCCGGTGCGTTTCACGGACCCGACGGATTGTCTCGAAGACCTCAGCAGCCAGGCGACAAGCCCGAACCCGAAGATGACTTCGAAGACTGGATCGACAAGCTCCATGGTTTCGTTCACATGATTAATCCCATTTCCCCAGCTCGAATTCACCAACCGCCCATTCTCATATATTCCAACGACATCGACACCTCACAACCAGCATCCGAAATCAACAAAGAAGATAATCAAGCCCCTGAAGACTCGTATCGCATCGTGCCTCGAACCGATAATGCAGTACTCGCCGATGAACGTCTTCATAAAGTCAGAGACTGGCTTTCCACTCTCGAACGCCCTGCGGACATGTCCGACTCTAACTACGAAACCTTCGTCAGGTATTGCACGGAGTTCTTCATTGATTCGAATCGTCTCTGGCGCAAGGATCCCCAAGGAAAACATAAGCTTGTAGTTCCCCAGCATCGTCGACTCTTCATTCTAACTTCGGGCCATGAGGATACTGGACATCGAGGCTTCTTCGCAACAAACGCTATTATCGCCGAGCGCTATTGGTGGCCTCTAATGGCTGCTGACGTTGCCTGGTTCGTTCGCACATGTCATCTATGCCAACTTCGACGCACCCAGAATGTTTTAATTCCTCCAACAGTCGCTATGCCTGCACCCCTGTTTTCGAAGGTCTATCTCGATACTATGTTTCTTCCCCCGGCAGGAGGCTTTCGATATATCATCCAGGCTCGATGTTCACTCATTCACTTTCCAGAATACGCCATGCTTCGTCGAGAGACAGCCAAGACTGTTGGAGAGTTTATCTTTAGAGATCTCATCTGCAGATATGGACTTCTCCTTGAAATCGTCACCGATAACGGGCCAGCCATCATCAAAGCTTGTGCCTACCTCGCAAAGAAGTACAACATTCGACACATTCGCATTTCGGGTTATAACTCGCAAGCCAACGGCCTCGTTGAACGCGCGCACTTCGATGTTCGACAGGCTCTCTTCAAATCTGTAGATGGTGATGAATCGAAATGGTACATGGGTACTCATTCAGTGTTTTGGTCAGAGAGAGTCACCATCAAGCGTTGCTTTGGGTGTTCTCCATATTTCGGACTTACAGGAACTCAACCCCTTCTCCCCTTTGATATTGCAGAGGCTAACTATCTTCTTCCCCCTCCGGATTCTATTCTCTCCACAACTGACCTTATAGCTCGTCGTGCAATCAGTCTTCAAAAACGTCACGAACACCTCGAGGAACTTCGAACCAAGGTCTATGAAGCTCGAGTCAAGGCCGCCGTCCGCTTCGAAACAGAGCATTCTCACACCATTCGCAACTTCGATTTTAAGCTCGGAGATCTCGTACTCATCAGGAACACTGCCATTGAAAAGGCCCTCAATCGCAAGATGCGAGCTCGATACCTCGGCCCCTTCATCGTCATCTCGCGCAACAAAGGAGGTGCATATATTCTTGCAGAGCTCGATGGTACCGCTTTCCACCGTCCCACTGCTGCATTCCGCGTTATTCCATACTTCGCACGTACTTCGATAACCATTCCACCTCTCGACAAACTCCTTGACATCACCACCAAACGTCTACGCGAAATGGAGCAGTCAGATATAATTGATCCGGACGAGGATGATGAGGATGTTAATGATCCAGGACTTCGAATGGCAGAGGCTCGCAACGATGACTGAGGACAGTCAATATTTCAGTAGGGAGGAGATGATGAGCATCGAACTGCGCTGACCACTGAAAACGCATACTTTTTGACCTTACCACGGTTTTCGAAGCTACCTTTCGAAGCATACGAGCATACTCGGGCTTTAGGGGTTCACCATTCTTTCGATTCAACCCTCACAGATTTCGATCACTTTCGTTTCACCTCTGATATGGCGTTCGAACCTCGTGCCAGGTACATACTGACTTATTCGTCTTTTCAATTCATGTTCCCCTTGCTATTTGGTTTGTTTTGGAATGATATTTGCCAAGGATCTTTTCATGTTCCGATTTTATTGCTATAATTCCTTAAGGTACTTCGAATAGGTTCAATTTTGTCTTATGTAGTGCGATACCGCAGGGAATGAAGGAGATTTTGGATCCCCCGAACTTTGTCTCTCACTTCGTACCGCGTAAACTTCGTTTGACTTCGTTTCACTTCGTAACTGCGTTCCCCTTCTATATCACTCGTCAGAGAGCTTCGAAACCCTTGCCAGGTTGCTCCTCAAAACTGCCTCGCAACTACCGAGCCTCGTTGATATTGGTTACTTGCTGGTGCTTATTGTGTTGTGCACTGCATAGAGCCACGACAGCTCATCATCGTCAATGCCTTTGACAGACACCGGGACATGGAACGCCGCAAAGCCTATGTAGTTGTGAGCGGTGGGTAATATAAATCAAAACTCCGATGTACCTTTGACTCCAGAAGGCGACCCGCAGATCCAGCAAATCGATGCACCCTCTTCGACGTGAATAACAGAGCCGGCGCTGATAGTGGTACTGTGCACAGGCTCGGTGACGTACTCAAGAAGGCATTCGCCTTGATACAATCACATTTTGATGAGTTCGGGAAGGGAATAACGTCGTGTTCAGAGATACTGACCCTCTGTGATATGATAGACGCCAGGACCAGGATACTTGGCCAGCACAGAAGCGCCGTTCTGAATGGTAAACACAGTTGGAAGCAAGTAATGCTCGGCGTCGCTGGGGTGATCGTGATGTTCGATCTCTGGGTGTATGAATGTTTTGTTGGTGACTTCGTAGGATTTCCCGACGTAGTGCTCGCTTGGGATATGCTGTCGATACGACTATCAGTGTATGAAACCTGTCGAATAAGCTTGTGAAGCTTACTTTGGGCATTGAAATTGAAACTTGGATTATTGGTTACTAGATGTGTAGTCGTACAGCTGATTGTTGGGTCTTATATCTCAGATGAGAATGTCAGTTATAGAATATCGATATCACTTCAATTGCATGACTAGTCCGCTGTACAGGTGATGACCTTCTAACCCTTTAACCACAGCCCGATATAACTTTGATAACATCGACAATGTACTAACCCCCTGCCCTGTTTCCAATCCTTCTTCACAAATCGGTATACAGTAGCGGACAGGGTTTCTGCGGACAGGGTCTCTGCGTTTAACCCTTCATGAGAGAGAAATGACATGTCCGATGGATTCTAGTCAAGGGTGGCAATTCTGGAGTCAGGATATGTGTGGTTCTACCGTGCTACGTTTAGAAACCCTAGCTGGAGGATATTGTTCTGTTTCCGGGTTTCCGGCTCTTCCCACGGGGACGTTATTTTGCTTCAAGCTAATGCTTCCTTTGATATTTAGTCAACTTCGTATTTTCAGGTGTGGTGTGCTTGTTAAAGACAGATGGAACCATGCGAAGGTGCGCAAATTGGTGCCAAAGGTGCATTTGAATAAGGCGCCACCAATTGACTTTATTGAATAGAGGAACAGGGAATGGATTTAAATTTTAGTACTACATAAATTTGTTATCTACTAGTGCGGCTCTCGTACAAAGCCATGTGGAGACGGGTTGAAAAGGGTGCTTTGAAAGGCTTCAACTCTTATACGCTTCCACCCTGAAGGGTGAAGTTGATACACATATGGATTATATGGCAAATATGCCAGCCTTGAAATGACCTCTTGTTGCCATCAAGGGGAGGTTTCGGGGCGTGCAGAAGCCACTAGTAGCCTTTGTGCAACTCATATGACTATAAATTTATGAGAGAAATGTGGCATTAGATGAGTTAAAACGAGAGTGGGGGATGTCTTACATGAGGTGGCCAATTGATAAACCTTCTGGAAAGACGAGCGTGGTGTAGACTCGATATGAGGCGAATAATTCGTCATTGTTAAGATTTTGCAGAGCATGTTTATTATGCGATGCTGTCTTCAATTGAGCTCTCGATGAGTAAATGTGGGTACAATAAATGGTATGGTTATCAGTGAATTATGGCTGGGGTATATATACTGCTCCGGCCTTCGGCCTTGATTAGAGTGGGCCACAATTCTTGTACTTGCGAAAATTACATAGAAGCATGAAGAAAAATTGGGCCACATTACGTTATAGTGACATTTGCAACAATACCCGGCCGCAAATTAAATCATTATTGTATATCTCATGGCCACGATGATGAGCAGTGCCTAGCTATCCAACATTCTGGAAGATTCCTATTATGTTTTTTTTTAAATATCCTCTGGTGGTCCTTGAATGTGGCCTCCGTTTTAACATTTCAAAGACATATGATGGCCCCATTTTTTACTAGAGATGGTGATATCTGGATACAGGACATGATTCACTAAATGACACAAATACATTCCAGTCGTCAATACTTAAAACTGGCGGTAGTAACTTGGAAATCATTTTTAGCCAACAACTTAAAATATTCATTCCGTACTCATATCACTTGCGACTTCGAGACACACAAACTGGATCAACACGATTCCCTTCATACTGATACCATCCCCACTATCCCTTCTCATGATCATCAATTTCCTGCCCAAGTCAGAGTTCCCACAATGGTCCGTGCTCACATCAACCGTGGGACAATGTTCAAGCGGAGTCCTAAACGACAACTTGGCGATTATGTTGCGTGGTCAACGTTCGGCTGGTTCTTAAATCAGGGAAAGGCCCATGGCCGTATCGTTCTGTCTTTCCTGCTTACGAGGAGCTGAGACATACTTGAGTGACACCCGGACTGCTTCTGTGTAATATCGGCGATCTGTATTTTGACTGTGGCCCAATTTGTAGGTTGACTCTCTGTCCTCTATCTCGATTCCCGAATTTTGAAAGACGTGCTGACCTATTTGGGTCGTTTCAGGACAACAATATGTGTAGAGAGTCCGGTTCTCCTCAACGACCTTCTCCGTAGCACTTCCAAAATTGTACCGTACGAAATCGCTCCCTTCAAACAACCTTCCACACAAAACCATCCTACCATCCCGATTCGTCATATATGGAAAAGGCGCTCCTCCGTGATGACACAGAGCTTTAGGCGGACATTTACCTAACTCCAGTATGCGTACGTTTTATTTCTTCCCTTCCCAATTGCAACTTCCCAGCACTTTCTACGTCGAGACCTCCTCTCCCTGTCTATTCCATCCATGTACCCATTATCCTAGCCTTACCTTTTCGATTCGACCTCACATTACTTCCACAGGACACGAGTGGACCTCTTTCAGAAATACGCCATCCGGACAATCACAACACCTCTGTCAATTTCGGAAGGTCCATTCGACATTCCCCCACCTCTACGCCTACATCATATGTCATCTCGACCGCAGTCTACACACTCAGGAGACGAATTCGAGTAGGAGATACAGTCCGTCCCTCATTCCCAGGATGAATACCTGTCTTACAGCCTATCAATCCAGAAACGAGGGACGCTCGTGCGCTGGGGGAGGTTTATTACCAGAGGAGGGTTATAGACACAGGGACGGTAGTTTCAAGGGCAGGTATGAGAGCATTCAAACCATATTTACAGACATTATTACTCATGTCGCACCAGATAGCCAGTGCAGTCGACGGTGAATGCATATAGAACGGAACATTGGGCCCAATGTGCGATGTATGCGCATGGAGAGGGGGAGTATCGTGTTGTAGGGCACATGGTACGATGTGGGATGATAGCTACTGATTCAAGGACATGAAATGGTTGAGGGATCTGATGGATACAAAGACCTACGCCACACCAAGGTCTGTGGCGTGCGAGGTGAGTCCGGAGCACCGTCTGATTCCCACAGTGCTAATTATCCTTTCACACAACCGGATCTACTGGAAGGCTGTCGGGATCGGCAGCCTCACTCGCTGAAACAGAAGGGACAACGCTCTCTTCGTTGCGTAGCGTTCTAGTCAATACATGATGTGTAGTAAATTACTATAATATATTTACCTTCGTTGCGTAGCGTTCTAGTCAAGCAACGAAGGTCATTTGTTTCCCTTTTGTCTTTCGGTCTCAATATCTTTGTAAGTTGATTAGCGAGACCCAATCTGGGCTCGCGTTTGTGCGCCGTTTTGTTGTGCGCGTCCGCCTGCGGTGCGTGTTTGCGTGTGTGGTAAGTCTCCAGGCTTACACCCCTCCCCCCTCTGAAGAATTCCATTGTGAAAGGGTCTGTTCTCTATGGCGTTATTCGTCTTCTTTGTCCTCGGCCTCTTCCTCTTCCCATCTATCCAGTGCTTCATTCTCTTCAAGCATACGCCCTGGAAGCCACTCATCATGCTCCTTCCCAAATCCAGCCCATCGTACCAGATATTGCATCCCTCTACCACGTTTTCTCGCATCCACAATTTTCTCTATCACTGTCTCTTCCACCCCGTCCTCGGTTATCACTGTTGGTGGTCGTACCAATTCTCTGTCCGGAAATTTCTCTGGATCATTCGGCACGAATGGTTTTAAAAGGCTGGCATGGAACCCCGGGAACGTCTTTGGGTTGTTTGGTAACCTCAGTGTATATTCTGATCGTTCGGGGAAGGCAGCCTCTACAACGTACGGTCCATCAAACCGTGGCATGAACTTTGCCACCCTTTTCTTCCCCTTCCGTTTGTAGTTGCGTCGCCGGTTCTTTGTAGAGAGCATTACCATATCGCCTGGTTGGTACACGATCTCGTTACCTCGCTGCTCATTTGCCTGAGCTGCTTGTCGGATCTTGGCTGTATGTAAGGCATCCTGCGCTTCCTTCACATCGATCTCAATTTTCCGAATGATCTCTCTTGCTGATGTTTCCACCATTGGTGCATCCTTGTTTGCCTTTGCCATTGTAGGAATAATCCGTGGAGATCGACCTGTCTTCAGTTGGAAACCCGAGTATCCTGTCGATGCATTTACTGTGTTCATCATTGCGAACCGAATGCGAGGGAGCTTGTCTAACCAGCCTTTTTGGTTTCTATCCACATAGTATCGTATTGCTTGATTGACGGTTTTATTTGTTCTCTCGCTCGCTCCATCGGTTTCTGGATGATAGGCGGTCGACATCTTGATCTTTACATTCAAAATCTTGCATATTGCAGTCCATAGATCTGATGTAAAGATTGTGTCGCGATCACAGATTAATTCTTCCATCAATCCATTTTCGCAAATCCAGTGGTCAACAACTTTGTGCGCAATTTGTTCTGTGGTCCATGAGGAGTGAGTTGCAATCAGTTGTATATCAGTACCTAAACGGCAAGTCATCGTGAGTATTGTGTCGCGTTCCTTCTCCTCGGGCAATGGTCCAATAAAGTCCAATGCAACTGACGTGAGTCGTTTGTCTGGGACAGGAAGTGGGTGAAGTGGTCCTGTAGGTTTGGTTGTTCGGTCTTTGTTTCGCTGACATTCCGTGCACGAAGGAATATATGCCTTTTCGAGATCTCTTCGCATGTTAGGCCAGTAGTACGACCCGTGTAATGCTTCATACGATTTGTCAAATCCAAAATGACCCAAAACATCGTGAGCCAGATAATACAGTCGTTCTCGGATCTTCCTATCGTTTGGGATTACTAGTCTTTGTCCAAGATAAATCAGCCCTTCTTCTTCTCGTGCTCCTGTTAGACTGTGCTTTTGCATTCCATCTCGAAATTGCTTAACAAACGGATCGGCATCATACCCATCCTTTATTGCCTGTACAAACTCCTGGTCAATTTCAATAGATAACACTGATCCCACAAATCCTCTTGGGGCGCGATTAGGGTTCCGTGTATAGGCCAATGCACAGGCTGCAAATCTTGAATTTGGCTCTTCGTCCGGCATCCTTGATAGGGCATCTGCTGCTACATTTTCCTCCCCTCGGATGTAACATATCTCGAAATCGAAATCTGCCATGTACATCGACCATCTCATCTGCCGACGTGACATCTCTTTCTGCGCCTGAAAATATTCCAATGTTCGGTGGTCAGTGTAGACTTCAAATTTGACCCCTAAAAGACTGCTGCGCCACTTTTTCAATGCTTTCACAATTGCCAGGAGTTCTTTTTCGTGTGTTGGATAGTTCTTTTCTGCGTCTTTCAGCTGATATGAATCGTATGCAACTGGTCTTGCTGATTCCCAATCTTTTCCAAAACTCAAGACTGCACCTGTTCGCCTATCGCTTGCATCTGTTGTCACGTAGATCTTCCCTTCAGGGTCATCGTAATCAATGACAGTGAGGCATTCCGCCCCTGTAACCAGTTCCTTGATTGCGTTAAAGGCTCGATCATGATCGGCGGTCCATTTGGGGAAGTCGCGATCGCATTCTTTGCTTGTCAGTGGTGATAAGATGCTAGTATGTTCCGCGAGCGCAGGGAGAAAGACAGCCAGATATCTTGTGAGTCCTAGAAATCCACGTACATTTGTTGCGTTTGTTGGTCGTGGCCATTTCTTGATTCGGTCTGTCTTTGCAGGGTCTGCGTGAATGCCGTTTGCGGAAATAACATGTCCCAGAAAGATAATTTCAGTTGCAAAAAGGACTGATTTCTTTGCATTACAATAAAGTCCCGCTTTCCGAAGCGCTTTCAAGACCTTTTCTACTCGTTCTGATAGTTGTTCCAAGGTGTCTGCCCAGATCACAATATCGTCTAGATAGACGTGACATACTTGTGCAATGAGTTCCCGTAATGCATCTGTCATTCGCCGTTGATGTGTAGCTGGCGCATTCTTCCCGCCCATTGGCATCACAACCCATTCGTATAGGCCCCATGGTGTACGCACAGCTGTCAAGTGAATGTCGTCTGGGTGTACTCGTGTTTGGAAGAAACTGTTGGTCATGTCTAATTTTGCAAAGAATTTGCCTTTTCCACAGTCTGCAAGAATGTCATCTACTCGTGGAAGTGGAAATTTGTCAGATATAGTGTTCTTATTGATCTCCCAATAATCGTTTACCCATCGTGGTGGTACTGACAGGTCAGGTACTCCGTTTTTATACTTTGGAATGCAGAATGCTGGCGATGCATATTCAGATGAGGATGGTCGGATACGTCCCGCGGCCAGATGCTCGTCAAGAAGCTTCTTCCATGCATCGTGATATTTCTTTGGAGCAGCGTATCCTCGACCCGCATGTATCTTGTCTTTGTCCACCAATCGTATCCGGTGATATATGTGATCAGGAATATCTACGTTGTCTGGTAGGCGGTCAGGAAAGCGATCTCGATATTTCTCTTTCATTTCTTTGTCCATGCGCAATAGCTTCTGCTGAAATTGAATGTTGCTGATTTGCTCATTAATCGCTGCTACCAACTGTTTTGCACTCTCTGGTTCGACCTGTGATCGCAGATGTTGTTCCTTTGCCATGGCTGATCTTCTCTGTTTGTCCTGATCTATCCCTGCGTCCGTCTTTAATCCCTCACAGATAGCAGTGCTCTTTGCAGCAAGAGTATCTCTTGTTGGTGGATTCATTAAATCATATCCAGAACGCTTATCAATAGCCGTTCGTTTCCGAGTATCAATGACTATATTTTCTGGGGAAAGAAATGACAATCCAAGTAGCAGCGGTATAGATAGGTTTTGATGAATCTTTGCTTTATGTGTCCGTGATATCCAGCTCCCGTTTCCTGATGCAACCCGAATCTTAACATACTCCCTGCATTCTAGCGGTGTATTGTCAATCGATGACAAATTGTCCTCGGCGGGTGGTAGTGGATATCGGGGGAGGCCGAGCTGGGTGACGAGTGTCTCGTCAATCACTGTGGAAGGAGATCCCGTATCAAGCATTGGTCGAATGCGAAGAGGAAAATCCACAACCGCTGGCCCCTCAATCTCCATAACTGGAAAGAGGTGCGGAACGGTCATAGACATGGTAGGGACGTACGAATCAGAATCTGTCTCCTCGTCATGCACGGTATATGAGGAGGAAGCATTGATTTGCCCCACGGGCAAGGACTTCCTAGTGCCCTGCTCTTTGGCATCCTTCTCACGTTGTGCCTTTAATGCCATCTCTTCTGTAAGGGTCTTGTATCCGTTTGCTGTTGGCCATCCATTTGGGCAGTTCCTTGCGCGGTGGTTGACGTAAAATCGACGGCATTTGGTACAGCCATTGTGATTGTCGAGTAATGTACGTTCTTCTGCTGTGATTTTAGGTAACAGTGGCCTTCGCACCCCATTATCGAACTCGCTGTTTGATGGTCGAGGGTTGGGATTTGGACTATCCGAGAGACGCAATAACAAGGATTTCTTGTCAAGCCTGCGTGCAGCCACTCGTGTTGCGTAGCTCGCATCGATTTGACGTTGGGTGCGTGCACGTTCCTCACGAAGGCGGTCGTCACGGTCCTTTACTTCCAGTGACCAGGCGGCTAATTCGGTGGCCTTGACTGGCTCGAATCCGAGCGACTCACGAAGCTCCTGGTTCAAGTGTGACTCGAGCTGTATCTTCAATGCTTCATTGGGGAAGGCGTACCCCTCTGGTGCCATCGTCTTCAAGATCGCATTCAAATTCTCCATTTCGATCTTCCAGTCGATGAAAATACGGTCGCCCTGATAGGACGTTAGGATCTGTTCACGGACTTTGTGAGCCCACTTCTTCTCCAACACGAGCACTTGAAGCTCCTCCAGATATTTCTCCAGCGGCAGTTCATCAATCCGTGTGGAATCTGCTTGATACCAAGCCACCAGTCTTGGTTCTTGCATTCCATCGGCCACAAACTTCACAACTTCTTTTGGCGACTTCGCTGCATGCTTCATGTATTTGCGGCAAGCAACCGCCCACTGCTGCATTACCAGAGGATCAATCTTCCCTGGTGTGAGAATCGGTACGTCCTTCATCTTATTTTGGACAACCGTAGCGAGCGGTTTATCGTCATCGTTTGGCATCTTGACTCTGACAACGGTGGGATACCTAGGGTTGCGGCGATTGCGTCGATCTCTGATCGGATTGCTGATCGCGGTGGGAGTGTGTGTGTCGGTATGGTCTTCGTCCTCTGAGTTAGAGGTCGCTGAATCTGAGAAGCTGAGATTCACTGATGAGGCAGACGGTGACGGCGGTGGACCTTGGGGTTCAGTTCGTGGTTTGCGGAAAACAGTAAGGCCTGGAACAAGCTCTGAGGGTAATCCAAGCTCTTCTCGTCGTTGGGTCGACGCTCGAGTGGTCCGCGACGATTCGGTATACAGTGTGGGCAATTTACGGTAACGGTAACAGTGTGCGGCGGTGGTACGTAGTCGGCTTCAAAAAAAAAGTGGAAGGCTGTCGGGATCGGCAGCCTCACTCGCTGAAACAGAAGGGACAACGCTCTCTTCGTTGCGTAGCGTTCTAGTCAATACATGATGTGTAGTAAATTACTATAATATATTTACCTTCGTTGCGTAGCGTTCTAGTCAAGCAACGAAGGTCATTTGTTTCCCTTTTGTCTTTCGGTCTCAATATCTTTGTAAGTTGATTAGCGAGACCCAATCTGGGCTCGCGTTTGTGCGCCGTTTTGTTGTGCGCGTCCGCCTGCGGTGCGTGTTTGCGTGTGTGGTAAGTCTCCAGGCTTACATCTACCCACAACAGACGGGGGACGGCAGTATTTTAGTTCCGTTGGTCTAGCCGTGGTGCTGGATACTCGGATCGCAGTCGGTTTGGGGTATGGGCAGTCGATGTATTGCTCGCTTTGATTTGATATATGAAGTTGAGGGGCGCGATCGGAACGGTTCACTATCAGATTCCTTGCACGTACGCATGTCATCTACATCACAGGAAGTTCTGAATGCAGCAGTTTGCCACGGCGTATGAGCAATTCAAAGAGCGAACTATCTCTCGTTGTGTCATGCAAGAAAGAAGCAAGATGGCGCGATGAGCGCTGGAGGCGAATTACGGAGACTGTGGTGGAACATTGCCGTGAGACTCTCGAATGCAGCTAACTGTACTCATCAAACCTCTCGAGATATGTCAAGTCGTGTGGGCAATCATTTGACACGACATCTATATATATCTACGCAGAAAGAGGTAAATTAGGGAATGTGAGTTTATATGTCGTTTTATGCCACACCTTAGCAAGTCCTCCTGGTTCCTGTGTGGTATAGTCACCTGGACCTCTAACTATAGCGCGTGAGATTTTTCCTCAATGTATAGCACTGTTGCATGCGCTAGTTCATTAAGAGATACACTAGTAACATCATTCTAAGCTGATAAAGTCATCCACTATGCCCGTCCAAAGTCCCGTCGACGTTGACACAGAAGCAACCCGTGTTGTTTCCTGTAACTGCTTTCTGTGTATCGTTCCCCTGAAGCGATACATGGCGGGTTGATCGAAACAAATGAATGAGCAGTATACTCAGAAATGCCATCTGTATGTCAGAAATTGAACAGTTAATGAAAACAGAAGTTAGAGTGCCCTCTTCAGCTGATCATGCATGTCTTAGCTATAAAAGACACATAGAAACACGGGTCAACCTACCAAACCAAGTTCCAGATTCTAACAGATTCAAGATAAACAATGCCCAAGGTACGTAGAAATCAAGAATCCAGATTAGTCGTACAGTTGCGAGAAACTGATTTGGACACTTGCGTAGCATATCCCACACCAGCACTACAGCGAGAACCCGTACGAGCTCGTCGATAAAACTATCATCCACCCTGATATCGAGCACCACGACCATGAAGGCGAGGTAACGCACTACCTCCTTCCCACGGTCTTCTCCATCGCGCAAGGTGCCCAGTTCGTCGCCAAGTACCCTGGCCAAGGCGTTTTCTACTTCAGTGAGGGTAAGTAACGTGAGGCGTGCAATCACTGTATGCTGACGCTCGGGTACTACATCCGTTTACCTAAAATAAAATAGGCGAATTGAAGCATGAAGACCACGACAATCCCGGATCACACATTGCGATGAAAGCAGGCTCTGTGCTGCACGTTGAAGAGGGGTCAGTTTTCCGCTGGCACTGCAGTTCCCCTGAAGGTGCCAAAGGTATGGGATAGATCTTGCAATACTGCTATTTATGACATTCACTGACTTACTCTTGATCTATTTTATAGGCTTCGGTGTTTTCTATGTTCCGATTACTGTGAAGAGCATTGATGAGTTTATAGTAAACGAGTAATCGCTGGGAGCCGAGACAAACCGTTGATGATGAAGTTGGAGTATCAGAAACGGCTTGTAATATGCGAGAGTATAAAACCCATCAAACGTTCAATACATTGTTACATGCTACCAGATAAGATTTAAAAGCATTAATCAGAAAGATGCAGAATGAATTATTGCTGGAAACTGCTAGTTGCGCATCTTCGAAGTGCACAAAGTTAGTTTCGTTCATGGAATTCCATTGTAGGTGGTCGGCGCGTTTCATTTGATACAATTTGAAGACACCCGCGCAGAGGTCCGTGCGTTCAGGAATTCAAGCGGAGTCTAAACATAAAGGCAGCCGAACTATTCCGCTGAACACCACTTATTCAACAGGATGTGCGTTCTGCATGCGGACATATTGTTCTGAACTTGTTTTACCTATGCGAAAGTATGCCGGGGTAGAAGTAAAAGTATCCACTTCCCGGAAATGGCAATGCTAAGGCTTTAAGACTTTCCTTCAAAAATTGACGCTAAACCCATAGGTGGAATATATCATTTAAACGACCGTATGGGATTGTATCAGGGAAGTATTTCATATTTACATCGACTTATTTTCTCGGTTGAATCCGTCTCGATTACGGTAGTCAAGGAAAGACTGGTTTATGCAGATACAACGAAACAGTCAAAACTCTTGATGGATACGGGGAGGTAAAATGCTCCAAATCCTGTTTCAGTGCGTAAATAAGCAATGTGGCGTTACGATTGATATAAAATTGTTTACAACCTTTCGCTACGGAAGGCGATGACCAACGGAGAGCCGAACCCTCGTCGATATGGACAACAGCACCGGCGCTGACTACGTTGATTTTCCCTGGATGTGCAAGATCCTCATACTGGCATTCACCTAAACAAACCCATTAAGTGAAAGAAGACGCCGAAAATGGTGATGGATAAAGTCATTTACCCTCCGTGAAATAATAGACGCCCGGTCCATGAGCTTTGAGGACGGCCGGGTCACCTTTTTCCAGCGTGAAAATGACAGGAAGAAGATGGTGCGTAACGTGGCTGGGATGATCATGATGTTCGATATCTGGATGAATGGTTCCGTTGGGGAAGAGTTCATAGGCATTTTTATGGTAATTCTCCTTGAGAATATGCTAATACATATATGTTAGCACTACGGAAATCGTTGGTAGCGTTAACATATACTTTAGGCATCTTCAACTTTAACAGAGAAGGAAGGGGCTTGGTTTGCTCGAGGACGAACGATTTTCTGCATTTTATACTCTCCACCAAGTTGTATTCTTAGCTAGAGCTGTCAAAGATTTTGCAAGCTCGCAACTACAAAGTACCGAGTCATCTGCTGACCATAGACTTCATTTCAGACGATGAAAGGGACCCTACTTGGTTTTGAATATAGCGGGTCCAATCTTCGATAAATGGTTCTATCCTTTCAAGCGACTTCGTTGTTCGGAGCTTCTTTAAGTTCATTTCCGTACATTTGTCTGAGCGCGCTAACCTGAGAATTTCTTGACAGATATTCAGGGATATTAGCAATAATATTGTATTTAAACGGTACGAGTGCATGTAAAATATTACTAAAACCACAGTAACTAAATGGATACTTCGTCTTCCAGACTTAATATACAATATATATATATATATTACAATGAGCCTTGCACATATACATTACAATGAGCCTTGCACTGTACTTTGATTTTCATGAACTCTGCACTACGTTGTTTTACTTCCAATCGCTACAATACAATATATATGAATCTCACCTTACTGATATTAGACAGTAATGGGTCACCAGCATATAGGCACCCAGACCCGCGCGCATAAAACTTCTTTCGACAGTGCAAGAGCTAGATCCATCATGCAGTCGTTATCAGCTACTATGAATAGTTATCAAAGACAGATCTTAGAAGCCATCATTTTCTGATTATAGGCATCAATAACGAATATAGCACAGAACGAGTGCGTTTCACACAATTTCTTTCCAATACATGACTGTCATTTGTATTGTCCTTACTAACTTACCGCTCAAATAGACGGAATTGTTCCATGGCAGAATTTTCGATGTCAACAGACATGAATTCGTCATTGTTCTCTGGGCCCATCTGACGTGTTAGTGATGATCGATAGTCTGATCACCTACTTTCCTGCCTATGAGTCCGTGTTTAGGATACAGTTTATCTTCTCTTTATGCTTGAATATGGAATCTTTCGATGCTGAAACGTCTATGGTGCAATATATACCAAAATGTACGGTTCTGCGGGACTAGGAGAATTGGCTATATCGCAAACACTCCCAGAGTTGTGTTGCAAATCTGGTAGTTTGATGGACAGTCTCTTATTTTTACGAGAACCGACACTGAGAGAGCCCAATGCAGCTACACTTGCGTACCAAGTTATGAAATTATTCCCCGACGCCGGAGGGTTCATATTGAAGTGACGTGCGTTCTCCAATGTCTGCGTTACCAACTTAAGTATGTTGCAGAAGATAATGGAACATATTGTACTCAAGGGTCTCGCCTCCTCCATGAGTATTCAGACTCGCCGATTTGGGAATTTTTGTAAGGAACGTGCTTCATACTCCATTTTTTCACATTTGTAATGACCCTCCAAAATTGCAATTTCATATAAGCCTGCCATGTTAGCAATAACATCCTCCCTGGATTCTTCCAACTGGGATACCAAGTTAAATTACTCTACCCCTACAACGAAGTCATCAGCCCGTTCAACTGATGTCGGAACATATGCCACAGCAAAGCCTGCGTGATATATGGTAAGATAAAGATTCAGTATAAACATTTCTCGTTCATAACCTTTTGCTCCTGTGCTAGAGTTGCATTTCCATCGTATAACAGCACCTTCCTCAATGTGCACCACAGACCCAGTGTGTAGCACAGTAATAGAACCAGGATTTGATAGATCCTCGTATTCTATTTCTCCTAGTGTGTGACATTGTAGAAGTCAACAACGCAGGCTGGAAAAGAATTTAAATTTGGGTATCCATACCTTCCGTAATGTAATAGACACATGGCCCTGGATATTTTTCCGTGACCTTACCGCCGTTCTCCACGACAAAGACAGCAGGAAAAAGATAGCGCTCTGTGTTACTAGGATGATCATGTATTTCAACAGCCGGATGCACGACTGTTTTTGGAGCATATTTGTATGGGTTCACTGTGTATTCTTCTGCGGGGATGTGCTGTGTGCATATGAGTTACATAGTCCTCGGAAAGGTGAAATTGAATGAACGGCACCCACTACAGGCATTTTGAAACTTTCCTTGCACACCGGATGGTTTTCACGGATCTTTATAGTGCTACGGGGGATCAACATTGAAGCGTTCAGCTATATCAAGTTATCAGGCTACTCATAACGTGCTTCTCTGAACGGCGATTTGTTGTCTAGGTCAATATAAATAAGTTGGTTATCAGATAAAGGAGGCAGAAATAGTCAAATGTATATCAGCTTACCCAGGTATCTGCAAATATAATGTGGTAAGGGGTTTAGATGTTATACAACTGTTGACATTCAAAATGATGAATTTATAGCTGAGGAACTTGATTCCGGTCGGAGTGTGATGTTGCTTCACTACGTCGTTATTAAATGACCTACAATGTTGCTCATCAGCGCTAGACTTATTTGGCCGATTTGCAAGTAACGGTCTATAACCTTGTTTTTGCAAAAATGCTTGAACGAATTGCAGTGAAACGTGGTCAAAGCCTAGCTTGAAAGCATCCATCTTGTGAAAATAAATTCAAAGTTAAAATTTTCGATAAGCTTGTTGTATTATATCACGTTAAGTGAAGCTGAAAGCTTGAAGTTGGAAATCTTGAAATATTGCGTACTGAGTACTTGAGTACTTCGGTACTAAAGTACTGTGAAGTTCGAGTACCCCGGACCATGATGAGGCTGATATAAGGGGGCGTTTTTTAACCAACTCGTGACTTGACGAAGGGAAACCTGCCCTAAAGAGTCGCCATGTCCAAATGGTCCGTGCTCAGGCCATCGTGGGAGAATGTAATGACAGAGTGCCGAATTCCAACATCGTCAAGAACCTCACCTAATACATCTATACATCGTCAATGGGGTATTACACTTCGTGGGCTGGAGTGTCATAAAATGCAATAACTGTGAACTTTTTCCTTAAAAGAGACCTGCCAAAAAAGCTGATGGATTTAGCAGATGTGAACAAATATGCTACCTGTAATCTCGTCAGTTGCAAGCTCCATGGTATTTCCAGGTTGTTATGCCATTGACATCCTTTATTAATTATCGGAACAAGCAGGTGAGAGAACCATATCGAGGGACAGTCAGACCATTCAACAAATAATATTCGGCTGCTCTTGATATATATCAATGCTAGTCGGTCGAGTCATGCTAAACAAGAAAACTTTATTACAATATCATATTCGAGCTGTAGATATTCATTCTTGTCGTATCTTTATGTGCATGTATCTTTACAGACTATTTAGGGATGCTGAAGGATTTACTCGGTGACTACAAATGAGTCAAAGCTCTTGATTGATACTGGAACATAAAACACAGCAAATCCTGTTCAAGTAACGTTGAAGTGGGTTAATAATATCTAAAAAACTATCTTCCCAGCTACACTGACCTTTGGCAATGGAAGGGGAGTGCCATCGGAGAGCGGCGCCATTTTCAATATGAATGACAGAGCCTGCTTTGGATACAATAGTCCCTTCCTCTGGCTTGGCAGTGTCTTCGTACTGGATCTCTCCTACAGTTGCGCAAGCGCATGATACATCAGTATCATGCAAGGCCTATGTCAGTAATATTATAATGGGTGCACACCTTCATGGATGAAGTAGACACCAGGGCCGGGGTACTTGAGGATGACGGCATCGCCTTTCTCCAAGGTGAATACTGCTGGGAGGAGATAATGCTCCGCATCGCTTGGGTGGTCGTGGTGTTCGATCTCTGGGTGAATAGTTCCCTTTGGAAAGAGCTCGTAGGGCTTATGCAGGTAGTGGTGTACTGGAATATGCTATCGAATAAAACATCAGCGACGGCGTAACAGACTGTGTATGTTATGATCACATACTTTAGGCATCGTGCTCTACCGGGTTATGATTTTGTTGAATACTCTCTCGACGTTCGCCCGTCTTATAGACCGGCGCGGTGGCGTTGATATAAGTTTAGTCCGTCTTCTGGTCCATTTTCTGAACAGTTACACCCGGTTCTGATTCGTTTCTGACAAGATGATCACTACGCTAATCAATATCGTATGACCGAAAGGTGGCGTCATCCTTGAGAAGAAAAGAACAGGATGAATTGTATCTGTAACATTATTCAGGCACTGTTGACTTGTGGATAGAGGCTGCTTGAAGTGTTCCGGCTTTTGAGCGGTGTTCCGATCTTCCGTGCGAACCAAATATCTTGTTCTTTGCCCACGGATTTCAAAGACCTATTATAATTTGTGGCGCTGGAGTATACCTTGCACGGCTAAGTGCCCAAATAAAGTGCAGGTTCTTGTCCATGACGCGGCTGAGAACCGCTGACATTGTACTTGCCCTTATTTTCAGGTAATCAACAAATTCGTAATGCTACATTTTTTCTTAAATTGTTTCCACAATACAGTTTTATCCTTCCTTGCATTGACAAGTAATTATAAAGACTTTTCGGACTGTACATGACAGCCCACCCTTTGCTGTCTCAAATTACCCTGGTCTGGATAATAGCTCCCACAGATACCTAATTCGCCTCCTGAAAATTTTGACTATGTCCTTGTCAAGTTGCTCCATGGACACATTATCTGTTTGTTGTAAATGACGTAACGTATTCACAAAATTAGGTGTACTCTGGGTGTACTACTACACAACAATGACTTCTTCAACCTGTGCAGAGTCAAGCCAACTGGCAGTGCCTCCCATGCCATGTGAGTCGAAATATCCAATTCTACGATATTTTGTCTTGTTATTCGGTTCAAGACTGTTTTTTGACAGTTTAGCAAGGATGATGCCTTCAACCTCTGCGTTTTTTCGGTATATGGATATGGCGAATACATCATGAATGTCCTGGTCGTCTTCGCTGTCAATGGACCCAGTCCCAATCCATTTCTGTTCGAAGCCCTCTTTGCTATCCCGCTTATGATACAACAGTTTAGAATTTTGAATATCCCACCTGCATTCCTCTAGAGGTGCACGAAGAACCAGAACACCCCTATTAACCTCTCCAAACGGGTGCTCACTGTATTTTAGCTCCACTTTGCAGTCGATAACACTGGCAAGAGTATCCCCTTCATGCAACTCTTTATCATATAGCTTTCCAGGAATGATAGATCCGTCTATAGATGCCCACGACCATGATGGTGCACGGTAAACTTTTGGACGTGGCATATCCATATCAGCAAACTTTGACCAAAGTAAATCGGAGAGGAGTGTGTCCTGCCACAGTCCTGCAAGGTAGACCCCGCCCCAAACAGGCTGGAATGCCTCTGCAACACCGGCAAAAGCCACAAATTTGTCCTCGGGTTTCGTAAGCGCACGGCGCGTATATCCCTCTACCGCAGAGTGCCATGCGAACCGCGCGGATACCCAGGCTGGCGAGCCTCGGGTCACCGTTTTCACATCTTTTGAACCTTCTTGTGCGAAGAAGGAGGCAGGAAGCAGATTTTCGCGGTCTGGGTGGTCACCATATGACCCGCCGACATTCTGCGCGCCCCCAGTACGACAGTGAAACTGTACCGTATGGGACGCGAAGACGAGTGCGCGTGGAGACATAGCGTATTCCTGCAGACACCACGCGCGCTCGTTTACGGGCTCCATTCCTGGGAAGTAGTCGGACCATTTGTCGAACGTATCCTCTGACTCTGCGTAAAATGATGTAGGGGACATGCGCACGGTTCCGAGGGTGAAAGGGGTACGATTTCCTTCTTCTTCTGGGAAGCAGGGGAACGGCATGGAAATGTCACGCGGAAACTGGGCAGGTGGAACGGGCGGGCGTGGCTCCAAGAATCCTGTGCTTACGCGTTGAGCACTCGCAGCAATGATGGTAACATATGCATTGCGGTAAATGTGCCCCATGCGCGCGATCTCAAGCAACTTGTCGTCTTCAGAGTCTTGAATTATGCATAGGGAGTCTATCCAGAGGTAACGCAAACCCAGTGCAGTGGTGGTGTGGATCGCATTAAGTATGGTCTTGGGGAGACGCGTAGTGTCAATTTTGTCAGTATATGCCTTGATGTTGTTTTTATTGGTACTGTGAGGTTGGGCTTCACCCCAGACGTAGCTTAGTGTGCAGTACGAGCCTTCTAGGTTTGTTGTCTCCACAAGTCGGGGATTGTTGGCGTCGCTGCAATCTATCACGCGGGTGGGTAATGGAGGACATGGGTCGACGCGTGGAGAACAACGTTTATGAGAGCGTACACACTCGTCCAGGTGCTTTTTGCATAGTGAGAGGGCCTGAGAAGACCCGACCTCGATGATACGACTTCTAGCAGTAATATACTCTGCTGATGGACTGTCTGACTCAATCCGGTGAATATGGATTATATAAGTAAGGAACTGCGCCGAATACCTGCATCAGCATATAAAAATCCTTCAAAGCTTAGAAAGTTGTTGATGTATATGCAAAGCGCTTGTGTGTTCTTTGGCGATCCTAGGTAGCCGTTTTGAGGTCTGATACCCATGATAATGTCGAGTGTACCACTCCCTGATCTACGAGTGTCTTCCTGTATAAGTGTGAGAATGAACATGCACCATTGGCATTCAGAAAAAGCATTCTTTTTGATATCTTCCATTGTAATTGTGTAAGAAAGGCCTCCTCTTGGTGGTTCGTCAGCATCGGTGCGAACTAGCGGCTTGCATAACAAGCCAAGCTGTACAGAGAATACTGTTTCCCAACATACTTGACAGATGGATGAAGGTCGTCGAAAAGTGGGGTTTTCGAGAGGTTGAGAAGTTCTCTTAGATTTGGTTGAGCTAGGTGAGATAACAGAGATACAACAACCCATGAGATGTGGTCGTAACCTGCGTTGCCCTGTTGTGCTGACGCCACGCCTGCTTTACGGCATTTTAATGAGCAAAACGACAAGTGCAATCTCGGCACAAGTATTCCGGCCGCGCGGAGGTTCATTAGGTTCACACGCACAGACCTTCTGCTTACCTTGAAGAAGTAAGTCTAGTTAATCGGTCGATTTTAACGTGCCGTCTTAAATTCTGAAAATCCACGATGTGGATCTAACGGCAGCCTTATGATGTCCCTGGAGGCCGGGACAAGACACCAAAAAAGATCGGACGGTGGTGCCATAACAGTGGGCACTTATCCCAAACCCAATTGGCCAAATCAGCGACTAGATTGAGGCTTGCACAAGCTGATGGACTAGCTATAGGCGCGGCAAGTGACAAAAAAGGCAAAAGGTAAGGCATTAGAATATGTCCAAACCGCATTGGGTGGGTTGACAGGATGGGGTGTAGGTGTGAGGTCGAGAGGCGTTGAAAGCGCTAGGTTCCAACTGAGCAAAGAAGGCAATAAAAAGATCCGTTTTGTTACAAAAGCCCGTCATAAAACTGTATCCAATTCCGTATCCCCAAGTGCAATGCCAGTATAAACGGGACTTCCATCATGCGCCCCATGAATAAGAACATGGTGTGGAAAAATGACCAAACAAGAAAGGGGGCGTGAGATATGTGAAGTTGAGGTGAACGTGAGGGAAATATGATAGGAATACATGATGAATAAACTAGCAGACTTCTTTCAAAAATAACACATTCAATGTACAATTCTCGGGATATTAAATTTTAAGTAAAGAATCTCTGTTAATGCCTTACAAAATTACTGGGTACTAATATAACATCTTGATCTTCCAACAAAAATCGGAAACAGCACTGATATGCAGTACAACATCTGTCATTGAGATCCCTGGTCTCCGTTTGGGAAGAATTTAAGAAATTTAAGAAATTTAGTGAATTTAGTGAATTATACAGCTACTAGTGTATAATTATTTCAATGCTGAGAAGGACACAAGCGTGCAACGGTTGACAAAATCTGCGGAATGGTGAAGTCAATGAACCTATTTTTAGATATCACGGTATCACCTGACGTTGAGTCTGCGGTTCGCAGTTTGGGTCCGTTTTGTTGACTGGTTTGCATTCCTTGTACTAAAGAATATAGACCTCCCTCAAAAATTTGATACCGTAAATCCGACTTTCTATACTCTGATATAAACTGACAAACTCAATAGTACTGACTGGACAAAAGCTAGACATAGCCAAAGGTTGGGTAGCAGACCAAAGTCACGGATTTATGGTGCGGTCACCGAAACATTGGGTGAAATGTCTGGTACGACAATACTTGTTTTTGACACTCATCATTTCTTCTAAGCGCATTCAATTACCGTTGTCTTCTTATTCTCTCAAAATCTCTATTCATCATGGGTATCAATAAGTTATGGAAGGTACGTTACAGCATGCTGTTGTGTGATACTGATCTAATCTTTGAATTGACTGCCGATTTAGATGCTTGAGCCCGTTGCACAGAGAAAATCACTATTAGAAATGTCCGTACAAGAAGGTGTTGTAAGCAGACGGCATGGTACTGGAGTTTTAGTCATTGGCATTGATGCAAGGTAGGTGGATTAGACTTTTCTGGCGTTTTTTTGTGCTTATTATTGAATGTATGGTGCGCCGTGTGCATAATAGTCCATGGTTCTACTCCACACAGGCAATTTTTGCTGGGCATTCTCATGCTCAGGCAGGACAGAATCCCGAACTACGCACTCTTTTCTTCCGTTTGGCAATGCTTTCACGATGCGCTATAAGCGCTGTGTTTGTATTTGATGGCGCAAACCGTCCGAAAACCAAAAGGGGACGCCGTGTTCGAACGATGCCTCATTGGATGACCAAAGCATTCAAAGAGTTAATTAACGGGTTTGGGTTTCACTACCATACGGTATGTTGTTACAATTCTTGATTTAGTGTATTTATATTGATATCTAATTTGCAGGCTCCAGGGGAGGCGGAGGCCGAGCTTGCATATATGAATAGAATTCACGCTGTTGATGCTGTTCTTACAGTAGACAGTGATGCATTTCTTTTTGGTGCTCCACAAATTTTGCGAATGTTGGTTTTTTGTGTTTTATTAGTTCAAGCTATTTCTAATTCATATATAGGAATGTAAAAGATGCGAAGGAAAAGGACATTGTTGAGGTCTATACTGCAGGTGCTTTAGCTGCGCAGCCTAACCCTAATGCATTTTCGCCGGCTGCACTTCTTTTTTTGGCGGTAGTTTGTGGCGGTGACTATGATACAGTACGTGATTATTATATGAAGTATAGATTCTCTTGCTAATCTGAAAATCTACATTATCTAGATCGGACTCAAGGGTTGTGGACCAATTACGGCTTCGGCACTTGCATCGGGCCCGCTAGCTCAGCAGTTATTTGATGCTGCCCATGAGTATGACGAAAACATGCTAAAAATATTTTTGAAAGAGTGGCACATTTCTTTGTGCAATGAACTTGAGCATGATTATAGTGGGCGTATTGGTAGGAAGCATCCAAAGGTTGCAGCTAATGTTTCCGATGCATTTCCGGACCCAAAAGTGCTCAAGCTGTATAGTCATCCTCTTACTTCGGAGTCACAACCGGGTAGTTTGGCACATAGTAACCAATGGTTTATTCCGGAGGTACCTGATAACTCAAAGCTGGCTGCTACTTGTGGCCGGTTATTTGGTTGGGGCCCAACAATTGCTTCTAGATTTGTGAGCAATATATGGGACGGATATTTCATTCGTAAATTTATACAGGTATGCTTGTCTGCTCATTTTTACTGTATTGTTTTGCTTACATGTATCCGTTGTGAATATACTAGCTATCGTCATTTTCTCCTGTCGAGCATACTCAAAATGACGTGTCAGCTTTAAAATCTAACATTCGCTTCATGACACGTGCAAAATCATCCAAAACATTTGTTAACATTCGGTTGACAATGTGGATCAATGCCCTCGCTGCTGAGGCAGCAACTTCCGTTGTTAGGCATGCTGGCACACACCCTTCCTCGATCGAGGGCCTTTCGACAACCATTCAAATGTTGATATGGATTCCCGAGCCAATTTTACAGGCATTTTCGAGTCAAAAAGTTGCAAAATTCTATGCAGAGCATCCACGAGTTTCATTTGATGGTCAGTTAGAGCTCTATACGCCAGTAAGTTGATTATGGATTATGGTTTCTATTCGCTTCATCCATGAAATAGGTTCTTGCTGCATAACTTTCCAATTTCACGTTGACTTCTAGGCTTACGGCTAATGTCATTTTACTCCCAATTTTTATCATTCCTTACTTCTTCTTTTAACCAGTCTTGCCGTACATTCTGTGTAATAATTAGTAGTTACGTAGTACCATAAAGTGTGTTCTCAGTTCGCCGTTGTAATCTGCAAAAAAAACAGTATCTCGCTCATTAGCCAGGTTTCCGTTTCCCAATTAAGAAGCCCCTAAATTAGACCTTAAAACAAATGTTTCAAACTGATTCCGTTTACCGGCGTAGCATAATCTTTGCAATGCAGGTGTACTCTGTAGATACTACAATCATACTTTCACCATGCCAAAGTCTGCTAAAATATCTATCAAGCCAAAATCAGCCGTAAATATACCTCCAAGCTATGCTGACATTCGAAAAACCGCAACAGATGGAATCAAGCAGCACGGAAAGGCTGCAGCAACCACCGAAAACTATTTCGGACATATTCGACGTGGAAGACAATTTCTAGAGAACTTTGTTCTTGAGGAAAGTCGGGCAGAAGGGGAATGGTGTGGGAATGATAATGCTGCTCAAAATTTGTCAACAGAAGGCGAGGAAAGCATTCAATCACTCAATAGTACTGAATTTTGCATGCCTGCTCAGTTTCGAGAAGCATTTGACAGTTTTCCTATTGAATGCACCCCCCTTGCCATTTCTATGTTTATCGCATTCAAGTGCTACACGCATAATCGTGGCAAATCAACGGCATCTGCCATTCATGCTGCATTTCTTCGGCACTATGACCAGATGTACGTGTGTTAGTTTAAGATCTGTGTATCAATGTCAGCTTACTATTTTTTGGTAGGAGCGGTGACAAATATCGTGGAAAGTGGCATTTTGATGTTCATAGCAAAGAATGGGTAGGAAATCCAGTGCGATCTGCAGAAGTCGAGGATCAAGTAGCCGCTTGCAAACAAAAAGACGGCGAAGGCGAAAGAAAACACTCACGCGCAATATCAATTCAAGATATGCAATATCTACTTCGCAATTTTAAACATAAATGCCCTTCAATTGATTCATCGCGCAAGTTGCTGAATCAGCGAAAGGAAATCACGGCAAGGTGTAATCACCTTTTGTTTAATGCATTATCTACATCTGCGTTTACAATATGGATGAGGTACGTCTGCTACTAATTACGGTCACATTAATCTGTATACTCACCTGACGTGATAATTCTTTTTTAGGGTTGGCGAGGCCACTTCTCTCCAGTACAAGCACTTCGAGTTTCCTATGGGTCGTCAACGCACTAGTAACGGCCACCATTTTTTTAGGCTTAATCTACGAAACCGGAAAAACTGGCAAAAGCGGGAAAAGAATGGGGAACATCAGCTAAGCGGTAAGATACTAATTGATTAAAATCTAATCCATGTATTCTGATCAAAACGATGCACTGCAGGCCACACATATATGATTTATCAACAACCAAAAACGCCGGAAATTGATATGTATACACACCTCCTGGACTGGCTTGAGTTTTACGAGGCCATCCTTCTTGGTAGACCACTCCAGCCCGACGACTTTATATTTCCAATAATAGGAACAAACGGCATATCTGTCCAGCCCTCTCGAGCAATGACAGCCGAAATTGCTCAAAAGAAAATCAATCAAATGGCCTCTGAGTCTGGTATTCACGGTGCAGCATTTTTTACAACGCACTGCTTTAGACGGGGCGGTGCACAGTACAGATTTATGTTTGCACCGCTTGGAGAGCGATGGACATTGGCTCGGATACGATGGTGGGGTGGATGGGCAACTGGAGAGCATGTGAGTAACACTCAAGAATGCTCGTTGAATGTCACTAATAGTTTCTTTTTGAAATCTAAGCGGGATACCTTAATCAGGTATCTTTTAGATGAGCTATACACTTACGAAGAAGATCACAGCAACGCCCTTTGCCCCAAAAATGTAGCAGATGATCTGAACGTAGATCACAAGTTGGTATTGAATGCTGCACCCCCGGCCGAAATTGTTGCTGGATTTACTCGCCAAGTTGCTCAACAAATTGACACCATCCATTCTCGTCTCAAGGAACTACAAGAACAACACACTACGGTATGAAAATTTTTGTTATTATTATTCTATCTAAAGTGCTATATCAATGTGCTACATAGGAAATCACGGTACCTCATTCCGTGCAAGGTTTCTCCGGCTCAAGTAACTGCACATCAGTTGACTTGGAGTCTGAAATGCCCACTCCGGCTGTTTTTACTTCACCCCACCACCTCACTGGTTTGATTCGCTTTGACGACAGTAAGAAAGGTGTCGATTCACGTCGTCACCTTATTCCAGGCCTTCCCCGAAAGCTTCTTGCAAGGGCTTTTGAACAAGTGGCAAAAGATTGGGAAGAAGCAGATCCTGTCCGATCTCTTTATGTCCCAATGAAGTTATGGGATCCTCAGTGGCATAAGGACTCTGGCGAGTCACAGAAGTATGGACAGCGCCAGACGGTTGCTCTGGAGTTTATTGACCAGTATGTCTGTGATTTGTTCATTCTGAGAGTTCTTAACAACTAATTTTGTGGCTGGCTTTCATTTGTAGCTACAAGCGAGATAAATCGGCATTCATGCTCGCATATCCAGAGCACTCCAAGGGCTTTACGCCCCTGCTAAAAGCTATCCGAAAAGCACAGCAAATTCGAGGTGAATGCGAGCAGCGCCGCCGCAAGATCATCATTTGATCTTCGTTTGTGTTATCTTTTGTTTGTTCCTATTGCTATTTTACTATACTTTTAATATCATATTACTCTACTCTGTTCTAAATGCAAATATACATAACTTTGACGAAGCACGAGAGCAGGTTTACGAGCAGGAAACGCAAAACAGCGCGCTGTGCACTCTTGATGACGACGGAAGCGACGCGCGTCGCTGTGGCCGTTATCTCCGGCGCATCACTCACGAGGAAGGGCCATCACCGGTGATTGCTCAAAATGGACATCGCTCGCGGAGGGGCAACGGCACACGACTATGACGCGAATACGATCAACTTTCGATCATGATCGCCGAAAACGGCAGCGGCCCTGGTCGAGGCCCTTAAATTCTACGACATAAGTAAAAAGAAAGGTCCCCATGCGGATTTATGCCTTATTTACCAAAAAATTGAAAGGGCCCAAAACACTGTTTTGGTTTCAATACTCTGATTTTTTCCCAGTAAATGAAGGAACTGTCGTTGCTCAGGTGTGTTTGCAATGATCTTTACAACTATTCCAAAGTGATAAGCATTTAAGCTATTAAGGCTTGTAGTTTCCAAAAATTGCTTGTATCTACACGTTCACCTGGACGAAATGCCATCATCGAACGTGCAAAGATCACAACAGCGTATTATGCGCGAATGATAAATTCGTCAATGCTCTTGACAGACACCGGTACATGGAATACCGCGAATCCTTTGCACATTCCGTGGCAATGTGAGTCATAAGAAAATGTGACTTTCTGGTAAACCAATACTAACCTTTGGATCCGGCGGAGGAGTTGCAGTGCCAGTGGGTAATAGCGCCTTCTTCTCCGTGAAGAACTGAACCTGCTTTAAGCACTGTCTCAACTCCAGGCTTCGCGGTGTCCTCAAATACGATTTTGCCTAGACACATCAGTATTATCTACATATCAGCCAAGCAGATCCCAAAAGAAGCACAAGCACAAAATACGGCGCGGGGAGAGTAGAAATCGGAAGACACACCATCAGTGAAATGAACAACCCCCGGGCCAAGGTACTTCCATGTAAACTCGGCGCCTTGCTCTATGTTGAACACAGCGGGGAGGAGGTAGTGAGTTGTGTCACTTGAATGCTCGCGGTGCTCGATGTCGGGGAAATTGGTCGCATTGGGAACGACCACGTTCGGGTTGCTAGTATAGTGCTCGTTGGGAATGTGCTGTCAGAGGACAGAGTATACGAAGATGAAGTGGTGGGTGGGTGGGGATATCAGTGAAAGTCGGAAGAGGAGCGAGTGACGTACTCTAGGCATTGTTACGTGTTTTCAATTATTTCTGGGGTTGTTTTAGATGGTGGGTCTTTTTCTTACTAAATGACAACAATGTTGGAAAGCTAGTTGACTCTTTTATACATCTGCTCCCCTATTTTTGTGGTATTATCACGATGATTTTCTATTGACTCCCATTGTATCGAGCTTGATTTTCCAGATATGTGTGTCGTTAGTTTGCTTACATATCCTTCCATCATTCCTACAGGCAGTAAATAAACGACTGTGGAGGTGTTTTAGGGATACAGAATCCTCATTTTGTTTCAAATATTCAACTTCGCACACGATTCTTCATAGCTTGGAGAAGACCTTAATAAACAATCCATTGATTCTGTGATGAATCAGCCCGTCATAACGAGATTCTTTCGACAAGTTGGTGTTCAGATAACATCAATGTGCGCCTTTGAACACAGATTAAACTTAAATTCTTTAGTAAATGACTCTACGCTCGAGGCTCTACCCACGCTCGGACAATTTAAGCACTTCGTTCAGTTAGATTTGGGATTCAACTGTACATGATCATCTGATATGAATCAATACAGGGTCTTGTACGCGGCAATACATATCAGGAGTGGACCCTTTTTTGTTATCTACTATTAGGGTCATTGTAAATACGACTGCAAACCAAGAAGAGGATCTTCCCGGAGAATGAGGGGCGAATGCAAGAGGGTGAGCGAGGCTGCAAGGTCGACGGATGGGGGGTTAGCGCTATGTTATTCCTTAAAGCAACCACCGTCCTTCTATTTTCGTCCTTATAATAAGGCATTATAGGATATTTACTGTTTCCTAGCTCGTTAACTTCCCATCTACATGGCCGGATCTGGGAATTTGATTTGTACCTACCTATATACACCATGTGCTAATACTATCATAGAAGTATGATAATCTGAAATCCGGCGCTGGTGAGAGGTTCTTCCGGTAAGGGCAACAAGAAATGTCAGTGCATGTCAGTGCATGTAAGTGCACGTCGGCACTGACATGCGCTGACAATATAATGTCTATGCACTGACATGCACTGACATCACTTAGGATTTGTGAAAAAGTTGAAGTCTGTACTTATATAAAATGAAACTGTGTTCAGTGCAGGATTACTTAGACGGATTTTGAATGTATTATAAGTGTCTAGAAATCTACTATCCTCCTAGAATTATCTCTATACTGAATACCAAGAGTTGATGCACTGACACATGCACTGACCGCCAAGCAATTGCACTGACTTTGCACTGACATGCACTGGCGGTGCACTTACATGCACTGACGGTGCACTCACATGCACTGACATACACTGACCTTCATTAATGGTGCACTGACGATGCACTGACATAGTTTTTACCTTATAATCATGTTATCTTTTATTTCAAATGAAGAACACAATTTTAGGTAAGTAGACTGTATGAGTTTCCTCTGGTCCATCAGCTGTTCCCAAGACCCGCCTTGACTAGGGTGCTTCAATGGGACTTTGTAATTCCCTTTCCCTTTCAGCTGTGACATGGGGACATTGAAATACTTACTAGAAATCCGCACCCCAAGCCAAGGCCAATACCAAAGCATTATTGCGCCTGCAGCCAAGGATGATCCCAAATCATTGTCAAACAGGATCAGTTATACACTGCATCAGTAAAACTACACCCTCTAGCGCTTGCGGGTAAATCACTTACGCTGGGACTTTTCAGGACTTTTGCAACTTTTGCTTTCGCTTTTGCATCTTCCACTTTTGGTTTCGGATGCTTGCCACTTCTGTTGCAACTTTTTATACACTTTCGCATCTTCATTTGCTTTACTTAATTTCTCAATAATAAGGCATCAAAAACGAGTGTATTCTTGGTATCTAAAAAGCGATTTCATGTGCGTGGTGATCTACATACTTGTTAACATAGAAAGAACGAAAAGCATCAAGAGATTTTGAAAAATCAAACTCTTTGTCAACAGGAATGAAGTCCTTTCCCGGATCCCCAATCAGGTGTGCACCTCGATAAATAGAATCAAGGTGAACAACATTCATCCGCCGTCGTTGTCCATGTCGTTGGTCTCGTCTCTCTAGGTCTGGTTTGACCTTCCACATTCCAGTAATTGGACATGGCTTGTCTCCAATGTGTGAAAACCATTGGACCAATGCACATGGGTATATAGTACCAGCATACTTGAATGAGAAAAAAAGAAATACACGTGCCACATGCAAACCAGCAAACCCATCCTCGTCAGAGTCTGAGTTACCAATAAACACACAGTCACGTCTGGCAGGACCGTTGTGCCACGACGGTGTTGAGCGAATCATTTCGTAGTAAAGACCATTTGATCCAGAGAGATCGCTTGGTGCAAAGTAGACGGCTCGGGCAGAAGTAAATAGTCGAAAAGTGCAACCGGCAAGACTAGGAAGGGTATCGTTGGAGGGGATATGTAACTGAAGGTCGGCATTTGCAGAAACAAGTTGATCATAAAGAAAGTGTCGAGTGAGTTCTTGAAGGCGTGGTTGTCTGACGTGGACTGCAAACGCTTCAATTGCTAGCGGAACACCACGTACTACAGAATATTAGTTGAATATATGCGCCATAGAATGTTGGAAAAACACACCATGAGATTTTGCAAGTGTAATCTCTGATTGCGATTCCGGTTCAAAAATCTCGCCACACTCTTCACTAACCCTTTGACCCGCCGGTAGTGTTTTAGAAGGACTTGATGTATTCTTCAATATGCTTTCGGGAATGTAACACCCTGGGCCGCCATTTAGCATACTGTGTTTGGTAAAGAAGACTCTTGCCGCTCGAAGTTTGTCGATCCGTTGGTTGGTTATAAGCATTTGGCCAAGTGCCTTGTAGCGACTAGACCGTCGATAAGGCTTTTTGACAGCCTTTATGTGCTTATTTTCTGTGATTGAAGAACAAAGTCCATTTGGTGCTCCAAAAAGGCGAATCAACGTAGGATAATGAGTAAGTGAATGCTGGCGCGGGAGTGAAAATCCCTCAGGTCGCACGTTCAGATCTCGAAAAATTTCACGATGGCGGTGAAAGAGTGATAGAGCAGCCTCAATTTGATCAAGAGCACTGTCATCGATAACATTGCGTCGTACAAGGTAACAAAAGTCTAAGAAGGCGGACACAGCTTGAACCATTTGATCAGGAACATGGCCTGCAATTGCGGGCAAGTATACCTAATATAACAGTTGAGTGCTCTTGACTTTACATGTGGTTTAAATTAGCTTGAAATCACCTTCATCAAGCCCTTTGAATCATCGCCTGTCCACTGTTTAAATCCACGTCCCTGATAGAAATGACAAAGACCAGGAAACGAAGGGGTAACTGCAATGCTGCAAAAAATTCTTTGAATATTAGTACTCAACATTCACCCGCCAAGTCAAGTCAAAAATTTATACCATCGATCAATGTCTGCTAAAATTTTCTTTGCCAGTGGCGGCTCGTGGTGTTGGTTAATATACTGTGTTACCCAATCCACCAAATGGTCCTTAAAAGTGCCCTTAATAATTTGGTGAAGTAGGTCGGGGGCAAGAAGCTCATGTATATCAGCTCGGGGAAAAGACAAAGTAAAAGGCTATTAAAAAACTAGTTAGTAACTTCAGATTTTGTGGAACATTTTGCGAAAAATCACTCACATGTAGATCGCCCACTATTCCATAATCATCCCACAGTTCTATTAATGTACAGCCATCCATAAGGGTTTCAGTATGCGCGTGTGACCGACGAGGACTAGGTACATCTAAATCATCGGGATGAGAGGTGCATCTGTACTTTAGAGAAAATTAGCTACATGTAGAAATAATAATCCTGCAAATTAGACCCCCCTTGGACACCAGCCTTGAACTATGCATGCAAGCAAAGCTTGCTCAGGATAGTCTGCGATGTAAGGGCCAATTCCATATATAACGCGGCGGTAATGGCCATCACCACACAAGGTTACACGTGGCGTAGACATGTGAGGTCGAAGCGATGATAAGATGTGTTCTAGAGATGTATGAAACAATTGCCGACGAAATTTTCGGAAGTCAGCTCTATCACTATACTCCTGCGATGCTTTAAAGAAAAACTGTATAAGCAAAGATGTCTGTTCATTAATAAAAAAAGAACATACTTTTAGGAATAGCCAGAAATCCAACTAGCGAGACCCCATCTTTATGCGCTCGTCGCATTTTGTTATGAATATTTCCTAATGACATATACAGTGGGTAGAAGTCATTCTGTCCAGTTGCCACAGAGACAGTAGTCTTGTCACTTCCAATAACCACTGGGCAAAACATAGATCCGTGACATTTGATGTCTTGCGCAATTTTGTTCTGTACCGTCGAGTAAATAAAAAATGTCAAAGAGTATAATAAACGAACATACTGCCTGCTGCCATACCCACTGTCCCGACATAAGATTTCGGTACCTGCGTTTACCATTCCTGTAATACCGCTTTGGAGCATAATCGATGTTTTGCACATAAGTTGGATTGGCTATTTGTTGCTCTAGAACGTGAAGTGGATTTCGAAACCACACTTCGTATGTTTGTTTCATCCAATCAGGAATCGGACCATCTTCCGGTAGCTTTCCATTGTAGGTAACTGAAAACGAGGTCCAGGGAATGTTGCCTTGTCTGATGCTATCAATGCAAGCATAGAGATCGGAGTGATTCGCAAACGGCGGGTCTTGGTTAGGATAATTGGCACCTAAAATTTGTGAAAGGCGATCTATTCTGGCTGCAGACATTTCCTCTTCAACAAATAAAAATTCAGCCATTTCGAATTCCATCCGAGTTGCAAAAGGCGTAAAATCATCAATGTTGTGAGATGCGACGGGTGGTGGTTTGGTTTTTGGTGGGAGATAGTTGCCAGCCAGATCACACGGCCGTCCTGGACAATTCATATATAGTTATAGCTAGATTTTTTGGAGAAAAAAAGCTACAAAGAACAAACCATTAATTGTTGGATGGACATCAATACGCGTAGCCTTAGGCAATGGGTTTGGACTTCTTGGATTTAAGCTTGGTGACCCAGATGGTGTTCGGCGAGGTAAGCGACGAGGTGAAAAGTTGTTGGACCAGGGTTGTGGTGTTGGAGAGGGAGAACGTGAAGAAGAGGAGCAATTTGTTGGAGATTGAGATACTATAGGCTGAGCTTTGAGAGCGGCGGGAACAACATGTTTTTTTGTATAATGCTGCTGTATTCCCCACGATGTTGTTGAGGTTTTGATACATCCAGGATATGAGCAGTGAAAAGTAGCAGCTCGGAAAGTTTTGCGAGTTCTTGAAGGCATTAAAATCAATAAGTAAGTTGCGGAAAAAGAAAGAAATCGACGGGACGGCGTTACATTAACATTGCATGTCACGTTTGCTTCCTTACCCTTACTCACCGATTTACTCTTTGCAATATAGCACCATATGCCGCCATACGATGACTGGAATACATCTGACAACTATGTATCCGATTCCGAAGAAAACAGGTCAGAAAGTGGAAGCTTGGACTGGCATTACAACTACCAACAAGAACATGAAGAGGACGACTACTATATACCTTTCAGACCCACAATTCCTCCCCTTTCGCCGCATCCTATTAAAAACTGTATCAAGACAAAACTATGATTAGTTTACAAATAAAAATTTGCTGAATTGCTTGTCATACGGTATTTCCATGTCTAGGACTCGAACTCCAGAGCATCCACGGTGCTGTACTCAAACCGTTAGGACGTGTGTTTGAAGTGCCAGCAAAGACCTGAAAAAAAAACAATGACAATGTCACAACAACTAAACCGGGTATCTGAAATTTGACCAGCTCACATCGTAAACATCATCTTTATTGCTTGAAACACCTAATCAATGCCCCCAAAGAAGAACCCTGTAGTCCTTTCAGGTCCAAATCAACGTTCATCTAGAAGGGTCAACAATGCAACAGTGACACAATCAGATGAGCCACTCCACTCTGCTACTGAGCAAAACACTGACCGTCGCTCAACTCTTCGTCTTGTACGCAATCAAAACCCAGGGATTGTGGATGCTCCACGGCCCAAGCGAACATCTGAAGAAGTAGCAAAGGAAAAGAAAACTCAACAAGCCGAACAGCAAAAACTGGCCTCACGTCGCAAAACTTCAATCCAAAAGGCGGCAGCCATCGAGGATCAGCTTCTTCAAGAAGAGGAAAATTTAAAAAAAGATTGTTTCAGTGATAGTATGGAAGTAATATCCAACTCAAGAACTCACTCGTCCAAAGGCTCCATTGAATCTTTACCCCATCAAGAATCTAACGCTTCGAGTCTACCAGGTATGTGTCTATACACAAGGTATACAGAGGCTGATTGAAATGAGTGAAGATTACGACGAAATTAGCGGCACACCTTTGACGTCGGGTGACATTTCATCGGGTGGTGGCACTGATGAAGAATACGTTGATAATAGTCAAGTTGAGTCTGAAGACTCAGACCTGGATGACAGCGGAGGTTTGGACGATGACACTGAGCTGTCCCAAACAAAGTCAAAGGGAAGTCGGAAGGACAAACGAGGAAAGCTTAGAAACCAGGTGAATGCTTATCGATTGACGGAAAATACCCAAGAACCATCGGTAGGAAACAAACGGAAAGGGCGAGTGACACAGTCTAGGTATTTGGGTTAAATTGACTGCCGCATACATGGATTCTTACCATATGTTTTCAAGCAAACCTGCGAAATTAAAAAAGTCGAACATTGGCGGCATACGTGATGATTGGAATGAAGAAACATACGAAGAACGTTTTGATCTTGTACCCGATATAGAAAGCCTTCCTCCTAGTTCCAATGCTAGTGGTACTAGTGGTGCCAGTGATATGGAGGTAAACGAGGAAGAAGATGATGATGTAGAGGTTATGGATGGAATTAGTGATGATGAAAGGGAGGTGGTTGAAAGGCGCGCCAACGCATCAAATCCCCGTGGAAAGGTAGTGTATTACCTAATGCAGCTCTAATAATTGGACTCACGTTGACTACTCTTATCTTCTGATAGTTCTCTCCACATCCTGGGTCTACGGGTCGTTCCTTGGCCAAAGTTGTAGCCACAACATCTGTACCAACTTATATTTCCCCCGCTTCATTGGATGCAAGGCTCAAACGGAAACAAGAAATTCGTGCTAAAGTCGATCTTCCGTCTGAACTGAGATTGTCATACGATGAGCAATTCTCTCCGATGCTCCGTGAACTAATTGGCATTATAAATCCTTGGGAGCGTCCATCAGAGCAGCAAATACTAGATCTTTGGCATAAAGTGTTTCCTGAAGTACCGTTGGAAGGGTGGTTAAAGACTGTAGTGACCAAATTGGTGCGTCTGTAATTATCTTGGGCGGACTTGACTGATCCATTGATAGGTTGAAAATAATATCTATAACTGGCGTACAAAACTCGCACAAACAGCTGTAACTTGTTTCGAGAAGTCAATTATTCCAGCTATGGAAGATAGGTCAAAATCTGGAATTGCAGAGTGGTGCAAATGGGCACTCTCAGGCGACTACAAATGTCGTCCTTTCTACTATTTAAGCTATGAGGAGGGGGAGGACCAAATCAACGCAACGGCAAGCCTTTGTTTCTAGTATTTATAATCGTTTGCATCAGATTTGTAACCGATGTCTTTCTTTCTAATATACTAGGGCATATTTCAGCATCCACTCATATTATCGACACTCGCCTACCATTACTCCAGCATATCCGCAATCCATTCTAGTGCTCGACGTGATGACAAACCGATAGGCGCGCTGATAATGGCTATTCAGGCGGTACGTGATCTACAACAACTTTTACATGCTATCAACCATTATTAACACTTTACGGTCAGTCCCATCATGCTATCTCTCACTGGCTTACTGGCGAACATCTGAAGATTCAGCGGCCATTGGGAGACTTTTCAAAGGACAACTGGGGAGACAATCTGACACGCGATCCAAAGAACTATCCCACACTCCTACCCGGATTGGTTCAGGAAAGCAAAGCTACGTCCAATCTGCTGCGTGTAGTTATGAAACTTACAGATAAGCGGTGGGAGAAAATTATTCAGGGTGCGATGAAGGCTACACGTAGGCACAAGAGTATTACAATCCAGCCAGTAGCACCAGCCGCCCCCGATGCCATCGAGGAACCTCTTTCCGACTTTTCTATTCTCGATAACGATAATGACAGTGATTAGTTAATTAGTACGATCCCATCTACTAGTGCGCAAAGCGCATATTTTCAATCAAAATTATTTTACCAAAAGACATTCAAGGTCATCGTGAAAGGTGCTCGAATCTTCCCATGAGCTAGATAGCTTGCACAAAGTATGATATCTTTCAGGCCCACTTTTGCCACATTTGCATCTTTCGAAAGATGAAATGACTTGTGCATGAAAATGGGGGCTGGCTTGCTGCAAGCCTGAACACTTTCGCACTTTTGTCACTTTCGTCACTTTAGAAAGCGATGAAAGTGCCCGAAAGTAGGGTTGTACTTTTACTGATGTGGAATACTCTGAGGCGCCTAATTAATGATTCCAATACAATTCATTCATTCTTCCCACATCTATGCTTGATTTAGTACACCAGATTGTTACTTGAAAATGTAGAGAATATATATTTACTTCTATATCTTGTTATTTAGCTATGCCTGACCCAGAAACTCCGAGACCGTATGCTTTAATCATCCCCAAGTTAACTTTCTCACGGCCCCAATTTAACAAGTTCAAATTTTGCCACCACACCATCACGATGAACTAACCAATGCACTAACATAACCCTGCACGCACAGGCATGTACTGACACACCATGACCAACTTATAGATTATTGGAAACATGCACTGACATTGCACTGACATCACTGCAGTCTGCACTGACATTGCACTGACATTACTGTGGTATGCACTGACATGCACTGACCGCACTGACATTGCACTGACATTTTCCAGTGCCCTTCCGGTAAGTAAATGGGCCCTGTCTAGATACTCAATACACTCAGCTGAACATGGATGATTGGATTCTGCTCTCGTCAATTATCGTTGTTTGACAAGAATTTAGGGGTTCTGAATATAATGGTAGTGCTATCCTTTTGTCATAATTATTTAACTGAGAGGAAATCCTGTTGGGGTCAAAGTCCACGGCCCCGTGGAAGTCTGTCATTGGTTTGGATTGCTATTTCTAGTCCATCGGTCGTAGAAGTGAAGGGAGTTCTAAAATTGGTATTTCTTGAGAGGTAATCTCGCTTGTCGTAGTCAGATATATTCAGGGGACTATCACACAGTGGGAAAAGACAGATACAATAAGGTGTGGCGTAAAATGACATCTACACTCGCGTTCTTTGATGTTCTTAGAATCGACTCTTATTCTGGTTATCTACTTCATATGATCTATGCATAACTTAGATATAGCACATGTGTAACGGCTTAAAATACTATAATGTCATCTACACTGGATCTTGCTTGACTTCATGAACCCGGGATACTAAATTGACACCCAACTGCTATATACGTCGTATATCCTGGTGTAAGTATATATTCATGATGGTACATGCGGTAACTATTACCGACTCATGTCAACTACACGAAATTACTCCGGGACCACAAATTCGTCCAAACTCTTAACAGAAACTGGGACGTAGAAAGCAGCAAACCCTGTTGACAATAATGTCAGACACATGCGAGTAGTGGCGGAACGTAAAACACTTGTACCTTTCACGCCGGAAGGCGATTTGCACCGCCAACGAATGACTGACCCATCCTCAATGTGAAGCACGGATCCTGGCTTCAAAAGAGTATGATGCCCTGGCTTTGCGGTATCCTCGTACTCTATTTCCCCTATAGCGGAAATAATAGCAAGTATTAATTTGGATCAAAAAATTAGGGAGGGCAGCGAACCCTGGGAAAAAAAGTATACCCCCGGTCCGGGATACTTGATATGCGCAACTGCCCCTTCCTCGAGAGCAAATACTACAGGGAGGAGATAGTGTTCTGCATCCTCTGGATGGTCGTGGTGTTCTACATCCGGGTGTATAATTCCCTTCGGAACGAGCTCGTAGGGATTGCTGTCGTAGTGGTGTACTGGGACGTGCTGTTGATATAACACGTAAAATTTGGGGTGAGTGCAACCAACCGGACGTGTCAAGCGACAAACCTTTGGCATTGTAGCTATAAACCTGGAAGCCTTGAAAATTAAAGCTCGGTGAAAGTTTAGCCTCTGGAATCTCTCTTTTATAGAACACTCCTTCTTTGCTCACTCTCAAAGTAATATATGTTCCCTATGCTTTTGACCGGGTCCTAGACGTCTCATCAGCTGAGCACTCCTATTCGGCAGAGTGTTACACTTCCCGCCACACCTATGCTCGAGCAATCGCACTAACGCCAAGTAATCGCGCAAAATGACGATAAGTAAAAGGATTAGTTACATTGTAGAGTCCCGGTGTACGGCTCTACCCACGACTTCCGTAACTCGCCTCTAGGGCTCATCACACCACCTTGTTTCTTTGACCCTGTCCCTAATTGCGCATAAATAAACCAGTCTCTCCGTGAACGATCATGAAGATTTCACAGAGCTTTGAAATTGATTTCAGGATAAATGTCCACGTCGGAGCGTTGACTTGATTCATGTGGGGTGGCGTAAATATAAGGAAGACTGGAACGGTATCGCCACTTGTTCTAGGCACTGGAATGATTAAATGGGCCAATATACTACTGTAGTATAGTGGCCTCCATTGCCATCTTCGCGACCTTTGATCCTCCTAGTCTTCTCCGCCGCCACCGCTTCCCAATGCTCTTTTGCTCACACATGACAATGTCAGGAGCACAAGATCGACAAGTTATGACAGGCATCAGGCATGAGAGAGCATCCACCCAAATCAATATTATGTTCTCATTCCCTATGTTGCTTTACGGTTCATTGTGAACTTAGAGAAATGGCGTATATTTCTGAGTATAAAAGTTTATGTAAACGATTGAAAGCAGTGTACATGCGCTATCTTGCAAAATTCGACGAAGTCGACCGCGCTTGCCTGAAAATGAGCGTGGGAAATGACCTATGACATGGAAATGGGGCCGACTGCTTCACGACAGAGAGAAGTGGTTGATTTCTAGCATATTCGTGGTAAATATAGCATTCAATTGACTACCAAGACCGTCTTGAGGGATGTCGAGTCGAATTGTATGAGATTGTATGAGTACCGTTCAACCTGTAAGACCGTGGGTAAAGTCAATTGTTCGACAATGCCGTGCGCGGCAGGCCGTGGGAACGCGGACTTCGTCATGCGCACGCGCTCACAGCGCGACGTCGTTACATCACGGTTTAAGCATCCCTCAACCCTCTATTAATGTATCAAGAATTTTCTTTGCAAGAATTATGTTCTGAAAGGGTGATTATACATCGAAAAAAAATCGGGTATCATGAGAAGGGTGGCGTATACCCTTGTGTCTATCCAGTATCAGCTGACTGCATACGCAGCCGAATATGAGTTGAAAATATACTCAAGGATGTTAATAGCTATTGAGCACTGTGTTTTTGAATTGAGTCATCAGTAAACATATCCTAGATCAAGAACATTTGACATTCAACTCCTGTGAAACACAACTTCATTATGTTTGACTTGAGCAGCTGACTATATCACACTGCCCAATATCACGAAACGCCCCAACATTCCCGACTTCAGCTGAACACACTTCAGCTATATATCATGTGGGTCAATATCAGGATTTCCCAAGAACTATCAAAGCTTGTGCAATGCCCGTCGTGAGTCCTTCAACACCTCCGCACGTTGCAGCTCTGACAATGAAGATCGTTCCAGCACATTCCCAAGGAACATTATGTAGAAAACAAACATGAATATATGCCCAATGCGTATCATCACCCGAAAATTCAGCACAATGACCATGCAGATGGAACGGAGAGTTACCTCCTCCCAGACGTCCTTGCAATGCAGAATGGGGCGGAAATCACAGCGAGGTACCCCGGCCCTTGCATATACTATGTCACCGAGGGTAAACTTGTCCCCTTCCCGTGTCCTGGGCATATATCTGCACGTTGATGTTGGTTATTTCATTTTAACAGGAGAAATACAGTATGAGGACACAAAAATCCCTGGGAATATTACTGTCCTGCGAAAGGGAGATGTGATTCATGTAGAGGAAGGCTCGCTTATCCGATGGATGTGCAAATCACCTACTGGTGTCAAAGGTCAGAAAACATTTTACTACTTTTGCTGCTTTGCAGCTCACTTCGCTCGATACAGGATTTGGTGTAGCATATGTCCCAGTGTCTGTCAAATTCATCAACGATTTCGTCGTCACGGACCAGTAGCTATCGCACATAACCTGCATTTAATGAAAAATACCCAACGGAGAAATTCGCAACGAGCCTAGCGTTTTCTGTAAGGATATATCTGTCATCGGCATGCGCATACATCATGTCAAGGTAGGCCTACTTGGCTATGGAGGTAGCCACATGGCTGCACTAAAAATTGAGTGTGATATCAGCGACGTGGCGCTTGTCCTTGGCCTTAGCGGTATCATACCTGCGCTCCAAAAGCACCATCCGCCCGTCCTTCTGTTTCTAGTCACTCTCCCCCCAGAACGACAAGCAGTCAGGGCTCTGGTAAACAAGGATAAAGTAAGACACACCAAAGCAACAGGGATACTCACCGCATCCGTGAAACAGAGTGAAATGCCGTGTGACGATGTATGTGTAATGTCGATGAATGATGCCATGGAGCCACAGGAACGTTGTAGGTAGGTAAAGGGGTTGGGCCAAATAACGGAGATCGTTATGATTTCTCTCCACGCGATAGGAGGCCGTATTCAAAGGTGTAATTGGATCCACGCGTGATTCGATGAAGACCGATCCGGAAGGGATACTGAGTGATAGTATTGGGAAGTCGGAAGTGGGGAGGGACTAAGTCAAAGGATCACATACCCGTTTCGGACCAGCGCAGATAGTGAACCATCTCCCATCCCTGAGGGTCTCTTTCCTACTATACGAATGATCTTTCTAATATGTCGGATGGATAGCTGTGTATGGAAGGTTGCATGAATGGGTTTGGAAGGGCCGTGGAGCAGGTCGCTTGGGGGAATTTCAGGCCAATGGCCTTGACGATTCCCAAATAGGTCAGCCTGATTGTCGACATTCGTCAATCGAAATAAGGATGGAGCGCCTGCCTACCAAGGAGGGCCAGAGATGAATGACAGGCCAGCGATGGCTCCCCAAAATTTCGAATGGCAGATATGTGTCTCAGGTAATCTTGATGTAGATCCCCAAAGGACTGGGTTTTCTCTTTAATTTTAAGAATCAACCACAAGGGCAGCAGCGTTCATCGAACGACCGAGTTGTCCTTTAGGACTCCGTTTGAACAATGTCCCACGGTTTGCATGAGCACAGACCATTGTGGGAAATTGAACTTGGAAATCTGTTGTGAGAGCGTCGGTGTAGAAGCGTATGAGAAGAGGCACAAGGGGAGCGATTACGGCTTCAATATAGTACTTTGCATACTGATTTAGTTGAGGAGTGGCCCACTTAATCACTCGTTTCACTCATTTGCAATAGGACAGTGAGGAAGTTATGTATTGTGTGGACCACCGGATTCGTAGCTTCGAACAATGAAGGTACGTATGACAATGCCATAAGAGCGACCGCAATTCTCTGATGTGACCCCAGACTATAACGGAAAATACTGAACAATGGTGGCCCAATCACGAAATGAATAATGAAAATGAGTGGCCCCAAGACATCTCTGTTGGCGGATTTCGACAGGCCCACATTTCCTAATTCGTAGACATTCCATCGCAGTCCAGTGCCAGTGCCTTTCGAATCACCGTGCCACAGGGGAGTTATAAAGGTATAAATACCAGCACAAAACCGACTACATTCACATTCATACTCGCACCCTCTCGCACCCCAGTATCGAGCATACCACCACATCCAGTCTAAGCAACTCATTTTTGCACCGTCGTAATGCATCGACCGTTAAACAGTTACTTGGATACAACAGCTAGTCAAAGACAAGCATCTTTCCAGGAGGTTTATCCCAACTACCCAAGTAAGTCTCCCTTCTATCAATATATCCTTCAACACAATGTTAACATCTATTATAGAGTTGATATAAGCGCCTCGCGCGCTCGCGAGGCGATGGATGGCTATCTACCTACACACCAGAGGAGGAAAATTTTAGTCGGACATCCCACCTCCCTCATCTCCATCGTCCAACCCGCCAAGCCAATCCTCGGGGGGTCACCACGTGCAGGATGCGTCAAAAATGGCGTATGGTGTCGCAAGTGTTGTTAAAGAACACGTCGACGCCGCGATCCATTCCCTGATCCTCTACGCGAGCGCCGGGCGGGGTGCACAATCGGTGCATCTCAAACACCTCATCCGCCCGGATGGCTGGTAGAGCGAAATTCGAGTTCCCTGATACTGGTGATGATGGATTCGGAGGAGGGGGGTTCAACCGCCCGTCGATGCATGGGAGACAGAAGTCCCATAGATAAAGTCGGAACTAAAAACGATTCGGCCTCCATTGGAATCATTTCAAGTTATGAGTCTAAAGCCTCTGGAATAGATATCAACAGGATATTTTGTGTTAATGTAGCCATTCCCTGACCCTCTATTAAAATATTCTATCAATGAATATGTTTGTTGTTCTGCGTTTATTGATCACTGTTTGTGAAAGAGAAGAAATTACAAACCTCACCTTCATTTAGCAGAGGTAACTAAGACATCTGTTCAGGCATAACATGCCCACAAGGGTTTTTCAGGGAGACCCTGTCACATATAATCGAGCCTCAAAAATGGCCACCCTGAATACAGTCTGCCGAAACAGTCACTTCCCCGCCCTAGATCACCAAAGATTGTAACAACCCTGAACTTACACCAGTTCGGAACATACGACGAGTGAATAGATGATAAACTTTTACCCCTAATCTAATCCATCAACACAAACGAATCAGCCATCTATTTTGAGCTTCCATTGAGGGACTCACGAGCCCTATTTCCAACAGGAAGGCGCCGTATGATGATTGGTCTCTCGTTTATCAGCTGGCTGTACACGCAGCGGTATCATGACTGAGGATCCGCTGAGCATTTTTGATACTGACCAATGGGCGGTGTGTCTCCGATGGTATCGTCCTGCGTGAACAAATGCTCCTTCACAGAAGTACCATTAGATGTTTCCTAAGTCCGCTATAAAACATGTGGATCGATATGAAATCCCATCCAAACCCTATATCTCACGTATCTCTGAACCATTTCCAATCATTAATCACACGATGCCATTCGTGAGTCCCTTGCACCTCTCCATATTCCTAGCGCTCCTCGCCCTACTTCTCCAACTCTGAACCTCCTCTCCTGACAAATGATGATTTCATTGTAGCACGTCGCCAAAGAGCAATACATCCAAAGCCCACATGAATACCTGCCCAAGGCGTTCAACCACCCGACCGTCGAGCATCATGACCCGCCAAAAGGGAAAGAGAGCTACCTCCTCCCTGCCGTCTTGGATGTCCAGAATGGTGCGGAGATGACGGCGACGTACCCGGGCCCTTGCATCTACTATGTCACTGAGGGTAAATTGTTCCTTCCTTTCTGGTTTCTGAGGGTAGATGTGTTGTGAGGCTAATGAGCGCATTTTTTTTTTGGTTAGGGGAGATTGAGTATGAGGATCGGAAGAACCCGGGGAATACGACTGTGCTCCGCGAGGGAGGCATCCTGCACGTCGAAGAAGGCTCGCTCATCCGCTGGACGTGCAAATCGCCTAATGGTGTCAAGGGTCAGTGACCATTCATTATTTAAGCTTCAAGTCGTAGTCCGTTAAATGAGACTCACGTCGCTTCCCTCAGGATTCGCTGTGGCGCATGTCCCTGTATCTATTACATCCGTCGATGATTTCGTCGCATTGGAGCAATAGCAAGCTCGCCGTGGATTTGAAGATGTATATTGCATGAACCGTTTGAAAGATTATGTTTGAAATTTCAATGCTTTGTCTCGCGTAGCTTGAAAGAATATACACGTTTCTTCTTGCGCTTACATATGATGCAGGGGCATGTACCTCGCTATAGACGATGTAAGCGATGTTGTATATGGTCGTGAACTTTCTAATGTCATACCCACCCGTCAACCACCACGCTTTCGCGCGCCCGTTCTCTGGTACCCGCCTCTATTCCAACGCTACAGGTCGAAACGCCCAGTTGTTTAAGTCGAGTTCCGGGGTAGTAAAGGTACCACAGGCTTTGCTGTGACGTATATGCCTGTACCTAGCAAATCTCTGAATGATTTTACCGCGTGGTGCAGTAGCTATCGTCCTCTAGAGCACTGAATAAACGTGACTTCAGTGAGAGATGACAAGGTTAAGTCGGTATACATCTGGGGGTATCATACCATAGAAACCTTCACCCTTCAAAGGTATACATCCCATCCCCATGCGCATACATAGTATCAACAGACATATGCCTCGCTATAGATTCAACTGCGTTAAAAGCATAGGAAAGCTGGTGAAAAATCAGCAACGATGTACGTGTCATTAATTTTAATAGGGTCATACCTTCCCATCAAACAACCGTCCTTGCGTTCGCCCGCCCACCAGCGACAACCTTCCTCAGAGCAAGAATCCCCCATTTCAGAATGACCACATTGATACGCTATAGAAGTAAAGGACAAAGCAGAGTTGTATCTTTAATCCGTCGAGAGAAAAGGAAACGATGGTCGAGATGGTGTGTGGTAACGAGGGCGTAGAGTGAATCGATGTTGGAATGGACTGTAACGAGTTCAACGAGGGTCGACTTGAAAAGTGCCGGTCGACGGTTAGCGAAATCACACAGACGAAACTGTGTGAGTGAGGGATTTCAGTAGTTGTCGGGGATTGATTGTATATTATACGATTACAATATACAATCCGATAATCGACGAAGAGCTTTCTAAGCTCAATAAATACGAGTTTTGAGACGAAGGATAGATTTTGAGTTCAGGTAAACTACTCCCACCACTCTGTACAGGGAGGCTTTATATACCTTTCTGTACCTGAGTGATCGAAAATTTTATACACAATATAGTATATCCTAAACTAACATGCTAATTACGCCTGCTCATTGAAAACCCCATTCTGTATTCAGCCACTACGGAGTCGTTTGTGTTGAGGCGGCCGGGAGATATTAATAGCGTGTCTAATAATATCTCGTCTTAGCTGTTTTGGACTTGTCTGTCTTGACCAATTCCGTTCTCAGACGTCTTGCGTACCCCACATGGACCTTCGAGATTTGATGGGAAGACTTCAGAAGCACGGAGAGGACGTGTATTAGTGAGAGTGTTTATAAATGTGGAAGATACATGAGATCAAAGTGGTGTGGCTGGTTCAACGGGTACATGGATTGCGTCAGATTAGGGACGAGGTGTGTGGTAAAGAAAGTGAGGGGAAGTTGGAAATGGGGAGGGACAAGATAAAACGAGTACATACCATATAGGGAAGACCTACGGCAGTCTACTATCCTATACCATCTCCTGTTGGGATGTTTCGCTCTATGTGGCGGGTCCGGAGGGCGAGATCGCTTTGTGTGGAAGGTTGCTCGAGGTAAATGACTTGGTATCGTGTATTTTGGAAGTGGTATGGACCAGGTAGTTGGTTGATTCTGCTCCTTATTCTTGTCCTGAAGCAACCTAATAGGTCAGCATGTCCTTTAAAGTTCGGCAATCGAAACAGAGGATGGAAAGTGCACCTACAAATTGGGCCACAGGCTACCCACAGATCGGGGATGAAGCATAAAATTAATAGCAATATCGACGGGGGCCTTTTCTTGATTTAAGAACCAACCGAACATTGACCGCACCGAGTTCGCAAAGTTGTCGTTTAAGACTCCGCTTGAACATTGTCCCACGGTACTCGCGCACGGGCCACTGTGGGAACTTCGACTTTGAACGCAAATCCTTGTCGTTCAATCCAAATTTCAGGTAAAAAAAAACATCTGCGGAGATGAGATTGATCACTGATCAGCTCACAGGTACATATCATATTTCCTACAATGCACCTCATCGTAAGCTCCTCACTTCTTTCCATACATCTTTACACTTTCCTAATGGAGGATGTTTAAGTTCTCATGGAACAACATATTGATATCCCACCTTACTGTGTGTTCAAAGAGTAAGTCACGCAGAAGTGCAACCACCCATATGGATTGCAGTAAACTATGGAAAAAACACAGTCATCCGGAAGTACGGTATTGCATCGATTGTTTGTACTTTTTGGAAGTGATAATTTGAACTGCTGTCCTTCGCGGGTTGGCCTTGAGCACGAATTTGCACAGGTTAATGTTTGTTGAGACGCGGGGGGACCTTTAGATTACAATTTTATACTACTAAAGTATACAATCAACCACCCAACATCACAATATTGATTTACTTTACAAATTTCCCATAATTCCAAGTCAAAATTCCATGTTGGTAGTCACCGTTTGTTTCGTTTAATTAAAGCTTAGTGCCATCACCGAATGCAATGATGAGTTCAGCGCCTCCAGGGTCGGTGCGGACACCGCCAAGGGTAGCTGGGCGACTCGGGTTGGTACCGTAGCAATCAGTGACGAGTTGGTTGAATGTGCTCAAGCACGACGAGTTGCTAGCAAAGTTTCCAAAGAACCCAGCGGATTGGAATCCGAAAATAAGGCGGCCAGCAGAGGAGATACCAGGGCCCGCAGCGTATTCGTTGCAGAAAATTCCGGCATCAATGCGTCTGAGGGGAAGGGAATAGCATGTTAATACATGATTAAGTGTGGATGCATGAATAACGAAACCTACAAGTCTGCCAGAGGTCCATAGTTAGCAGCAACTGGTGTGGCGGATGTCCAACACCTCGATGTGGTCTGAGCTGCGACACCGCTCAAGGAGGTGGCGGCCATTGCAAGAGTAGCGAGGACAGTCGAGAATTTCATGTTTAAGCTAATTTTTCGATGTAGTTAATGAGCTGGTTGTCACGTATGATGAGAAGGAGAAAGCTTACCTTGTGAGTTATCGAGTTCAAGTTGGACTGATGGTGAACGACGTTAACAGACTCCCTTTTATACGGTTTGGTAGCCCGTTGGATTCTGTAATTTTTTGTTTGGTAACCGGCCAGAACACACGTTCGATGGGTTCTAAGATCTTCTAGCGGCGCTTAGACAATCATGACTGTATTACTCCGTCTAGGACTCATTTTAAGTCTAGGTTCACTGTTATGTCATAGAAGCAGTCCCATCATCATGGAAGACACATAGCCTTGGTAAGCCTTTGAGTCTACTGGAGAGTCGATCCATGGATTAAACACCATCATATGTCTCCAAGGCGTTTTCAAGCATTTTTTTCATTTCATTCACTGGCTGAAATTCCCTTTCTTCTCAAGTGGAAGATTAGTTTGTCATGGACCCATTGACATAAATCTCGGTCCTTTTTGCATCGTGGGTGCCAGTCTGCTTAACGCCCAAAAGATTAGTATACTATTATCCAAATAGAGAGATATTTTGTCTGCACTACCCTTCGCCTGTTCTCACGCTGCTTCCATAACACTAAATAGCTGTGAACAAGAACACATGTTCCTACTCTATTCTTAGAAACAACCTATGTTGTGACCAATCGTGGAACAGTCCGTCTTTAGTAGCATATGGAATGGGTGTTTCCAAAAAAGTACAAAGTAAATGCTGCAAGAGGCATAGTACATATACAGAAGACTAGATCCTGTCGGTAATGAATGTCAGCTGCAGATCGACGTTCCGTAAGGACGAAATAGTGGTATACGCTTCGAGGTCTTTAAACACTAGCGCCATTTTGTTTGATCTACAGGGCTACGATTGACACGCAGTGGTATACATGATTACTTCGGAACCGAAAGAGAAACGAGTTTCTGTTGTTATTGAGTATATTTTTGACGCTGGCAGTGCACAAAGCGTGAATCGATTCTGTTAGTCTGGTTGTAGTTGAATACACAATACAATGTATATAGTCCAAGTGTAAAGGTCAAGTTTTACCAATACATTCGGAATTGCACAACCTCGCTAGAAGCAAAAGAGTTGCCAAACAAATTTATCCTAAGTCGGGAATCAATTGAAAAGCTACTGAGAATACACGCGTATACTGGGAAGGAAAAACATATAAAGGTGAATCCATTGAGGTCTTTCACCATCAGTCCAACTTGAACTTGATAACCAACAAAGTAAGCTTCCTCATTTATTATTCTGTGCGACGCCTAGCTTATTATCATCGACGAATGATCAGGTTAAACATGAAATTCTCGACTGTCTTCGCTACATTGGCAATGGCCGCCGCCTCCCTGAGCGGTGTCGCAGCTCAAACCACGTCCAGGTGCTGGACATCCGCCACGCCAGTCGTTGCTAACTACGGCCCTTTGGCCGACCTGTAAGCATACTCTTACAATGAAATATACTGTTTGACTGTAATTAATCAATCCTGCCACACAGCCGCGCAGACGCCAGTCAATTCTGCAACGAGTACGCTGCGGGTCCTGGTATCTCCTCCGCTGGTCGTCTTATTTTCGGATTCCAATCCGCCGGGTTCTTTGGAAACTTTGCCAGCAACGCGTCGTGTGTGAGCACCTTCAACCAGCTTGTCACCGACTGCTACGGAACAAACCCGAGTCGCCCAGCCACCCTTGGTGGTGTCCGCACCGACCCCGGAGGTGCTGAACTCGTCATTGCATTCGGCGATGGAACCAAGCTTTAATTGAACGAAAGAAAGGGTACAGGATGAAAGGATAATTTGAATTTGAATTTTGGAAAACTTTGTAAAGTATATTTGATGTGGTGCTGCTGGGTGGTTGATTGTATACTGCAGTAGTATAGGATTGTAATCTAACCAACGTCCACCTATCCCAGTACATCCCCATACACGTAATTCAAGCCGAGAAAAGAAAATCAACGCGTCTGTGAGCCGCTAAGTCGCACATTGACGTCGGTGTCGGTGTTTTGGCACTCCGTTGTCCCGATATCTGTCAAGAGCTGTGATCTGCTTCGATGAACCCCTCAAGACGAATAAAAATACAATACTGGCTACAAGTTTTGAATGGGACTGGATTTAATGTCTTGAATGTAATCATTAGCCAAGCTGGATCTTCTGTGGATATGACCAGACCACCAGAGCTTGATTCAACCTCAATAGTAGCAGCCAATTCAAAGCGCTAAATTTTCACATTCCAGAAATAAGTTTCTGTATTTATAGATCTTACTGTTGGACACGGTGCGGAGGTGAGTTTCAATATGATCCGACACTGTCACATCATGTCAATTCCTGGGAATTAGAGCTGCAAGGTTATAAAGTGGTACAACTCTGGTAGCAACAATACACACACGCGCGTACATCATGTCGGGTTTCCTCCCTATTGAGATTATTGATTACATTATACAGCTAGCGGTTCAGGAGTCTCCATCACATCCAAATGGAACATCTTCTATTGCACTTTTATCACATCATTATCGCACTGTTGCGCATACGGCAACTTTCTCCTCAGTCATGTTTCTAGAAAAGCCGCCTCGTCGAAAAGAAGGCGATATGCATCGCATACACGGGCTGGCCAGCCTTATCACAGATTCCAGGCAATTCCCAACTTTACGTGGGTTACACACGTTTATCTCCTCATTTTCGCTGAAGCTGTCGTCCTATTATGGAAGCATGAGAGGCATGTCCGAGGTTTCGCGGTCCCTAATTATAATCATCAATAATCTATTCCGCGACGCGGCAATGCTGTCTGTTCCACTTCGCACACTAAAGCTGGAGGCCTGTACGTGGCCCGAGGATGCAGCACTAGATGTTGCCCTCAGATCGTTGATCACAGCATCATACCTCAACAACCTCCACGTGAGCGACCCTTCTTACTTGCCCGTTGACATCATCCTTGGATCAAACATCGAGCATTTAACCTTTCACGGCAGTATTTTTCTGGACCGGAGGTTCTACACTGAGGGTTACGCCGCGGTACCTTTAAAATCCTTGGCAATTACAGGAGGGTATGCGAGCAATATGGCATTCGAAGATATGATCTTGATTATAGGCGGACAAGATTTGACAGCACATCATATGTTTTGTCATTTGACAACGCTCTCAATAACTGTGACGTCTCCAGACCTTGCTGCAGATTTAGTGAACAGCACAAAGACATTGGAGTCTTTGACACTTCGCAAAGCAGAATGTCTATTCTCCTGTACGTTATCTCTTGCATTAACTATATGGTTAATTTGCTGTGTACGAATGAATGGGTCAAAATTTATAGCAGGTGACGAGGACGGAACACCTCGTATTTATTTCGCATACTTGTCGCATCTAAAAGAGCTCAACATCGCATACTCGAGGACAATAGACAACGATAATCCACAAATGTCACCTGTCGCCTTCCTTGGACAAGAAGCACTTCCACTTCTCGAGAGATTCGCCTTGGACATAACCATGACCAGCTACCTTCATGCTCCCTTCCCATCACCGGACGACGACCTCGTAGCAGCGGTACAGGAAAGACAGGAGATATCTCAATGGGATGAACATTTATCTTCCCCAACAATTTTCTACAATCTTAAAACGGTCAGCGTCAAGTTGATGGTTCGGCGTCTTGTTTATTTTTATGGAGAGGATCAGTGGTACCCGAGCTGGGACATAGCTTGGAGCCCGTATTTCACAGCCGCGTTTCCGATGTCCAAAGGAGCATATGGTGATGTAACTGTGGCTTATTCATCGGCTTGGGCTGTAGCGGGATGACACAAAGTTGTTAGGGAAGACTTGGGGAATACGAATGTAATTTTCATAAAATAATTTGTAGCAAAAATAGTGTCTGTGTTTCTCACAGGAGCCAGGACTTAGGAGATACGAAAGCCAGTATACACAGTATTTCCACGACCAGAAGAAATTGAATAATGTGATGGTTGATCCCGACTTTTGCAATCTAATATATACATTTTTTGATTCTGCTGTGCTCCAAAGAATGTTCATGCTTTAGCGTGTATGATTTTTGTATGGACTGCGGTTTGCTATTGATTCAGAGCCTGTGTAGGTGATTTGGCGGATCGCGAGAAATCTGGATGTGTCTTCACAATCGAAAGCATTTTATTGGCTAATAAATGAGCTGCTAGAGAAATTAGACTTATAGTATGCTGCCTCAAGATCAAAGTGTCGGATACGCTTCAAATCAAAACAAACCACGGAGTGCTGGCGGAACACTTCGGCTAAAGTTGATTTTTAGGCTCCACTTGAATTGGATAGCGCACGGACCTTGAGGCGCGTGCCTTCAATTTAAAGGTAGAACTGGCGCGGCATCCAGACCTGTTGGCGGGGAATTATATGCAAATTTGGATAGAATGGAAGAATGGGAGAAAATATGGCGTCAAAAACTGTATCTTAATGATAACGATTAGGTCGGGATATGCTCATGCATTATTGTTTGGTCTGCAATTGTGATTTAAGACTATACAGATTCAACCTAAAACGGGAAGGAAAAATTGCTTCACATTAAGCAAGAGTACCCTGGCTTAAAGAAATGGTATACTTTATGCTGCGGAGGTAAATTATTTCAGAAGCAACATCAAAGTAATAGTGAACTGTAACAGAACCGGCCCGCAATTAATGACTCCGTCGTTTAAACTAAAGCTTTGAATACAATTGATGATAATCAGAATATGAAAAATGGTTAATAACCTTTTGCTCATTCAATTGCTCAATAGTTAAATCAAAATCGGCAGGTGGTGATAGGGCACATCTAATCGTTGATACTAGTAGATATACTTATTTCAATATCCCTCCTGTATATAAACGACCGTCTCAGGCGAAATCTAAAACGCACCGTGAATGCCAGCTTCTTCTACGTGTTAGACGATGCCCGCAGTGAGTAGTGCGAGACCATGCTATAGCATTACCATATTAACATTGCAATAGCACATCCCACGTAGCGAATATGAGGGTAATCTCCACCCTATCGTTCCCAAGTCCGTCACCCGCCCTGACATTGTAAATCACGAACACGCGAGCGATGCGACACGCTACCTCCTGCCCGTGCTGTTCACTAGCCACCAAGGAACGCAGCTTGTAATGAGGTATCCAGGCTTCGGCGTAATACATATCCTTGAAGGTATGTAAGGTTTACTGATTGACTCCATGTGCGTTTATGCTTATATCTTGTGGCGCAGGAGAGATACAGTATGAGGATATGGTTACGCCAGGTGGTCCCCCTACTATAATGAGAGCCGGTTCGGTGGCCTACTTCGAGCCTAATTCGTGTGTTAGGTGGCATTGTGCCTCGGCATCTGGAGCACAGGGTTAGAGTCGTTCCGCAACTTATTCTCTTCCTGCTGAAACTCACCTATAATATATACACAGGCTTTGGAGTATTCGATGTACCGGTTTCTGTCAAGAGCTGCGATGAATTTGTGGTTTCAAACTAGATTCTAACATGTCAATTCTTACGTGGATTTGTACAACATTGTCATTAGGCTTCGAATGTGTGTTACTAAATTCTTGTATGATTGAGAATACTACGCTACTTTGGCAGCAACAGAGACCTTGTAGTCACGAGAAAACTGATATTGATAACCACTTATTGTTGAAAGATAAAAACTGCTGCGAACTGTGAAACCATTATCGATAATGATCAGTTTCATGAGCTACTGATTCCGCAGTGCAAAGGCGGCTTAGCAACAAGAAATGTCAGTGCATGTCAGTGCATGTATGTGCACTTCTGCACTTACATGTGCTGACAATATAATGACTATGCACTGAAATGCACTGAAATTACTTAGAATTTGTGAAACAATTGAAGTCTGTACTTATATACAATAAAACAACGTTCAGTGCAGGGCTACTTAGATGGATTTGAATATATTATATGTGTTTAGAGATCTACTATCCTCCTAGAATTATATTTACATTGACTGCCGAGAGTTGATGCACTGACACATGCACTGACTTTGCACTGACATGTTATTTAGCCATGTCTGACCCAGAAACTCCGAGACCGTATGCTTTAATCCTCCCCCCTAAGTTAAATTTCTCACGCCCCAATTTGACAAGCACAAATTTTGCCACCACACTGTCACGTATGGCTGCCCAAGTGGGGAAATATTCCCCGTAAATATAATTTCCTTATTTTTGACAAGTGCGTCAAGTATAAAACAAAATTTGCGCGCGGAAACATTTGTTTGGTGCCCAGATTGATTTCAAGGTAAATTTGACGAGTCCGTAAATAAAATTGACTGCGCGGAAACATATTTTTCGCATAATTTGCAAGCTTGAGTGCACTATTTCTGCTCCAAATTATATTTTTCGTGTAAATTATATGCGCGTAAGTACATTTTGTGCGCTGAACAAACCTTTCAATGCGCGGAAAACATTGTTCACAACCATTGATTCTTGCCTAAAGTGACCAGCCGTTATGCCGAGATTATGTAAAATGATCTAAAATGGCACCTCGGCACACCTTAAACGAGTTCAAGTTCCGATAAACCTACACACACTGCTGGCACTGATACATATTTGATAGAAAAATATGTATCGGTAATTATGTTTCCTGTTATTTTTTGACGTATTTTTCTCGTATATAGAGTCCGGGGTTACCCAATTAGGGAAGCCCGAAGCCTATATTCCAATAAAATACGTCAAAAAAATGTAGGAAACATAATTACTGGGTCCTATTTTCTTTGAAAATATGTATGAGCGCCAGCGGTGACAAAATACATCGCTATTCTATCTATTACTGCCTCGTAGGACGATATAACAATTTGTGTAGTACTTCATATGTAGTATTAGAACATATCAGGTAGATTTGGGGTCTCCCCATTAGCAGCGCAGCTTGTGCGCCATTTCAGACATCTCAAGCATTGTGTGAAAAAAACCCCATCAATCGTGGGAAAGGCATCAATCAGTGTATTCTTGAGCGCATTTGTGCATTGGTAGAGTCGAAAATGGGAAAGTAACATTGGAAAAGCATGTTGAAATATGTATTACATGGAAATCCACGAGAATAAGTCAAAATATTGCCCACAACCATTGTGTACAAAGTAAAATATTAGCAACTGCCATCATAATTGCGCATCAGTGTCTGTGCAAGAAAGCGACACAGGCGATTTCAAGGCGATTATCTCACATTCCTTGATTAAAGCAACATTAATATATTTCAAAAGAGTGTAGATTATATAGTAATCAATTTGTAATTAAATGAATGTGGGTTAGAATTGCATTACAGAATCCTTGATATCACTTTCTTCAAAAATCCGAAAGGTGGAGCTTGAATTCGTTTCGGTGTGCCGAGGTGCCATTTTAGATCATTTTACATAATCTCGGCATAACGGCTGGTCACTTTAGGCTAGAAGTAGTGCAATTGAACAATGTTTTCCGCGCCTCGAAAGATTTGTTTGCGGCACAAAATGTATCTACGCGCACAGTGTTTATGCATTAAGTATAATTAAGGGCAGTAGAAATTTATGTGCGCTAGCAAAATATGCCCAAAATATGTTTCCGCGCAGTCAAATATATTTACGGCTAAGCTAGAAAACAATCTGCGCACTCAAAAAATGTTTCCGCGCTCCAACTTTTTTTTTTACAAAATCACGCAGTAAGAAAAATACGTAAATAAGTTTACGGGGAATATTTCCCCACTTGGGCAGCCATAGTCACGATGAACTAACCAATGCAATAACATAACCCTGCACGCACAGGCATGTACTTACACACCTTGACCAACTTATATATTATTGGAAACATGCACTGACATTGCACTGAAATCACTTCAGTCTGCACTGACATTACTGTGGCATGCCTGGCATGCACTGACCGCACTGACATTGCACTGACATTTTCCAGTGATGAAAAGCTTTCTGTGATTGGTAATCAAACACCGCCTCGTTATAATCATGGGCTATAAAACGGGCGTATTCTTGCTTTCATCTTGGCTATAACTACTCATTAGCATCATGATTATCCTCCCTATGGAGATAGTCGACCAAATCATGCACAATGCAGCTCAGATTTTGCAGTCGCATCCCTTAGGGGCATCATCTATCGCACTTCAATCGCATCGCTATCGGAGTGTTGCACACAGGGAAACCTTTTCCACAGTAATTTTTCAGCAACAACCGACTGCTCTCGGGAAAGGCGATGTGCATCGCATACAGGAACTAGCAGATCTTATCGCTGGCTCTACACGCGTACCGACACTTCCCGGGGTCGACACCTTTATTGCGTCGCTTTCTATCAGATTGTCGCCCTATCAGGGGGATTATAGGTCTTCAATAGTCACACAATCACTTACTACGATTTTCGACCATTTATTTCGGGAACCGGTATTGCTGAATACTCCTGTTCGCAGACTGGTGCTGACCTCGAGCACATGGTCCAATGGAAAACCCTTGGAGCGTTCAATTAGGTCGATGATCGAAACGTCCTATATCAACTCCCTACATCTCGAAGACTCATTTTACGTACCTATTGGTATAATCCTTGGATCAAATGTTGAAGATTTTAACCTCAATAGGTCAATTATACCTGATAGAAACGACCCAATCAAAAAATGTCATTCAGTTTCTTTGAAGTCACTGTCAATCACAGGAGGGTCTGTGAACAAGATTACATTCGAAGACCTGACGATTGCTATATGTGGGCAGAATCTACTAGCACCAGATACGTTCTCATACCTGAAGAAATTCACCATATGTGTATCATCTCCCGCCCTCGCTGTAAGTGTGGTAAACAGCACAAAAGTTTTGGAGACCTTGATCCTTCATGACGCAAACCGACTCTTCCCAAGTACGTTGCCATTTCTGTAACAGATACTCGGGTCAAATGATCATTACATCTTGGATACTAGGTGAAGCATCCGAGAAGCCTGCTATTGAGTTCAGGCTGCTGCACTTTCTCAAGGAGCTTAATATCACGTATCATAGGACGATAGACAACAAGAACCCACAGGTGTCGCCTGTCACGTTCCTTGGAGAAAAGGCACCACCACTTCTTGAGACGGTCACTTTGAATATAACCATACACAGCTATCTGCGCGCACCTTTCCCACCACCGGCGGACGATCTAAAAGCGGCGGTTGAAGAAAGACGTGAGATTTCAGAGTGGGATAGGTACCTGTTTTCACTCGCGGGGTTTTGCCGTCTTAAAAGAATCAGAGTCAAACTCTTAGTTATACGCCATGTATCGTTGGGTGGAGAGAATTGGAGCGACCGTGGACCGAGCTGGGACGAGGCATGGTGTCCATATTTTATGGACGCCTTTCCGATGTGCAAGGAGGCATATGGTGATGTGCTTGTAGCATATTCGTCGTCTTGGTATTTAGTGGGATAACTCAATTGACATTAATGGCAAGCACAATTTATCTCTCTTGATCCCATTTCTTTGTTTTTCCGATTTATAAATTCTTTGTCTCGTGTGTTCAGTCATATTATATGTATCATATGAAATTTTTTATACAGCCGAGTTACAACAAAATCTAATTAATGTTGAACTTGCGATACAGCTGTTGACTCTAGCAATTACTCAGTCACCAGAAACTCCTCTGTACTTTTCACCGAAACAGGGACATAGAACGCAAGAAATCCTGTAAATTGTATATCAGAACATTCATTCGAAGACGAAGAACACAAAAAATTTAAGTGTTCCAGCGGTCATCATACCTTTACAACCGGCATCGGTGTTGCAGTGCCAGCGGAGAACTGAGCCTTCATCGACATGAAGGACAGATCCGGCCTTGACCGTATTGTGAAATCGCGGATTTTGCACATCTTCATACTTCATTTCACCTGTTTCACAGAGTGAATGAGGAAAGAGGGTGTCAGTCATTGTGGATCACGTAAGGTACTAATAAAATATGATAATAGAAAGTCGACAGCCTATACGTACCGTCCGTGAAATAGAACACCCCAGGCCCAGGATAGCGAACGACAAATTCTGTCCCCTTCTCGACGGAGAACACGGTTGGCAGGAGGTAGTGCGTGGTGTCGTGTGCATGGTCGTGCAGCTCGACGCTGGGGTGGATGGTTGCTTTGGGGACAACCTCATAGGGAGCATTGGTATAGCTGTCGATGGGGATGTGCTAGTCAATGGGATGCGAGAGAGAGAGAGTTAGTCAAGTTGTGTAATGTGATGATGGGAGCGTAACAGTGTATTTGGATTAGATACAGAAACGTACTGTTGGCATGCTGGGTGCTGGGACACGAATATGGGAGGTGCAGATAGGCAGTCAGAGCGTTGACGAGAGTTAAAATATGTAGGAGTAAACCCAAGTTCCTTATGCGAATGGGGGAACTAAGTGGTGATATGTCATTATCGGGATATATATACCCAGACTCTGAAACACGGAGAGAGTATGATTTTTTGGTTCTTAGGACTCAGGATTTCAGGGACTGCCCACCACGTACCCCGCTGGTCGAATGATCTTCTAGAAGAAGTACTGCTAACCCACCCTGTTCTCATGTTCAAGGGTCCTTTTAGACAGATTTGTATAACCAAGGTGTGTAGATAATACAGATCTCATGTAAATCTCCCACTATCCCTGATTTAATGAACTGCAAATGAAGAAAAAGGTGGGAGGAAGCATACGGGTGAGCTCTCACGGAACTTGAGTATAAACTTCCATTCCCCGCGGATCTTGACGATGTCATTTGACTCAAGCCAATGAACATAATCAAATAATCGATATAATCACTGATTGAACTGATATCGGTATGTTCTGAGCGTCGAGGCGCTAATAAAAATGCTTCTTTATTATTTTAGATCATAGAGAAATTATAGAGTCTAAAACAAAATGGTGTTATTGATAGGTACAATTAACATGATGACTCATGGGGATAGGTTCAACCGAAATTCTTCACAAGCTCAGCCTCATTTCCTCGTGCGAACTACTCATTCTGACGCCCAATTGACTCCTTTTCGTTGACGCGCCTCTGTGCATGGTGGGTCACCTGACTTCACAGAGCTTGACGCACGGACCCTGTGGGAACTTTAACTTCAACACAGAAGCTCTCAAGGAAATGGGCATGCTTGAATTTCTCAGGAAAAAATATAGGGTAAAAATGGTAAGAGAATTATACGGTAGAAATTAAGGCCTTAACAATATGAACCTGATGTTGTACTCGTTCAAAGTCTGGTATGTGACACTCATATTAAAGTGGCCGTTGGTAAAATTTTTATCGAGAGGGTGGTACCAATATTGCATACAAGCTCGGTAGAGGTGCTATCTATAGTTACTCAATAGCACTATCAAAGTGTTATCCATTCAATATAATGCAACATATACAGTCTTGGTGATGGCTTTACATTTTTCTGACTTTTGACCGGCCTCCCAAGTCTATTTTGGCCTATGTAGCCCAACGAACACTTTGTGGCAGCTCCGATGAATACGGAATTTACCAAACGATATCTGACATTTTGTTTAGAATACTGTAACTAGCCATGGTGTGGGGTTTTCAATAGGCTACAACGACGTCCGCTGTGGGCAGCATTCTTTCCTCACTCGTTCCCCATTGTATGGTACATTTACAGAAGGCTTCCCAAACGCACACTGTTGAGCGACCGTCGTCGGTATGTCAAACATGTTGGGACACAGTATTCTCTATGCAGTTTGGCCTGCTTTCCAAGCCGCTACTTCGTACAGGAACCAATGAATGGCCTCGAGGTGGGCTCACGTACACCTCCACACTGGAGGATATCAAATCCGGGGCTATTTCCGAGTGTCAATGGTGTAAATTTATGCTCGGTCTTATACAAGAAGATACTCGCAGAGCTGGGAGCGGTCCAGTTCACATAATCATGGGTATCCGCGCGCAATCAGGATACCTGGGAGCACCAAAGTACACACAAGCTTTGAGTATATATATCAACAACATCGAGAGCTTTGATGGATATCTGTATGCCGATGCAGGTAACTAGATTTCGAGTTGTTTTTTATTCATCACTCATGCTCAACGAATTGGGTCAGATAATCCTGCAGCAGAACATATCACGGCTCGGAGCCGTATAGTTGATGTGGGATCTCCTCAGTCCATATCTCTTTGCCGAAAGCAACTTGAAGAGTGTATCGTCTCCCATGAACATTGCCCTCCAATTTCTAAACCCTATCCTCTCTTGCCCACACGTTTGATAGACTGCAGCAATCCTAAACACCTTAAACTCGTTAAGACAAGCGGGATGCAGGGGTCTTACTGCACATTGAGCTACGTGTGGGGTGAACCTCAACCACACAGAACCACCAAGGAAAATTTTGGAGCATATACTAAAAAAATAGACTCTGCACATCTTCCCAAGACTATTCTGGACGCCATCCACATAACAAGACTTCTAGGCATTCAATACCTCTGGGTAGACTCGATATGCATCATCCAAGACTCGGAGGAGGATAAACTTGTCGAGATTACGCGCATGGGCCACATATATCGCCACTCTTATCTAACAATCGTCGCTGCATGCTCTCCACGTGATGGCGCAGGATTTCTGGGTCCCCGACCACCTGTTCCTCCGTCGCAGTTCCCGCGGGACACAGAGTTTCCCTTTCCCTGTTTCCCCAATCAGGGAGGCACCGCACTTCCTCCAGTTATAGGAAAGGTTAAAATGTCACCAATCGCTTTCTACACCGAGTTAGACGACAGTTTTGACAAGTGGTCGGACTACTTCCCTGCCATGGAACCTGTGAATGAGCGGGCATGGTGTCTGCAGGAATATGCCATGTCTCCGCGCTCCCTGGTGTTTACGTATCATACCGTGCAGTTCCACTGTATCACCGGCGGAGCGCAGAACGTCGGCGGATCCTACAATAGCCATCCTGACCGCGAAGACCTACTGCCACAAAATTTCTTCTTTAGCGACTTTGTAAAAACATCTGGAATGCCTGTCCGGGGCTCTCAGGAATGGGTTTCCGTGCGACGTGCTTGGAACGCGGTTTTGAGGGAATACACAAGGCGTTCAATTACCAATGCAGAGGACACGTTTGTTGCGTTTGCGGGCATCGCACAGGTGTTCCAGACGGTGTTGGGCGGCGATTATCTTGCGGGACTGTGGAGGAATACACTGTTGTCAGACTTGCTTTGGTTTAAGTTTGCTGACATGGACATGGCGCGCCCAAAGATTTACAGGGCGCCTTCGTGGTCATGGGCATCGGTGGAAGGAGCTATTGTTCCTGGAAAGCTTTTTGACAGAGAGTTACATGCGACGGAGACACTAGCAGAAGTCATTAGCTGCACTGTGCTGCTTAGATACCCTGAACATCCATTTGGAGAAACCAAGGAAGGTACACTTTTGCTACGCGCACGCCTAGAAGAGTGTAGGTGGAATATTCGAAGCTCGAAGTTCATTTATCATAAGAGGACGACTCAATCAAACACCGATGACTCCAATCAAAAAATTATCGGAACTGGTTATATCGACAGCAAAGACGACCAAGACGTGCATGATGTATATGCAATTCCCATATACATGGACAAGGACGAGGTAGAGGGTAGTATTATTGTTGCCAAATTGTCTGACGGAGATAAGGAGTCGGGCATGATCGGTAAGTATCGTAGAATAGGATATTTTGATTCTCATCGCATGGAATGCTCTACAAACTGGCTGAAACTGGCACCAGTTGTAGAAGTGATAATAGTATAGGGAGTACCTGCGATATGAAAAACCCCTCTTGGAGTTTGTAGTAGCGTTGGCGTGCGGGCGGTTATTGCATGAGGTGCAGTATGTTAAGGAAGCACTCTTCCGCTCGTTGGGTGATGCTCAGGATGAGCGACGACACGACAGGCGGATTTCATAGTTCAAAAGCTGCTGACCAATTCATTTTCGCAACGAATGATGGATTGTATGGACTCACCGTTCGACCTGACTCCTCCGCGCTCCTGCAAAGTCACCCCATGTCGCATCCCGAATTTCCCTCGCATATGTAATGCTATGGCGTACGATACGTTCTCGTAGAAGAGTACATGAGGTAGCAAGGGGGCGTATCGTCGTTGTGGGGCGCGTGCACGTGCGGTCTGGACACTGCACAGCATAGCGGAGTTTCAATAACTTTGGACAACAGCAACAACAAACAAAGCGCCACTTGTGACCTGTCTTGCGCCGTCATCAAATCGATTCCCATCCAACGATATCTACCGCCCCCAGATACTTTAAGACGACTGGTCAAGGGTAAGAGGTGCTACAACATTGCCTTTCTGAATGGATCGCACATGTGGAATCGAGTGAATGTGGTCGGTCCAGGGGACGAGGTTTGTTGAGAAACATGGGTTGAGGAATCGTGGAGGAGGAGGAGGAGGAACTTCTCGGTGAGTGATTTGTATTTGATGTGTACAGTGGTCTATCGAAACCTCTCCTCTTCCCTCGCTACCTTTTCCCCCCCACTGGGCGCTCGCGAATGTATAACATTGACGCAGCGGCAACGACACTGAATTCACTTGTATGATTCGCAGTGTACTGTATGCCCTGAGTCTGCCGCGCCTCACTTTGAGCTGTGTCCAGTGCAATGGAAAGGGTAGTCCAACCCATGCACCTGTTCTCTTCTCGGCGTATGTTTCCTCTGGCTGGACATGACATTTGATATCCCGCATATACGACGTATGTGCGTCTTGTTTTGGGCAGTTGATGAGGCGGACTCGGTTTGTACCACACCTGCTACCCTCTCTTCATAGTATTATGATGCCTACTTTGATATGGCAGACCGAATGGCCGTACTCATTGTTGTGGTGTGTAAGTGGCGCTGGGCTCCATGGTGAGATGAAAATAAGCTGGAACTTGAGTGGTCGACCGGATTAATATTGTCACTGTGCTGCTCCTATTTAAAAATGCGCATTGATGGATGTCTTTTGGGGATTACATGGTAATCACGGAAGAAACATTTCAATAGCTCCATAAACTAGAGGTCAAGAGATGGCGAGGCCCATAACGCCGTTGTAGGGTTCGCGTGCGCATGTGTGTGAGGCAATGGCGTCTAGCCCCCCGGCCGTTCTAGAGACGAAGGCTCGAAATAAAGGCCAGAAATCATGGCAGAGTGTGCAGTGCAGTACAATTATAATAACCTAATTGGAAAATAATTTGTTCCATGGCTTTCTGTTTACATTGGCCAAATTTAGAGAAGGATAGGAAGACAACTCGGCAAATGCTGGCACAATGGGAACATTAAGGTGGTTAAGAGTCAATAGTAGGTACGAGTCCTGCATCCAACTTGTTGAATAGTATTGCTCATAGTCATGGTGTCAGCATTGGACAGAAAACATAATCTAATTCATTTATTACTGTTTACACCTGGAAAACAATAGGAATACAACTTGTCAAATACTGTTTCAATAGGAAGATAGAGGTCTCTTGAGAGCAAATGGCATATTGGTGGCCAGTGCTAGGTAAGCCTATGATGCTATCAGAAGCGAAGAATATTGATAGTTTGCTCTCTGGTAATATCCTCGCACACCGCATAGCCTACGTGGTCTTCTCTTGCATCCTTTTATGAGTATCATATGAGTAGAATCAGCTGACCTTTTCTAAAACACAGAAAGAATGTCGGTGTGAAAACGTACCTTTAAATAGGTCCCTGACACTCGCTTCAGGGACACAGAGGCCTAGAATGCTGCCTTGCATCCTGTATGCAAGCATCAATATGTTTTAGCAGTCTGGTGAGCTGAGCAATCTCGTGGATTACGTACCTATCAGTGCAGGAGAGTAGCAATAGACAGATAACAACTTGCAGTATAGCGGTACTGCAAGCGACTTGTATGGATGGATTTCCGCAGGAACAAGCGTCGTACGTGTTGTGTTGAGCATCTGGGATGAAGAGCAGATTATTCAGAGCAGATTGGTTGTCTTTATCCGTAACGTTTGACATTTTTATCTGATTATCATAATGCTCGCGAGAACATCTTTTGACAGGAATAAAAGCTCCTTATTGTTTGTGCACCATATGGTATAATTATTGATATCCTAACACTTCTCACACTATACCTTCACCGGCTACATGACTCTCCGGCACAGAACCACAGTCTTCCAGAACAATAACTATGGCTTTAATCACTGCAGATACACTTGCGTGAGCACGGTCGGGGGATGAGAGGTGTTGATGAGTATGGGTTGCGGAATTATGGAAAATGAGAGGCAGACGTCTCAGTGTAGTGATTCGCTTTCCCCACCCTCGTTATCTACCACTTCACGACAGCGCATGACACGGGAACTAACCTCTACTCCACGCTTCCTAGTACCTCCTCCCTTCCGTCTGTTGTGACCTTGCCTCCCTGATACATGTCTATTGTGCGTAAGCAGAGTCGCGCACTCTTGTCTTTCCTCCTTTGGCCTCCGTGTCGATCTTGTTTTCGAGTTTGATGTTGCGTGTGTTTGTGGGTGTGGGCATTGGCCCGGGAGGTTGGATGGTTGTATGGTGGGATTGACAAAGATCACTGTTTTGTAAGGGGAGAGAGTGCGTCCATGAGTCATCGTCGGTTCTTGTTAGAATTGCAGTCATCCGTTCTTCCATCCGAGCTCATAGCGCTGGCGATGAAATCATTACATGCTGGTATGAAAAACGCGCCACCTCGATTCTGATCCTGCGTTTTGTCTCGTCTTCGTGTCGAATGAACAAACCACGCTCTACATTTGTCAAACGCATCATTTCCTGCTCGAATTCAACACTAGGAACAAACCCTTAGAAAACGAGAAACAAAATGTAACTGCCAACTATTATTTACACACATATATCAAATGACCTGCGAACAGCCAGCGTGCGTCAACTCTCAATCGACGCCGCACATTGGACACAAGAGAGATGAGATCAAAACATTGGGCAAAAAAATACTCATTTCAATATACAGTGCTTTCTTCGCAAGGGATGGACTCATCGGGAATTGAACCCGACACCTTTCGCAATCCATCAATGCAAAGCGAACGTGATAACCAACTACACCATAAGCCCAGTAAACTGATATTCCACGTGGCTGCTGATCGGGAGGTCAATACAACGGAGAAGAGCAAATAGTTCATACAATTTACAAGTGTGACAACAAGCAAAATTTGAGGTTCTGAATCAAAGGTCAAAAAAAATTCTTTCCGAATGAGAACATGAGAATATACCATTCAAAATGAATGTAAAATGGACGCATTGGGAATTGAACCCAACACCTCTCGCAAAGTCATCCAATTGATGCTAAGCGAGCGTGATAACCAACTACACCATGTGCCCTATACACTTGGCGCGCGCCTATTGCTTCTCAGCGGGCGGACAAGTATCAAAGAACAGGTATACCGTTGATGTGGTACTCGTACTATGACGTTGAACAATGCAAGTTGATCATGTCACGTTCTGCCCAAGAGCCAGTTATCTTATTGGTCGGTGTTCATGTCGACGACTACCCGGAAAATAAAGTTCAGAGGGGATATCGAGACGCATATCGTCGTCGTAAACTGTCGCCGTGCGTGCACGCCAGGAGTCAACGGGGAGTTTGAATATCCTTGACAGCAGCAAGGACAAACAACCAGCGCGCTGCTTTTTTCCACTGCCATCTCCGCTCAACTCTGCTCCAGTCACTCAAATACCATGGTTCGAAGGGAGGGGTCAAACTATGGACTCGACAAATGCAGGGGACTGGTGGGTTGCAAAGCAGTATGACTTTGTGGAGGGGACATGGACTCAGATTCCGAGTTCGGTGAGTGCCTTACATGCCCTTCCCCGTTCTAGCATGGAATCACACAAGCCACGACCACGACCACCCTCTCCCCGTCCTCATCCATCGCACGCACCCGGTATTATCGCTTTCCTACTCAGCACTGCACTGCACTGGTCGCGGGCGCACGCGAAACCATCGATGCGGCGGCAGCTACACCAAAGTCATTCACCGACTCCCGGCATACTGTGTGCCGCTCGATCACCTGTGGATTTCGTAAAGTGTAAAGCGTCAGTGCGGTGTAGTGCAGTGGAAAGTCAGAGTCTACATGCTCCCGTCGCCGTCAAAAACCTCCCAATCTCACTCGCCCAGTGCTTAAAAAAGAGAATCTCACTCTCGAGTCGATTCCCCTCCCCCCTGCATTATAAAACGCATATCACAAACGACGACGGTGTGTGTGTTCGGCGCAACTTGCGAAGTCGAGATTAGGTTTCTTTGTCCCTGCTTTACGCATAGTAGAAACACACGTCACGGGTGTACGGCTTTCTTTGCAGTTCTCTGTCTGTCACTTGTCTTCAAGCGTGTGCTGGGCGATTGCCATACCATCTCCATTTTTGTATGAGTCTCACCGTCCGCCACATGCTTTATAAAGCCGTGTCTGTAAGTGCTGTTGATCTCAATCATAAATGAATTCTGAATACTTAAGATGTGGCACTTCAACGACACTTCAATCCAACACAATCTGTGTCAGTTTTAGATACTACTAATGGGTTATAGAGGTTCAGGGAATGGATTTCAATCTACAATACATAGAATTAAATTGGCTATTGTCAAGGGTAAGGTCTGTTCGGGTGGGAATCGCGGCTCGACCATTGACTATACGCCTATTCTCTTGCTTCTCTGCAAGCGCTCACAAGCCCTTTAGTATTGGGCAATGGGACTATCTTAAGGATATCGGCCCCATCATCTTCTTCCTCCATTTCTGACTACGTCGGCACACGTCACGGGTGTTCGTGCATTGATGCAGCATTAAGTAGGCGCTCCAAGAGGGGAGGGCCTGGCCGTGTGCGAACAGCCTATGATTTCGGTTTGCCACCACCTTGACTAGGGAGAGATATCCGTGACGGCCGGGTTAGGATGGGCGGAGGGCTAGGTAAACCTTCTGGAAAGATGCGCAGGTTGTGTGCGGCATTGTTGGAGTGTTATTTGTGTAGCGCTCTGGAGCCATGCTGGATGTATATGTGATGAGGTGCGTTCTTGAAGGCTCGACTGGGTTGTGCTAAATTTTGGGTTGACTGGTGTAAGAGATATTTGGGTGGTGTATTTATATGTTTCTGTGCTGTGCCATGAATTTATGAAATCAGGCTTCGCTCAAAAATTAGAACGTTATGGAACACCTAGCGTTATGTGGCCCGTTTCAATCATCAATGGCTGTTGTCAAAACGCCGGGGCCAACTGGGGCCCCAAGGGCCAATTTGCAGCTCGTTACTCCACTGTCTGCGCCCGATCGCACATTGCTGCTCAACACGGGTGGCCCATTATACGTATTTATGATCATGATCATAGAAACGGCCAAGAAATAACAAATTTTCAGTAGAACACATCAACCTTCCCTCTGGCCAGGTTGTCCGTTGTTTGCCGAAGGATCGCCACTAACAAAGCATGCACAAATATCCTGCCGACATCAGCCGAGCCGGTCAAGCGCAAATGTCCGTGATCTCTGTGCAACCAATCACCTGTCTTCGCCATGCATTGTCGGCACCAAATTTGGCTTTACCAGACGTCTGCAGTTGACATATGAGTATTTAATTAGGTGGTGGGATTCATGCTGAAGCAGAAAGATTATGATAAACAAGCCAAAAGGGGTTGTTCCCATGCTGATCTTCTACCTGTCGCCATGGATGGTCAACCCACCATGCTTCCTGCTTCTGCCTGTCAATCATTCTCGAGTACAGTTAATAAAAGAGTCTTAAAGGCTTAAGAGCATGACCATCAGTGAGCCAGTGTTGTCTAGTGGTTCTTTTCGGTTTGGCTGGCAGTCGGTATCCCCTAGCTATCGCAACAAAACGCAAGCACATTCATAGTGTACCATGACATCATTGACAACATGCCATCTGGGTTTAATGCCAGAACTCGTCATACGGAAATCTTGCTGGATGAGACTTTCAATGATAGAGCGGTCTTTCTATTCGGCACAAGGTCCCTCTGATAAAATTCACAGTTCTACGAGTGTCAGATCTTTTGATCTATAAACTTTGGAAAAGACGAATAATGGAAACGTGGATCTCGGCATACGGACTAATGACATTACTGACTTCGCTGAATGTTTTGTTCTAACATGCCCAGAGTCTCTAGATCCAGTAGACTACTAGGCCATAAACGTTGCGGGGAATATTCCTGCAGCACGACGGCGTGAGGCAAACAATTCGGAGGTTCGCCTGATCATATTAATTGTATGTAAAGATAACGCGAATAGAAAGGCATTGGAGACTGTATGACAAGCGAATGACAGATTTGATAAGTATCTAGATGTAGATATCCAACATTTTTTTCAGATGGAATGTTCAATGCATGAAGGACGTGCTCATAGTGGAGACCAAATTTTAGTACCTCAAGTTGGACAATTGGGACCGACATAACTCAGGGCTGTTGTTTACCTTGGAGAAATTCTGAGGACACCCTGATTATCGATAGCATGCGGCGTCGGAAGGTGTTGCAGGGAATCAGTCGTAATACAAGTTCTATTCGGACCTCTTTGTGCAACGATTGTATCATATTGTAATGGTTTAACGTTGGACATCTTTTTGTTGTTGTCGGCTACTACTCTCTTCGCGATTTTAAGCCGAAAGAGATTGGTGCAAGTACGTTATGAACTAGATAAGAAGGGTATATAAGCCAGATAGTGATGTCTGACTACTTAGGATCCTCAGACCTTTACATTGTAAATCTAAGTAAGCCATCGCTCTTGTATTCCAACTAACTATTGATAAGTTCATATATTGACCCAGAAAGCCCAAACGCTATGTTAAACCCTGTTACACTCACCTTTTTGGCGTTCATAACATTGTATTCTGTCCTTCCCGTCGCTGGCCATGGCTATGTGACTACACCTCCAAGTCGTCAAGCTCGTTGCCACGCGGGCGAAATACAAAACTGTGGCATCGTCCAATGGGAGCCGCAGAGCGTCGAAGCGCCAGCGGGATCCTTCCTCTGCAACGGGGGCGGCCATCGCTTCACCGAGCTCAACGACGAGTCTCTGTTTGCTGATCATTTCGAAGTTGTACCTAGAAGCACAGAGTCGCTCACTTTTACGTGGAAGCTTACCGCGCCACATAGGACACGGTCGTGGGAGTACTTCCTAATCACAAGTGGCGAAACAATGCTGTATTACGAGGCAGGACACGGCGTTGTGCCACCCGAAGTTGTCACGCACAAGGTTCCGGTTCAGGGCCTTGTGGGGAGGCACACTGTCCTTGGGCGCTGGACTATTGCGGATACGACGGAAGCAGCGTATGCGTGTGTTGATCTTTTTTTGGGAGGGCAAGAGACGGAGACTGAGGCTGCGGCTGCGGCTGCTACGCAGGTGCCGGTTGGCATGCCGTATGAGCTTCAGGATCTATTGGGAAATCAGGCTGCGGCTAACAGTTCGGAAGCCCCTGTGGCGGAATCGAGCGGTGGCGCTCACAAGGCCGTTCACAATCTCATGTACGTGCAAGACGTCCAGTCGTGAGGTGTTACATCGCGTTGCCAACTCAGGGAAGGGTGATAGCATGTTTGATTGCATTTACACCTGTACCATCGACCTAATAGATATTTGGGTCGTTAAACGTCATTTAAATCTTTCAGTTGGAGGGAGAATGTACATCGTTAGAAATCAAAGAATGAATACAGCTTTTCCAACCGTTCAGACCCTCGCTTCGAATCCACTGAAATAAGTAAACTTTAAATTTGGAATCCCATTTATTGCATCACGACGAAGCTCTGAAAACCATTTACGAATTGATACACAGAATATCCCAAATCCTGCAATGCAGTACACCATTGGGCAGCTGCCACGAATTATTCAAGTTTGTTGGACAGCTCAAGCGATGAACATTCGTATCATGGCTAAGTACACTAAAAATTGGACAGGGTATTACTACTATGCAAGCTTCAGTACTTATTCCGAGATTATAATTTCGCTAGTACTCTTTACAGAGACCGGCACATAGAATACACAAATTTCTGTATTTTGAGTATATTTAGAAACGTGTCAGAAGATAATGCTTAGTTCCACATAATGAGATTAACCTTTGGATCCAGAGGAAGAGCTACAGTGCCACCGGAGGACCGAATCTTCTTCTACGTGTACTATTGACCCTGCTGTGACCACTACGTGGGTTCTGGGATTTTTGGGGTCCTCGTATTTCAATTCACCTGGTGGATGCAAATTTAAATGACCCAACAACAACGCAGACGGGATAGTAATGAGGTAGTTATACCTACCCTCAGTAAAATATAGGACTCCTGGACCGAGATACTTCGTAACGAATTGGCCCCCTTTGTCAATGGAAAAGACGGTGGAAAGAAGATAGTGCGTGGCATCGCTCCGATGTCCTTGAAGTTCGATATCGGGGTGTATGAGTGTTTTGATTGCAATTTCCTGGGTATCCCCTTCGTATTGCTCGCGTGTGATATGCTGCTTGATGTTAGATGGTGGTTGTAAATAAAATCGAACATTTCGAACGGCATACCTTAGGCACTGATGCTTATAGAATGAGAAAGTAGAGAATGAAGTGGTCTTTGAAGACATCGGCCGGACTTACACTAACGCTTTTATATTATGGCCTGCGGATTTTCATAACTTTAAATATACTCCTTCAAATAAAATTACCCTATACCAAAGCCTAGTTCGTTTATTCACGCAACTGTCAACAAACCTTTATGTCACGAGGATCATAGAACTATATGGCGCGCATAATACAGAATTTGACTTTCCTAATGAAACTTGAAGGCATTTTTTGCCAGCAGTTGAATTGGAGACATCGATATCCATCAGCGTTTAGACTCACACATTAAGGAACAAACTGTATCTAAATAGGTTCTGTGTCAATTTTCTTGGGCGTGCGATCAGGTGTCAAGGATTACTGTATTGGTCTTTTCACGAGACGTGATAACGGTATTCCAAAACACCAATAATATCACGTTTGTTCATATCTCAGGACTAGATACTTTGCACGGGTACAACCCTTTGCCACTTTACAATTGCATCCTGACTACAGCAGTATCAGCAGGTCATTACTCTATCTGACAGGAGGTTTTTTACCCTGCCCAAAAGATTTCTTCAAATTGAGAAATATGGAGCAAAGACATACAGATCAAATTCAAGGCAGCTCTGGCCTATGGTGCAAATATCCTGAATTGATTATTTACCATTACGTGCAATACAATATGTTACAACAGTTTCCCAACTCATGAAACGTCCGATAGTGGATCAAGAAGTCTTACTCTTCTTTCCCAAAACCTTCCCAAAAACAGCACTTATCAACCTCTTTCTCTTCCGTACCGGTGACTTTGTAGCGGGAACTGTCTTCAAATCTGAAGCATTGTCCAAGTCAGACTCGGAACTCCGGATGTGAATATCCACAGCCTCAAGGCGCCGCTCCTCCAAGATCTCCCGCGCTCTGCTCTTCTCCTCTACCACCGCTAGTGCTCTATCGACGTATCCCAGATCCACCTCCTCCGTCACCTCAGCAACCGCAACGCTGACCTCCCTCCCTTTCTGCTTGATCTCCTCCTCGACAAATCTTCCCTGAAATACCACATCGACATCGACCGGCGGTTTGCTAACGACGATACCAGTATCAGTGCTTGGCAAGTCCACTCCTTCTACCAAGGTGTAGTTCTCTGATTTGCTGCTTCGACGACTGCCACTCTGTCCAGAGCTTACTAAGTCATCGTTCTTGCCCGGAACCTGCTTCTCCGATAAAGATTCGTCCTCGGTGCTATGGAGAGGTGCCTGTGCGACAACGACATCATCGTTGCCACCATTTGTCGGACAAGAGTCGTCCTCGACTTCCTCTTCGACAACCTCTTCAATGCGACTCAGCCCCAAGATTTTCTCCACCTTGTCATATTCGATCTCTGAACTCTCGGAAGTGTCTTCTTCATCCACTTCTTCGACTCGGATATCGATTGCGGAAATGCTGTCACTCTCCTCCTCGGTCTCGGTGTCTGGCAGGGGGATGGATAACGGGCTTTTGGCGGCGAGTTGTCTTGATTGCGAAGGTTCCCTATGATTAGAACAGTTACCAAGTGAAGCAGATCTTCTGTAGCACGAATGAACGCGTACCTTCTGGACGTGTCAACCGCGACGTCTTCAATATAGACATTCCCGTCCTGACAACATCCTATTTAGCACTGGTACATAGGCAATATACAAAATGGCTTCCCTTACCTTTACAACAAGTTGGTGCATGGCGCTCGGATCGTATGCATAGATAGACATCTCCTGTCATTAGCAATCTTGATAAGTCGACGCGTGTTGAATTCATTGAAAACACAAACCCCAAGTAACGTTTTAAACAGATCCTCTGTAAATGCCTCAAATGCTTTGACGCGCTCTGGACCTGCCGTCTAGGTCCACAAGAAATATTTTAGGATGATAAATCTAGAAACTGGAGTGTACTCACTCGGACAATCACGTTGACAGCACGGTCGGCTGTGCTCTCGAACAACTTGCGCCCTTCAGCAATTTGTTCCTCCAGGATCGTCCACACCCCAGATTTAGCATACACTGCAGGATACCATGTGAGAAAAATGCGTAGTAAGATAGTTTAGGGATACTCGCCTTGAACCGCTTGACCAATGGGTCCCTGCTGGATACCAGCCACGACGGACTTCGACACTGCATCCCATGTCTCACGATTGAGTGCATTTGAGATTGAAACTGTATATATAGTATATCAGACTTTCCAACTAGTCAATAAGATAACGACGAACCCTTTCCAGACTCCACAAGCGGCTCGGCGCGAATTCGTGCTTCAATGAGTGCGTAAGTCAAAAACAAATTGAGTTGAATAATCGTCCCATCTACACATGGAACCTGTCAACAATGTATAATTCCCACAAGAAAGAGAGAGCTTACAGTACATCTCGGTCATTCGTAGCGAATATTCTGCCCGCTTTTCATCGTCGAGGTCATTGTAAAAGGCAATCCCTGGACGAACGCGTGAGAACGGATGTTCATCAGCCTAAAATAGCCGAACGCACCTTTTTCCCACCATCCTCCAACTGTCGCCTGCGATGCAGCCAGAAGCTCCTTGACCTCGGAAGGGTTGGAAAGCGTCGCTATAATGCCTATGCGAGGTGAGGCATTCATGCGCATGATCTAACGCAGACCAAACTCACCACTCAGTGCGCCTCTGTAGTCTTTGAGACCGTCCCGGGACCTCTCGGAAGCCCCCTTGAACACCAGCCAGCCAGCCCACGAGATGGAGAACAGAACAAACGCGTTGAAAATGAAGCCAATCATAATGAGGTTCTGAGCCGGTGTGCCCAAGGAGTCCGAGGATGAGGTCGGTTAGGCGAAATTGAAAACAAACGCACAAGCGAGACGGGTAGGCTGGGATGATGGGTCCGGGCATTTGTTTTGGTGCGTTCTGGGATTTTATATGCTTGTTTGCGGACCAAGGCTCAGATTGACAAGGGCTAGAATAGAACTGCAGGTATTTACAATGGACGGGGGTATGAAGAGGAGCCGTGCCCGACGATCCCTAGTATTGCGAAGTTACCCCGGACCCAGTACTCCTCTAGTTAGTAAAGACCAGAGTAGAGATAACTCTTCAACGCAAAATCTATACTGTATGATAACACAGTGTAAGTACAGAGCCAAATCTTAATTCGAATGGACAAAGGAATAACTGACAAGTTGGGCAAAACGATTTTGTAGATATCATACTTGTTCAGAGTCAACACACACATCTGAGATGATACGAGATGGTACGAGGAGCAGAGTCGGAGACAGAATCGGAAGCTATCAAGACAGGGATACCTTATATGGTCTATAAAATTCGACACCGTAATAACTCCTCTCGGGAGGGAATCAATTCAGGAGCATGCCCGATCTCTCAGGCTGATGTACTGGAATCACATAGGCCTTACTTTGATGTTGGTGGTCACTATTTCTCCTATTACCGCTCGAGGTATAGGACTCTATCCCGACCAAACTGCATGCAAACCATCCAGACCTCTGTAATCCTTCCGCGATTTTGTCTGTACGTCATGGTTGATGTTGTACGTGACCGACCCAACCCCAGGTAAGGAACGAATCTCGACATTCAAATGACTTTTAATGTATAGATGCTGTGGGTAGCATTGAATAGGCACTTCTTGAGGAGTGCCCCTCGATATTACATGGAAAAAATCCACCTCAAACACACGTTGAGAAAGGCTTTAATGAAAGCGAAGGTAATAAGGTTAATTATCTCAAAGTACAGAAGCAATGTCACTTTTTCAAACGTTCTACAATGAGAGGAAGCTGGTTATTAAGGTTCGTAACATGATCCACAGTCGGCGAAGCAATCCCATTCATCTGCCAAAATATCTTCTTATCCGAAGGCGAGAACTGCATTGATTCGAGTAGGACAGATAGAACGACCTCTATGTTAACAAAGGGCATTAGTCGTTTGGGAAGGGGTGAGTGGAGAGATGGACTTGCTCATTTCTAGTTGGGCGAATTTGAATCCACTGTTTGATATGCGCGATTTAGTATGTGGATATACAGTTTAGCGCTTTTAGCTTACATGCAAGATCTGCCTCCACCAAGGAAGCTCATTCTACATTACAAGGCACTTTAGAATGACGACCCAATTGATCATCAACGAGACTCACAAATTTGAATAAATCCCAGGTAAATGCGCATCCACAACGCCTTTCGGCAAAGGCTTCAACCATCGCTCAGGTTTCCATTCGAAGGAGTCAGGTCCCCATAACTCAGCGTTCGTATTTGACGCCCGCATTCCAACTATCACCTTGGTATTCTGCGGAATGAATATTTCTGGTATTTGTTCACCGTTTATCCCGGTGATGGGATTCGAAAGTGGGAGGACGACGTCTTCTCGCGTGCTGGAGGTTGACATTTTTAATTGTAAGGGTTGTTGTCAAGTGGGGAGTGGATGGACACGCACGCTCTCATTACGACGGAGACTGGTCCGTACCTGCATTTGCATTGGTTACAAATCTGTAAATGTTGAAAAATCAACTCCAGCGTAATAGAACTGCTTACAGTCTTAGCGTCTCCCGAACGACCGCGTCAAGATACGGTAACGCGACCAATTGATCATACGGCAAATCCCCATCAAACCGCTTTCTAGACTCGACAATCTCAGCGCGCAACTTGCTCTGCACGTCAGGGTTCGTAGCTAGGAGGTGAAATAGGCGGGAGAGTGCGCCGGAAGTCGTATCCATTGCAGCGAATATCAACGTCCTGAGAGAAACAGTGTAAGCGGGTGTAAATGAATAGTAAGATATGCTGGACTCTGGAGCAGTTAACGTACGATATCTGAGCGAGGACAGCTTCATCCGACAACTTCTCATCCTCCGACGCTTCCATATTAGCTCTAACTACTCATTATCAGCACCCATCACCCATCACCAATTCCCCACTTCCCACCTCCCACCACAAAAAAAAAAACAAAACAAAAACAAAAACACTCACGCAAAATACTCAAAATATCCTTCCCCTGCCCAACCTGATGCGCAACCGCCTCGTCTCCCTCCTCCAGCGCCTTCTTCTTGGACTCGAGAATCTCGACAGATGTCCCGTGCATGGTGTCAATTATATCGCGCAGCTTATGGAGCGTTTTGATGGGGAGCATGTTGAGCACTCTCCTCCTGAACTGAGCGGAGCCGATTTTGACGAGGATAGGGAGGAGGTACGTCCGTGGGAACTGGTGTTTGAGCAGCAGAGGACTGGATATTCGTTATTATTTGATTTGATTTGGTACTGAGTGAGATGGGTGGAGGGAAAGGAAAGAGATAGACAGACTTACACGAGCTGTTTGGCGGATGTGCTGTACCGATGTGTCGCAGCGTCCTCTTCGAGCGAGTCGAATGAGTAGCCTAACCCGCTCTGCCCGACAAGTTCAAGTGCCGTCCGGTTCATCCACAGCAGCAAGTCCATCTTACAAAACCAAATTCATATCAGCCAGATAGTTTTACAAAAAAGAAGTGGGTGGGAAGTACCTCCACAGGCGCATTTGTGACTCTGTTCAGCAGTGCATCTCGCAATTTATACGTGACGTGGTAGAAAATGGGAACTTTGCACCCGTCACACGTTAGCACGGCGCCCCATGAAGCGGCATACACCACACACCCATTTGTCGCATGTGTGCGATGGAGAACACGGGATTGAGCATTCTTCGCTGTTTACGATGCTGCTCGCCTACACGCAAACCAACCCCTCAGTTCAAAGTTCGAATAGCGGGATAATAAACACACCGGTGGTGCTTAACAGCCCATGCCCAAAAATGAGCCTGTTCCCACTACAGTTATATCCAATCAGTCAGTCAATCCACATCATGTACATTTTTGTGAGAAGACACGTACGCGATAAACGACGCAGTTTCTTCGTATATATCCTGGTCCTTTTCGAAGATGCGTCATTTTACCAAGAAAAGGTAAATTGGAGGCGAACACGAATACGAATACGAATACGCACTTTGACGAGGATCTGGTGCATCGCCTTGGGATCGAACACGTATAGCAGGTTTTCCTACACAGGACATTGGTATGAGGCATCCTTTCGGAGAGGGGAATGTGTGTGTACCCCGAGAAGGCCTTTGATCCTGATTACACTTCCATCTGCAAAGTCGCTCTGCATCAGCTCGAGGTTTCGAAATTATCACCCAACAACGTGAACTGTACACTCACACGTCTCAGCCATCTTCCTATGGAAATCCCACGCGTCCGGGTTGAATATGTCAGGGAAGACACCTATAAGCCGCGAGCATCACAGTTAACACCAGCACCATAATACCCCAGCCCCTGCCCCACCGCCACCAACCAACGAACCGACCGACCATGAACCGACGGCCCCCGAGCCGAAAACCTGCGAACGACACGCGAACGACACACGCACCTTTCCAAGACTTCGAAGGCGGCCCCGGTATATTATCCAGCGGCGATCTCACAACGTACGCCCTGAAAATCCGCCATAGGACGTAGAGAGTGCCGATCTTGAGGAGCAGGGCGATCATGAATCTGTGCGGTTCTATCTGTTGTCTATCTGTGTGTGTTTGTGTTCTATCTGTCTGTGTTTGGTTGCTCGTCTGTCTGTGGGTGTGTGAGTGTGTGTGTTAGCTTGAGTGTGTGGAAGAATCGAAGTGTGTGGAGAATGGAAGTGCTCAAGGGAATGGGATGGGGAAGGGGAAGGGAGGAAGAAGTAACGTGCAACGAAAGACCTTCCCTCTCCATGTATTTATGGTATAGGCAGGTACGTTACGTCGCAGCTGCGCTGGATCTGAGTGACGGCCCACACACTGTAACCTGTTAACACACCCGACGGCACCCTTGCCCTTTTCCTGAATCCCTGAATCCCGTAATCGTCGAAGAGGGGGGGAGGGTGCTCAAAGCCGCCACACCCGTGCTCCGTGAAATCCTGTGAAATCATGCATGATCCTCCACGCACAACACAACGCAACTGCACACATATACACGGAATTCGAACCATTGGGCCGAGGGTCCAATGCGTTCTCATGCATTCCACATTCGACAATCGACAATCGACAATCGACAATCGACAATCGAAAATATTGACACCGCCAGCAGATTAACGAGTTAACGAGTTAAATATAGCACACGACTTCCTTCAGGGGCATGGAGTTACCCCTACCCCTACCCAAAGTGCGAATGGCAAAGAGTCTACTCGGAGAAGAATCATCAATGTTATTTCCCGGAAAGGATATAACTTATAACTTATACTATAGTTATGGGTTTCCCCTAGGAGGCGGGGGGGAGGGGGGAGGGGGGAGGAAGCATGAAGGCAGGAACCGCGCGGGAGTGCTCCTCCTCCTCAGGACCTCAAACCGCTGGACCGCTGGATTCGAGACTACCGCTGTAAAATGACGGAAAACCCGGAAAACATTAACATATCAATATATTATGCACAAAATCAACCCACAAATGCCAAACGCCAAACAATTGCACAATTGCACACACAAAAAAACACACAAAAAATATAAAAAACCGTGAAAATTGAAGTCACAAGTGATAAAGATAATGATATATAAATCCGACAACCAATGCACAATGCACAATGGTATGAGACATGAGGAAAATTGAAAAAATTGAACGAGAAATCGAGTAAAGTTGTTATAGATGCAATAAACCAACACCAAAACCGAAAACAAAAACTTTTGAAATCGGGAATAGTTGAACACTGTACCGAGTCCGAGTCCAGTTGGATTCTTGTAACGAATTGGGATAGCGATAGCTTGATGTTAAACGTTAAAGATATAAGAAAAGACCTCAAAACACAAATAAAGAACAAGAAAAAACGATATAAAAAAGAGAAAAGTAAAAAAAAAAACGATAAAAGAGAATAAACAATAAACAATAAAAAAATTAGAATTAAGAACCCCGGCGCATCCGCGCCTAGCGCCTATATCACAAACTTTATAACAATAACCAACTATGAAATAAATCATAATCAACAAAGTATATATATAATCCAACGAAATAAAGAACACAAACAAAAAAATAGAAAAAAACGTAGAAAGCTTTTAAGTTCGCCCAGAAACCGCGATCGACGAGCGACGAGCGACGGGTGCAACGCAATGCAGTACATGGACGAAGGGTTGGATGGATGGATGGATGGAGAGGGAGAGAATCACGACATCTTGGGCAACGAAATGACACCTATCCCACCAACACTCACACTCGCCACGCGCGGCTTGGCCTTTCCACCTCCACCTCCAAATCCAAACATCCCTCCCCCTCCCCCTCCCCCCCCCTCCTGCCCCACCACCTCCTCCACCTCCACCTCCCCCTCCCGCAACCAACCCACCTCCCCCACCACCACCACCAGAAAGAGAGAGAGAATTGTGAGCAACAGCAGCAGTCTGCCTCCTCATCGCCGCCTCAAGTTTCACGCGGACTTTACGCACTTCATCGTCTTTCAGCTTCATACCCAGCGCAAGCGCGAGGAACGCGTCGGGCGCCATGGAGAGCGGCACTCTTACTTGCTGGTGCTGTTGCTGGTGCGGGTGTTGTTGCTGGTTCTGGTGCTGGTGTTGTTGCTGTTGCTGTTGCTGTTGCTGTTGCTGCTGCTGAACCCGCAAATGCCCAGGCAGCACACCAAGCACCTCCAACACCGCCCGCTCCGACGTACATCCCAACAACGCACCACGCGCACAAACGAGCAACGCAAGCGCCGTACGTATCAGGAACGGCACACCGTCAAATAGGAATATATCCCAGATGCGCGCGAGATGCGCAGGCGGGAGCGCAGAGACGAAGAGCGAAGAGAACCTGTGCATGATTATTATTATTATTATTTTATTTGAAAAAAAAAAAAAATTAGTTTCATCAGAGGCGAGAACAAAACCAAAGGCAAAAATAAAAGCAAACGCACCAAGGCCCACACACCCGCGCAGGACGCACACCCAACCCCCCTTCCCCAGATCCATTCCCAGATCCAAACAGCTTCTTCGCAAGCACCGGATCGTTCGCTTCGAGCGCTTTAACAAGCAGCCCCGCGTCGACTTCCATCTGCGTCGTCGTCGTCTCTGTTACCGCCGCCCCTAAAGCTGCGGTATGATTTGAAGCCAAAGACCCCAACGAAGCTGAACCCAACGACGACGACACAGGAGCCAGCACAACCCGCCCCGTCGCAAAATACGGCCTCAGATGCGCATCCATAACCGACACAAAGATCCAAAACGCGTCTTCCTCCGGTGCGAGTAGTAAGAGGTGCGCAACGATCTCTGTCAGACCTGTCGTTTTCGTCGAACAATTGTCAATTCACAGTTCAACAGTTATCAATCCACAAGCCAAAAAAAAAAAAAAGTAACTTACCGCGCTCATATACAACATCAGGCACCATGTTCAAATACGCCTGCAACAAACAAAGCGCCTCGCGCTCTCTCTCCCTCCTCTCCTTCTCAACCCTTCGTCTCTCCCCACCTCCATCTCCATCTTCACCCTCCCCATCCCCATCTTCTCCATTACCTCTATCAGAGTCCCCACCCTCCCCACCCCCAACCAAAACCCTCACAACATCCCTCACATCCCTCTCCATCTCCTCTCTCACCCTCCCCCTCCCCCTCTCACCCGCGCGCGACGACGACGACCCCCCACCGCCACCGCCACCACCCCATCCCCGCGCACACAGCTGCCTATACACACCCGGCACACACCTCCCCTTCCCATCCGTCAAAAACGACCAGACGAGGTATCTCACGGAGGAAGGCACACCGTCCAACAACAACCTCCTCACTTTCTTCGACCGCCTCAGCGCCGCGTCCGCACTCGCATTCGCATTCGAGGATGACCCGCCGGTAGCCGAAAGGGTGCCGGAGGAGGAGGATGACGACGACGAAGAGGCGATGAGAGACGGGGGGTTGAACGATGTCGCAGATCCAAGCACAGACGACGACGTAGATGACGAAAGCGGCGACGCACCAGACCCAGACGGAGGGAGCGCTTCGAACGACGGCGTCGCCGACGAGGCCAGGATCCCCATCCACCGCGCCTCGCGCTGCCTATGCGCGTCCATATCCGCCACGCTCATACTCTCCTCCGCCTGCTTGCGCGATATAGACATCGACGACGCGGAGGACGGAGCTGGCGGCCAGCTTCCGTGTTGTGGCGAGGAGGACGACGACGACGCGAAGAGCTCGCCAACAGGCGATTTTGACCTCTTCCCTGCACCTGAAGAGATGGAGAACGCAGGGCTCGCAGCGCGCAAGAATCCACCACCGTTCCCACCACCAGAACTACCCGCATCATCAATCGAAAACCCCCTCTCCCGCTCTTTCTCGTTATCGCGCTGGCCACCACCACCACCACCACCCGCACCGAGCCCACTCATACCCAACACCCCCGAATCCTCACTTCCCCTCGCAGCCTCCCCATCCCGCCTCCCAAACCCAAACCCGAAATTCGTCGGCCGCACAAGCTCAAACTCCATATCCTGCACTTGCAGCATCTGAAGCGTCTCTTCAGCGTCATCGTCTGCTCGCGCGTGGGCGTAGGTGTACGCATTGTTGTTGTTGTTGTTGTAATTCGAGGAGTTGGCGTTGGCGTTGGAGGCGTTGGAAGAGAAAGGCGGCGAGGTTGCTGTCTGTGGCTTTCGACGCAGATTCGGAAGTGACAATTTGGACCGTAACGACGTCTGTCTCACCACACCACCACCACCCGTACCTGGAGCACTCGCATTCGAATTTGAACTCGACGTACCTGCACCCGCACCACCGGCGGCACCAAAAGCAGGCAAGGCACTCCGCGCACTCGTAACAGACATCACATCACTATCCCTCTCCCTCTCCCTCCTATCCGCACTAAAACTTCTCGACACAGGTAAAGCTTGCAAACTCGCCGTCCGGCCCGGTGCATTAGCAAAGGGTGGTGAGATTGTCGCATTTTGAAGAGGAGGGGAGGTTGATCCCAAAGTCGAAGTTGAATTGGATGTAGACGTGGTAGATGACGATGTTGAAGATGAAAGTGCATTTGCAGATCCCGACGCGCCTAGTGACATACTCCTCACCGCCTGCCCTTGTCCTTGCCCTTGCTGCCCAGACTGGCCCTGATTTTGTTGAGCACGAAAGGACTGGCCTTGCCCCTGTTGCTGTTGCTGTTGTGCAGAAGGCGACGCAGCGCGTGAATTCAACCCATCTTCACCCTTACCTCCGTCCTTATCAATAACACTATCCCGATCCCCTCCTGCTCCCGAAAACGTAAACACGCTCTGCGCAAGCGGACTGCTAGGCGGTTTCTGCCCCGCTACCCCTGCCGTCCCAGGATTCAAGCCAGGCGATAAAGGAGGCTTCGAGCCTAATGGCGACAAAGGCGGTTTCGAACCTAAAGGAGATGGTGGAACCTTCGCCGACGCATTCGAGTTGGCGATTGAAGGCGATGAAGCAGACGGCGGAGGTGTGGGCGACGCAGCTTTGATACTCGACAATGACAACGGCGATGGTCTTAACGGCGCCGAGGAAGCGATGGTTGGTTTCAGTGCAGGTGATAAACTCGACGTGGAGCTAGGCGGCGAGTTGGGTGTCGAGGACGGATGAAGTGGCGACGGTTTTGAAGATGGTGATGAGGAAGGGGAAGATGGACTGGATGTGGATGTGGATGTAGGTTGTGAAGACGCAGGACGTACAGGCCCAGCTCCAGATCCAGGTCCTGCGAGAGGTGAAGAAGATGCAGAAGACGAGGACGTACCGCCAGCTGCAGAGCGCAGCGCAGAAAGACTCGTCGTTTTGACAAGTGACCGCTTGATCGCGTTCGCAGAAAGTATGTCCGATGCAGGCGTGGCAGATGTAGTGTCCCGGCTGTGTATAACGTCCACAATAAATCATAATTAGAAACAAATCACAGAAATAAGAAAGAAAACGAAAGAAAAATCACGCACCGCCTACCCTCGCCCTCTGTCATAACAGGCACAACCGCCTCAAGCGTCGACCCTCCTTTACTATAATTGAACCCAGAGAAACTCCTCGAGCGCGGACGCAGCCCAGGCGCCTTCGGGAAGAAGTTCGCACGGGGTATAACACCTCCAGGGGGCGCACCACCGACAGGCGACGCAGGCGTCGACGGCGGTGGCGAGACAACACCACCACGCGCAGGGGGAGGAGGCCCACCTGGACCCATACTCTTGCTCCGCATCTGCATTTGCTGCTGTTGAGATCCAGGAGGCGGCTTGCTCGCGCCGCCTGCACCAGGTGGTTCAACACTCCATACAATCGGCACGGGGCCCATCGCAGCGGACAGGTCAACTTCGGTGCGCCCATAAATCGTAGGTCCACGGAGTGGCATCGTCGGTCCAGGGCGCTGCTGCTGCTGTGGTTGCTGTTGCGAGCCGCGTGGCGGAGCCGGAGGAAGAGAGAGCGCCATTCGGATGACAGCGAAAAGATGTGGGCGCGGTTGGGGTGGAGGTGGTCCATAGCCAAGATGTGGAGGTGGATGTGGACCATTCCACTGCTGCTGTGGATGCTGTGGATGTCCAGGCGGAGGCACACCGCGCATCTGTGGCGGTCCCTGGGCAATATACATCGGTCCTTGGGGCTCGACGCCTACAGGCGCCTTGGGCGCGTTCGGATGGGGCATAAACAAGCTTCGTCGCTGATTCGTGCCAGGGTCGATCACCATCCCGCCCTCCCTGAGCTCTCTCAACGACGGGCGCAGGTGTGTCGCAGGAGGCGGAGTATCCGTGCCCTTGCTTTTCTCCTGCTCCTTATCCTCGCTCTCAAGACTCTTCAGCCGGCTCTCGAGCGTGCTCACATCACCTTCGTCCATATCCGAGTTACCCTCCCCAATCGACGGCGACGGCGTCCGGTTGGCAACGCCCAACGGCGCAAGGTGTTTACCCGCAGATGAAGACGCCAACAAACTCCCATCTCCATCTTGCTCTTGGTCGTGATCATGCTCCTCCGACGACGACATAGTGCTGTTCAAAATACGAGACGGCAGCTCGTCCTCATCCTCAACTACAATCCGATGGCCTAACCCCGACCTATCCGTATCCCTCTCCAGCTGAACAGTGCTCTCCTCCGCATCGTCTGCTTTCGGCAGAGGCGACCGCCGCTCCTCCTCAAGGCGCATGCGCATCTGACTCGCGAACCCACCGAGCGTAGGCGAGACCATCGCAGCGGGGCTCCGCACACCCGCTCTTTCTCTCTCATCATCATCACCCATACCCTCGCCCTCGTCCACCCGGTGCACGTTCACGCTCCCTGGTACAGGCGTGTACAGCGCCGCGCTGCTCTTCGGCGACGTAACGGACGCATAGTCAGGCGACGACAGCGGTGATCCCCATGTCGTGTTCAGCAGCGGCGAACGCACCGCTTCCCCATTTCCTGCTGTATTTTGATCCTTCGCAGTCGCAGTCGCAGTGTCAAGTCCAGCGTTATCGTACGAATTCGACTTGACAAGCGTCAACGGCGCCGGCCTCGCATGTGCCGGCTTTCCATTCTTCTCCTCGGCAGCACCAACACCCAACGCAGCCTCCATAGCCATCACAACAGACGCCGCCGACAATCTACTGTTCTGCGTATACACCGACGCGTCCGAGTCGACCGACGCCGTCCTCATATGCGCAGTATCACGTGTCTGTGAGAGCGTGTTGCGCTTGCGCGGGGTGTCGTCATGTGCATCTGCAATCTTATCATCTTCCACCACCGCCTCGTCCTCGTCATCCATCCGCTCTTCGTGTCTCAACCCTGAGCCTGGTATCCCACTACCACCACCAACACCCATACCCGACGAATCGCTCCTCTCTCTTGGCACAGCGGGCATCTCCTCGCTCCCCATCCCCCCACTCCCACTCCCAACAGTCCCAACAGAATACCTCGAATATCTTGAATATCTTGAATATCTCGAATACCGATAATCATCATAAATATCCGCAGCACCATCCCAGTCAGAGCTCGAGCGCTGGCTATCAGCTTTACCTGACCGCACAGACGACGCGCCGGACAGCGCGGACATAGAGGAGTGCACGGACGGCGCAAGAGACGCATGAGAAGACGTACGTTCGCGCGTTGGTATTGTTGGAGGAGGTACGACTCCCGAAGCACTCGGTGCATTTGGAGGTGGAGGTCTTCCTGAACCTTGCAGCGAATGAAGACTTCTTACCGAGAACGCGGGCGATCGAGGCGACTTTGGCGAGCGTGGAGAGAGCGGAAGCGTTCCTGTATGCGCCGGAAGCGGAGCGAGAATTTCTTGGCCTTCTCCATCATCGTCTTCCTCCGCAGCTTCGTTGCGCGATTCGTGGACGGTCGCGGGTATCGCGGTTGTGGAAGTTGTATTGGAGGACATAGACTGCCCGTGTCCATCCAGAGAAAGTGCGTATCCCAAACCCTCAACGGTTCCTTCCTCACTTCCATTCCCGTAAACACTCCTATCATCATCTTCCTCGACATCACCACCACCAACGGCCCCTCGATTCCGCGTTTTCCGACGCAACGACGCGACAGACGACGTCTCCGAGTCCCCATCCGAATCCGAGTCGGAAAACGCGTTGAGCCCGTCGAGGAGGCTCATCCCGATATCGCCCACACCGCCTTGCCCTCCTCCAGTTGCTCCAGCACCATTTCCAGTCCCAAGTTCCTTGGTATCCAACGCAGCCAACGCGTCCAACCCACCCAAGCCACCGCGTATACCACCACCTTGTCCATGGACCGTGTCGGAAACACGACCATGACCCAACTGTGTCCGCTCACCGTCATCCCCTTCGTCGCCGTCGTCCTGCGAATAAACACTCCCTTCATCTACACCCTCAGGCCCCGAACTCCGCGAATACACGCTCGCAGACGACGCGGATATGAAGGATGTCAGCGATGCTGCAGATGGTGGCGGGTTCGCGTTTGCATTCTGTGAGGTGGGAGATAGAGGCGCTACGCCCCCAACACCCGCACCGACGCCACCACCAGTGCCAGATCCATACGACGACGCAAGCGCCGGAGACATCGACACACCGGGCGACAACCCAGGAGACAGTCCAGGAGAAGGCGAAAAAGACCCACCAATCGTCGGCGATCGCTTCAGAATCCTCAACGGCGAGGTCCCACCAGGTTCTACCGAGTGTGAATTGGGATGGAGGTTAAGAGGCGACGGCGCATGTGCGGTGTATCGCTGCGTACTTGGAGGGTGTTGTTGCTGACCTTGCGTACGCCAATCCGAATCCGACACTTGTCCAGCCTCCCTCCCCATCGCGTGCTCCAAGTTCATACTCATACCGACACTCTGCAACCCACCGCCATGCCGCGTCGCACTAGGTGGGAGCGGCCACGCGCTTGTGGCCGTAAGCGAGAGCGCAGATGCGGGTGATGGTGTCGGCGATGTGGACGTCGATGTAGGTGTTGAAGAGGTCGAGCTCGATGCGGATGTCGATATCGATGCGGAAGAAGAGGAAATGGGTACACTGGTCGAAGGTGCTGATGCGGGTGTGGGTGTGGGATCTGATGATGACGCGTGTGGAGGCGATGAACTAAACGCACCCATTGACCCAAAACTCGCTATCCCCGCACGTGGACTCGTCGGCGGGCTCATGCCAGTGACAGCCAAATTCCGCACACCAACGCGCGCAGGAGGCGGAGGCGCAGAAAAGTCTGGGTATGCAATATTTACGCCTGGTGCATTGGTAGATGGACTGTCAACCATGCTTGAGGAAGATACAGACCCCGCACTCGCTTTTCGTGGCTGTTGCTGATGCTGGTTACCCTCGCGCGTCTCTATGCCCCTCTCCCTCTCTATATCCTTTTCCCCTGCGCCACCCAAACTTGATCCAGGTCCCGATGCTGACGTTGACATAGACATGGAAAGGGGCGACATAACCCGCGGCGTTGAACCATACGCTGACGTCGACCCACGTCTTTCTAGGGAATGCGAGTACGGGTTGGAAGCAGAGCTGGAGCTACGTCTTTGCTGTGATGAACCAGGACTCGGACTTGGACCCTGTCCTTGTCCTGGCGGAGGTGCGGGGCTTGCACTCATTCGACCTGATCCCGATGCTCCTCCAGCCGCACCACCTCCAGGTGTCGGGCTCTTTCCCCCCGCAGAAGAGGCTGCAGACACACTGGCAACGCTCGCGCGCTTGGTCATGACAGGACGCTTGAGTCGCGTGAGGAAATGAACGTTCGAGCCAGAAAAGCGGCCGACTACGCCTTCGCAGTAGCCCTGTGTGGTGGATAGGGGTTCGAAATGTTGGTGTTTAGGATGTCGCGTGGCCGTGGGTGTGGTTAGAGTAGTAACAGCAGAAAGAAAGGAAGAACAGGAAAAAGAAAAAGTAGTAGTCAGTGGTCAACTCGTTATGCAATGAGGTAGGCGGGGGATTGGTATGTTTGTGGATAAAATTCCAAATACAACAAAATTTGGAATGGTGCGAAAAAAAAATGGAAGCAGTGAATGCACTTACGAGGTACGTCCCCTCAAGCTCTGGTATCTGATACAACACCGTGATTTCATCGTCCTAGAAGCCGTTTTGTCAGCTCCATCCTCCAATCGCAAAACATGCAGTATAAGGAGGCGTTGACCGTGAAGATTGTTATGTTGATGGCTCCAAGGAGGCGCTACCGCGACAACATTACCACGGCAGTATGAAAGAGTGGTTCCACAACAGGGCCTTCAAATGCCCCTCCACGAAACGGGGAAAAGATGGGAGGTGATTACGCACCTTCAAGAACATAAGATCGTCCGGGCTCTCGGCGACACAGTCACACAACGCGATGCACTTTCCGATCCCACCCTTGGCTGCGAACCGTGTCCACCGTGCGAGCTCCGCTGCCTCCAAGCCCATGGTTAATCTTGCCCTGCTTTTTCGACCGTGTCCTTTTGGGTGGTATCCCTGCTAACGTTCAGCCGTCGCTGTCAGAAGCGTTGGAGGTGAGTATATGCGTTCAAGTAGAGGCGTTGGGTGTGAATATATGCGTGCGAGAACAGGTGTTAGCTGTAAATATATGCGGTACAAGTCGTGTAGATATGAGTGTATCGCGTATCGAGGTTCCCCCAAAAAAAATGTCGATAGGTCGTAACGTCGTAGGATGAGGGAATGTGTCCACGTCTGTCCACGTCTCCGACTCCTTCGTGGTCACCGTTCTGCTTTCTTCAACGACACCTTGCTCGGAAAAAAGGGGCAGACAGGAAGAATCGAGGAAATATGGAATTGATGATGGGAGGGTTGGTTGGGAAATGAGGCTTGAGGCTGCGTGCTTTGTTTGCTTTAGGGGTGATGGCAAAATAATTTTATTTTCTGTGCGGTCTGGACTTTTGAGCGTGGGAATAATGTTTGGGGCGGCGATTTGCGGCATTGTGCTATGGCAGCACCTTGGGTAGAATACTGCCCAAAAATCTTTCCAGCTCAACTTTTCTTGATCAAATCAATACTATCGGCATTATAATAGCTAAATCTCACCATATGACATTGCTCAGATGTCACAGATCATGAATTTGCCATGCAAAGGTCGAAGCGGAACGTGTAGTTATGCACATGCGCGCTGAGCGGATCTGTCCTTTATCATCAGTATCATTGTATCCAGCATTAGGATTTCAACAATCATAAACCTGTGTGAGCGCTTATATCAAGATTTCAGTCGCATCGTTTACCTTGGTCTAACTTTCTTATTCATACATGATATGCAGTTCTGTCTCGTCGTGACGATGTAAGTAGTGGCTGTAGTGGCTAGTTTAACCATAAATAGTCGACGTGTGTGACACATTTTGAAAATGTGGGATGGGACGCATATGATTTACGGAAGGTTGTATATTTATCGATAACATTGTAAGTTGAGATTTCGCACGTACATTGAAAGACGATCAAAAAATTGCAGAACTACATGTACAAGTCGGCTGGCATTGCAGCTCCTTTTCTACATCTATAGGTCTTACTTTGGAACTTGAACTTGAACTTGACTGTCATTGACTTCATATTATACTCGAAGTACAGGATTACCCGTGAACTATGTCCCGGACAATGTAAACAGTACAGAAGAAATTTTCGTCTCGGAATCCTCATTGTTCTCCATTTATGTATGAGCTATCACTGTACTTCACTGAGCTCGGAAAATTAGTATAAAATATTCATTACGGAAGGAACATACCACGTCAGATAGAGTGTTAATCCGTCCGTCTAAACGATGAGCTTCTGATAAAATTGTAACTCGTGAGGGTGTGAACAATTGCACCCGCACCCATCAATCCCGTTGACTCTAGCCCGTTAATAGGCAATATCGTCTGCGAACCATCCCTTGAAAACAGCAGTCCAATACATCGTATTTAATAATAACACACCTACCCAAATGGGATAAAAAGGTAGAGTGATTTGAGGTTGTGGTACCCTAAGCATCTATTCCAGTACACCCATTTTCTACTATATCCTTCAGTATTGTCATATCGATTCTCTAGCCATGCAATCCTCGTGATACGAGGCTCTTTGACGACTTCGTAGATAACAGACATATTCTTTGGTCTAGGGTAATGCTATTTGAACAGATCAGCCGCATAGGTCTATTTTTATGTAGTTGCGAAACACGATTTAAAGCCACAGGCAATTTCTCAGTCCTCACCTTCAACTCAATATTTGCATCATGCCTAAAGTATTCCGTTAAAATCATCAACAGCCTTTCTGACGCTAACATTTGGCCTCGAACAGCACATTCCCATCGAAGCATATATCCACAATCCTTATGAAGCCTGCGACCATGGATTCATACACCGCGATGTCGTCCTTCACGACCATTCAAGTGATACGCCACGCTATCTGCTTCCAGTTGTCTTTATCGCAGAAAAAGGCACTGATGTGTATCTCAAATATCCTGGCTCTGGGGTAGTCCATTTCATTCACGGTGAGAAAAAAACTATTTCTACTCAATCTTTCCTCCCAATATCACAATCTCACTAATTTAACTTTCATTTCATAGGTGAAGCGAAGTATGAAGACCTCAAAAATCCCAGATCCCACGTTACAGTGACAGCAGGTTCAGTCGTGCATATCGAGGAGGGAATTACTCTCCGGTGGCATTGCAACAACCCTGCAGGACTAAAAGGTGCGTTGTTCTACAAAACGTCACGTTAACTCACAATTTGACTCTGTATAATAACATGTACTTATAGGATTCGGGGTTTTCAATGTCCCAGTTTCTGTAAAGGGTTTTGAGGACTTTATCGTCGTGCCGGCATAGTGCGGAAACGAGAGAGACCGTTAAGTGCTGTTTTTGAGAAGGTTTTTGGAAAGAAGAGTAAGACCCCTTGGTCGACCATCGGAAGTTTTGTCGTCGATGAGATCTTTATAACATACTGAATCGTTCACAATTGGAAATGATATGTCATCGTTAACCTGAATTTGACTCCTCAAGGCCTCATGCACATGTATCATGGCGCTAGCACCCTTGAATGATCAATTCCTGTTAAGTGGCTAACTCGTGATGTACTCGCACCCATTTCTCCTGGCTGAAATCACGAAAATCACAACAGAAGACAAAGACAAAGAAATTCGACCTTTGCAATGCTACACTATCGCTGCATAAACAGGTCCGAATAGAACTCGTATTACGACCTGAACTCCCTCGTTACCTTCGGACGCCACACACTATCGATGAGCATGGTCTCAATAATTTATTTGCCAATGATCCAACTGAATGTTCGCTTATCACTTGAACCTCTATTCGCTTGTGTTTAGTGAACCATAACATCTCCAGACTGCAATCGTCTTCTATTCGCGTTGTATAAACATACAATGTTTGTTCTGGTGAACCTCAGAATTTTGCGCTTCAGGGACTTGGGGATAAAAATTCGATATCCCACTGGAGGAATATTACCCACAGAAATCAACCTATTAGAACATTATCCCTGTGGTAGGTACGTGGAATAGTTGTTGGCGCTCCAAAGCTTTCAAGCCTCATTACGTCTTCTGTCAAATTCGAAGTTGGAAGCATGTCGGATTATGTTTCGTTGAATTGAAAGGAGGTGACACATATACGTGAAAGAGACAACGGAACGAAACGTTGGTTTTCTTTTCTCGCTTCCCGTCATTCGGTACCGCTCAGCACTGGCATATGCTGGCATCAATCCCCGGCAAATATCCCCCACACATTGATTGTACGACGAATCCCTGGAACAATTCAATCGTTCGACGGTGAGATTTCTCTATCCCTTCGGTGTTCATAGGTGATTACATACATCAGTCAAAAAAGAAACTAATCGGACACTAACCTGATAACACGTTTTGGAAGTTTTTGATAAATTTCACTTGTGAATGTATATAATATGCTCAGATGTTAGGTATAAAAGCAAGGTAAACCAACGCCAGAGCAACTCTCATCCCATCATCGATTCCTCCTCTCATTTGGTGGGCGGCTTCCGAGATTGTAAGATGACTTTGCATGCACTTTAAATGTTTTCTGACTTATTTTCCCCTCCATTCGGCCATCTTCTAACTTTCCAAGATTGTAAGGTTTCCTTTGGTACATTTCCAACCGGCATCATATAGAAGCTCGATTATTGTAATCATCGACATATCCGTTTGCCTTTCTTTGCAGTCAATTTGTAAGCTGTTTATCTTTAACAGGCGTTACATATGCTGACAATGGTTTGTTCTTCACGAAAGGATAACGTCACAATGCCAGACCTGTTTATACCTCCTCCAAAATTTTACTTTTCAATCTGTAGCTCGTTTTTACTGCCAAACCCAGTCTACTCTAACGACAGCAAAGATCCTAAAGTAGGGCTAACCATGGGGTCTACGGAACCGGAACGTGACTGTAATTTCGAACTTATCCATGGTACTGGCGATCGTGCTGGCCAATACGCTATAAGAGGCACATACTCTGGAAAAGTACTGTTATCGAAGAAGGGCACACATGCTCTTGTCGAACATACCGCTGGAGACGGCGTCCATGACGAGAACTGGTTCACATTTGAAGTCGGAACAGAGCATCTCTCGTCTGGCTTTCGCGTAGTTTGCCCTTCCATCTCCGCTGTCTGGTCCTCGGCCGTTTCCTTATTAACAAGTGTCCCTGAAGGAAACCCCAAGGACGTAACTCAATACTTCAGTTTTACCTTTGAGCACACGGAAATTGACCGTGTTGTATATCACGTCGATCAAGGCAAAATCGTGCAGTCCACCCCGGTGGTGCTCGCCACACAGGAGCTCAAAAACGACACCAGCATCGTCCAAAAACTGGAAGCCTCCGTCGACACGAGCACCGAAGAGACATCATCATTCCAATTTTCGCAGGGGTTCAGTCTCACGGTGGGGTTGGAGATAAAAACGGGAGTCCCTTTGGTTTCAGAAGGGTCGATTAAAGTGGACGCAACCAGCACGTCCAATTTTACCTGGGGTTCAACGACGAAGAAGTCCAAAGCTTACAAGGCCACATTCCCTGTCACAGCTCCTCCCCATTCCACTGTTGTTGCTACCTCCAGTGTTACCCAATCTACCCTGGATATCCCTTTCACCATTTACAGCAAATCAAAGAGCGGAGTTGTGGTGGAGACAGAAGGAATGTACTATGGCGTAACGACTTGGAATCTCCGCCATATTATCACCCAGAAGTAACCAGCTTGACACGAGGTATGAGCATAAACTTTCAGAATCACCGAAGTGCTGATATTCAAATAGAAGATCTGAGCGAGCTACTACAATAATACAAATGATCCCATTGCTTGTTAACGCTCTCTTGTTTTGTGAAATTGTAAATTTGGATATATACACGGTTTTGTATCGTTTCTTACGTTCCTCAATGAATTTACCTTCTTTTTGCGAAAATGAAGATTGGATTTTACTCTAAAAAATATCCTGTCAATAAAGGACAGTATTGAAACATTAATTAGTAACGAGTCCCTACCGATGGGAAAAGGTTTGTTTTTATACGAACGACCCTCAGCCAAAGTCGTGATAGTTTAATTTTGACAATGTGACCAGTCCGCATCCCGTCTTACAATACACGCTTGAACCCATTGTCACTTCCTCCCACCACTCCCTTGAAGACGACGAGCGTCGATTCGTTGTCGCCTTAAACTCTTCCTTTTCACTTGCGCTCCTCACAATGTTAAACTTCCCACGGTAGCCGTGGTCAATGATAAAACAAAAATGAGATAAGATAACAGAACAGGCTGACTATCGATTAGGTCGATAAGATAAAAATGTCTGGCACGGCTCTCCCACCAACTGCCAACTTCTATACCTCCATGATGATGCATCCCCTCTAACGACCTCGGATAGAAGAACTGGAAGTTATCTCCTGCCGCGAACGGAATGTATCATCATAATCGCTCCTATGACCTTGTATGCCCTTTTTCTTGGTGGGAGCCTCACAGCCAGGATTGCTGTTCATTCTTTCCCTCCCTCTTGAGTTGTTCTCCTGCACACTTTCAAGATTTTTGCGGCGCTTTGGCAATCGGTCTTGTGTTTCTTCAGTAGGACTCCGTGACCGAGTGCGTTTTTCTCTTCTTGCCGGTCTAGTTTCTCTAACATCAACCCATCTGTATGTTAGAGATTCATTTCAACTGCAGGCATACATATACACATACCTATGACCACTTTCATGACACTGAACTCTGGATTCTTCCGTATCTCGGCTCTGAGCAAGCCGAATAGGCTCCCTTGCATTACAGTGGTTTCAGTATTATGATATCGAGAAACGGAAGGCCGAAACATACCTTCGAGCATCATGAGGTTCAGATTCCATGGTGGGTATCTGCTCAACAGGTGTGGCCCTGGAGCGATACTCTAGGTGTGGTTCCTGGTGCTGGAACGTATCATTTTTCGACGTTTCCGTCTCTCCATACCCATGACGGAAACTGTTTGCACGCATATCTTGATCGTCGACCGCGCTGCGGACTGGCTTGTATACCCCACTGCATGTCCCCCTGTTGTTCTCATTTCTACTGAACAATGTGTCGCCCACCTGACTTTGCGGTATATCCTGTTCACGCTTGCTATGTGATGATGGCATTGATTTCGCCAGCAAAGCAGGATCGATTGTTCCTGTGGACAGGACATACGAAAGTAGGCTGTCTATGGGGTCACTCTGGGACACAGTGTCCGAAGCTAATGTGAGTTCGTTCGGTGTATTGGTTGGATATGTGGTATCCTCAGACCCTTCATGACCGACCAACACAGAAACATGGGTATCTGGGTAGATGTTATTGGTAGGTAATAACTCAGGAGACGATACGTCAAGTGTTGTGTTATTGGTCTGACCGTTGATAGACACATTGTCTTCCTCGCTCAAGTGATGATTGTCAAATAGTTCTTGAGTTCCTTGCGGTACAAATCCTGGGTACGACAAGCTCTCAGACCCCAAGGGAGCGTGATGGGTGGAGGCCGATGTGTCCTGGGAAGCCTCCTCACTGGCATAGCTTGATGCAACACTCGGGAACATTTGGATATTTGACGCCGTCTGGACTGTGTCTAAAGGGACGCCTGTATAGCGGCCTTCTGAATAGAAATTCAGGTTTGACCAGGCACTGTCCCATGATATAGACGTTGACAGTGTAGGGATAGCAAAGTGTTCGCTATTAATTGGGGAAAAGCTGACGACGTTGGCGTTCTGCATTTTGCGGTAGCAAGAATGGGAAAAATAAAGAAGCAACTTATGCGAAGGCTGGTTATGTTGTTAGGAAAGTGGAAAGTTTACTTCGTCCGTCGGAATGGGTTCATAAATCCCAGCTAAACACGCGTTTCCCACCAGCTCGCAGGTACACATTCAGGGCTGCCCGTTTTTGTGTGTTCTGAACTAACCTCGAGGCGCAGAATCGCAGTTCCGTGGAAAAAAAATATTCCTGACCAATCACAGCTAACCGGTTGACAATTCCCTGGCGTTTCCGAGCATGCTGCAGTCGCGATGTACTTTGCAACCGATAGAACAATTATAGACTTCAACACGGGCACCAGGAAAAGAGCGTGGCTTGCCCGCGTGCGACCTATTTTTGCGTGGCACGCATAAATGGCATTCAATTAAATTTGCGCGACTTTCTTATGAGTTTGCGTGCAAGTTGTCAAACCTTGCGCGTGCATGTCATTGAAATACGTGCAGCGTCATTGAGGTAGCGTGCTCTTTGCGGGCATACTTCAGCATAAATTTCACATCTAGCATGGTATAGGACATGTGGTGAGTTTAACAAGTATATAATGTTGTTTCCACTATCCAATCACTGACGTTCGCATACATCAGAATTGACATACTGGTAAGTCATGGTAACATGATCAACCAATATTGTTCGGTGAACTTTAATCAATAAAAACGATGTTAATGTGTCCACATTATCACCATTCCTTGATAACGCATTCATTATTGGGATTGTCAAAGCAACAACTAAAGGGCAATTGTAGCTTCCTTGGTAGCTAGTTTAAATCCAATTGGTATTGTAAACTCCTACAACCAAATCTCCGTTCCCATACGCAGCATCCGCACCTTTCCACGCACACAAAGTCAATATCAGCAAATATAGTAGGAAGCTTGCAAATGAAGGAACTTACCACCAACTCGTCCACCGACATTACAATTGGTGAATATCCATTGCACAGCGGTAGCGACGTCTTTACAGGCCGATGAAGCTGCGCCGGACGTCTGGTGGAGGTTGGACCCGCCGATGGCGGCGTCGCCGGCACGGCAGAATGCGATGTTGTCCGCGGGAACGGTGCATGCATTGTTCCCGATGCTGACGAGGTAGTTGAAGCATGCGATGGTGTTGTCTACGTCTGCCGTGGTGAATGTAAAACTAGATGTGTTGTAATTAGTCAATTTCAATGTTATATTGCTAGCCAAATATACCAGTTCGCATCGTATTCGGCGCTGCGCGATGTGAGAGACAAGTCGAATGTTGGGGGCTTCATGGTGTACAGATCCTTTGATGTGAGGTTAAGGGACTCCAGGCTAGGGAATCCCGGTCCAGGAATAACGTCTGGGTAGACGGTTGGACTGGAGTGGACGATAGTGATGGTGGTGGCCACAAAGGCAAAGAGAGATGTAAAAGCAAACATGTTGGAGAACTTGACTCGGAGGAAACCTTGCAGTGTCTAGTGATGACTGAACTCATGCCTTCAGGTGGGCTTTTATATACCATTATATGCCGCCATAAGCGCAAAGTTTGTCAGAGATGTGTGGCCAGCGAGAGGTCTGGTATCATTTACCAATTTGCTTCCTGAACTCCAGCCTCCAAGTCTGGCAAGATAAAACTGATCCATTATCATCGAACGTTTGAATGCTCACTGGTATTCTTCGAGTTCATGTGATTCGTTAACTTTGAAGTTTCAGACCTAGGGGGCCCTCGTGACTGGGAGTTTTGAGGAGAACCTTCATGGTTAGAGGGTAAGTTAAATGTTACTTGTCCCGCATTGTAAACCAAACAAATTATTTAGTGTAATATTCTTATAGAATTCCTCGGTGAGCCTACAGTAAAACCAATGGCATTTCAACCATCCAGTCATTGCCTTGTTTTTGAAAGCAGAGTCCAACCAACGCGCCCTTTCACAGCAATAATTCTCCGAAGAACTTAATTATAAACAAGAAGTCGATGAACAAGTACAAAAATAACCTCCCGTACTCTGTGTACGTTGCTTTTGTCCCAACACATAAGATTCGAGCCAAAACTCGCCGTGACTAATGATAAGGGTCTTTGTCCAACCTTGATACTCTGAATCTGATCACATAAAATGAATCATAGGTTCTTCGAAGAGAATGGCTTGCACATGTGTTACCTCCGGAATTTGCGGTAATGCGGTAATTGGTATTCTTCGACGTCTCACTACTTACTCTCTTGAATTCCAGGACATTATTGTACACCTTAATGGCATAGGGAACCCGGTAAACGATCCGAGAAATACTTCATGGGATATAGATACTTTTTAAACTGAGTAGGCCCAAGCTCTACATTGGAGAATCGCTATGCATCCTCCAATGATATTGTGTGGTGCAGGCACTTACAGGGTTGGGTAAGTTTGGTCGTGTAGCTGTCAAGTTGCTCGGAGTGTTCTAATGGATACCTGGGTACCCCTTTGTCCTGCCTACGACTGCATAGAGCGAGATCAAGTTTTTAGTATACCACCACCCGCGGCCTGCGGCCCGTAACCAAGATGAGTGGCATATACTCAACAGGAGACGTCAGCGTTAAGCGTATGTTTAAGAGGATGATGGACAAAAAAGAGAGAAGTGTATAGGCAAATAGCATACACCTTGACGTTCCACTGCACTGACGCATTCTAAAGTTGGAACCGTTAAGTGGCACACAGTATACCTAAAGTCGTTATTATAGACATGGTGTAGCTGGTGCAGCGTCGATGTTTGAGTACGCCGGTGCAGTGGAAAATTGATGGTGACGGCCGTAGAACAGGATGGGAAGAGGGTGGTGGTGGTCTCTCTGGCTCTATGCAAGGACAATGAAGAGAAAACCACTCACCTGAATGCCCCATATTGACGTCTGAATCGGTTGTCCCCTCCCAAAGGTCACTCTGTTTCGAGCGGCGCAGGTATTCCGCATTTCTCAAGTCCAGAGAACACCCTACAATGTATGCGCACATTAGAACCAAACCCTGAATACAGCAAGTGCAACTACACGTACGAGTCACCGTTTCTAGGCCGCAATAAGAATCCTTAAACTGTCGTTAAACCCCATGTTCCCTTCATTGTTCATATGTTACACGACGTGGTAGAAGGGAGGTAAACAGGATGAAAATACCTCCTATATGCATCATAAGCATGTGTAGGGTGTAAGCAAATCTGTGGGCCAAGTATGATGAAGAGAAATGAGCAAAGGCACATTGAAGAAAATGATGAAGAGCGAGAGTGCAGCTGCCACAGCGACTATGTTGTGTGTGCCACTGTTCGTCAGTGCAATGGGAAGATCAAGATGACGGGGTTGGCTACACAAAGAGATGGTAAGGACGTGTGTTCTCCAATTCCATCCGCCAGAACATGCAAAACCAAAAGCAACGCACTCACCGGGATCGTCCTCCTCGATTCCCCTACCGTTAGCTTCCCTCGACTCCACGTCGCGATAACTTCTGTATGTTTCTTGTATTCCTCATAAAATGTGATTTGCGCTGCTTTAAAAGTGCTTTTCTTTGAACAATCGTCCTTTGAATTGCTGGGACGGCATTGACACATTGTCAAAAGGCGCATTGTTTGTCCTTGTTGGTTCCAAAAGAAATTTAAACTCCGCATGTGCCCTTCCGGTGCAAGCCGACATGCGCCTCTTGTGCGCGTGCCTCGCTTTAAATTGAGGAGCGGTGCAGATATTGAGATCCATCGAAAACATCGGCAACAAGGACAATAGTAGAACATATACGTATGGGTGGCATGCCATCTGTTTCTTACACCTAATACCTACGGATTACGGGTACCAGTTTGATGCCAGTACTAGGTCATTGAGGTCCGACTAATAGCAACTAATAATCACAGCCAAGGTAGGGACATTTGCCTCGATGTAACCAGTGGCTATGAGAAATAACACATTAACCAATAGCATTTTGTGTGATGGAAATAGGACACGAGGCGGATAATGATAGGTCATTTCTCTCGGCACGTCAGGGCAATGGTGCGGCCATAGGCGTAGACAAACGTCGATTGTGTGTGTTCATGGGAAACGACAGTACGTTATTGCCTAAAGGGTTGAAGAATCATTGTATACACGAGGAGCTGAGGAGTCATCCTGCACTAGCACAACAAGGGCCGAAAACATGAGAAATACCCGTTCATTCTGTATCAAAATCATTTCTTTCTTCCGTTCTACATTGTCGCCCCCCACCAGTACATAGCACAGTCCATCCACAGACTCTATCGAAATGGATAATTTTTCCACTTTTGATTTTCTGCAATCTGGACTCGCCGCCGGTGAATATGCTCTTTCCCAGTGATCAAGTTGGATTGCTTATCGATCATTGACTTCTTCTCAGACAGTACAATGTTAGTACCAGAGAGCGAGCCATTGATTTACTCCGCTTTCAACGAGGCGGATGCAGGACATATACCTATCATCGACTCCTACCCACCGTCTTCAAACACAACCACTCAATTTTCTCCGATCCTCCATGCACAACAAGCTTCAACATCTACTTCCACCCTTGATCCATCAACGTCTTCCACGGGGTTTGCCCCTACAAATGGGCAAAATGATCGATACATCGATATTGTTCACGGTGGGATCTGGTTCGCCGACACAGACCCATCTGCACAGGTCGCGAACACCCTTACGAAGCCAGACAGGGAAGATGAAGAACGAAAACGACAGTGGATTCCAACGCGTTCAAGCGTTGAGCAACGAGTTTCGTATTTTCACCGAGGAAGCCATTATAGCACCCAGGCGAGCTTTAACAACAGGTTCCACTCCCATATCGGAGAAAAGGTATCGACATGTATTTTTGATCCATGCAGAGCACGTCAAACCGCGAAGGGAGCTCCGGGGGCAACCCCGTCGAGCCTTTCGCGCGGCTCATGCACAGAGATGGAGGGTATGATATGCTGTCCCCTTTTCTCCTCCAGAGTATGAACAACTGTGATGCTGATATTACCAATTGTGATTTAGGATGACGAACTATCACTCCACTGCACAAAACGGCGACAGGTACGAGGTGGCCATTCATCTAGTCAAAAATGATGATTCGACCACTGACTTTACCTTTCAAAATTAGACAAGTTGCCAGCGCATCCAGAAATTCTAGGAAGCAAAGGCTGTCGACGGGGGACAATGATGGGTATGTACAACACACCTTTTATTACTCTTCTCAATATCTAAATCCTATCTCCTCCCTTTGCACTCTGTTCCAGCAGCAAATCCGCGCCCGCCGCAAAATGCCCACGAAAGAGGTCACCACGGGACCCTCTTCGGGACCAAAAGGCTGGTAAAGGCAGAGTCGCGAGGACCCTGACGGCCGCACCAACTCGGAGAACACAGCGCAAGCCGGCTACACCGCGATGCATGGCTGGTGCGGTCTCGGAAGGGCATTTGGTAATGCACGGCCGTGAGCACCACTCAAAGAAAAGGAAGGAACTCACCTTCCAGGTGATGTCGACCTCACGCTCGACGCTTAGACACTCACGAACATGTAGTCAGTATCTAGTAAAAAATGAAAAAGAGTAGAAATACCTTGGTTGACACTGAGCAGGCTTGTTAAAATTTGAGCATTGTTTATCTTGTAATGGGTAGGTAGGAAAGCAGCAGTGTCGTACAAAGAGGACAATGTTGCAGTGTGAGATAAGAAATCAGATAACACGCTGCCTCAAGCTAATAATTCCGAGATAATCAAGTGCAGTGACCGTGCGACATCTTGCTGTGAACGGCCTTGGCCCGAAGATCAAGGTAGTGGGGATTACCTGTTTAAACTTCACTGACTTCTTTCAACCCCCGCCTGCACTCCATGCCGCAATGCATTCTGCATGCTTACTGTATTCCTCATAGCATGCGTGCTGAGTTGTTTTACCTGGTTCACTAGCAACGTCTAATTATATACATTCCTCAAACCTCAGGGATACAAAAATCCAGAACAAAGTCACCTAGACGCCCGAAACTACAAATTATAGATAGCCCAAAGGCTACAAACATTGTGAGAAAGAAACTAGTCAAAGATAGCATCTAATAAAGATCGTGAAGGGCAGTATTTCTTCGAATACAGCGCACTCGTAACGACAAATCTCCAACGCATAGAGTCATTCCACCGCCGCCCTCATGCATTTAAGTATTCGAAATATGCGCGTTGAAGAGATGTCGAGGTCTTGAATGGTAAGAAACGTTGAGAAACGGCAAAAATGAAACATACCATCATCTCCACAGTGTCAATGAGCCGCCCTATAACATGATCATTTCAGATACCAATCACGTACACATTATGGATCCTTCACGTACTCTATTAGATGTCGTACGAGACGCAGTAACGACTCAGTAGCATCAGCGTATCCATCTCTGGCTTCCTCGAGCTGGTCTCAAGTCTGTGTAGTCCTACCAATGCGGCTAGGCCTCAGAAGATGTGAATGAATTGAAAAATCAAAGGAGACGTGTGCTTATATGCGGGTGTGAGAGCGCTTCTGGGGAGACGGTGATGCAAAATTGGTGCGTCTCGGTTCCAGGTAACGAAACCCTTCATTGTGAAAGCATGCGCCAGTGAGATAGGAAGCGTGTGGCATTGATATGGATGGGAGGGTTCCTGAGCAACCATTTAATCTAAAGAGAAAATTGCAGTACATGCTTGATCAAATGATAAACGCTTACCGAGAGCGCATAATCCTGTTCTGCTTCGTGATTAAACTCCTAACACTCATTTCCATGCTCACTTTCAAACGGTGGAAAATTACTGATTCGTTCTCAACTTCCATTATCTTTGTGTGGACGTCAGTTGAGCAGACAGAAGGGTGGATGATCTTAATCATCATGAATGCGAGGTCCAAAGAGAGTATCATTTACGTACCTATAACTATTCCGCAATGCAAGACCAGCTTTTGTCTGTTTTCATCACGTTCTATACGTTGAGTGTGTCAGTTTGAGATACATCGTCCAGGCGCAAGCGTGCATGAACGTAGAGGAATGGTTGATACTGTAAGCAAGGATTCAAACAAGAGGAAAGACAAAAGAATCAGTTGTTTATGAGTGACTTACCATCACCTCCAACTGCCCATGTGTTCCATCCTTCGCTCGACCGAGATCTAAAGCCGGAGCATACATTCAATACCGTTTGAGGCGTGGTAATGTCTTGTAGCCCCTGCGGAGTCTTCTCCAATTCTCATAGCCAGCGGTCACGGTGCCGTCGATCCGACCTCATTCCCAGTATGTTGAATAGGAAGGCTGTACCCAGGATGACACGAAGGTAGTCGAAAGGACTGGAGGTCTGGAGGCGGGGTTAATATAACCTTGGAGTGGAGGCAGCATTGGTGACGCAACATTGAGAAAGTTGAGAATGGCTCAGTGAGAAGTGTGGGAAGTCGTATCGAGGGAGAGGGAATGTAAAAGAGGACTCCACTCCTGTGCGCGAGCTACCTCCAATGTTAACAGTACGGGGGAACAGGTAGTAAACCGCTTACCAAGAGCGTTATCCCGGGGCCCCATCAAACTCCCGACAGTTTTCCGCCGCCCTTGACGAGATGGGGGAAGGCCTGTCAGCTATTTGTAAGCGCCAATATGCTTGAGTTTTTGTCCACCGATCAGGAAGAGGGAGAGACGGTGGTCGAAGGGAACCAAGCGGCAGAAAGCAATGTCGAATCATCAGGTGGCGCCGAAAATGATATGTTGATTTACGCACCTCTATTCATGCCTTGATACGTCACCAAACTCCACTCCCAAGGTCTACCTTTGGCAATTGCGAATATCAGGTCAAGTAACCAGCCGAGAGGGCCCATGAGTTCGATTGAACACGAAGGGTCGAGAGCGTGAGAAAAGGAAGAACTCGCGTTTCAAGAGGAGATTGAGGAGATTGAAATCAAAAGTTCTTTGTTCGTGCTTCATCCAAATTAACAACGCCGGCGAGGGGCAAGACAAAGGCAGCACATGGAATCAGCCATTGAATATGTTTCCGAGTCAATTGTATTGTAAGCTAGTGTTCAAAAGGTCATTGACGTTGTCTGTGTAGGAATACATTTGTTTGTTTGTTTGTTAATCAAAAAGACCAAGGACGAGGAGAATCGAAACGAATGTAACACATGATAATGAAATCCGGGACGAGTGGCTCTTAGAATAGTCGAGAGATTATTATGCTGTCATGAGGAGCAGGATACTTTAGTATGCTCCACAATAATGTTTGATTGTGAGGGAATAAAGGCATTTTTGTGCAGTTTTTGCACAAGAATCACGCTGAGTCCATGGCAAACAAACAGACTTTGGTTTTGCATTAACTATACATACTGAGCGTCTAGCAAAGCCCAACACCCCAATGTTTTACACAAATCTCAAATCCTCACCCATGTTACTGTGGCAAAGAACAATGCACTCCACGGTGAACACTGCGCTTCGACTCACGCAGACTCGCACGCCATGTCATATCTGTCTATTGCTACATCTTCCTTCGAGTGTAACGGGCTAGAAGCCCAAGTACGTTTTCTATTGCTTCAAACATCAATCCAGTAGTCAGGGCTGAACTGTTCTATTGTGCAATTCAGCAGCGGTTATCGCCAGTCTAAGTAGCAGAGTTGGACATCGCGTCCGACGGTGAGTGTCCCAGTCAAGTAGGCCTGAAATGTGCGCAGCTCACAAATGTCATATCACATAACCAGGTAGTCATGGCCCCAACTCATCGACGTTCAGCGCAGGGGCATCGTGTAGCATTGCCACGGAACATCTTGTGGACCTGGGCTCCACTGAAATCCAATATCGAAACCGATTCCAAGAGGGGCGAATCGCCCATGATCGTGACACACTACTGCGTTTTCGTCGACAAGCCGTGAGGGTGATAATCCAATCGTAGGGTCCCCATCCTTGGGGCTACGATCTTCTGATCTATGAACTGTTGGCCGGTGGGTACTCTCCCAGACTATGATATTTGAGTTGGATTGCTGATTTCTACTGTATGTATTCGTAGAGAATACACAACCGACCCAAAGACTATTCATCGAGTCACTGGCTTTCAAAGCAACTTGACGGCCTTATTTTCAAGAAATTTGGATATCATTATACCAAGGTAGTGGAACGAGCACCTCGCCGCAGACTGATGTTCTTTGGGATCAAGAGGAAGGTGAAGGCAGGGCAACGGGGACTCTAACAACCACATCATGGCTCTGACGGTTCTCACAGAGGCATTTGGTAATGGAGGTTGTGCGTCGCTGAAAATAGGGCATGAATATGAACTTTTGACCGCATAAGAGCCATTGCAGGCTCCAGGGCAGTACCAAAAAAGTAGTTAGTATCCAAAGAAAATAAAGAGTTTGAGCCTACAAATACCTCCAGAAAACTTAATTTATTTATAAGTTTGAGCACTGATCAACTCTGGCTTATGATGTAAATGGATAAACATAAACGTTGCGCACAGGGGAAGTCGTCGCAGAGTGAGATTAGGTGAGATTAGAGATCCGGCATACACACAAACTCGCAGTGAAAATTCGACCTATATGTCGTTGTCAAATATTAAACTGTCAAATACAGCAGTGACCTGCTGTACAACTGTAATTACATTGCGATTGAAAAGTGGCAAAGGGTTGTATCCGTGCAAAGTATCTAGTCCTGTGATATGACCATAAGTGACATTATTGGGGTTTTGAACACCGCTATCACATCTCGTAAAAAGACCAATACAATAATCCTGGACACCTGACTGCATGCCCAAGGAAATTAAAGTAGTATCTATTTCTTAAGTCTCGTAATAACGTTTAACTTCTGTGTCATACGCCCCATGTAGTTCTATAATCCTCGTGACATAAAGGTTTGTTGACAGATGTGTGAATAAACGAGCTAGGCTTTGGTATAGGGTAATGTTATTTGAAGGAGTCTATTTAGAGTTCTGAGAATCCGCTGCAGGCCATGATATAAAAGCGTTCGAACAAGTGGGGGGTATTCCTCGAAAACCACTTCATTCTCTACTTTCTCATTCTATAACCATCAATGCCTAAAGTATGCCGTTCAAAACATTTGTTCAATTACTCTCTGACATCAAGTAGCATATCGCACGCGAAGAATACCAAGATACCCAGGAAGTTGCCTACAAAACATTCATACATCCCGATATCGAACTTCACGGACAACGGAGCGATTCCACGCACTATCTTCTCACCTCCGTCTTTTCCATGGACAAAGGGGGCCAGTTGGCTTACAAGTATCCTGGCCCTGGAGTTATCTATTTCACTGAGGGTAGGTATACCCTCTCCCGTTCCTATACCGCCTGTGTCGTTTATTAATTTTGTGCCCTCGTTTAAATCTGCATCTATCAGGTGAAACAAAATATGAAGACCCAAAAAATCCCAGAACCCATGTAACCGTTACAGCAGGCTCAATAGTGCATGTAGAAGAGGGTTCAGTGCTCCGCTGGCACTGTAGCTCTTCTGCCGGATCCAAAGGTTAATATCATTATCTGGAACTAAGCATTATCATCACAAACCTCTGAATATACTCGAACTACAGGAATTTGTGTATTCTATGTGCCTGTCTCTGTCAAGAGTAGTGCCGAAGCTTTGATCTCGGAATAAGTACTGGAGCTTACATAGTAGTAGTCCCCTGTTCAATTTCTAGTGCACCTAGCCATGATACGAATGTTCTTCGCTTGAGCTGTCCAACAAGGCTGAATAATCGGTGGCAACTGCCCAATGATGTATCCACTGTACTGGATTAACTTCTTCGTGATGTATTAAATGGGATTGTAAAGTTTACATATTTTCGTCGACTCGAAGCGGGGGTCTGAACCATTGGAAAAGCTGTATTCATTCTTTGTTTTTTACCCATATTACCGTCTTCCTGCGACCGTAGCTCGGGTGATGTCGGCAGGTTATTTGTGCATGTTTTGTTCAAGTAATTCGTCGGCAAACAACGGCGGGCGCTGATCAAATGCACTCGACGACAACCTGGCCTTGACCAGGCCAGACGGAAGGTTGATGTGTTCCACTGAAAATTTGTTATTTCTTGGCCATTTCTTTGATCATGGTCATAAGTCCGTATAATGGGCCACCCGTGTTGAGCAGCAATGTACGATCGGGTGCAGACAGTGAGGCCCCGGTGGGCCCCGGGCGTTTTGACAACAGGGATTGAAACGGGCCACATAACGCTAGATGTTCCATAACGTTCTAAATATTGAGCCAAGACTGACTTCATACATTCGTGGCACAGAACAGAAACATATAAATACACCACCCAAATAGCTCTTACACCAGTCAACCCAACATTTAGCACAACCCAGTCGAGCATTTAAGAACGCACTTCATAACATATACCTCCAGAATGACTCCAGAGCGCTACACAAATAACACTCCAGCAAAGCCACTCACAACCTGCGCGTCTTTCCAGAAGGTTTACCTAGCCCTCCGCCCATCCTAACCCGGCCGTCACGGCTATCTCTCCCTCGTGAAGGTGGCGGCAAACCGAAATCATAGGCTGTTCACACACGGCCAGGCCCTCCCCTCTTGGAGCGCCTACTCAACGCTGCATCAATGCACGAACACCCGTGATTTATGCCGACGTAGTCAGAAATGGAGGAGGAAGATGATGAGGCCAGTATCCTCAAGATACTCCAAAATGCCCAGCCTATACGAAAGGGTTTGTGGGCGCTTGCAGAGAAGCAAGAGAACAGGCGTATAGTCAATGGTCGAGCCGCGATTCCCACCCGAACAGAGCCTACCCTTGGCAATAGCCAATGTACTAGACTGCTTTTTATCTATGTATGTAGATTGGAATCCATTCCCTGAACCTCTATAGACCATTAGAATCTAAAATTGATACAGACTTGGTTAGATTGAAGTGTCATTGAAGTGCCATACCTGAGTATTCAGAACCCATTTGTGATTGAAATTAACAACATTTACAGACTTGGTGTTAGAAAAACATCTTCACTGATCAATGAAGCATGTAGGGGACGGTGAGATTCAATACCAGGGTGTTGCGAGTTAGATGTATGCGTCATTCGATGGATATTTTTGCACCGTTTAATGACGTCCATGGTTATCAGTATCATACATACATTTAAGAGTTAGATATCAGTGAGTGACATATCAGGTTCACAATTTTCAGCCTGCTTCGGCGAGCGTCGAGCATTATAATCTACATAGAAAGAGGAAGCCACCAATGTCGGAAAACACACTAAAATCTTGAAGCAGTGTTGCTGTGACGAGGTACAAATGACGAAGATACTGCTTGTATGCGCCCACAGACATGCGGGCCCCAGGGTGGTGGATGACTTACCTCAACAGATGGACATGCGTGGAAGGATTCATAGGATAAAGGGAGATGTAGCGCAGACGTGGACGTAGACACTCCACTACATAGACGCTTTAAAAAATGCACAGGTGAGCTGCACGTAGCATACCGAGAGTCATTGATCGACTTGGTGTAGATGCCGCTGCGTCGATGGTTTCGTGTGCGCCCGCCGCCAGTGCAGTGCAGTCGCTGAGTGGGAAAGTGATGGTGCCGGGTCCGAGCGATGGAAGAGGACAGGGAGAGGGTGGTTGTGGTCGTGGCTTCCGTGGTTCCATGCGAGAACGATGAAGGGCATGTGAAACACTCACCGAACTGGACATCTGAATCCATTGTCCCCTCCCCAAAATCAAACAGCTTCGTCCACCAATTCCCCCGCACTCCTTCAGTATTTCGAGCTTCCCTTTCCTTCAAATCATCGTCGTTCGAGTGGCTGGAGAAGAGTTGAGTGCAGATGGCAGTGGAAAAAGGTAAAAGAACAAAGCTTAAGCAGCGCGCTGGTTGTTTGTCCTTGCTGTTGTCAAGGGTATTCAAACTCCGCGTTGACTCCTGGCGTGCACGCACCGCGACAGCTTACGACGACGTCATGCGTCTCGATATTCCCTCTGCACTTTTTTCTCCATGTCATTGTCGAAATGGATACGGAGCATCGTGACGTGTTCAACTTGCATTTTTGCATTGTCATACTACGATGCGAATATCTCTGAAATTATTTTTCCGAATTGAATGTCAAAGGACAAACCTATATATGGATATGGGCGCTAACCGTTATGAACCCAGCCGATCAAGTCCAGACACGGTTGCACTCGTATTGAGTACCACATCAACGGTATACCTGAATGAACCTGTCTAGACTGGAGTGACTTGCGTTACACCGTTCTTTGATACTTATCCGCCCGCTGAGACGCCATAGGCGCGCGTCAAGTGTATAGGGCACATGGTGTAGTTGGTTATCACGCTCGCTTAGCATCAATTGGATGACTTTGCGAGAGGTGTTGGGTTCAATTCCCAATGCGTCCATTTTGCATTCATTTTGATTCATATATGCTCATGTTCACATCCACAAAACACGTTTTTCTTCACCATTGATTCAGAACCTCAAACTTTGGTTGTTATCACACTTGTAAATTGTATGAACTATGTCGTTGCTCTTCTCCGTCTGATGACGCTCTGGAGACCAGCCACGCAGAAATTGGATTTACTGGGCTTATGTATGGAAAGCCGGAAGAGCGAGGTGCCCAGCCACAAGCCAAACATCGTCCGGCAGAGATGCCGAGTGATCGTTAGGCAACTCACAATCCCGCTATGGCTGAACGACTTCCGACACCCTGCACCGAGTGCACTATACAAATATCTATATTCCGTCACATACTTTAGGTACGTTATTTTTCGCCATCTATTATTTAGTTATGGCCTGTAAGAAAGGCAATAAATTCAATATTTTGCATGACTAAAATGACCGCGGTGTTTGGGCCTTGGCTAGCACATTGATGACATAAGAGGAAGTGAACTAGGACAGGTAAACTGCTTGTAAAAAGATCCAGAGTGCTTATACTCACCCATCAGACCCAAACCAAACTTTGGTATGCGCTCAGCACGGCGGGACGGCTGTTCATGGGCAACGGACGAAATGGACATGAGAGGAAAGGAGAAAGAGGAGATCTAGGGCAGGTGATAGAGCGCGGTGAGTGGTCTAAGCTCGACGTCGTTGAGACCTTGAGCTGAAGATGTGAGCCTTGATGTGAGCCTGTAGAAAACTGACTGTTTCCCACACCGCCGATTATCTTCCTTTTATCTTATCTTTAATTTACTTTTCTGTGGACTTCACCTTTGTTCCATCCACCCGACACACCCAGTCCTTTAGCTCATTTTCTTTACTCTATTTTCCTATTTCTTGAAACTGACTTATACTATACCTTCATGTATTTCTCAATTAACCCTGTTATCTCTTTCTTTGTCTATTTCTTTTGAACACCTTATTTCTACAATATAAATGAAGGCTACGGAACCGCTGTTACTCTCGGTGTCAATATTGTTACTTACGTCACAGCGGGGGCAAGAAAAACTTGTAACTGATGCAAAAACCCTTTCTTACAGGCCATAGCTAGTAAATAATAGTGCGAAAAATAACTTCAAACGGCGGCTTCGCAGCAATTGCCTGCCATGCCAGTAAAATTGTGTTTGCTATTGTGTACTAGATTACATGTAATAATTATGTGTATCCAGATTACCTACCAGGGCAGGTAACACCTACAGTATGCGACGGAATATAGATATTTGTATAGTGCACTCGGTGCAGGGTGTCGGAAGTCGTTCAGCCACAGCGGGATTGTGAGTTGCCTAGCGATCACTCGGCATCTCTGCCAGACGATGTTTGGTTTGTGTCTGGGCACCTCGCTCTTCCGGCTTTCCATACTTATGGTGTAGTTGGTTATCACGCTCGCTTTGCATTTATGGACTGCGAAAGGTGTCAGGTTCAATTCCCGATGAGTCCATGCTGTGCGAAGAAGGCACTGTATTATATATTGCAACTTGTAATTTTATGCACAATGTCTTTGAATGCTCTCATCTCTATTGTGTCCAATTTGTGACGTCGATCGATATCGCAGGTCATTTGATATATGTGTGTGAAAAAATATCTGACAGTTACGTTGTCTTTCTTGTTTTATAAGGGTTTGTTCGCAGTGTTGGGCGTGGTTTGTTCATTCTGCACGAAGACGAAGACGAGACGAGAGTTCGGAATCAAGGTAGCGCGTTTGTCACACCGGCATGTACTGATTTCATCGCAAGTGGCTTTGAATTCGCATTGGAAGAACGGATGACTGCGATTCCAACAAGAACCACAATTTGTGACGTACATACACACAGGAGAAGGAGGATTATCCACTTACTGACGATCACTCACTCACGCACTCTCTCCCCTTACAACATGATCCTTGCCAAACCCACCAGCCAACTATCCAACTTCAAACCCAAAAACGAGACGGACACGGAGGCGAAAGGATGAAAATCAAGACTGTGCGACTCTCGTTACATACAATCAACATGTATCAGCGAGGGAAGGACGCAGCAGATGGGGAAGAGGGGGTGTTGGGACGTGTGAGTTGAGTAGGACTTTGGTTGCGGAGTTATGTGAGCGTTGTGTTACACCGCGAGGTATATTGGGACCCTGTGAGTTTCCGTGTCATGCGCTGTTGGGAAGTGTAGATAACGAGGGGAAGGGGAAAGCGAATCACTACACTGAGATGTCTACCTCTCATTATCCATAATTCCTCAATCGACGCTCATCAACACCTCTCATCACCCCAACCGCGCTCACGCAATCTCAGATGCATGATTCATTCAGCGTCCCGGATTTTTGTATGGAGCCCGATACTGCTGCAGCAAGGACAGGTGTATCTGCAGTGATCAAATACATAGTTATTGTCCTGGAAATCCGTAGTTCTGTGCCGGCGCGAGTCATTGTAGCCGGAGAAGGCATGGTGTGAGAAGTGTCATGGTATCAATAATCACACCATATGGTGCACAAACAATAAGGAGTTTTTATGCCTGTGAAAAGATATTCTTGCGAGCATTATGATAAGCAGATGAAGATGTCAAATGTTACGGATAAAGACGACCAATCTACGTCGAGTCGAGTCGTCTACTCTTCATCCCAGATGCTCAACGAAACGCGCACAATGCTTGCTCCTGCAGAAATCCATCCATACATATCGCTCGCAGTACCGCTGCACTGCAATTCGTTATCTGTCTATAGCTACTCTCCAGCATTGACAGGTATGTCATCTATGAGACCGTCCAGCTTACTACCCAGACTTCTGATTCATGTTGATGTTTGTATACAGGATGCAACCGACAAGCGTGAACATCGTCATCCACCCTTGATCAATGAGCTTTGAGGACATTATCTGTAAGGAATTTCATGCGCCATGTTTCATGCTTCAGCTTGCAGCTTGCTAACCAAACATCTGCCGACAGCCTCATTGTGGTTGTATTATGGGGCTTTTGCCCCGAATGAACTGAGGATATGTACCAACTCCTAATCCTTGCAACACCTTTCCAGAATGGATCCCTGCATACACTGCTGTTCGTCAAAATGCAATCAACGATTCAGACAAGGAGTTCAAACCACCGTCATATCCCTCATTCTCATGTCAGATGGGAACCAAGCAAATCATACTGCCAAATGGGTCATTGTTAAAGACTGCAGAAGTAGTATTTGTAGAGTAATATTAATAAATATTGATTGTGCATTCAGCCGTGTGGCTAGATTGTATTATTCATTTTCTTCTTAATTTTTCATATCACTGAGCTTTGTATACGTGAAAGGGTGTGGTAGTCTGAAAGCATTTTAGCCTGTTAGGCACATTGTCCTAGTTTCGAGCGCAAGGGGTATTCATAGCTGGATCCATCTGCATTTGATCAGCAGAATTAATGACGACGTAAAATTTAAGTGACAGCCACTTGAGGTGCCATTCAGCAGCGAGAGCAAATATACCCCGGGGATTCAAAGACTAACAAAGAACATGATTCGGAGATGTAGTGTGTAGTCTGAGCAGAAACGAGGCAGATCTCAGCGTCCGGGAGTACGCTTACGTCCCTCTGCACACTGCCCCAGGTCCCAGTGTTGACTCATAAGTTCATACCCTACCCCACTCACGCCGTCCACCCATCCACCCATCCCAACGTTACTGACTGTCGCGTTGTCGTCAAATTCATTGATGGCGCGGAGGTTTAAGAGGGAGGCGTCAGGTGGAAACATGTTTGCCTGTAACGGAGGGATCGAATGGGGGTGAGAGTGCGAGTGGTGAGGGAGAGGTTGTGGTGGAGGTGGAGGTGGGCGGGAACCTGAAGGGATGCGAGGACGCACCATTGTCCGCATTGCATGTCGCGTTCGTGGGCATGTTGGTGGGAAGAACGCAGCGCGAGGATTCGCTGAGCCTCCTGATTGGCATGTGGATCATGGCTGGACGGTTGTTGCTTGATGTTGAAAGTCTGTCGGCGATGTACTGCATTTCATTATGTATGCGGTGATGCTTGTTGTCGAGAGAAATACTTGAATTCCAGGGCTGGGTCATCGTAGGTGTGTAGATAGAGAGGGAAATGGGGAATGTGTTGTGGATTCTTGAATTTCCATGCGCCAGAGCGTAGAAAGTCAAACGCGAACCACTCACCTTGAGTATCCTCCTCCACAATTTCTCAACCAATCTCATGACATCCCTTGTCCTCATCTTCGTCCTCGTCCTCGCCGCCAACCGCACACTCCACCTTGATTTCTAACCTTTCGAGTCCCAAAGTCATTCTGCTTCGCTAAGAACTGCTGATAAATGTTCTACAGGCGCGACACGTGTTTCTGCAACTAATCTCGAATTCGCGGATTGTGTCAGAAACGCACCGCGTGGTCGTTGTGATACGTGTAAGCGACTCTATGGCGACATTTTCTTTTTCAGGCACTGGACGAGTGAGTGTGGGAGGTGTTTGACGACGAACAACGATGGGGGTATGCGAGTAGGAGGACGGGAACGAGAGCGAGAGCGAGAGCGATGAAGAGGCGGTGTTGTAGCGAGCTCGGAAAGACGAAGGTACTGCATGTATGCGCCCAAAAATACGCGGGATCCAGGTGGAGCATGATGTATCTCAACAAATTGGCATGCGTGGAAGATTCAGAGGGTAAAGGGAGGCACTGCACTGCACCAACGGAGTACTAAATGAACCATCGCGCCGAGTAGGGTATACCGAGAGTCGGTGATTGACTTGGTGTAGCTGCCGCGACGTCGATGGTTTTGCATGCGCCAGTGCACGGGTGCGAGCGATGGAAGAGGTTGGGGAGAGTGTCGTCGTGGTTTATGTGGTTCCAACTTCCATGCGAGAACGATGGAGAGCAAAATAGAGTGCTTACCAAACTCGACACCAAGTCCCCCACACTTCTTAACCCTTTCGAGCTTCCCTTCCCTTCTGTTTGAATCGTTGTACTCGAGGCAGAGTTGAGTGGAGATGGCAGTGAACAAGCAGCGCGCGCGTTGTTTGGCCTTGCTGTTGTCAAGCGCATTCAAACTCCGCTTTCACGCGTCCACCCGGTATCATTCGCCTCGATGACCCTTCTCTACTTTTTCTATCGAGCTAATGAAATGCTGTCGTTTGTGTTTTAAGAACTACAATTATAAAATGTGCGCGCCCAGATGAGATTTCATGCGGATTAGCTCCCTTGTCCCCGGTTATGTTGTGCATCATGGCAAGTCGCAATCTTTAAAGTTGGTGATTTTGTCATGATTGTGTGTGAAGTCTCACGCTCATCACTCAAAAAACAATATATAATCTAATCAGCCTCCATCGATCCAGTCGATGGACTGATAAGATACTAATTTTAATTTTACCATCCTCTGCAACTTCAATCACCGCTTTTCCCTCTTCCTTTTCCCTACACCAGCCTTGCCCTTGGAGAAAATCTCCTCCCGGCTCCTAAAGCAACTGTCATAGTCGCTTCTATGACCTTGCATTTTTTGGGGCTGCTGTTCAGTTTCCCCACTATCCCCATCTCCAGTTGATCCTCTCATTCCGACTCCTTGCATAACAAAACTGTCAGTGCCATGATATCGAGAGATAGAGATCCACAAAGTACCTTCCATCTTCGTTTGGGCTCGGTGCCGGTCGAGGCATCTGCTCAACAGGAATATCATACCCGGAGCCGTGCCTGTGGTGTTGTTCCCGGTGCTGGGAAGTTCTATATTGTGCGTTTTATGTCTCTCCGGATGGATGACAGAAAGTGTTTGCATGTTCGTTACTACTGTTTCTCGGTATAGCTACCCTGGATGGTGATACGCCTACGAGCGTGTGAGGTGCGGAGCAGAACCAAAAGAAGTTGAGACCACTGGGAAACACCCAACACTTCGTAGAAGGTGCGTAATGGCGAGATGCGCTTCCACAAAGACCTCTAACCACAATTTGACTAGTAACTGAGTGTAAGCCACTCAAGGACTTCGAACCACTCTGGGGCGAGATAACGACACGAAATTCGAGCGCGAAACGATATATACGAGAGGTTATGAATATCAGATGGTAAACGAGAAGAGGGGAGCGAACCAATGGGTTGTTTTTCTTCTAGCTAGCTACTACACCTGAATTTATAGTAATCTAGCCATAGCAACTCTGAAACAGCCAAGAAAAATGTATAAAAATTCTAGAAGGCGTAGCATATGGAACGAAATGGTATATCAAAGTTTCAAGTGGAACGAAAAGGAAATGAGTGTTTGGCGCTTGGTTTTCTCAGGAGGATGAGGAGGTCAAGAGGTGTCAGTGTCCGATCAAAGTCGTGGGAAACGGTGCCAAGATGCCGATAGCTGACTCAACAGTGCAGTACGCGAGTCTAGGCCAATAAAAAGGGAGAATAGGTGGGGAATACTGTTTCTTGAACATTCTATGTGCACGACGATAAGCTTGTGTGGGCGATATTGCCAGAGCGGGTGCTTTGCGAAATGTCGGAGATTGAACATGTGACACGGCATATCGTGGGAGAATGGACTTGTGTTCGAAACGTTTCCGCGCGCGCAACCGACCACGGCTCATCATCTCCTCCCTACTTAACTTCTGACTGTCCCCAGTCAGTTGTATCGTAAAGGATATTGATAGAATGTGTACTGAGAGTCGAATGCATGGGACTGGCATGTATTAGGGCAAAATAGGAAGGGGTGTTGACAAATACATAGATTAGGAAAGAAAGGAAAGACATGATTTATGTTTTGAAGTGAGTTGGGGTTATGGTGATTTTGGGAATAAATAGATGGGAAGCACTGGATGTGGAAGTGATGAGGGAACGGTGAAAAGGTCATGGCCAATAGTGAAATGTAGTTTGGAGGCAGGGAACTCCTCCCTACTTAAATCAAGGCTGCCATTACTCTTCCTCTTCCTCTGGGTCTTCTTCGTCGGCATCAACATCCTCAACGTCCTCAACGTCCTCAGGGTCGGGCGCTGAAGTATCCTCAAGCTCATGTAGGCGGTGCTGCGAAACATCGAGTAATTCATCAAGAGGCGGCAAGTCCAAAGTTCGACGAGCAAAATATGGAATAACTCGGAATGCAGCAATAGGCCGATCAAGAAGTGTGCCGTCGAGCTCGGACAGAATATAAGCTCCACCTCGATTGCGAGAGATGACGATAAGAGGACCTAAATATCGCGTGCGCATCTTGCGATTGAGTGACTTTGCAATGCGTGTGTTGCGGATGAGGACAAGATCACCGAGCTTGAATTCATAGCTACGGATCTGGTGGGCATGCTCTCTTTCAAAGCGCACAGCAGCCTTGCGACGTGCTTCATACACCTTAGAGTAGAGGCGTTGGAGGTCTTCTTGCCGTTTCGAAAGAGCGAGTGCACGACGAGCAATGAGTTCAGTGGTGGAGAGAACCGATTCGGGAGGCGGAAGAAGGTAGGTTGCTTCGCTGATATCAAGAGGAATGAGTGGTTGAGTGCCCGTGAGAGCGAAATATGGCGAACATCCCATGCGACGCCTTGCGGTTACACGTTCTGCCCAAAAGACGAAGTGTATAAACTGTTTCCATAAAGATATATCGCCGTCCGTCACCTTGAAGATAGCCTGCCGCACGTCAAAGTGTGCACGCTCCACGATTCCATTGGCACGCGAATTGTAGCCTGAGACGCGAATGTGATAGATGTGATATCGTTTAGCAATGTACTCTATCGCTTTGACGATTGGGGGGCCGTTATCCGTCACAATCTCCACTAGAGGTCCGTATCTGAATACTAAATCACGCATAATCCATTCGCCAATCGTTTGTGCAATCTCGCGTCGAAGTGGGCAGTATTCAGGGAAGTGGCAAACTGAACAACGAGCTTGGATAAGATATTTGAAGCCACCCGACGGAGGGAGGTGCAGCGTGTCCATATACGCTTTGGAGAAGAGTGGTGCGGGTATAGCGACAGTGGGAGGGATGAGAATGTCATGAGTGCGTCGAAGTTGGCAAATATGGCATGTGCGAACGAACCAGCCAATGTCAAAGCCCATGAATGGCCACCAGAAGCGTTCAGCAATCAGAGAATGTGTTGCATAATACCCATGGTGTCCCACATCATCATGCGCAGCTGTAATAATAAATAAGCGCTTCTCAGCGAATACAACGACCTTGTGTCTTCCATTGGCATCCTTCCGCCACAGGCGGTCAGCAGAGATGAAGAACTCGGTGCAGTATCGCATAAAAGACGCATATTCACTATCAGACATGTCGGCAGGACGTTGTAGGGTTTGGTGCCATATACGGACTTGAAAGAGGCGGTTGTCAGCTTTGTGGGCGAGTTCAGAGCGTGGAATAATGGAGTACGAGGGCTTGGGAGTAACGGGAGGCGATGGAGCCGAGTCACTAGACTCCTGAATGGGTGGGGCTGGTTCAACTGTAGTGGAAGTAGCAAAGATTACAATGTGAGGCTGTATCAAGGCGGCGGGAAGGATGGGGTTTAAGATGTGCATAAAACCGTGCATTTCGTCGATCCAGTCTTCAAAGTCGTCCTCAGGCTCGGGTGCATCTCCAGGCTGTGGCTTGCGTCGTGAAAGACCATCTGGACCGTGTAGAACGCCTGGTACGTGCACTAGTTCAAAGTGGAACATGAGTATAGCACATATCCATCGATTTATAGTTGCTGAGGGTGCAATATCGGGGTTTGACAACATTCCTTTGATGTACTTCGCATCTACCTCGACTACGAGGTTGCGAACACCCAAAATATACAGTTTGAGTGCGCGAAGTGCACGAAATAATCCGTACAGCTCGAGTTTGGGTTGCGAATAACGCGCCTCGCGTTCGTTAAGCGTTATGGATCCGAAACGGGCGAAATATCGAATGCGCGGGTTGCTGGGGTCGCACTGAGCAAGGATGTGACCTACTGCGATGGTGGAAGTGTCAACCGAGACGATGACAGGTGCAGGGGAGGTGTAATCGATGGGACGAAGTGCAGGTGACTTTAACAATGCCTCCTTAAGATCCTGCTGCGCGCGTTCTTGATTTTGAGTCCACTCGAAGTCCTGGCCTTTGCGTGTGAGCTTGACGAGATGATGGGCTCGATGTGCGAAGTTACGGATGAATAATCGGCAGACTCCAATGGTACCAAGGAAGGAACGGACATCAGAAAGGTCCTTGCATGGCCCCCAGTTCGAAATAGCGGCGACGCGTGATAAATCCGGGAGACGGCCTTCGTATGTGCATCGATGGCCTAGAATGGTGACTTCAGATGCACAGAGAATCGATTTGGGGCCAGAGAAAGTGCCTCCGCTGTATTTCATGCGTTGCACTACGCGATTAAGACCTTGGAAGTGCTCCCAAACGAAGCGTCGTATTCCAGAATTTTCCGGGATAGTTTCAAAGTTGCCAGAGGGAAGTATATAGCGGGAACGTGGGCCTTTGATGGGGACGTCGTCGATATATGGGACAGTGGTGTGAGGAATTTCTGGCTGCAAAATGTATGTGACGTCGTCGTGGAATATAGGGACAGAGTTAGTCCACCCCATAGGGAGTGTAGTGAGGCGAAGGGGTCCGAAAGGCGTTTGGAATGTGGTGTAGTCTCGTGAAGACTCTGCTAGGGCGCGCTCGTCATATCCAACAAACAAATCCAATAGTCCAACGCATGCTAGTGCTGCAAATTGCTCTGCAATCTGTTCAGTGAATGGAGTAACACCCGAATGCGCAATGGTGACTGCGTTGAGCGGCTCCAGTGATTGCACAATACGTAAAGACTTCCCATCCTTCTTGACAACTGCAAACCAGCCGCCTCGGTACGACGCACAAGATCTTTGAAGCACTCCCGCATCGAGCTTCTTCTGCAGAAGGCGACAGAGCTCGTCATAGATGCCAGGGGGAATGGGTCGATTGCGGACTATCCAGGGTTTGTGCGGAATGACTGGAATTTCCACGGGCGGAAAGAAGTCTTCTCGGAAATGACCACGCTCGGTATCATTCCATGCGAAGCCATCTTGATGTAGCATCATGAAGTGGTGCAAGAGGTCGCGCTCGGCCGGCCACAGGAAGCTTGAAGAGTGTGCTGCATCAACTAGCTTCATGCGCTCGTCGGTATAGCGCCCAATAGGTTGAAATGGAGGAGGTGTGGTGCTCAGGGATGGTAAGGAGGCGAGAGGATCTCCAATAATATTGCGGATAATTTGATACTTCTCCGGAAGCTCTCCATAAATAGGTCGCGTCTTCTTTGATACTGGCTTATACTTCTTCTTGGTGGCGGCAAATATTGCTGGAGTGGGGTCTAGATTTGAGGAAGCGGATTCTAATGGGAAAGGTAATGAATGTTGAAGATTAAAGCACAATGGGAAGGATTGAGTGGGCATGTTAGGAATGTTAGCTGGACAGAGGTTGGATAGAGCTGATGTAAACAAAATAGAAGAGGATTGAGTGGTTGTGGAATTGAGGACAGAAGAGATTGGGGGAATATCAAGATCACAGGCTGAAAAATACGAAACTGAGATAATATCCGAGGACTCTAGAGGTTCTACCGCTTCAAGAAATATATGCCCTTCCTTGATGCGTATCCTGAGTGCTATGAGGTTGGCAGACACTCCTAGATCCTCGTTCCGTGAAAATCCGAGTGGCGACAGGCAAAGCGTGGTGGTCCTCTTGGTACAGTGGGTATAGTGACTACCTGACCCGAGTTGGGGTCTGCTACAGTAATTGTCTGGTCTTCATTGCGGAAATTGCGCACAACACTCTCAGTCAAGATGTCAAACGGTCTGCCAAGCAAGATATCGTACGCAGGCGCACGAATAACGTGAACTTGCATATACAAGGTGAGATCCCCAATGCGGAAAGGGACATTGCGTGCGAGACCTAATGACTTATCAACTGTTCCATTTGCAGACTGCATATTGAGCGTGATTGTGGGGTCATAAATAAGAGACAGCGCGTGGCAGACTTCCTCGGACATTGCAATGATTTGGCTCCCGGGATCCAAGATGCATTCAACCTTAAGGTTGTTGTCTACGATGGGAAAAATAGAACGAAGCGCCGCAGATTCCTTAGCAACAGCAAGTCGAGTCGGATCGGGCTCTTCTCCTGGACGCAGCGAGCGATAGTACTGCTCAAAAGGATCGTCTACAATGGTTGCACCTTCAGGAGGACTGCGATGTTGGCTTGCTGCGAGAGCAACGGCGACTGGCATGGACTGGTAAGCCTTTTGAGTACGCTGTTGCATGTGTTGACCCTCTAATATGTTTGTTTGGAGTGTAGAGTCGGTGGTAGGTGTGCGCTTGGCAGTAGTCGCATCTTTGTAATGTGCACGAACGTCTGGGGCAATTGAGAGCAATTCCCGCTGCGTGAGCGTAACTGGAGCATCAAGGGAGCGGTTATAGACGGTAGAAACGACTTCTGCATCTTGTATTGGTGCAGCGGTGCGGTACGCGGGCTCTGCCTTCTTTGGAACGGTTTTTGGTTGCGCAGCAAGGTTGCGATGAAGCGGTGGCAAATAATTTGCATCTCGGGCGTTGCGAAACGGGTGTTCTGGCTCTTCTTCAGGCTGAGATGGAGGAGGAGGTGGAACAGCTTGATTTGTGGACTTGGAAACGTTCTGAGACTCTTGGGGATCCGGTGTTGATGCTGGCGGGTTAGGACGAGTACCAGCTGCATCCGCACGCAGCGCTTCATTGTTTGCGGCCTGCTCCATGTCGCGTATCTTCTGGGCACGGGTGCGAACAGTAGGAGAGAAGTCAGGGCGCCGTGCACGAAGACTAAAGAGTTCTGCTTCAAGCAGCGCGATGCGGTCATCAGCTGTGAACTGATAAGCCGCTTGATGTGGAGACAACGCACTGGAAGCATTGGGACTGCACTGAACTGCGCCAAGCATGTTGGACGAGACTGTGGCTGCCGCTAGCTGTCCAGGATTGCGTCTGTGCCATTCATCAATGCGCTCTTTCAACAGAGACCCAGTAATCTCGCGTGGAACGAAAGCACCTGTAGGTAAGACTACCTTTCCCTCAATATTGCGCTTAGCCTTGCCAGCACGAATATATTCGTCCACTAACTCGCAATTGCGAATATAGTGATCCCGACCACAGAAATTACACTTCACATCGCGAGGAGTCGCATCAGAAGACGCAGGGAAGCGTGAGCGTTGTGAAGTTGCATTGATAGCCTCAAGAATCGACTTGGTGAACTCTGTAAAGATAGACCCAAGCTGCTCCGTCTTGACGATGCCTTCCAATGGGACTATTGCTGGAGACGAGCCTGCAGAGGTTGCTGGAAGCGAAGAAGCGATAGAATGTGTGCCATGAAGCACAAAACGAGCTGCAGCTTGCACGTCTGAGATATCATAGGGTTCGTCGGGGAGATGGTCAAGGAATTTGAGCTGTAGACGTTGAGATACCTTCGCCCAAAGCTCTGGAGGAAAACCACGTATGTAAGCACGCTTTTGCTCAATCTCTGAGAGGCGTTGACGCGAAATAAGGAATTTGGTGATTGCCAGAAATTGCGAATGGTAGTCGGCTAGGTCTCCGAGTGAGTGAATGCCTAAGCGCTGACGATTTCCAATTAACAAATCCATGTCCGCCATAGTGTACCTATATTCTTCGTCCGCAGCTGGGTAGAGCTCTTGAATGGCTTTCTTGAAGTCCACATAAGTCTTGGTGGGGTCTGAGAACTCTGGCAAGGTTTCCCATATGTCTGCGACCTCAATACTGACATAACGAGTGGTGTGTTGCTTTTTCTCCGCATCCAAGGTGACTGCTGCAGCTGAGAATAGGAACTCCAGCTCGGAGAAGTATCGCTTGAGCTCTCTAGGCTTAGTGTGGTCGAAGGTGGGCGCACTGCGATCGCCACGAGCAGGCATTCGAGTGGTCATGGTGGTTGGAGGTGATGGTGATGTTACGGAGATGTTGGGGTTGATATTGAGTGCAGAAAAATAAGCAGTAATGGACGATACCGAAGACGATGGAGAATGAAGTGGCGAGGGCAATTGAGAAGAAGTGAAGAGAGGGGAAGTGAGGATAGGGAGATTGTTGTGTGTAGCGTCGACGTCGGGTACCTCAACAAAGAAAGAGTCGTCGGTAAGATCGTCGGGGTTTTGGAACGCCGAGATGAGCTCGTCTCGTAGCGTTTGTGAGCGAGTAATACGGGCTGTGGTTGAAGCTGCAATGGTTATTGAAGCACCCTCGCGGTGGGCTCCAAAATGATACGCCTACGAGCGTGTGAGGTGCGGAGCAGAACCAAAAGAAGTTGAGACCACTGGGAAACACCCAACACTTCGTAGAAGGTGCGTAATGGCGAGATGCGCTTCCACAAAGACCTCTAACCACAATTTGACTAGTAACTGAGTGTAAGCCACTCAAGGACTTCGAACCACTCTGGGGCGAGATAACGACACGAAATTCGAGCGCGAAACGATATATACGAGAGGTTATGAATATCAGATGGTAAACGAGAAGAGGGGAGCGAACCAATGGGTTGTTTTTCTTCTAGCTAGCTACTACACCTGAATTTATAGTAATCTAGCCATAGCAACTCTGAAACAGCCAAGAAAAATGTATAAAAATTCTAGAAGGCGTAGCATATGGAACGAAATGGTATATCAAAGTTTCAAGTGGAACGAAAAGGAAATGAGTGTTTGGCGCTTGGTTTTCTCAGGAGGATGAGGAGGTCAAGAGGTGTCAGTGTCCGATCAAAGTCGTGGGAAACGGTGCCAAGATGCCGATAGCTGACTCAACAGTGCAGTACGCGAGTCTAGGCCAATAAAAAGGGAGAATAGGTGGGGAATACTGTTTCTTGAACATTCTATGTGCACGACGATAAGCTTGTGTGGGCGATATTGCCAGAGCGGGTGCTTTGCGAAATGTCGGAGATTGAACATGTGACACGGCATATCGTGGGAGAATGGACTTGTGTTCGAAACGTTTCCGCGCGCGCAACCGACCACGGCTCATCAATGGCCTATTCACCACGTTGTACGGGTGATGTCTGTCTGACGCCGCCTGGCTTCGCATCACACCCTGTGAACGCTTCTCTCGCAAGTGGGGTGACGTGCGAATGAGAACGGCTGGGTCTACCGTTCCACTGGCCAGGCTATCCACGACAAGACGGTCCACAATCGACTCGGATCCCTTTGCAACGGAACCAGAGGTTCTTGTGGAATCAATGATTGATGTCGTGTTTCCGATGTCGATGGTTTGACTTGAGAACTTTGCATAGTAAATCTCCAAGAGATCCCGTGGGGTAGGTCCCACCAACAACAAAGTATCAGTCCAAGGTCCAGGGGTGTAATTCAACGACAATGTCGCCTGCGACGCCACTCCAGATTCTGTAGCACCAGCACCGGAAGAGTCTCGAGTATGCTGAGGCGATTTGGGTGTGCTGATGGGAACAGTTTGGGAGTTGTGAACGTGAACGACGTTGACGTTGAATGTCTACATTTCTGAGTGCTGGAAAGTTGAAATGACAAAGTTTAGCAAAGATGCAGGAAGGTTATGGGTGTCTGGGAATCAAATATGATTGTTCATTCCGTATTATATGTCAAGAAGCTACCTCTTAGCACGCTCCTTCCATGAAGTGGCAGTGGCGGGTGTGAATTATAACCTGCGTGAGGTCGCATGTCCTCGGTATCAAAAAACTAACCTCAAGGCGCAGAATTCCGAGTCCAGTTCCGTGGAACAGAAATATACATAATTTTAGTCGCCGTATGTTATCCGGTCATCAGTTGGTAACCTAATCCTTCCGATTGGATGCTGCGCTCGATGAAGAAGTAAATGAGTATGTTGAAGCGGAGATCTGTAGAGTGAAATGAAAGGTATGAGGTTCATGTCACCTCGCAAGCAATTCGTAGTACAAACACGCGCAATCGCGATATGCGCCTCAGCCATGTGTACAAAACGACCTGTGTTTGCCAATTAATCCCGCTCTACATCTTATCTCCAGTCATCGTGAGTGCATGCACCCGTAGACTTTGATACCTTATCTTTAACTCATGGTGGAAGGAAAGCAGCACTGAGAAACCCATATTCGTGTTTTGCAAGCACTGCATGAATGAGTTGATAGTCTTCGACGGCAGCGGAGGCATGGGATAGGAGGATAAAGCGGTGTGAGTGTTCAAGGTCCGAGAAATGGGGGTATTTTGTATATGCACCGACGAGCACCTAGGGAAAGGTAGCATACACCTGACATTTCACTGCACTGGCGCATCCATACAGTATACCAGAGTCGTTATTACAGACCTGGTATAGCTACCGCGGCGTTGATTTTTCGCGTGCGCCGGCGCACTGGGAAGTCGACAGTGCAAGCTACGAAGAGGAAGGGGAGAGGTTGGTGGTGGTTTTTGTGGTTCCGGTCGAGAAACAAAACCATGATGGCAAAATTTGCATCAACGTACAAGAACTGCAAAGGGTATAGGTCACCAGACGAGCACAGGAGCTGAGGGACGAGGGTACTGTGCAAGAGATTCATTGGTCTATGGCTGTCTGTTTGCATATTTACTTCATTCACAAACCAAGACACATATTGTCTGTCATTTGAAAAATTAAACACCACAGAACTCTCCGTGACTTTAAATGTTCATGTATTGTGTTCGCAAGACCCTGCAAGGCATATATCACCGCCATGGCCTGCCCAAGTCAAGAGTCAGCAGCGGAGTTTGAAGTCTTTGACAACAGCAAGAACAAACAACGCGACACTGGTTGTCTTCCACCACCATCTCGTCGGACTCATCCCCCACCCACTCAAACGACAACACGAGCATTGTGATACGTAATTGGGGGAATTGGACGCGGGATAGCAAAGTCGAGGCGCAGATGACGGTGGAGGAGCGTCTAGGTGAGTAGTTTGTATTCAATGTTTGTCTTTTTTTCGCTTTGGCACCTGGAACGGCACTCGAAAAACCCTGCAAGCCTCCCCCTCCGTCTCTTCCACCCTCGTTTACCCATTGCACTGGAACACATTCTCGATCGACGCCGGTGCAGCTACACCGTGTCCATATGACAGTTGGTGTGCTTCCTGCGCCAGTGCAGTGGAAATAATGGTTTTTCTATCTTGTGTTCTCTATGTTGCTCCCTGTCCGGACATTGACATGTTGTATGGTACCCCGTTTGTACAACATCGATTTCTGCATGGACACCACGCCTCTCTCGTCCGGTTTCGTCCGTTCGCAGGAATCAGTGGATATCGCAGCGTTGGTGATTCTGGTTGTCTTATAAACTTCATACCTGTCGGGTCCATGTTTTCTTTCACTCTCCCCCACAATCGCAATCTCTCACCCTAAACCCAGACAGTGCACGCCACCCTCGCTCTCTTGACTACCATACCGTCGACACTAAGCGGATGCACTACAGCCCCGCACTTCCTCCAATTTGTGACTTGTCCCGCGCAGAGTGTGGTCTTCCATGGGTTCTATGGCACAGGCAAGGGGGTAGAACACTGGAACAAGGTGGCTCCCCGGCCTCGTGACAAGGGCATATATGCACTTCGACGTTCAAGGGCAATGCACAGATGCTTACATGTACAGGTATGTGGGCGGTATTTTGGTGTAGATGGTAATGTGGTTGTGCCTTTTGAGAAGCTCGGTGTACGCGGGTGTGCGTGCAGGGGGCTGCACAATGGTTTTGCAAATGGGTTTTTTGACCTTATGCGCGTGCATAGGTTGATTTAACATTCCTCATTTGCAATTTCCTTCACTTTTGCCATCTCCTGCGGTGTGGTGCAATGACAATCTGAATTGAGCAGCTAAGCGCTACGGGAGGGAGGAAAAACACCTACATTTCTGCCCTTTCCTGCTCCATTCTGTACTGGTACGTATACTGTATCTCATCATCGGTCTCTCGACGGCCCCTCCTATCTGCCGCTCCATCCCCCTTTACCTCACCCTCACACTAGACAGTTCGACGATTTGAATATTCAGGATTGTACAATGTTTAACAACTCACTAATGGATTGGTGGGTATTTCCGATCGACTAGACCCGCAAATACCCCTTCTTCGTTCTTTCAAGTGTTCGACACGCATACTATATCGCTGTTTAGCGCTCATTGACAACGATAGCGTCGTGTACTGTCAGCTCGATACACTCTTTCTTATGCCCATTGCACTGCTTTCGCAATGTGAGTATATTTTTACCCTCCCCATCGCCATCAGGTACTCATATCTACATTCCACTTCACATTCCAACCACCTCGTCGCATAGCATCGCATCTTCGAGCAGATATATTTGCATTCAGTTGGAGCGGCCCTCATTTAGATCTAAGGTCCAACGTATAATTAGCTTCATTTCTAGTGTTACCCCACCACCGCGTCGAGTCGCATCGTGGGTGTTCCTTCGCATTGCATCACATTGTGCATATCGTATTCCATGGCTCCTCCTTCTTCCCATTCCGTCCCTTGAACAACATCATTGCAACCTTGTCATACCGTCTCTCGTCCTCCCCTGTGAGTCCTTGGCTGATTCGCTCTGCAACTCCAGCCATCGTTTTTTGAGCTTGAACTCCAACCGTTGCGGCGCGTGGGTACCCTCGTCACCCACATCTTCATATCCATGATTTCGATACCGGATTTCTAATGTCGCGTCACATTACATATCCGACCCTGCTCGTTACGTTTGAAACACCTTGCAAGTGGGAACTTTGACTAAGCACTTAGACTGCAAACATTAGAAGTTTAGGTATTGATTTCGATGTGGGAGCTTCGCACTTTCTTTGAGAGTCGTCAGATATAATCAGGCTTGTTCTGTACAGGACGAAACTGAGGAAAGCAGAAAAGAGACGACATTTGCGGGGTTATTGAGGTAAAAGCTTTTCATTTCCGTTCACTGCTTACCGTCCACACTTTTTTGAGAGTGCCATTGCTGTTTCTGGTTTTCCATGTGCAATTTCCTTGATTTTGCTTCTTCAGACTTGGTTGTTTTCTTGATTTTACCGGTTTGTCGTTTCCTGTGCAGTGTACAAATCTTGAGTGTGAGAGTGAGTCTTACATTGGGGCCTTGCGTCTCATTTTTGCAAACCGAATCTTGTGGGTGATGTCTCACGGTTAAAGTCTGGAAAACAACACAACACGGTAAATCCAACTTGGAAATTAGTAAATAGGGGGCTACATGAATCCGGGATAAATTCAATTGATAGATCTGTACAATAAAAAAAAAGGCCTGTCTACAGTATGGTGTGGTAGATAAACTACATATTTCAGTGAGAACGACAGACCAGCGAACCTGAGTTTATACCTAAGGAGTGGAGTGTGTGTTAAGATATACATAGTGAAATAGACGTTATTTGCGGTTTGAAAATTGGCTGGTATAGAACCAGCGCAGTGCGCTCATCGGCGACACCAGGATGGGAGTATGGCTGTCCGTTTGCACATTTAATGCCAAAGTATAAACTTCTTTCCCCATACATATAAGTTGCAATTTTGATTGAACTCAACTACATACCTTGGTGTCCCGGTTGTAGAGAAATGGTTTCCGAGCATAGAAGAAATTATCCCGATCATTGTCTTTGCATGCCCTTCAGTTTGAATGGGAGCTGCACACATAAGGGTATGCTACCCGTACATAAAAAATTCAGTACCATAGTCTGTGGCCCTCTCCGCATGTATCTTAATTTTTGTCCGAAGATATAGAGTTGTCCAGAAGAACATTATGCGTGCCGTCCGTGCCGTAGAGGCGTGGGAACTCGACTTTTGTCCCGCTTTGCAGTGGATTGCTACTTGTGAAGACAGTAGGATGGTCGTTACAAGATTATACAATTCATTAGGAGCATAATTTCATACATTAAAATAACATAAGACTACATATAGGCTATTCCAATGCAATTTTCTGTCTTCAACCTCAACGTTAGGCCTTTTTAAGCCTTAGCACGCAAAGCACTCGTATCACATTATGAAGACAATCTACTTATGCAATCAGCATTCACAGGAGGATACTTACTGATTGTATAAATGTGAATCTTTTGAAGTGTTCAATCAGCGTGTGTCGACAGGCATACAGGCAATGAACTGTAATTTGTGTCCTTATTTGCCGAGATTTGCCGATTCTCACGATGTCTAGGCATGCACGGCATCGACAGAATGCCGAAAAATGACAGTATATCTTCGGGATGAAGAAAGGTAGAAATAATCATACGAGGAACCTTCAGATATAAGTGAGGGAACAAAATATGTGTAAAAGGGAGTGTTTGCCCTATGTAAGGGATTGTGATTTGTATATGTGGGCACCAAAACTACATGTATGGTACTGAAAATTGTATCCGAGGGTGCAACCTATGAATGTATGGATACAAGATTTATATGTTCGGAAACCACCTTTCTCTATACTGGACACCAGATTATGTATATGGAATTGTGCATAATTGCGACTTCTATGTATGGAAAAAAAAGTTTATAGATTGGTATTAAATGTGCAAACGGACAGCCATAGGGAGGAGGAGGAGGAGAGGCTAGTAACGTTGAAGGTGGCAGGTCCGGAAGCAGAAATAGCTCCAGAGCAATCAAACAAAACGTTTTGAAGACTCCCAATTTGACATCCATGAGTGGACATGGGTGTCTGCACACTCACATGCCCAATTCCATCCTCATTTGTAAATTTAGGTCTACCCCACACTCCACCCCCACCCCTACGGGCCAGTGTTGCCACCCATCGACCAATCAGAGTCTCAATTAGACTCGGCCATAGAATCCATCGAAAGAATAGAGCCACCCACAGGTCATTCGTACACATTCTGAGTGCATTCGCCGTGACCGACGTCGATGTCCTGTAGGTAAAAATTGCATTTTTCAACTCCTCTTTTGATATCGCAGTTTGATGTCCGACCGATAATTTGCAGGGGTGCAGCACAGGCTGCTGTCAATACTTCTGTACCCGCACTCTATCCTGCATTGTTTCTCCTATGGTGAGATAGGAATACATAGCTTGATATATCATGATTCAAACATGAGAAATAACAACTCCCTACCAGTTCCCTGTCCCGCGGTCCTAAGACTGCGGTGGTGGCAGCGGCGGTGGTATTCGAGACAGTAACAGGGACAGATACAGTTGGTTCCTTGTGTATTCCAATGCCCGAGTCATGAAATGAGGCGCCTGTGCATAACCTAATTAGTTACTACCAGCTCAAAATTAACAAATAGTATGCAACACACTGAGGTAGGAATCGGCCTTTTTAGGTGGGTCGCTCGTGAGGATTCTGTTTCTAGTGAGTAATTCGACGTGCAGACGATAACTCGGGAGATGAAATGGCAGAAGAAATACGCACTGTTTGAAAAAGGAATCCATCTAATCATGCATACATTTGACAAATACGATGGGACGCATAATGGAAATGTGTATGAAGATGAGCTTCGGCAGTCTTCTTTGCCGAGCACTGTTGTCCAGGAATGGGGTAGCAATAGCGGGACACTCGCTATAGCCAAGGGTACGTGTCAAAGAAGAAATGATAGGGGGTAAAGAGGGACTCCATATCGGTGGTAGCATGACAAAAAGTGAAAGCAAGATGTATATATGTCATAAAAAAATGCTGGATTGCGGACAATGGGTCCATATGCAGGGATACACACAGAGACAAGCACAGGTGCGTGGGAGAACATCATGAAGCTTGCGAGGTAGGATAAACTACACTGTCCATATCACTGGACGCATCAGAAGTAGAAAAGAAGACGCAGGGCACGTAGACCCGGTGTAGTTGCTGCCGCGTCGATATCATCTGTGTGTCAATGAAGTGCGAAAATGGCAGGGGAGGGGGAGGTTGGTTATGGATGATTTGATGCCAACTGCCTGAACGTAGAAAATGACATAGAACGGCCCACCGAAACATTTGACATCCTCCACGACACCTTAACAGATAATCATCAACACCCTGGGTCCTCTCCCCACCTTCACGCAATTCCAGCCCTACGATTCATTCAGCACGTCGCCTGGTATATGGATTTATGGAGAGAGCGCAATGTCAGCAAAGCAGGGTGCATTGTACTACTTGCAAGATGGTGAATTGTGTTGTTATTCAACAGCAGACGACGCACCTCCGATGCGTAGCATGGTGTGGAGGATGACAAGATGCAGACATGGATAAAGACGGGAAGGCGGATGGGAAGGTGATGATGGTGGTGGTGACGGAAATCGCAGAGCGCAGCGTCAACCGGATGACTGGTGTCAACTCTTTCTAGAACCACACCATGTGCGACACTGCCTCAGGCCTGGGTTAGGATTTCGGGTAATTAGACACAAAAATGGGAAGAGAGGGATGGGAGTGATTTGCGGAGTGAACGCGAGATTGACAGTAGTATCTTCAAATGGAAGAGAGAAGTTGAATAGGCAGCAATGATCACTCACCAGCGCTGAGATAACCACAGAATACAGTGAACGGGTGAAACCGGGTGAGAGAGGGACACAAATGCTGGCAGGTTTGTTGCAAAGATGAAAGCTGTGTACTTAGATGCGTGCCAGGTGGAGTCGTCGCTGTTGTGCAGGGCCGGGAGACCGTTGTTGCACTTGGGTCCATGTCGAATTACCAACCTCGTCACAATGTCCTCCTTCGTAATAGCTTCGTTCCCAGTTGAATTGGCGGCGGAGCGGTGTATCCAATTAAGCTGCGAGGGATAAGATGCAGAGGACATGGAGTCCGAGAAGGGAGTAATGGAGGTCAGCGCACCTTATTGTAATCCACCGTCGGACGAGAAGTTGGGAAAAAACCTTGACTCAACGTAAGAGTAGGTATGTTTCCCACTCGACACCAATCCAGCAATGTGTTGCTGAAGATCGTACAAGCCTGAGTATAGACGTAGTCAAACTATCTTGCAGGAGATTATCGGAACCTGAGGGGCTATGACACGAGTGTATGGACGTTGGGAGAGTGAAACCAAGTGTGAGGGCGAGGGAGTTGTTGGAAGAACCGTTCTGTCACCTGCCGTTCTGATCACAAAATAACATCAACCCGGCCTCCATCTCGCACCATTGACGTCGACGACACACACCTACCAGTCCCGGCGTTAAATACGCCATAGGCATGAACGAGGCCACAAATAATGTATGTGTGTACAGGGAATGACATGAAGAGTGCGAACAAACCCGCAATTTCGACAGCACCGGAGCCACAGACTTTTACCATCAGACCGACGCTGGCAGTACAACAAATCTCACATATATGTATGTGGACGCTGTGCAGCTGCAGCGGCGTCGATGCTAAACGTGTGCCAGCGTAATGGGAAGTTGAGGGTGATAGCGGTGGAGAGGGGAGGGTTGCCGAGTCGCGAAAAAAAACACAAAAAAGAAAACATACGCGAACCACTCACCCAACTTCTCTCCCTGCTCTGTGCATCTACCTTGCTGTCCTGCATCCCTCTCACCAGTTGCATGTGTTTGGGGAAGAGTCTAGAGATGTTGGTGGAAGACAACAAATGTCGCGTTGTTTGTCCCTGCTGTTGTCAGGGACATTCAAACTCCGCCCACGGCGGTGAAGATGTCGAGTAACAGACAGAACACAACCGCTCACACACTCATGATCACCGACAAATACACGTATTTCCATCTCAAATCTATAGGTAGGCTGACGTCTATATTGTCCAAAAGATTGAAAACGCCAAATTTTCATTTCTTCTCCCTCCCGCAACCCTCGCCCGTCCAACTAGGCTAAACAGTGCACTGCACTGTAGGCAATGGCATCCACGAAGGAAGTTGCCTAGGAGGGATAGTATGGATAGGATATAAAGGCGGTAGTGCGCTATCTCACGTCCCCTATTACGAACACGTATTGTACACCCTATAATCGTTTTTATTTTTGACCGTGCGATGGTAATGGGCGTAATTTGGCGGCGAGGGAAAGGCGGGATGCGAAATGGGATGATTTGCAGAAGCGCGGAGGAGTCAGGTCGAACGGTGAGTCCATACAAACCCTCTTGAGTCATTGAAATGATGATTTGGATGGAATTTTTCTAGATATTGCAACCGCCTGTCGTTTCGACGTCCAGATTAACCATCTCAACCTCTCCATACCCTACACAGCTCTCGATCTCACAGCAAACGATTAAGTACGAAGAGAAGGTTGTACATGCATGTATTACACAATCCCCACTCATGTGTGCAAATTCATTGACAAATAATCAAACACCGAATCATTCCGCATAATTTCCCTTTCCAAAATTCTAACAATCCCATAGAGGGTTTCACTGCTTCTTGGTAGCAGCTTAAATCCAATCTACATTGTAAACTCCTACAACTAAATCTCCGTTTCCATATGCTGCGTCTGCGCCTTTACACAGAGTCAATATCAGCAAATTTAAATTCTAGGAAGATTGCAAACGGGAGCTTACCGCCAACTCTACCACCGACATTGCAATTAGTGAATATCCATTGGACAGCTGTAGCTACATCTCTGCAAGCTGACGACGCCGCACCGGACGTCTGGTGGAGGTTAGATCCGCCTATGGAGGCATCTCCAGCTCTGCAGAATTCAACATTGTCCGCGGACACAACGCAGGCGTTGTTTCCGATGCTGACGAGGTAGTTGAAGCAGGCTATGGTGTTGTCTACGTCACCGGTGGTGAAGGTAAAACTGCATGAGGTGCGATTAGTCGTTTGAAATGGTGTACTGTTATCATCATACCATTCGGCATCAAAGTTTGCGCTGCGCGAGTTGAGAGACAAGTCAAATGTTGGGGGCGTCATTGTGTACAGATCCTTTGACGTAAGGTTCAGGAACTCTAGGCTAGGGAGACCCGGTCCCGGAATAACGTCTGGGTAGACGGTGGGGCTCGAGTGAACAAGAGTAATGGTGGTGGATACAAGAGCAACAAGAGAGGTAAAGGCAAACATGTTGGAGGATTTGACTTGGAGAAAATCTTCAACTGATGAGTAAACCCATACCTTCTGGTGGTTTTATACTCATGGATACGCCGCGGTCAACGCAGGTTAGTAATAACTGTATCACCAACAAAATATCTACCATAGCTTGCAAACCGCAAATTTGTAGGGTGAATTCCAAGTCAAGAAACGATAAGACTGATCCATTATTAGGATGTTGTTACAATCTGCTTCTCTGCTTCGTGCTCATTTGAGTTGTTGTATCAGAAGCTTTACACCAAGTTTAAATTTCATTCCACATTGCGTTTACAAAAAGTTCCCTCATGACTGATGATCCATGGCGGAACCTCGGTGAACTTTGTGATTATAATGTCCGGTACAGGTAGTTCTCAAGAGCTAGTTTGTTGCTCTTGTTCTCACTGCATTTTCAAACAAATAAATCATTTCGTATTCTCATAGAGTGAGCAGCACCTTTCCTTCGATAATATCCCCTTCAATACTCTCACTGAGAACGGCCAGTGATAGTCCTCAAAAGCAAGTGTTGACCATTGCACATGAATATATCTCCGAACTGTCTACTTATAGAGAAGAAGTCAATGAACAGGCATGAAAATAACCGCCCATACTCTGTGTTCTGTATTTTTATCACAGGCCAAGAGATTCACAGAAGATCAAATTCCGGCGGCCTGGATATATTGACCAACATATTTCGTGTGAGTGATGATAAGAGTATTAATAAACGGCGAATCGAGCCTCTTTCATCTGTGATATTTGATACATCAATCCTAATGTAAAGCTACCCTCAAAGAATGACCTGTACATGCGTTTCCTCCGGTTATTGCGGTGATGTACGTTCTTCTGTTCGAATTTTGGATCATTGTGCAACAAAATTATTGGAGTAGGGAAAACGGAATATGATCCGAGAACACACTACGAGACATTCCCGCAGATAGTGGAGTGAGCATGGTTCCCATATGTACAATAAGTGGCAAGATTCTACGGATTCAATTGCCTTTTTACGAGTGACGCGACCCAATGTAACAACAATTCCGTCGTATGAGCTAAATACACCTACTTGTGCAACGACAATGGACGGCCACATAGCGATGCACTAAAGTAACAAGGAGTGTGAGACGCAGATGGAGGGTATTGGGTGAGGAGCCACCTGTGTCAACGGGTGACGATGGAGAGGCGGTGGAGAGTGACCGGTGAAGAGCCAAGTGGGATAGACTACGACCATTGTATACAGGAAAATGACAAGGAATGATAGGAGAGCGAATAGAAGGCGCATGGAGAGCGGATGGAGAAGATTCAAACACAACTATTCGATGAATGTGAATAGCAGCGCTTCTTTCACGTACCTATACACCCATCGAGCACACATTTCTTTAATCCCATCATCAAAGCTCTCCCGCACCCTGACCGCACCCGCACCAACTCGCATCCTAGATGCCCGCCGAACCATGTACCATGGCACAGCACAAGTCTGGCAATAATCTGAGAGGCATGGACCACTTCTTCCGGACCTTGTTTTTGACAGCGTGCTTCGAAGAGTTGGGAGATAGGGGATTGGGTCAGGCGTGTATGCGATGCCGATAGAGGTGTAACAGGTGATAGATTATGGACGACGTATTCTCAGCGAGGCCTCAGCAATCGGGTGAGGGTTGGTGGTGATGGTGGTAGAAAGCGTGGAGATTAGTGGAGAGAGGTAGTGGAGAAGACGATAGTTACTAACTCATTTCCGCACACGCACACGCTCGCATACTACAAAAAGCCCTCCCAAAACTCATCACACACATTTCTATACCTCAAACCCACGCACAGGTGCACGTACAAGGACTCCACTGTTCAATGCGAGCAGCCAGACGCTGCGTCTACATGCTACTTGCCGTCGAACGCGCATACAGCCCGTCGACGTTGAGGTAGAGAGTCTTGCCACCCTCGATGTGTCTTTCTCCGTCTGCTCGTCCTGTATTTAACGTTCACGATCACGTTCGTGTTCGTGTTCTTCGTCAACGACACTGTCTAAAAATAAGTCAAATTCAAAATTATCTTGCATCACGCTGATAGAGAGTGTAATTCAGTAACATACCAGTTGTTCTCAGCGACGAGGCGCCTCCAGACGAGGATGGGGATGGGATTGGGAAGTTCGAAATCGAACAGGACATCGTTTAGGGGGTGATACTCAACATTATTGACAACAACAATGAGGTGAAGTAGAACTGTGGAGTGTCGGGGCCCAAGGAGTGGGTATAGCCAAGGAGGGAGCGGAGGACACGTCAACGAGAGAGATGGTGGGGTCCTACGCAAGGCCATGCTTAGTCGGTCGACGAGTAACCGAACAATTGCGCATTTTTCACTGTTAAGACTTCTGAGGAGGGGTATGCGGTGGTATTGGTGATGGATGGCAGTGTGAGAGGTTCGGGCGCTGAAATCGATGGTTTAAGTGGGGGTTTATTATGCTTTGCTGAGATTACGAATACGAGTGCAATGTGAATGTGTGTTGTGTGGGATGAAGTTGAGATGGGACAGGGCAGGTGTAGATGAGTGGGCAATACTACCGAAACCGAAGAAAGCACACCTTACTACACAGAATATACGTCTGTCAGTAACCTCCGCTCATCACCCCAATTCAACCTTCATCCGATCGCCGTACAGTAATGACCGTCAACAAAGTCTCGAAGATGGATGCAGGGGGTGTTTTCGCTATTTCGAGCGCCATATAAAAAGGTTGGGAGGTCTGCGACGAGGGGCATAGGGTGGTGAGTTGAAGCGGTGGCGTGTAGCGGTTCGGAAAGACGTGGGTTCTGCGTGTATGTGCCATAAAGACACTCGGGGTACATGACGTGTGTTTGGGTGGTATACGATGGCGATGGAAACATGAGAATACAAGGGCGGGGGCGGAGTGTAGATGCGAAAAACAAGGATATTGTGTGTGAGCAAACAAGACTAGTGAATGAAATGGAATAAGACACTGACGCACCTCAAAACGTTGCCATGACCTCCGATCCTTCACTTTGACACCTCTTGGCTCACCCATCATACCGTTGAGGTTGAGATCGTCCATGGACGATTGTTGGAAGCATCGAAGAGGCGAAACAAACGGAAGGGTTTAATGCGGAGATTGAAATTGATGTTCACGTTGCACGCACTTCACTCGACAGGGAAGAAAATACCGCGTATATACGCCATGCACACGGACAGGGTGTAAGCGAGCTTGCGGGCCAAGTCTGATGCAGAGAACGCCACGGAGACTGTGTTATGCGTGCCACCGTGCGCCAGTCCAATGGGAAGATCAAGGTGATGGAGTTAGTGAACTAAACCTTGAATTTGACACTGCCCAAGCCTTCAGCTGAAAAATAACGCTGATGTTAATAAGTCACATTTATTGTATCGGGTTCAATTCAAGTTGACCTCCATCTTTTGGACTCGGAGCCCCTAAATTGTATTCCCGGGTGTTCTCGACCAATCGTAATCTGCAAACAATAAGGTCAAACAAAGGCCGCTTCACTTCGACCGACCACCACCGCCTGCTTGTCCCGTAGCGTACAATGTCTACACCCAAACTCAAGAACAGAAATTCAATACCAAAGAAATGAATTCTCGTGCGCCACAGGAAACTGGCGCTTTGGGGGTCGTTGGTTGAAAGCAGCGAGTGACCAGAGTGGACTGAGGACAAGGGCGCAAAAGTAAGTCATTTGAGCTATTCTACTAGCGTTGGACCTGTCGTATACCACCTCTAACACTGTCAGAACCAATCCCCATATCTTTTATTACCAACCACCGCTGACAACACTTGCCTATGGTTCTTTGCTTAACCTCGACAATGGTGTCTCGGGATTCTGCAGTCTGACTACACACCCCGACACTGTAACAGTTGGATTCACCCCATTACTGCGACTCTTTCCCAAACATTGTTCCCCACCCGCCACGAACAAGGAAGAGGCGGACGTTGGGAAGCAGCAGAGTCAGGAGTGTCTTCCTTTCTTGCTCTGAACGCGTTCCTGTTCAACAATGAACAATCGTTCTATGTTGCCTTGAATGAGATTCCGGAGTCTATCCTGCACGTTCAAAATGCCAAATTCAGTACAGAAAATGACGCGTTACGGTTAATCGCTGTCTGCGACGGCTGGAATATCACGCTGGTATAGATATGTATCTGCTCTTCTGTGTTTGTGATACCGCTGCTACCTCTGGAGATTCCGCATGTAATCAATCTGCTCGTTTGAGACTTGAACGTGGAACTGTCTACTCTTGTTTTATCTTCGTATCCCGTGTGCATTCTATGGGCTTCCTTGGAATATCGACCTGTGCTCTTCATAGTATTTATAGTTGTACTATGGCTCCCTAGAGATCTTCTATGACGGCTCTTTATTCCTGACACATCCTCCATAACAGCACGGACACACGGTGACACCATTCTGTCCCTCTCTCCCCACTGCTGTTCCGTTCTGCATTTCAACAATGCCAACAACAGCGAATAGGAACTCAAACAACACGCTCAGAGCACCGTTTGCGCATTCCGTTTGAGATTAAGGGACTTTCTGGCATATCAGTGAGGTCGTGTTCGCGTTGAAGGAATGGCGGGATATCTTTGTTACATGTTTTCTTGCCTGACCAATTCTTTGGGTCATGAACGGGTGTGTATGTATGCTGTGTTCAGAAATTTCTTCAGAAATGTAAATGTCAATTACTGCGAGCTCCCCTAGCAGCGCGCAGGAAGACCGCTTGTATCTGTTCATCTGGAGTTGCCTTCCAATGTGTATCGACATCACCGCAGCTGTAAAGAATCACACATGTATGGTATGACATCTCTTCTCTTATTCTTCTTCCCTATGGGTGGTTTAATGGCAATACTGGGACATTGAGGTCCGACTAATAGGTACACCTGATGTAGGGACATCGACCTCGATGTAACCGGTTGCTGTATTATAATTAGACCTATGAAAAATGATATATCAACCAATCACACTTCGTGTGATGGAAATAGGACATGAGGTGGATGACAGGTCGTTTCTCTCGGCACGTCAGGGAACTGGTGCGGCCATAGGCGTAGACAATGGTCGATTGTGTGTTTTCATGGGAAACCATAGCATTTTATTGCCTAAAGGGTTGAAACATCATTTTATACACGATGAGTCGACGAGTCTTCCTGCACTAGCTTAAAAGAAATAACCCTTCACACCGTAGCAAATCATTCCTTTCTTCCTTTCCACATTGTCACCCCCAAACCCTGCCCCCCAGAGCGCAATCCATCTCCAGACTCCAGGAATATGTACAGTTTTTCCAGTTATGACTTTTTGAACTCTGGACTCTCTGCCGGTGAATACACTCCCACCAATTAATCAAGTTGGATTTCTTATCGATCGTGGACCATTTCTCAGACAGTTCAAGGATATCACCAGAGAGAGAACCGTCGCTGTGTTTCGCTTCAGATAGCCCCCAAGGCTCTTCCAGCACTGGTTCTCAACAGATTCAATTCCTCTCAAGACACCTTGATCTTTCCGTTGAACCAACATTTGTCGAGCCGTCGTCTTATCCCGCTCTAGATTTGGGAGATGTGAACAGTAAGCCACGGATTAGATTAATTTATCTGACCATGGCTATAAACAATAGTATTCGCAGAGTGGGATGCAGGATTCGACTCTTACCCACCGTTTTCCAACTCATCCACTCAAGTGTCTTCGATAAGCGGTTATCAACAAGCTTCAACTTCTTCATCGACATTTGAGCCCTCCCTGCAGCCTACGACGGAATCATTACCAAATTATCCTCCTCAAAGTGTTGAAGACATCAATCGTAAGATTTTAATGCTGCATGTTTTCAATTCAGCCCGCTAACCACACATCCTCCAACAGCCTTGTTTAGGTTGTCGTCTGACTGATTCCCTCAAACAAATTCAGAATATATGCCTACCTCCAATCCACGCAACATCTTTCCAGAGTCTACTGTCGAATCGGCCACGGCAGCTTTTGGGCTCAGTTCAACCTCTATGAACGCCCCATCAAATATACACACCCCACCATCTGCCCGGTTATTTGCGCCTGCAACTCACCCACTCGCCATTCATCAGGCATTATCAAGCAGATGCCAATCTCGACCGCTTGAAAACTTTGGGAAATATCCATCCCCGGACGTGGCTGACGGGTGTGTTTATTGTCCCAGACTTTGCTCCAAACTAATGTTCTTCTTCAGGAATCCCAGTTATCTGTCAACCGCGTCCACGAGTGTGGCCCCGAAAAATGTGCACGGAAGTCGATACATCGACATTCTTCATGGTGGGATCTGGCTCATTGACTCAGACCCACGAGCACAGGTGGAGAATACCCTTACGAGGGTAGTCACAGAAGATGAAAAACGAAAACAACAGTTGCTTCCAACGCTTGAAAGCGTTGAGAAACAGGTGTTGTATTATAACCCTGGGAGCCGTGCTATCCTCCCAGGAAGTTCTACCGACAGTTTCCACTCCTATATCAGAGGAAAGGAAACAACAAATCAAGAGGGATCCATGTGGGCGAAATTGAACTGCGAAGAGAGCTCCGGGGGGAACCCCGTCGAGCCTCTCGATAAGTTCAGACACGGCAATGGAGGGTATGATAAATTGTTCCCTTTTCTCATTTTCAGAGTGAAAAACCGAATCTGACGCTTTTTCGATTCTGTAGGATGGTCAGCCATCACTCTACAACTCAAAATGGCGACAGGTATGCGTCCATTCACTTAGTCAAGTCAACAAACATGACACGACAACTGACTGTACCTTTCGAAATTAGGCAAGTCGCTACTGCTTCCAGATACACCCGGAAGCGGAGGTTGTCAGCGGCAAAGAGCAATGAGTATGTATAACACACCTTTTACCATTCCCCTTAACCTCTGACATTCCATTTCCTCCTTCCCTCTCCTACCCAGGGGCAAATCCCCCTCTGCTGCCAAACGGCCACGGACAGCATCTCCGCTGGTTCGTGGCAGTGGAACGAGCACCTCGGCGCAGACCGAGGTTCTACAGGACCAAGAGGGGAGTGTGAGCAGGGTCGCAGCGACCCTGACGGCCGCACCAAGACCCCTGTTGCAGCCAGCACAGCCGCGCTGTCTAGCTGAAGGGTTCTCGCAAGGGCGCTTGGTGATCGAGAAGCGTGAACGTCACCGAAAAAAGGATGGAGGACTCACCTTCCAGGTCATGAGGCCCACATAATATCCATAGGAGGATTCAGGGGTGCAGTACCCTAGTTTGATGCTAGCCAACAGAAAGTAGGTAGTATCTAATGAAAATCAAAAAGAATACAAATACCTCTGGAGACACTGAATATCCTGATAACCTTGAGCACATTTTAACACTGTCATGAAGGTGGGATAGCATAAAAACATCGCATATCAAAGGCGATGTCGTCCCAGAGCGACATAAGAGATCAGATAACACTGGTTTTCCTTGAGCTAATATCTCCGAGATAATCACGACGCACAGTGACCGTGGGTCATATTGCTGCGCACAGCGTTTCGGCATTCGGCACTTCGTGTTCACGGCTTTTTGATCAACATCGACAGTTGGAAACATATTACCAATAACTTCATTTATTTCAATTGGACCCTGACTCTACTCGCTAAAACGCAAACGCACCACCCTTTCACACCCCTTCAATCTGATTCGTGTCTTAATCGACGTCAAAAATGGAGTGTACATTTTTGATGATGAGCGGGGATTGACATTGTCCTTGTATGAGCGATGTGGATTTGCTTATTCTGGGATGATAGTAAAAAAAACCACTCAGGTGGCAGTGGCCATGCCGTGTGAAGGTCCGGGGCCTTGTCGCCGTATTCAAACATTTGGTGGGCAGGGATATTTGGATAGTAAAGACGCAGTGAGTATAGTGACCGGGTCCTGAAACTGGTAAAACACTGGCAGCTGAGTGATGCATAGATTCATGGTGTTGGCACGTAATTTCCCCGCCACGAAACAGCAAAGGAGAGCGGCGTGGAGGGCCGCAAGAGAAGTCCGGGAACTGAAGAACCTCCCCTACACGGCCCCCTCCATAGGCCAAGTCCTGGGTGCCCAGATGTGGAGAGTGCGAGCGGAGAATGGTAGGCCTCTCAAGGGCGCCAGCCGCCTACGCACCATACTACTCTCAGAAACGGCACACCTCATATGGAAGGAACACGGCCGGCGGAGGATTCAAGAGGGTAGCGACCCGCTGAAGCTCCCTCCTCCAACTGCAATGCGCAAGAGAGTACTAGCCTCTCTAAACGCGCGCCTCAGAGCAGAAATGCTGGCAACCAACAGAATACGGTACGGAAAGCTCGCCCTAAAAGCAGATGTGGTCGAGGCTACATGGTGGGGTGTGCTGGCAAACAGACACCTGTTGCAGGACGACTGGCTCAGGGAGACCGGGGTTTAGTGGGTGTCGGGTGAGCCCGTGACAGGCAATACCCCTAGTCCCACACTATCCAGCAATGGATGTGCTAAGACATTACCTCGGGGTGCAATCCTGGCTGGGGTGAAAATCCCCCCTTATTTAAGTGTGCAAACGACTGCTATAAAGTCTGACGTAGCTTGGGCATTTGATACGTAGCGAAATTGCTGGGTATGACATGAATAACGAAGAGGTTTGGTGGAACACAATACTGGCTCGGGGAAGCCCATCCATGCACAGCGCCAGAGTCCTGGGGCGCAGAATTAGGGAAATGTGTGGAAATATGAAACATAGCGGACGCCTGCACATTGTCTTGGGGTTATAAAAGGCGCATAGAGTTGAGAACTGTAACAAAAGGGTTAGTATAGGTAAAGAACACAACAACGAGTACAAATTAGTTCTTACTGAATATAATTTCTAACGTCTTTAAGCTCGATATCAGTTGATTATCTCACTTGGCTTGGATTACATCCAGCCAGTTGCGTCCTCTACAGCGGGGCTCAGTGGATAAAGGATGCTGCTACTGCTGGCGATTTGCTGACGGCGATGAAAAAAGACCGGATTATCGATATTGAACACAACATCAGTAAATGAGAATCAACTGCGCCCAGAAAAGGCTGGCGACCTATTGTAACTGTAGAAATCGAGACTCGTAACCTGAACCAACAATTTGCGCTGGATCTCGTGAGCTGTGAGTGAATGGCAAGTCGTCCAGAACAGGCGTCATGGCACTAAGGTCCAGTGAAGTAGTTTGTGGCGAGTTCACTTATGTTAGTGTATCTTTTCACACGGGACTTCACCAATATTGTAGATTGGTGGAGGGTAGTTCGTCCAGGGATAATGTGTATATTAATATTTTACAATATGGACAGAGTATGAATTTTAATGCAAGATTCGAACAATTGACAATCACGCGTCAACTCAATCAATTGGTTTTCAGGCTCAACTTCAAGTTTGTAGTCAATCAATCAATCAAGTAGGTCTCAAATTGTCAATCAATCTAATCCAATTGGTAGGTGTGATCAATATCAGAAGCCTTCACTTTTATGCGGTTCTGTACCACGGTGACTGCTTGCTTCTTCCTGGCCCTTTCCTCTGGTATTTATACCTTTCAGCACGTCCGTGCGCGCGCGAGGATTCCCACATCGCTTTATCTTTATAGTTTTTCTGTTACCATAATGGTGTATTTTCGTCTTGTCGTAGGGTTTACCATGTGCAAGAACTATATTCCTACCACTTATACTTGTTTCTCTTGACCACTTTCTGGACTATTGGCCCTTCTAGTTAATTCATAGCTTCTGCGCTTTACTGGGAGCTCATGTTGCCGGTCAGCTCGTTCCCGTGGAAGGCAATAGTTGCGTTACTGACTATGCCTTTCACTTGCCGGGCTGCCTTGTTAGAGCGGAGTATGGTCATTCCGGTGCTGCCTGGCTGACTCACACTTTCTCGTGACTTAGCGCTGCTCGAGCCGTTACCATACTTAGTATTAGTGGTCAGGTTTTGTGGTCAGGCGTATTCTATGCGCATACTGGCTCATGCCACATCATCCCCCCTCAACTTAAATCGTGACTGTCCTCAGTCATTCAGCTTAGTGGGTCCCCAGTCTCAGTACTATGAAGTCACCACCCTTTATTGTGGTGAGACAGGGTGGATTATTGACTTTCTGTTTCAGGTTCAAGTTTATTAAGGCTACCATCCTTGTCTGGATGGTCCTACCTACCATCATGGCCCCCGTACTCCCCGAGCCTAAGGTTGCCACGGTTTCGCAAATTGTGGCTGATGCAGCTAAGGTTATCGACATTAAAGACCCCGTTTGGGATACTACTCAACTGTACATGGCATATGGGCAGCTCATCAGTGCCGTCCATCAGATGGTATGTTGTTGTTACCATTTATTTTGTTATTTCCTCATATTTAATCAGGGGCCCTGGATTGCTTTGGGAGGCCCTGGCCTCCTACCTTTCCAAGATGCGGTTAATCTATTCTTTCGCATTCGCACACTTTTTCATAAGGTTATTAATTCCGGAGTGTCCAATGCACCTATTACTCCGCCTGAATGCGGCACTGTTCGACATATTTGTCGCGATATTCAACATGCAAGGCAGAGTCCCCAGACTGGGCCCGTTGCCGGCTTAATTACCGCATCCGATTCTGCAGACACAAACAAGCCGAACAAACCTAAGGTTTGTGCACCACTGGGTTCTTCCTTCCTTGTCTTATCATCTTTCTGTTTTCACAGCGGGGCCGCGCCAGCAAACAGCCCAAGTCAAAGCCATACATTGATTCCGAGGCGAGTGGATTATTGGTGTATTCCTCCTGCCTACTCATGACTACTTAGGATGACCGCGACGAAGTAAGAACTCTTCGCCGTCTTACTTCTTTACTCATGCGTCGGCTACAGGCCATGTCCATTGATGACACCGGCCCTCCCCTTCTTGTCGTATCCGATAACGGCAACCCCAGTTCTTCTACGTCGCCTGCAGGTCCTCCGGCGGTGCCTGGGCCTGCTGAGCCGCCCACTCCTCATGTCAGCTCGCCCGACCAACCTCTGCCATTCGCACTGACACCTTCAACGTCAATGCAAGACGCCTTCCCGACATCTGTTTCAGCGCAAACTGCACCACCCAACCCTTCGGACACTAACAAGGTAGCTATCCTCTTGCTTTTATAGCTTGTTAGTTATGTCGATGTTTTGTTAGCCTCGCGAAGTGGCCCTGCTTAGTTACGAGGAAGTCGGCGTTTCCCCTAATGACAATCAGTATCGCAAGGCACAACATTTTCTCAAAAGGCCGCGTGTCGAATTGCCGCCCGACCCTCATCCTGAGAAACCCTTCTCAGTTTCTGTTGCCGAAAGCAACCTGCGCAAGCTTCGTGCAGAGGAGGCCAGCTTGCAATTCGAGATCGCGCACGCCCGTCAGGTACTCGATGTATGCCAGCGCGAGATTGCCCGTCAATCTCAGCAACTTGCTCGGCCTCAGCTTCCAGCCCCGCATCACTAAGTACTTATTTTTGTCCTCATACGTTGTATTTTTATCTCAGAAAATATTTGTATTACTATGTTTTAATCTGATTCGTCGTCTTGCCAGACCCAGTTATCCCAGTCTGGCGCTGCCGTATAAATATCGTCTGGTCCCTCTTCAATTTGGTCAAGTACCTTTCTTGAAACATCTACCAAGTTCTCGATGTCATCAGGTAACTGCAGCTTTTCTCTAGCATAGTAAGGGACCACCCTAAAAGCCCCTACTTTATACTGCCATACTGCCCCGTTAAGTTCTGCTACTATATAAGAACCGCCCCTTGTCCTTCGCACAACAATCATAGGGCCAAGGTATCGTGGTTTCAACTTTCTGTCCAGGGAGGATTCTACCGCCGTATTCCTGACTAGGACTAGGGCTCCAGGCTGGAATGTATAGTCTTTTATGACGGCCTTATTATCTTGCTCGTACTTTATCAGTTGGTCATATTTTTCTTTATCGATCCTTTGTCGCATTTTATCAACTTGCTTTCGATGTTTCGATAATGCCGCTGCCCTGGCGGCTATCAAGTCTTCATTTGATAGCATTCCCGCAGGGGGGTCGACTAACCAAGTAGCTTCCTTGACATCCAATGGCAGTGTGGGATGGGCGGCTGTTACCAAAAAGAAAGGGGAACACCCCATTCGTTTTCGTATGGTTACCCTGTCTGACCACCAGATGAATGGTAGGAACCAATACCACTTAGACAGATTTTCTTTTCCTAATAGCTTGTATATCATTTGTCGCAGGTCGAAGTGCATTCTCTCAACCTTGCCGTTAGCCTTGGAATTGTAGGGCGATATCTTTATCCCCACTATTCCAAACTTGTCGGCCAACCATTTTAAGGCGGCCACGTACGGCGGACCGTTGTCTGTCACAATTTCAGTGAGACAGCCCCATCTGCATATTATATCCTCCCACATCCATTGCCCAATTGCTCTCCCCGTCTCTTTCCGCAACGGCTGCCCTTCCACCCACTTTGTTAGATAATCTCTGCCATGGGCTATTGTGGAACATTGATTTGACGGCGGGGACATTTTCATAGAATCACTGTGCATTGTCTGAAACAGGGATGGGGTATGTGTTAAAACCGGGCGCAACTTCACCATTGTTTGTTGTCGTTCCTGACAACGATGGCAGGTTTTCACCCACCAATTGATGTCTTTATCCATGGCCGGCCACCAGAACCTCTTGTTGAGCAGCTGACTGGTTGCATAGAAGCCTCGGTGGCCGTTATGGTCATGGGCTGCTCGTATCATCTCTAATCGCTTTTTCGTATCAATTACTACCAGGCGGTGTTCCGCTTGGTAACTTCTTAGATATAGGTTATTTTTATATAAAAAGAACCTTCGCGCAAACTTCTCGAATTTACGACGTTCTAATTGACTTACTCCTGGTCGTTCTTGGTGGCCGTTTTTCAGCCATTCTTTCACACTTTCTAGCTGCTCATCCTGCCACTGAGCCACCGCTGGCCGTATCTCTGCTGGATATAAAACCGTGTCGTCATCGGCGGGCAATGCTAGAATATTCACTAATTGCTCCACGTATTCTTTGATTGGTAACTGGGCCTTGGTTAGGCAATGGGCTAACCAATTTTCTACCGCTAGCAACTCATTGTAACGCAGGGTGTCGGCGGTATGAAGCTCGGTTGCAAACTCTTCTGTTGATGTTGCTGCCCCATACAGATGCCCTTGTTCTATTTCTAAGTCGTCTATAAATGCTTCTATAGGCTCCGGGGCTTGGCATATACTTGGCACAGGACTTGGAATTATCTGTGTGTATCCGCCTCGGGGGTCAATACTATCTTTAAATTCCGTTATTGCCAGCAGCCCCTCCGGCATTCCCGTAAATTCTGTTGGCGGCAGCATCCATTCAGTTACTTCTTCACTCTTGCTTCTTGGTTCGTCATCCCCCTCATAATGTTTCCGTCTAGATAGGCCATCCGGTCCAAAGGTCTTTCCTGGCTTATGCCTCAGCGTAAAATGATACATCATTACTTGCTCAATCCATCGGTTTATTGTGGCATTGGGCATCATGTCCGGGTTTCTAAGCATACCATCTATGTATTTTGCGTCCATTTCGACAATCAACTTTCTGCAACCTATTAATAATTCCCTGTTTTCCGCCAGAGCCCGTTTTAAACCATAAAGCTCCCGTTTTGGCTGTGAATATCGGGCTTCATGGTCGTGCAAAATTATTGATCCAAATTTTACAAACCTCGTTATATCTCCTTTCTGACTAGGCTCTTGGTAGATATAATACCCTATTGCCATCCATGATGTGTCTACTGCAAGCACCACAGCACCACCATTTTCATAGTCAATGGGCAGCAAGCATTTTGCATTAAGTACACCTTCTTTTAACAAGTTCATGCTTAACTCCTGCTTATCAGTCCATTCAAACGGTCGTTCTTTCCTTGTTAACTTTTGCAGATGGTGGGCCCGCTCTGTATATTTGGGTATGAAGGCTCTCAAGGTCCCACAAATGCCCAAAAACGATCGTACATCTGTTAATTCGGTGCACGGTCCCCAGTTAGTGATGACCTTAACTCGTTCGATTAGTGGTTTCCTTCCTGTGTATGTGCAGCGATGCCCTACTACAGTGATTTCATCGGCACACAGTACTGATTTATACCCAGAAAAGGTGCCACCCGCATATTTCATTCGTTGCAGGACTCGATTTACATTCTGTAAATGTTCCCATACGAAACGTCTGATGCCTTGATTCTCAGGTATAGTCTCATATTGTCCGTTGGCTTCATACCTATTAGCGGGTCCTCGAACGGGCACATCATCAATATAAGGTATAGTTACTTGAGGGATTTCTTCCCGCAGGATATAGGTAACATCATCATGGAAAATCGGGACTGAGTTGGTCCATCCCATTGGTAGGGTGACCAGCCTCATTGCCCCAAACGGCGTCTGGAATGTCGTCATGTCTCTGAACCTTTCGTCGATTTTTCGCTCATCATATCCCACATATAGGTCGAAGATTCCTCCACATGCGCGGCCAGCAAAGTGTGCTGCAAGATTATCTGTTCCCGGGGGCACTCCGGAGTGAGCTATGGTTACTGCATTCAGCGGTTCCAGGCTGTGTACTATTCGTAAACTTTTTCCATCTTTCTTTATCACTGTAAACCACCTCGACCGGTATGATGCGTTTGACAACTCGTACACCCCCGATGCTTGTTTTGACTTAATTATTTTGCAGACTTCGTCATATAGTCCTGGGGGTATGGGTATATTTTTGTATACCCATGGCGTATGCTCAACGGTGGGAATCTTGACCGGTGGAAAGTACTCTTCCTTGAAATGGCCACGCTCACTGTCTTCCCAGGCGAAGGCTTGTTCTTGATTCATAACAATATTATGTACTAATTTTCTTTCTTCTGGCCATAGGAAGTTGCCATCATGGACTTTGTCCATGGCTTCTTTTCTTTCTTTGGTATACCTGCCGGTCGGCTTGAAGTCTACCGGATGTGGGTTCAATGGTGGCATGTCTGCCAGCGGGTCCCCTGTTATGTTTCGTTCTATTCTGAACTCGTCTGGTAGGTCTGTATAGATGGGTCTTACTTTTTGTGCTACTGGCTTATACTTTTTCCCCTGTAATACTGATACCTTCTGGCTAGGTTCGGTATGTTTCTTATGGGGTACCTCGTAGGCTTTTCCCACAAAGTAATTATTAAGCCTCCGCTTATCTTCTTTGTTTATTATTTTGTGGTTTAGGGCCTGCAAGAGAAACGCATCTCTTACTTCTCTTTTGGTAAAGCCCCCTTTTTTTGTCTGATAGGCACATATACCGATTTCCTTGGTTTTCTCATTTACTTCTATTACAACAGCAGCCTCTCCGGTCTCATCCGGTAGTGTTGCGAATAATGAGTTCCTGAGATCGTCCTCGAGGCCTTTTAAAAACCCTCCGCCTGTTTTTGTCGCTTTTCCGCGCTATCATGTGGTCCATGTCCTCGTTCAAAAGTAGGTACCACCACTTTTCTACCCGAGTTAGGGTCCTCGATTTTTAGTGTGGCAGATCCATCTTTTTCGCTCTGAACTTCGCTGCGGGTTAGAGCATCAAAGGTACGCCCCAAAAGAACTTGATAAGCTGGGTTCCTAATGACGTGTACCTGTAGATACACTGTGATGTTTCCGAATGTAAAAGGTACATTCCTTGCCATTCCCAGTGTACGATTTATAGTCCTGTTGGCGCTTTGCATGTCAATGACAACATCCGGATCCCAACTTAACCCAGTTCTCATGGCCACGCTTTCCGCCATTGACACGATTTGCGAACCACTGTCTAGTACACATTCTATTTCGTCTATACCATTTATTTTTGGCCATACTGATCTGAGTGTTTCGGAATCTTTTCCCAAATAAACCGCCACTGGCGGTTCCTTTTGTCCTTGCTGATATAGTTGCAGATACGGGTCGCTGCCTACTCGTCCTATGTTTTCTTCTTGTACTGGTTCCAAAAGCCAGCTATTAGCTGCTTCATTCGTTTTGGTTTTTCGCGCAGCCGATACTGTCTTCTTGACTAACTCCCTCAGCTGTGGTGCATTACCCAACAAGTCTTTAAGTTTTATATTCATTTCCAGGTTTAGCGTCTTGTCTAACAGTTCGGTTACATTGTTCTCTTCTTCTACAGGTGCCTTGTGCGTATACGGTGTGCTTGTTTCTCTGCTAGGCAGTAGCCGGGCATCGCTAGCCGGCCGCGTAACTTCTCGCAGTGGTGGCACCTTAAGATATGGAAGCTTGTCTGCTTGTGTCTCTTCTGTTTGTGTCTTTTCTGTTTCTTGCTCGTCCGTTTTTTGCTTATCTGTGTTTTCTACCTTTGTAATTTCTAGATCCTCTATGACTGTTGGTTTTGTTATGTTATTGTTCTCCGGGGGTTTTAGTTTCTGGAATCGAGGTGACGTTCGGCGCGGTACGTTGTCCCCCTTCCTCGAACTTACTGAAAATTTTCTAATCTTGGTTCTTCTTCCTCCATTTCTTTAAATGCCTGTCTTTCCTCCAGTACGGCTTCTAGGGCGTCTTCGCCGAAGTCCTCTGTAAGGGCTTGTAACGATTTTGCTAACTCGTACTGTCTATGCAATTTATACCTTACTTCCCCCGCAGGAGATTCCCGTTCTTCTTGGAGCATGGTTGCTGCCATACCCTTGCTCTTATTCATGTTTTCCACCACCTCTTTGCGGGATTTGTTCCCATCCGGGTAGATTTGTGCCCCATTGGGTAACCTTATGTGGTTCTCTGCATTCTTAATGATCCATTTTGCCTCTAGGTGTTTTCTTACATACGGACATTCTATAATTCGGTGGGAGTCTTCCTTACAGTAGTGACACCCAGTATTAGGGTTATCCCTGTATCTGCTGGGCGCATAGCTGTTGTTTGGCAATAGCCCTGGTGTGGTTTGTCTCGTACTCAAGAACTGTTGCATTTCGCGAAGTTGGCGATTCTGACTTTCCTGGAGTACCTTGTAGTCCGCCATTCGTCGCTTTTCTGCATTGGTGATGGTATCAATTAACTGTGCCATCTGTTCCTCTAGTTTGACATACGTTTCTAGCCCTTTCTGGTTTGGTACTAACTCTTCGTCCCCGTATCCTCGCCGGTTTCCTTTATTTTCGGCTGGCTTAATACCGTATCCTCTCCGGGACCGCTCAGCTATGCCTTGTGCCATATTAATTACTTCTTGTAGAGTATACCGGTCTTCCCAGCGCGCGTTAGTTCCCGCATTATCGGTTATGGAGGCCCGGGCGTCCATAATTGTGTCAAGTTTATCTTCAATACGAGTAGCGAATTCTGGGGTAAGGCAGTCTAAAAACCTATCTACTAGGTCTCGGTTTGACACTAGAGGAGGGTCTTCAGTAAGCTTTCCTGCCTCAGCCCGGAAGCAACGTATTAACGCTGCTAAACCCGTAATGTCGCTTGCCTCAATTCGATTGGCACGACTATATTTTCGACATAATTTGTCTAGGGCCGTGATGGAACCGCGCTCCAGAAGTACCACTTCTGGATAACTGGCTGTGACTTCGGTTTTAAACTCTTCCCAGGTTCCGGTTTTATATGTTTTGAAGGCTTTCCACTGGGCTTCCGTTTGCGCAGATACATATTTGCCAACCGCCTTCTTTTTATCGTTGTCGTTTGTAATTTCACATTTTTTATATAATTCATCTACTGCTTCTAGGAAGCGGAGCAACTCCTCGGGTTCGGTGTCGATGAACTTTGGAGCTCCTCGCTCCCCTGCTGCCGGTAGATCTTTTGTCATTGTGTTTGTTATTGTTTTTGGCTCTATTTCGTCCGAATCTTCTTCTGCCGATTGGTAGAAGGTTTCGTCTGTTTGATTCCACTCGATTTCTATTTCCTCAAGTATTCGTACAAAGTCAGCAAACAGATCTTCTCTGGTGAGTACCTCTGTTCGTTTATATTGTGTTTTCCTTGGTTTCTTAGGTAACGGTCCTTTTGCTTGTGTAACTAAAGTGTTTTTGATTGTTGAAGCGCGTTTACTTCGACGAGGCTCGCTGCTTTCAGTGGCACCTAGTCTTGTCCGCGTTTTTGTTATCTTGTGTGAGTTTTTATGCTCTTTTTATTGCTTTTGTTTATCTCTGTCTGATTAACCCTCCCTCGCGGTGGGCTCCAGATGAAGTAGTTTGTGGCGAGTTCACTTATGTTAGTGTATCTTTTCACACGGGACTTCACCAATATTGTAGATTGGTGGAGGGTAGTTCGTCCAGGGATAATGTGTATATTAATATTTTACAATATGGACAGAGTATGAATTTTAATGCAAGATTCGAACAATTGACAATCACGCGTCAACTCAATCAATTGGTTTTCAGGCTCAACTTCAAGTTTGTAGTCAATCAATCAATCAAGTAGGTCTCAAATTGTCAATCAATCTAATCCAATTGGTAGGTGTGATCAATATCAGAAGCCTTCACTTTTATGCGGTTCTGTACCACGGTGACTGCTTGCTTCTTCCTGGCCCTTTCCTCTGGTATTTATACCTTTCAGCACGTCCGTGCGCGCGCGAGGATTCCCACATCGCTTTATCTTTATAGTTTTTCTGTTACCATAATGGTGTATTTTCGTCTTGTCGTAGGGTTTACCATGTGCAAGAACTATATTCCTACCACTTATACTTGTTTCTCTTGACCACTTTCTGGACTATTGGCCCTTCTAGTTAATTCATAGCTTCTGCGCTTTACTGGGAGCTCATGTTGCCGGTCAGCTCGTTCCCGCGGAAGGCAATAGTTGCGTTACTGACTATGCCTTTCACTTGCCGGGCTGCCTTGTTAGAGCGGAGTATGGTCATTCCGGTGCTGCCCGGCTGACTCACACTTTCTCGTGACTTAGCGCTGCTCGAGCCGTTACCATACTTAGTATTAGTGGTCAGGTTTTGTGGTCAGGCGTATTCTATGCGCATACTGGCTCATGCCACATCACCAGGGAATTTGCAATGAGACACGATGACGAGGGACCGTACACGCAAGCTTCTAGCAAAGGAGACACCCATATATAAACGGCATCACCATTCATTGATGTTCCACAAAATAAGCAAATATATGCGCAATTTAATCAATGTTTGCAAGTGTTGCAAGCAAGGGGGATATAGGCACACTCATTGCAGCCAGCGCCGTCATTTAGCTTCGTGAGCGCGGGTAAAGGAGGTGTGGGTAGGAACAGTAACAGTGGGACACTCGTTGAAACTACGGGGACACATCAAATAGAGATGCGTGGGGGTACTAGTGGCAGCACCTACTCGAAGAGAAGAAAACGCCGGAAAGATACCATGTGTACAAACACAATCTGTTGACACCCTGTGTGCATATATGTGTCACCAATCGTTGAAGCGGTGCGAGCATTGTCATAATCACGAACAAAGGGTGTGTATGGGTAGGAACAGGACAGTGGGATACACGTTGAAGCTATGGGGACAAGTGAAAATAGAGATGCATAGGGGTTACTGGTGCGACCGCCTCCTCGAAGAGAGATGAAAGGTGGCAAAAGACGCGGCACGCACGATCTGCACCTCAGCCATGTTTACAAACACAACCTGCATCTGCCAATCAACCCCCTTCTACATCTTATCTTCAACCGAGCATTCATCCGTTAACTTTGACGACGCCTCGTTTACCCATGCTCGAGGAAAATGAAGAAAGACACCCAGATTCCCTGTTTCAAAATCTGCACGGATGAGTTGGAAGGTCATCGATGGAAACGGGAGTATGGAAATAGGAGGATGAAGCGGTGTAGGTTGGGCGACGGGGTCCGTAAGGCGGAGGTGTTTCGTGTATGCGCCATACGCACATGCGGGGTGGTGGATGGGGTGTATCAACAGATGAAGATATGCAAACAAGGGTATAGGGAAAGATAATACACCTGACATTCCACTGCACTGGTGCATCACGCATTTGAGAGAATTTAAGTACGCTGCACACAGTATACCAGCGTCGTGATTATAGACCTGGTATAGCTGCCGCGGCGTCAATCTTTCGCGTGCGCCGGCGCAGTGGGAAGTCGACAGTGCGAGCCACGAAGAGGAAGGGGAGAAGTTGTTGGTGGTTCCGGTGGTTCCGATTGTTCCGGTCGAGAACAGTGAAGAGAAAAACACTCACCGAAATCCTCCGAGTCCTCATCGTCATCCATTGACCCCGCCTAGAAGCCACGCTGCTGTGCGAGGCACAGGGTCCCTGCATTTTTCGACTGTATCCAGCATCCCTTCCCTTTGATTCGTCGTCTTTGGGGTGTTTGGAGTGGAGGTGGTAGTGGAAAAGAACGAAATTGTGAGCGGTTGTTGTCAAGCAAATTCAAACTCCGCCTTGACTCCTGAGCGCACACAGTGGGGTTGAGAATGCGAGTGGTGAGGGAGAGGTGGCGGTGGAGGTGGCGGGAATGTGATGAGTTGATCATGTCGATGGGAGGGTAAAAGAGCGGTGAAGAGAAAACCCGCATCAGCAACGGCAATGCGTTCCCGCAATTCCTTGAACACGCCCGTTCCTTCAAGTCATAGTAGTTAGAGTGGCTGGGGGAGAGATGACATTGCACGAGTTGTTAAATGGATCATCATGGAAGATTCCTCTCCTGCACTCCTATGTTGCTTCCCAAGAAAATCCAGTTCCCTTAAACATGTGTACATCTGGGCCAGCACACATCGAGAAATTTCATCACAGACTCATTGTCCTCTTCCCTGATGTCGCTCAACACCCATCTCCAACTCTTCACTGCACCACACTAGCAATCCGGGCCACTACTTGCATATCGCAGCTTCTTTTTATCTCTCCGTTACGCCCAGTGCCCGTCACGCACCACAAGAATGAGTATATTCGGTCTGCAATATTGAAGGAGGGTTCATATTAATGGGAGGGGAAGGGACACTAGCGGGAGTGATACAGAACGAGTCTACCTCATCAACCGCCCGAAACAAAACGTACATACGTCGTATATGCTGGGTTTCAGATGTTATATCCAAACAGGGAAAAAACCGACGAGATGAGAACAGGTGCATGGGTTGAACTACCCTTTCCACTGCACTGGACGCCACTCAAAACGAGGCGCGACAGACTCAGGGCATACAGTACACGTGTGAATTTGGTGTCGCTGCTGCTGCGTCAACGTTATACATGCGCGAGCTCCCAGTGCGAGGGGTAGATATCAGGGGGAAGGGAGGTTTCGATTGACCTCACATCACATAAAATACAAATCACTCACCGAGCGGTTCCTCCTCCTCCACGATTCCTTAACCCATGCTTCTTGACAACCCTCGTGCCCTGGACCGACAGCATTCACTCCTTTCCACAGATGCGATCCATTCAGAGAAGTAATCCTGTAGCACCTCTTGCCCTTGACAAGCCGTCTTAAAGTGTTTGGGGGCGGTAGATATTGTTGGATGGGATTTCGAGTTTGACGGCGGCGCAAGACAAGTGGCGCTTTGTTTGTCCTTGGTCGTCAAAAGACATTGAAACTCCGCTATGCTGCGCAAAGCGCATGCGCGCCGCATGATAACGATACACCCTTTACTATCTCATGTCCTCTATTACAAACATGCATTGTACGCCATATAGTCGTTTCTAGTGTCGATTCTCCGATGGAAATGGGAAGCATTATGTCGGCGAGGGCAGAGCGGGATGAGAGATGAGGTGATTTTGTGGGCGCGCAGGATTCAGAGTCAAGTCGAACGGTGAGTCCATACAACCCGTCGTTCCTTGCGAAGGCGAATTAGACAGAAGCTTCCGAACTATTACAACAGCCTGTAGCGTCGACGCTCTGACTATGCATCTCAACCTCTCCACACCCTATACGACTCTCGATCACCGAACACCGTTCCATTTTCTCAGACAACAAAGGAAGAAGCATTTCCTTATTTCCTTGACATACACCCCACACAATATCCTCCCGCACGCTATCGCGACAGCAAACTCCAAGAGGGAACTTTCAAACCGCAGGCTCTCCTAGGTGCGTCATTACCCTCTGCGATTCAATTCATCATTCCTGACTGCTCATATCCCATTCCTATGTGGCCGCCTGTGCGCGTCGGTATGCGTAGTTTGACTGATTCCAGGATTAACCTGCTGACGATTACACGTGCTGGGATAGCGAGATTGAGGTGCGCCGCATTCACGTCCTCCCCTTTACCTGCCCCAACGTCAACGTCGATACCTGCGTCAACATCACATACTACAACCCCACCGACAACGATGTCTTCTTCCACCATCACCAACATCAACACCCCACATAGAGCTCGTCATTCCGAGCAAAAATAGCTGCATCCACGTTACCAACACCCTCATAAGGCGTCCGGGATGGACACCAAATAAGCATCAAACATAGTCCAATCTCTGTTTTGGACAACTGGTTCGCGCATGATTGGTTGGTCGCCACGTGAGTGGGATCGCTTGGAAGGTGTTTCCTACCCTATTCTGTGCGTCTCATGTCGAAAGCGCCTTGTCAATTTTGACCAGTCATTTCGTTGATGTACTCAGGTTGACGTGTGCTGTGCATTGCATGCCTCAGTCACCTCTGGGCAATTGATGCTGGGTTGTCATGGTCAGAAGCAATACGCCAGCAGCTGATTCAGATGCTGAGCCCAAGAATTGCAGTGAGCTGAACAATGCTATATTACGTGGCAGCAATAATACATTACTAGGAAACTCACCCAACAAATCCATGATCGTCGAAACCACGACCCCAACTTTTCTAGCGGAGCGGAGGGACATAAGAGTGCATCTGCACGTATACCTGCAGACCTATTGGAACTTGGTGGGTAAATACCCTATTAGTGCGATGTATTGTGGCAGGTTGATTATGGATATGTGTGTGCTACCTTATATCATATTGATTAACAAGATGAAAAACAGTTGATATTCGAATGGAATACATAGGTTTTAGCTTCAAATAATAACAGTACCTATTTCGAGTATGCGCTAGTTGTGTTTCCAAGTGTACCTTCTCATTATAACCCGATTTGAGGGGATGGAGGAGATCAAAGCTCAGCTATTCAATGAACGGGAACAGGATTGGGGTTTTGGGTTCCCCACGAATCCGACGTGTATACAATTACATTCGACAGCAATTATGCGTTCTTTGTTGTCTTTTTATTTCCCTCGTACCACCCCAACGATCTCTCAACGCCATATGACGACAGCGTTATCGTGCTTTGAAACCATGCACAACCCGCAGAGTATATCTGTAGCAAATGGCTGCGATACAGACATGCAACACGCATCAGAGCAATCCGAAAGAGGGCGGAGCGTAAAGAAAATTAAGAAGAAGGAAACAGGTATCCCGCAATCTCATTGAAGATTCCGTGACCTTATACAATGGTAAGCCAGAGTTTAATCCTCTGCGCCTATTGAAACAAGATATCTTAACATCGCACAAGAACGGCGTACATATACTGTAACAGCTCTGGTGCAATGTATGGATCATGATTTCACAGAAGCAGAGAGGATATAGACCTCGTCGACGAAGTGGGATTGAATGCGGATATAGCGACGAGGGGAGGGGGGGTCAATGTGGGGTGGTAACAGCTTACATAGAGTCAAAGTCCGGAGGTATGCACAGACGAGAACAATTTTTCAAGAGGGCAGGGCAGAAAATGGAAGACGCACGAGTCACCGTCCAACATTCCCTCCTCTCAATGCATTCGCTCATGCTCCGGGTTATACTCGCCCATATCATTCAACAAAATGAACTTTTTCCACCCATCGCACCTGCTCCCTCTTACTGCAACGCGTCGTCCAACCATGTAAGCAAGGACTCAAGCACAGAGAGGCTAAGTGCCGAGTACGCGCCGTACCGTGTTTTGACGCTGTGAGATGTCGGAAAGCCAGAGAACGAGCGAGGCAGCTGGTTGTGCAGCAGGCGAGGCGGAGGCACCGTCATGAGGCGTGGTATAAGCATGAGCGGAGGTTACAGTGCCAAACACAAACACAAACACAAACACGCATTTGTGTCCATCAACAATGTATCCTCTGCTACTTTACCTCCTACTAGACGGTTAGCCAGGAACCAGAAGCGATTTCGCATCGCCATCAATCGATTATAGCCCATATATTCGATAGGCGCTGGGTGGGCGTTGTAGGGAGAGATATGAAGAGCATGTACGTACGGCCGTTTGTCTTCAGCTGGGAGAGGCGAATAGATGTGTGAGAGGAGAGGAGAGGACAGATCGCTATAAGCTAGGAAGGGGAGGTGTCAGGCGAGTGCACGAATGGGCGAATGGGCATGGGAAATGGTGAGGTGTGGAAGTGACGGGGATAAGTACGACATGAGGTCCAGGGTGCGATAGATGGGAGAAAGTTAGTAAGAAAACATACGATTACATGCATTTCCCGCGAATATGTTAGACCGATAAGTCATTCCATCCCAACAAGCGGCGAACGAGATTGTCCCGTATCAGGGAGAATGGGAGCGTATGCAAGTGGGATATTCAGATTGAGGATGGGTTCGAGGTGAAAGTGACACGTACCTTGTCTCCCAGAACATTCTCCAATCAACATATACCCATCTTCACAACAGCGCATACATGCGCCCATTCCTCCGCATGGATTGAAAATCGACTGACGACAAGGTTCTCCCGCAGGAAACACTTGACAAACTGCTCTACGCGCGCCACCCCGCGCCCGATCACCGATTGCTTCAAGCTTGCTGAAAACGAAACCGTCAATGAGATCACGCATATATTGGAAACATAAGATGCGACGCACACTACAACGGTTGTGGGTTTCTCCTATTACAGTATTTCAGTAAGCTTTGTCGGCCTGGAGGGATAGAGACATCAGACGCTCACTCAAGTCTTGGGTACGTGTCACGATGAAGATGGTCGGAGAAGCAGCGCTGGCACCTGCACCTGCTTGAAGGCAGAGAGGTCCATCATCAAGTGCATACCCAAACCACAACACGGCTTCGTCTGCCAATCCTTTGGTCTCAACACCGATGTCCAAGTCCTGATTCGCGTCAAACATACGCACATCGACTTCGTGAACCATACTCGTAACTCACGGTGAATGGAAGTCGACCTGAATGATGAAATCCCAGATTACCCTGTTCAAGTGACACGCAGAAGACTTTGGAGGTCTGAAATGACGATGACGGGAGCATGGGAGTAGGAGGGGAGGGGTGGCAGAGTGGTGAAGCAGTGTTCGTGTGGCGGGGTCGGAAGAACGTAGGTTCGGTGTGCATGCACCATAAAGACAGTTGGGGTAGGGATAGAAATGACGTGAGCTTGGGAGGTCTATGATGGCAACGGGAACACGAGAATGCGAGGGGTGGGGGAAGAGTGTCGAAGCTGTGGCGTGTGGCGGGGTCGGAAAGACAAAGGTTCTGTGTGAGAGCAGACACGAAAAGTGAACGGGATGAAATAAGATATTGACGCACCTCGGAATATGGCCTCTCCCTCACTTCCACACCTCCTGAGTCACCCAGCCGATCTTTGAATTTGTCGTTGCGATAGCGTGCCAAAGGCTCGCGTGAGCGTGTTTTCAGAGAAGAGGTAAACGCGACTGTTGAAGGCCACGTAGGCTTTGGTGGGGCTGAAAAGTCGAATATTGACACTGGATCTTGGGTTGTAAACGATGCATATTTCGAAACATGTCATTGGCGAAACTTTGCGGTGCATAATTGGTTGTATCGACTCACCTTTCATCCCGACTCCTGAAATCTCACACCGTGCCCTGCTTCCATCCACGGTATCTGTCTTCCTTATCACGCGTTCGAGTGGGAAAAAAGGGAAAAAAGAGTTGTTATGCGTCCATACTGTCGCTAGGATGTATTCAATGTGAAGGAGGGAGTAAGAAACACAGTATTGAGACGCCAGTAGGTTCAAACTCCGCTTCCCGACAGGCTAAGCTGGCCCTTGGTATTCGGTGCGCTGTGCGCTGTATTGGTGCCGTGCGCAACGCTCATTCTCTCACAGGAGAAGCTGGAGAGAGAAACCGGTTATTAGATACATTGACTGGTTGAGATTGTCCATGTGGCAATTAAAAACATCTGGGATGCGAAACAAACGCAAGGGCATAATGCGGAGATCGAAATCGAGTTCGCTCAACAACGCCAGCCAATCTGTGGAGAAAGGTTGTATAAAGCTCTTTAGAGTTCGGCTTTGTCATTGAGTGAAAACAACCTTCAAAAAGCGCACAAAGAATGATTGAGGTTTTCTAGTTGAAAAAAAGTCAGTCAAAGAGATAGAAAGCTTCTGACTTCGAATCTTGAGTTACGCTGCGCTAAGAATCATCCAGTACATTTGGGACATAAACAGCCAATTGAATCCATTGTAGTATAGTAGATGAACAACGAATTTTGTTGCGCACATTGAAACAAAGTGTCTTTGTTATGGTGTTATCTATACATACTCAGCGCCCGCCTCACCACCCAGCATGCAAATGTTTTGTACAACCCACAACAATATTCCCGATCTACAGTGGCATACAACCATTCAATCGATGGTGCACACCATGCCTGAGCTCACCCCGACCTTATTAGCCGGCCACGTTATCTGTCTATCACTACACTCCTGTGCCTTGCTTTCACTCTAGCATGTTCAATTTTGGTTCGTTTCCACTCTAATCATTTATGAATCGGATAACTCGAGGCTAATCAGTGCATGGAACATTGGCATTAGGCGTATTTGGTTTGAGCACTGATGACGGCCAACAAGGGGATTCCAAACACATTTCTTTTGATGGGATGCAATATGACTACCAAGACAGACGATTGTGTACGTTGTCTATTCTATGCTTATCCGTTCAGCTCATCATGTCCGCCAATACTGAGAAAACCTCCAGGTTCCATGTACCGATGATCTCAGGCAATATATTCACATGAACGCAGTGTACAAACAGGCGGTGCAAATCACATCGAAAAGGCCCCTTTCAAACGCCCAATGATGGAGGTAAGTGAAGTGATATTGATGTGGTTTGTATCCTTATCTAATAATGCTACAGAGGGGATGTTGTCGTATGGGATTTTTCAGGAGAAGTACACGCTCAGAGGGGCTTTAAGTGTATACCCGGTACTCCCCTCGTGATTCCGTGTGGTGAAAGTAACCAGAGCTGAATTAAGCTGAATCAACCCAACAAAGAGGAGTGGAAAAATTGATTTTGACAGATGGGTGTGATGAGAATATAGATGGGTGGACATACAACTTGTAGTCTGTTTCCTTGCTTTGATGATATATTTTTTTCTTGGAATGTAATATTTTGGATTTGAAATGGGAGGAGTCTCAGGCTCCCCAGACCTTGTCAATCTATATGGTTGAGCGTGGCGTGTGAGGACGATTCAAGCCACTGAAATCATATCAAGTGCATGGAGACAATGAAAGAACATGCCAACAGGCAACAACAAGGCAAATTACACATATACGAGAGTGTTGAAATACTCAAAGGTAATGTCTGCGGCCCTTAAACCTGCGCTGACGCACCGCTTTTAACACGATCAAACGCCTTTCTGTTTCTATCTACCCACACCCATTATCCGTCAAGACAGTACTGAAATCTATGTCTAAAACTGCATTTGATATGGATAAGTAACTTAGGGTTAGGTTTTAGGGTTTAGGGTTTAGGGTTTAGGGTTTAGGGTTTAGGGGGGGAGCGAGCACCGAGCGAAGCGAGGTGCGAGCGACTAGTTTAAACTGTGAGTTAAATGGAAAGTAGCCAGAGGGCTGTTGATTGATATCAGCAGCCAGCCCTTTCGTCTTTATAGACTCTTCAGTGGCTATTCTTAGAAGGAATGTTCTGGAACATCCGATGACAGCGCGTGAAGTGATGCTGCGCAGCTGTCATGTATCTTACCGACTATCACAAATCTGTCAATGTTTATTGTCAAGTTAGACAGGTTTCTGATGAACAGAGTGTCACGGGTCGATGTGGCACATGGTAACCTGTCAAAAGTGGATCCAACACTTTTGTTCTTTGACATCGTGGGTTATTGACTGTGATGTGAATCACATGGATATAGAGTACTCTGGTTACGTGGCTCCGAGTAACCGCGACATGGGAATATTCACATGTCTAGAGTATAAATAGCTTACCTGGGTCCTTACCTAACAATCAAATGATTGATTGTTGTGAATCTTAATTGGACAGTTCATGATCCGGTCCATCAAAAATGTTTCCACGGTACTAAGGAACTTTTCCCGAAGTACTAAGTAACTTTTCCCATGTACTAAATTAGATCCGGCCCTTCACAATCACATGCCGTTCGGAAGTTCACACGCCTACCTTACTTCCTACTAAGGTTAGACTTAGTTAGCTTAGGGTTGGGGTTAGGTTAGGGCTTAGGGTTTAGGGTTTAGGGTTTAGGTTTAGGTTTAGCTATTTAATCCAATGTGTTGCTTGTAAGTAGATGTTTGTTACTTTGTAGCAAGGAATACTTACGGTTAGGGTTTTTTTCTAATGCTTTACGCCTTACGCGCTAGTATTCTTTTCATCGGTTGTAAGATTTGGATATTCTGCCGAATTCTAAGCTTATTCCCTCCCAAAGGGGGGGCCTTCGTTGCATTGGGCCTCCTGTTCAGAATTCTGGAAATCTGATGCCAGATTCGGGTTCCTCGACCTCAAAAACCCCCAAATCCACTTTTAAAATATTTTATTTTGTACATACAGAGGTGCTACGTAATTAAATATGTAATTTACCGAGGCCGGCCTCCAAATTGATGGAGGCCACTGGAGGCCGGCCTCCAAATTGATGGAGGTCACTGGAGGCCGGCCTCTGTCTAAAAATAAATTTTGACAGGCACTGGAGGCCGGCCTCCGTCTAAAAATAAATTTTGACAGGCACTGGAGGCCGGCCTCAATTAGTACGCACGTCGTACGCGCGAGTGGAGGCCGGCCTCCCGCCTGTCTCACCACCCCCGACGCCTGCGCTCGCTGCCCCGACACTTGCGCTTGCCGCTGCGTGTCATTGCACTGCCACCTCCAGGCCGCTGCTGCTGCTGCCCGCCGCCTCCACTCAACGCCGTTGCTGCTGCCACGCCGCCTCCCCTCGCCGGCTGCCGTCCCGCCGTTGCGTCCACTCGCCGCCCACAACTACACGCACTCTGCTGCGTGTTGTTGCACCACCACCCCCCGCGCTGCTGCCACCCGGCCCCACTTGCCGCCTGTTGCTGCCGCCGCCGCCTTCGCTCGCCAAAGTGTTTGTGTTTGTTTTTGTTTGCTTATACTATCCCTAACCGCTGTTCCTGAATCCGTGCGTATAGACATGGTTTTTCCACACATTGCATCTGCTCCCTCTTTCTGCAACACGTTGTCCAACCATGCAAGCAAAGACTCGAGCACAGAGAGGATAAGTGCCAATTGTGCGCTTACTGTGTTTTGACCCTGGGACATGTCGGAAAGCCGAAGAACGATTGAGGTGGCTGGTGGTGCAGCAGGCGAGGCAAAGACAGTGTCATGAGGTGTGGTATAAGCATAAGCGGAGGTTACAGTGTCAAACACAAACACAAACACGTAAGGTGGGTTCGATGTCTTCGAAATCGAAAAGAACCAACCCTTCGACACACACGAGGTGCTCACGTCTGCATTCTCAACCTGCCACCAGCGCCTCATCATCAACCCTCGTCACCTCCTTCAACTTGGTCCCATTCACCATAACCACACCCACACCCCCCTTTGTATGCGCATTCTCACCATTAATGCCCCGTCGCCCGCTCCCAACACCCCTCGTTGATGTCCAGTCATGTTTCTTGGACCAACCTAGAGGTCCATCGTGCGTGACATTCACCCTTGCCCCTCATGCGCATGCCCGATGCGCATCTCTCCTCTCTTCATCGTCACTCCCTCGCTCAGTCGCAACCAGTCTCCACTCCCATTATCACCAGCTTCTGTCCAGCCGTCCTCCATCCCGATCCTCGTTCCGGCAGCCATGCTGCATGCTGCAGCTCGTCCTCTCGGCCTCAACTTGCTCTATCTCACACTCGCACATCACTACCAACGCCCTGCACTCCCACCTACTCGCTGTTCAGAATAGTGCCGACCATCCTGCCTCTTCTTTAGTCACCTTCCCGTGTTCCCGATATCTTCAAGCATAGCTCGCTACTCAACATCAAGACTCCCATCTGGCTGTGCCAACATGTCTATCCGCGACCTCGACACGCTGGTCTTTTATCCATCCACTACCACAGCAACAATGATGCTCTAACCCCCCGTGTCATAAGCATGGCGGCGACGACTTCGATGCAAGAACATGCGATGGGTAGTGGTGTGTCAGTGGGGCGGTGCAGCATGCGGTGAGCTGGGGATGCCGGGTTCGCTGGGTGGTATGGATCAAAGTGGGTATGGCGGGTATGGAATGAGTATGGACCAGCGTGCAGCGTATGATATTGTCAGAGGAAGAGGCCGTGGGTTTGATGGCATGGGCGTTGGTGATGTGACAATGGTAGCTGGACGTGGGGTTGGAGAGGACGGGGTGTTGCTTAGAGAGAGGGAGAGCGTACGCTGCTTGGGAAGGGTTTCTAAACCCACTCGTTCGCTCAACTGCTTTTTTACCTAGTTATTTATTCAAGCTCCATTGATTTTTTGGATTCGGACTGTCTCTCTCTCTCAGTACTCTCTTTGTCTTTTGATTTCACTCGTACAGTGATGTGGTAGTGGGAAATATTATTCACTGACTCTGCTGTCAGTATCACATCATCATCATGCCCTAACGATGACTAACGTGTAGTCCTTGTTTCCAACCATCACCCTTCATCCCAGGATCATCGAGTTCTTGACCCCTCACCGGACACCGTGCAATCGGTATGTACAACCTACTAGAACACTTACACACTATTTCAGAGAAACATCGCGAGCGGGTGTGGATGGGGAAGTGTGGTGCAGAAGACGGGATGGTGTGGGCAAGGTGAGTCAACGGCTACACACCGTGAAATCATTGTACCGCGGCCATCAACGCACCTTTGTCACCATCCAGGTGGGAGACTGAAGGGTGTTGGTCGACGTCTGGCGCAATGGCAGCGAGGTGCAAGCAGGCCCGCGGTGACAGCAATGGGTGGTCTAATTCAGGTAAGTCAATAGATCGGCTTTCATTGCAGTGGCACTCACCGATTTCTCTTGCTTCCTCTCTCTCACACATTCTCTGCATCCGCATCTAGCCTCTCCTCTGTCTCTGCACCAACTTGGGGACTCCACAGTGACGTGTGGTTTCGCATCCTCGGACCGGCTGCTACATATGGGATGACAGAAGTGTGTCAGTCTGCATATCGAAGAACGCTTTAAAGGTATTAGTGTCACTCAACTACCTGAAGCCGTTGGCCTACCTTGCAAAGCTGGTGTTCGACGCGACGCTCGATGCGCAGAGGGGGTTGGGAAGGGTTGTCAAGGTATGTCCACCATCAGAGTCATGGTGCTGTTGCTCACGGGTTGACCTTTTTTTTTTTATTGCAGAACGCGCTTACCACGGTGATGCGGCCTGTGCAACAGACTGGGCCGGACATGTCTGCAGGACGAGGGATGCTGTATAAAGGTGCGTCAGTCATGTACTGTTGATCACCGGCCATCTACTCACTGTGTCTCATTCAACTTATGCAGTACGCTACAACCCGCACGCATCACGAATGAGCTCACCACGATGTTGTGGGTCTGCGGAACCGACTTGCAGCGCGATCAGGCCTGGTTTACAGGACGTGTCTACTCACGGGGGTCCATTCAATGCCAAGTCAGCCCGCATGAACTACAAATCACGCTGACCAACTTGCAACGCAATATTCGGCATGGGCCAGATAGGCTGGCATGACAAGGGGATACTCTATCAAGGTCTGTCAGTTATGCACTGCTGGTTACCATGGTCCACTCACTGTGTCCCGTTCAACCAGCCCACGCGTATCAAAAATCCCAGACTGGCCTCACCATGCCACTGCATTTGCAGCACCATCATTGAGGGCGAGAGTCCGACGGTGTACATGATGAGCACGGAATGGATGAGTTGTCGGGACGCTCTGTCAAGGTGCGTCGTCAACGGTTTGCGTGTTATACGTGGTCTAACATGTCCTACCGTCATGCTCAGAGGGCGTCAGAACCATTCAGCATCGGGAGAATGTGACTCACCATTGTGTCGAGAAAAGCTTGCCGTGCCGCCATTGTCAATGAAAGAGGAGGGAATAAGGTCCGAGAGCTCAGAAAAGAAGGGATGAGGGAATGAAGGATCAACCCGGACATTGCACGCCCCCCTCCCTCTCTTTACTACCTCACAGTCAACGTCGACGCAAAAGCACAACCCTCAATCTCACGTTCACCAACACTCCCTATTCCACTCTCCACTCACCATATCCCCTAGTAATTCCACCAATCTTTGCATTCTCCGTCGCATCCACAATGTTTCTTCGCCCGCCACGGCCTCCCGTGATGAACACATGTACATGTGCTGTATTCTTCCTCGGTCATAGTGCAGGATGAAATGGGCGATACCGCACATATGCATAGGACAATACTGAAGGGCCATGACATGACCCGGTCTTTTGTGCACTTTGGTGTCGATGGGATGTGTGAAACTTATACTTGTATCCCCCAAGGTCATGGGATATTCAGATCTAGTGGTTCCTGTTCGCAGGGGTTGCCGTAACATTGGCGAGGCCAATGGTGAGGGTGAGGGTGAGGGTGAGGGTGCGGGTGGGGCGGGATGAGCGATGGGCTTGAAACCAAATATAGATGAGCCGGTGCGTGCCGTTTTGTAACCCATTGTGCTCCTCCAACAGATTCCCAGGACAAACCAATCCGATCCTCTATCCTTTCCTTTCTTCACCTTCCCTGGCGTGATTGTCACCCCTACCACCACCCACATCACCTCTCCATTCTCACTACGTACGACCAGTGTCTTGTCCAATCCTTCATCGTCCATTTGGCTTTCTGGACTGTCTATTTGTTGGGTTGTGTCTGTCTCTTATGAGATAAATACGCTTGTGTCTCGCTTTCAGTCTTGTCTGCTTATTTCTTTTCATGCATATACACGAGTTAGTCAAGTATATACATCAACCAGTACATTCTCGAATCGCTTACCTGTCTAGACACTCAAATCTGTGCTCTCTAGCTAACCAAGTCCTCCGCAAGTCAAGGAAGTGACGTGTCAAATACGGTCCATTCCCGCAAGTGCGGGAGACGACATATATGTGCGCGATTTGCTTTTAACGATTTGTGAGTGGTTTCTCTTATCACCTATAACAACCAATATTTGCCCATAGATCCTCTACCGCTCTCCAAATGCCAGTCTTTGTTAATACATTGAGGTACACGGTATACAGGCGGTTATGTTGAACCATGGTCCATGCTTGTCACCACATTCACAACCGCAGACATATCCAACACCATAGAATGTTACATTCACCTTGCCAGCATCCCCAATACTGCATTCACCGTGCCCGGAGACAATGTTGTATTCTGCACCGTCGGCGACGCGGCTATCGGCAGGTCAAGCCTCCACCAGACGGCTGGCCCAGCGTCATCGCCTTGTGCGAATGTTTCGTAAACGGTATGTTTCTGTTTCTCCTTTATTTTATAATGTGTTGTTGTTGACTCGTGTATAGGTGCGGATGCTACGTGTGGGAATGCGTATTTAGTTTTTGGAGTTTATAATGTTGATTGGGTGTAGGCTACAACAAAACGGTACCGTACATGTCTTTGTTTTCCCGTTTCTAGCAAGCTTTAGGATTGAAAATCTGTGTAGTCACCCATCATCTACCAGGAAGACTGACTCACCTTCTGGGATATACACGATGTCCGTGGCATGAAATGGGAGGGCAAGGACAGGGAAATTGGCGGTTGTAAGAGATGAGAGGACAAGTGCGGTGACTCGATGACGGAAAAGAGCTAGGTTAGTGCCCATTATATACCTTTAGGGTGTTACGTACCGTAGCTGGCGTAGACTATACCACCCAACAGCCGAAAATACATCTTTCTCTCTCTCTCTCTCGCTAGTCCCGATTCGCAAATTCAAAGGCTTTACACAACGGCGACGAAATCTCCGTGTGCATGACTGTCGAGAACTCGATACTGGATGAATTTGTGGTTCAGCTTTGGTTTGGTGTTGACCATCGAGATCTGCATTTAGGTGAGAATTCATCTCATCAAGTATTCTGAGAGCCATGAAGGAGTCAGAGTCGGTAGCATGATATCACAGTCTGCATTTGTATCAAAGTATGCCCTGCACACTATCCGTCGTATACTTACATGCAATGCACACATTCACAGTCAAATGAAATTTCTTCATATACGAGTATTTAGTGTTATCCGTCGCAATGCATGGATCCACAGTCAATTACCAGTCGATTATCAAACTCAACTCACGATTGTAATCTCTCAAGACAATCCAAAATATCAAAGAACACGAAATCCCAAATACGAATCGGGGAATAATTACACTTGCCACACGGCAAACTCGCTCACGTACATTGGACTCCCTTTCATTTATCTTCATTCAACTGCCTCCATCTTCTCAACAAATTTGGATCTGCCGTCACCGTATTTAAATGCTAGGCTGTAACACAGGATGGATTCAAACCAGCAACATCACTAATTCATCACCATACAATTATAACAACACAATGTAACACCTACACCACAAAGCACATATTAGCCTTGGTTAGGGTTAGGGATTAGGGTTGGTGATGACCACAAAAATACAGATTAGGATGGTTTAGGGTTTAGATTTTAGGGTTGGTTGGGATTTGATAATACCATAAAAGCACAGATTAGTCTGGTTAGGGTTGGTTAGGGTTGGTGAATACAATTATATATGTAGCAGGTTAGGGTTGGTGTGTATGTACTAATGTATCCACAATTTTTCACATGTCCGACTTTCCTCAACACCGCAGAACTTAATTTTCACATTCAATCAAGTACTATAAATAGTATTATATCTATTCAGTGCTTCAAACTTACCACAGAATGTCGCAGACAATGAAAATGTGGGATATACGCAATTTGAAGACCCGGCACGAATATTTCAAAAGTATCACCATTTCCTCATCACAACGCACTGCCACCTCTTCAACTACGCATTCTATTATCATCAAATGCACCTAAACACAATACTTTGCCGCAATGATGCTGTGAGCCGAAGGAAAATTAGCACCACATACATCTCCTCCTCCCCCAAGTCACGAAATTACGCAATTTCAAACATTTGCTGCATCTAACTGACATTCAAACATTGAATAAAGGAGCCGGGTACCTCCGAAGGCATTGTCTAGGCAAGATGTAAAGAAGCTGGATGCAAGTCAATCGAAGTTGAACATGTATAAAAACATTACATTCCGTTTAGACGCACCTGGGCACAAAATGAGGAAATCTGGGTCTGCCATGAGGATCCTGAATAAAATGAAGTTATACATTGGAGGAGATTATGTGAAATAAGATAAACGAGTCACTCACACGGCATCCAGATGAAAATTGGGTCTGGCATTCGTTAAGCGCCCAAAACGTCTCCAAGGACCCCCTCCACCCACTCATGACTTACAGCTCCCCCGCTCGTCTCTTTGCCTGCCCCAGTTCCGCGCCAACTCTGCGCAGGGTCTCAATATGCAATATGCGCATGGGATGTGTCATTCTTGCGCTCTACGGGGTCGATGGTATCCTCAACCAACGATTCAATTATATGTCGATGGCCGGTGACGCCGGGATGAACGTGGGTGGGATAGTGAGTGGGAGCGTGGCCGAAATTAGCATGGGGATCGACTGCTTTCTGTGCTTTAGGGGTTTAGGGTTAACAATATTTCTTATAAATTGCTGAATTACCATTGTTCCTACTCGTGTCCCGTATTCTTCAAAATCAGCTGAGAATTCTATACCCAAATATCTGCGGCTCCTCTCCCCACAGCAAGGACGCCACTCGTCTTATCGGACGATGTAGATGTACGTGTATTTATCTAGCTTTTAATTGCAGCCAACGCTCATTTTAAAGACAATGAACTGTCAAATCCATACCGTCCATATTGTCCATAGGCACAATCAAGCTGCGGAGACCGAATCAGCAACACACATACACAGCGTATTGATATATAAGACGGGCACCCCTGTACACAACTTAATCCACCGCCATACCTTGTTTTTATTTGCCCATCTACAACACTGGCATTACGAGCAATGATCAACACAACGGTCGTGGAGAACTGTGAGAAACTGTGGTTTCCTTAGGTATGAAAACACGGTAAACGGCTCTTCAGAACAATGATGGACTCATCTACAGCTATGGGCCTTATTCTGAGTGATGCAGGCCCTGTGGAGAATACTGATCATGGATGGACCATCACCGATAAGGTCAGCCGTAGTCGATCCATGATCTGCACCAATTTATGTTTATAATTATTGAGCAGACGTTGAGAAAGTTTCTTGTAAATGACCTTTCAAAACACTCTCAAGGCAATCTCATTTTAAGTAGAATAATCCAAGTTTCAAGTGCATTGTGAAAGTAAACTCACTTCATCCTCTACATACGTTGGTTCCGTCCCTTAACCTGGCCACTACACCCACCCCGATACCCCACGACTCGCACTCATATTCTGCTTAAGTGAATTGTTTGAGACTCAATATTTGAACATCCACTCGTACCTGTCGATTCTACGTTGCAGTCCACGTCCTCTTTATCTGGTGCAACCTTGCTTGTGCGTACTATTGGTGTGTTGCTTGAGACGCTATGTATCAGCGTTGAACCTGCATCATGATTTTCTTGTAGAAGTCGGACGATGGTATCAGATAAGAGCAAGGTCAAGAGGGAAATACCAAGCGTTAGAGGAGCGTCGTTGGCGTGGCAAATTGAAATGTTTGATGTAACTAGATGTGTTGGGTACTATGACAAGCGGAACAACGGTGTGGGTGGATGTGTTGGATGTGCGCGCGTGTGTTTAATCCGAGTGCGTCCCTTTCTATGATACGTATCCTCGCTGTTTCCTCTCCATATAATCTACCACCGCCTTCATCCTCACACCATAAGCATTCCACCCCCAAATTGATAGCTCATCGCACCCTTTTGCCCTGTTGTACTGTCCGGTCGCTATTGAGCCGTTCAGACTGAACATCATGTATAGCGTCGCTTGGAGAAGGCATTTGGTAACTGTTGTTTAAGTGAGCCATAATGTCAAATCTCATCCCAATTCCACTCGACTCTGTGCGCCACGCTAATTGCATATGCACTCTCCGCCAACTCACACACTCTTTCTGTGACCTCTGAAAAGTTACGTCGGTGTCCTTGTTTGCCTGGTCGCGTCTCATTGTCCACGCTCTCTGCGTGATTCATTGCGTGATACTGAATATTGTTTTAAATTTCCTATCATCCACGCTAAGGATTTGGTGGGATAGTTGAGGATGTCCTGCTGAGTGGGTGGTTTAAGGGAGTGTGATAGGGTACTGGTGGGTGGTTCGTGAGCCCGGTATCGGTATGTGATCCTTGTTCAAGGTGTTATTTGCATTAGAAGTAAAGATGCGCACCCTTGGCGCTTAATTGATGTTGATACACAGTGCAATGTTGTTACCTAGGTGTTGTTGTCCGTCGCCGGCGTTTTCCAATTCAACGCGTCCCGCAGTCTCAAATTTATCAAGTCTCATCTTTTTTGCTGCAATTCCCTCTTTCCCAACCCGACTGTCTCGCTTTGACTCTTCGTTTTTCGCGTCCCTTGCTTCTCTCTTCTGCGCTGCTACACCTTTGACCTCCGCCCGATCCGGTCTATCCATGGCGCCTCACAACGCGATCTTACTCCTTGCATTGCACCTCTACCGTGCCTTTCGGTCGTATTTTCACGTCCCTGTGCAACGTTAACGTAGTTGTCACCGTGTACAACCGTGAAAACTCACCTAAAACTCATATTGCACACTTCCCTCCCTCTCTCATCAACCCTCGACACCACCGACAGCCGTCTTTGTGGTCGCTGGTCAACGATGAGCGACCCTTTTTATTTCTGTCAGCCTGGTGTTCAACATCCATCGTGATAAAGGTACGTACTGTCATTCAAAGGTTTCCAGGTGTCCCATTAATTCCCTGTCAACAGACACTCCACCTGCTACCCCACAACATGCCTCCGCCTCAATTCCACCAATCCTCCTCGCACCTCAACCTTGCTCATTGTGCTGCCCATCGGTTTCAACATCGTTGTTGGCATGAAAAAGCATAAAACTCACCAACGTAGGCGCCATTCATTATGTACAGCCTCAAGCTCTCCGCCCACAACAGAGATCCTCGTTGTACAACCTCGCCAATGGACAATGCCTGATCAAGAGCGAGTCATTGCGCCTCAACCTTGCTTTCAGCCTGGTACTCGACATCAACTGCGAAAAAGGTACGTACCGTTGTCATTCAACGATTTCTAGATGCACAACTCATCCCCCGGCTGGAGACACTTCTCATACGATACCCACAACACTTGCTCTCACTCGACCTGTTCCAAACGCATACTGCGTCCATCATTGCACGTTGCTTACTAGCCATCGTGTTTACCAACTGTCACAACGTGCCCGACAAGGAACTCACCCGTCCTCTTGGTACAAACGCCGCCAGTGGTCAACTGTTGACTATTGTAACGCCTCGCACCTCAATTCTTTTGTCAGCCTTGTACTGCTCAACATTGACTGCATTAAAGGTACGTGCCATCGTTTTCAAAGCTTCCCAGACCTGCATTTCATCTCTTGTCAGCAGACACTGCCCATACGATACCCATAGCACCTACATGCCCTTCAGCACCGCGACCCATCGTTGTGTTTTACAACGCAAATTCAGCAGGCTGACATACCACCCAGTGACGACGTCAGCATAAATTTGACGGGCAGTGTTCAGTGCGCCGTCGTGGTATTAAGGAACTGCACAGTTAGCCGGCACTCGATATCCACAAAGAACACTCACACAGACAGCCACAACACCCCACAACATCGGGGCATCCCCTCTTTCCACTATCATTATCATCTCAACCTCAACAACACAAACCCGGCAAGAACCTTACCAACCCCCATGGTACGAGGCCGCAGTCAAGGCGTATCGACAGCAATCCCTCGCGCCTCAATCTCGCTGTCAGCCTGGGTCATTCACCAAGTTAAAGGTATACACTGTGTATGTTGCATAGAATTGGTCGGAAAAGGGTGCAAATGAGAAGCGGAATAGCAAGCAGTGAGGATCCCGAATTATGGCATTGTAATACAAAAATTTACTGACCTCGTAAGCTTCGGAAACGAAGTGCAGACTAGTCCGATTGATGAAGTTAGAGAAAATGGCATGAGGCTCGACCCTTGGCAAAAAAAGGTATAAAGAGGGAGTACACTTGCTGAATTCCAGCCGTGCATTATGCCCTGCTGGGTGTATGTTCCACCACCGGTATCCGTTGTTTGGCCATGCCAAACATGGTCACTGCCGTCGCATCACACTTTGACTTTGAACCACCACCATGGGGAAGTTTTTCAGCCGTCATCAGAGTTCCATGGTACTGACCATGCATTGCAGGGTTCGATTTGAGATTTGGACGGCCGGTGAACATTGAGCAAAGAGGCTTGGTGACTGAAAGGTATGTAGTTTACATCTGGTGTTGATCACTGTACTGACTTTTGCATTTGTGTGGACAGCTGGTGTCGTATTGAGGGTGACTTGTTGGTAAGCACATCACTTTGCAGGGTTAGGGAGTTGTTCTGACCTTTTTTTTCAGCCCAGAATGCTCAGAGGCAATGTATCGACTTCCCGCGAGCGGTCCATCGGGTCTTTTAAAGACTGAATACTCCGACACGACGTATTGATTTCCCGGGAGTTGCCCATCTACTCGACTTGTACATCGAGATATGGCAAGTACATTGACTTTGAGTGCTCTGGTCACTTTCTGATGTTTACTTTATAGTCTGAGTACTCCGACGCAACGTATCGACTTCCCGCGAGCTGCCGACTTACCCAACTTGTACATCGAGTGGTAAGTAAGTTGACTTTGAGTGCTCTGGTCACTTTCTGACGTTTACTTTATAGTCTGAATACTCCGGCGCAACGTATCGACTTCCCGCGAGCGGTCCATCTGCTATTTTATAGCTCCGACGCAATGTATCAATTTCCCGCAAACCGCCATCTACCCAACTTGTATATCAAAATATGGTAAGTGCTTTGGGCACATTCTGACCTTTATTCCATAGTCTGAATGCTCGGACGCAATGTATCAACTTCCCGCGAGGTGACCTGTTAGAAGATATTAAAGGAGAGTTGGTAAGTACATCAACTTGCGGTATTTTTCATGCGTTCTGACCTCGTTTGTGTAGCCAGAGGGCTCTGACGCGACATAAAAGCCAACTATGACAGTCAACTTGCGCTCATCGAGACACTTCTCACAGAGCTCAGCCTTTCTCCCTCGTTCCCTCATCCACCCTCCGACGCACACACGCACACGCACGCACACACATAGGCACATATCTGTATCCCTAACCTCCTTCAGCACCGCCGCAAGCTCAATTTATGGCCCACCCTACCTCCAATCCCAAACCGACATGCAATCCTGCATCCTGCACGCCAAAGGCAAAGACTACAGCACCGTCTCCTCCTCCTTCTTTGAGGCATTCAAGAATCTCAGCGCCGCGGGCATGAAAGATTCTTCCGCGGCTGGTGGCAAAGTTCAGGATAAAGAAGAGAAGGCTAGGGCGAAGGAGGTTGGAGGGGACACGAAGAATGAGCAGGGATAAGTTGGTTCAGCGTTGAAGTACATGTTAAACAGTCATGTTGAACTTTGTAAGTCCCTTCTTTCCCTCGCCTCACGTCTTTATCAGCTCACCCCACCCATGAAAATGAAAGTCGGAAGACGTCAACGCGCTCCTTACGCTCAAACTCGTCAACACCATGCACGCCGTTGCGCGTGGGCATCAGGGGAGAGATTTGAAAGAGTTTGGCAAGGTGTTGAGGTTGTATTGCAATGGTACGTCCGTCGTCTCTTCTCTTCTCTTCTTTTATTTCCTTTTATTGTACATTGCTTGCTTTCTTTCGTTTTCTGGGGGCATTCATTTAACATTCCCTCACCACCGTCATCATCATCCCTATCGCACCCCTCTCCACGAAGCCGCTGCGTTGCGTATTGTACAGCATCTCATACATGCAGGTCCGAAGCTTTTCTGCGTGTAGTGAATGATGCATAACACACAATCGCAATGCAACGTACACAGCGCAACACACAATTTCAATACGCAACACGATGCACCTAACCCACTGACGGTTCCCATAGATGTTTGTATGCGCAATGGAACACGCTGTGTGTGTGCTTAGACGCGGGTGATTGTGTTATTGTGTTCTCGCGTTTTGTCGTACTTTGTTGGTTGCCAGGTGCTTCTTCGCTTTTTTCTTCCATCTTCTATGACTATAATGCGGTACACTTACTAAAGACCTTTTCTTTTTTGTCCATCCCCACTCCTCATCTCGTTCCTCTCGTCCTCTCACCCACACCACACCTCGCCACAGACCACACGGACATACCACACCTCCCACACCACGCCACACAACACCACACAACACAACACGTTCCAATACCACGTCACACACCCCAACCCACGTACCACTCCTGCCACAACACCACCAACAGAACTCCAATCCGACCCATCAATCCCCACGCACCTCCCCGAGCTGTACGAGGCACTCCTCAAAGGTAATATCAAGCGCGTCGTCGAGCCCTACTCCATCGTCAAGATTGGTTATTATGCGCAGTAGGTTGGACAGGAGAGGCAGAGTGTTGAGAGCAGGTGTGTTTTACGTGTTTTATTTTGTGTTTTGTGTTCTGTGTTCGGGTGGAATATAACTGAGAGGTGCCTTGTAGCGCCTTTTGTAATCACTTGACCCTTCCCTCTCAAACGAGCAGAAAACCTTTATAAAGCAATTAATGCGCTGCCTTTGTCTTACGTCTCGCTGGAGTTGTTAAATTGGTTGAAGCGGCAAACAAAGACAAACGCTCTCGTCCCTTCGTGTTCAATCGTTCAGACTCCAAGGGCAATCTTGACTGGTTTCTTTATCTGAGATTCTCATTTGCTAAAGGCTAATCTTGGGAGAATAGAAGGGGATTCCGGTGACACGTCATGGCATGGCTAAAGGTGCGTAGATCAACATATCATTTTTGGCCCCACACGATGACTCAACTTTACTGTCCCCTTCGACCACCATCTCTGCCTCTTCCTGATCGATGGAAAATAACTCAAATACAATGAAGCTTACAAATAGCTGACAAAACTTCGACCATCTAGACACGGGTGGCGGAAAACTGTCAGGAGTTAGATGGTGCGCAGGGAACACGCTCTTGGTAAGTGGTTTACTATCATTGCCCCTGTACTGTTAACATTAGAGGTGGCTCGTGCACAGGAATTGCGTCCTCTTTTACGTACCCCTTCCCCCATCATGGCTCCCTCCGCCTCTCATTGAACTTGCTCACATTGGCTATGGCGGCGGTGAAGCAAGGTGGAATTGGTGTTGGGCTTGGGATCACTACAGGCGCAGGACCTGCCACGAGCACGAGCACGAACACCGGCACAAGCACAAGCACGAGCACGGCTACAGGAGTGAGCAAAGAGCGCGAGATCCAGGTTCTTCAAGACCTCGATCGGGCGGTGTCAAAGACTATGGAGGTTGTACTTGCGAGCTCTGGTTCTGGGTCTGGGAGCGGGTTGGGCACCGGGTCGGGGAGTTGGACGAAAGGCGAGGAGCGGATGAGTTTTGAGAGGACAGCGGGTGTTGGAGGGTTAGGGGAGCGATGATGATGTGTACGGCGGCGTCGGAGGAGGCGTAGCAGGAAGGAGAGGAAGAGCAAGGCGTGGATAGGACGATGAAGACTCGGATTCGAGTTTGGATCCGCACACGCCTTTACCGTGAGTTTTTGTTCAGCTGGTTTTTATACTATGGGTTCTTTCTGACGAGGTGTTTTTTTTTTTTTTTTTTTGGATGGGTAGACATTTGATGGTGCGCCATGGGCTGCTTTCGCCGCACCCCAAGCTGCTACCAGGTGCGTCGCGCGAGACGACGCCAATGGCGCCTGATGGGCGGCCGGGGAGTATCATGAGCGTCACATCCAACGGTATGTTATATCGTTTCACTTTTCCTTATGATGCGCATGCGCTAAGCATGTTTGTTGTCTTTTTTTTTGTGTTTGTTATGCAGGTTTGAAACCCGTCTTCGGTGCAGCATGATGGGTACCCGTCTATTGCGACGATTCAGCAGGAGGGGCAGCAGAGCCAAAGCCGTGGGCACAGTCCGCACTCGCAGCACTCTATCTCGCACATTTCGCATCGTATTCGCAGCACCCGCAGTCGTCGAGTGCAGGTTCTGCCTCGCCCTCGTCTTACTCTGTCTTCCAACATCAGCAACAGCAGGTGGAAGGTAGCTTGTATCATCATAGTATGGTTTTGGTTTTTAGGTTTTAGGGTTTAGGGTTTAGGGTTTAGGGTTTAGGGTTTAGGGTTTAGGGTTTAGGGGGGGAGCGAGCACCGAGCGAAGCGAGGTGCGAGCGACTAATTTAAACTGTGAGTTAAATGGAAAGTAGCCAGAGGGCTGTTGATTGTTATCAGCAGCCAGCCCTTTCGTCTTTATAGACTCTTCAGTGGCTATTCTTAGAAGGAATGTTCTGGAACATCCGATGACAGCGCGTGAAGTGATGCTGCGCAGCTGTCATGTATCTTACCGACTATCACAAATCTGTCAATGTTTATTGTCAAGTTAGACAGATCTCTGATGAACAGAGTGTCACGGGTCGATGTGGCACATGGTAACCTGTCAAAAGTGGATCCAACACTTTTGTTCTTTGACATCGTGGGTTATTGACTGTGATGTGAATCACATGGATATAAAATACTCTGGTTACGTGGCTCCGAGTAACCGTGACATGGGAATATTCTCATGTCAAGAGTATAAATAGCTTACCTGGGTCCTTACCTAACAATCAATTGATTGATTGTTGTGAATCTTAATTGGACAGTTCATGATCCGGTCCATCAAAAATGTTTCCACGGTACTAAGGAACTTTTCCCGAGGTACTAAGTAACTTTTCCCATGTACTAAATTAGATCCGGCCCTTCACAATCACATGCCTTTCGGAAGTTCACACGCCTACCTTACTTCCTACTAAGGTTAGACTTAGTTAGCTTAGGGTTGGGGTTAGGTTAGGGCTTAGGGTTTAGGGTTTAGGGTTTAGGTTTAGGTTTAGCTATTTAATCCAATGTGTTGCTTGTAAGTAGATGTTTGTTACTTTGTAGCAAGGAATACTTACGGTTAGGGTTTTTTTCTAATGCTTTACGCCTTACGCGCTAGTATTCTTTTCATCGGTTGTAAGATTTGGATATTCTGCCGAATTCTGGATGTTCCCTCTCTTGTGAGATTGAACGTCTATGAAGTATTATCTCGTTATCACTTTCGATACTTATCTGTTCAGCAGCTTCAACTAAAGCAGAATGATAAGTTTCATTAACGTTTTGAGTTTCGGGAACAACACCACCTTTTTCAGCGATGTCTTCATCCAGTTTACGAAAGACTGTTTTCTTCCACACATTTGCAAGGTCGAAAAGATTAGTATTGCGCTTTCGCGATACTATCCAACGACTTCCGAGTAGTCCTATCTTCCTCAAATCCGGTACGAACTCAGTTTCTCCGTCCACGAGGATCTGTGTGAACAGCTCCGGGCGAACATCATCGAGGTCGTGAACGTAATTTGGATCTGGTTTGATAAGGGGTCTGGACGAGTCTGCACTATACAGACCTTTCTCGGCATGTTCATACCATGCCGACCAGTACTCGGTAATAGTCTTTCCAAGTTCAGCAGCTGAAAACCAATTCCATACCTGATCAAACCTGGTTTTAAGTACAAGAATGGATTCGTCGTGCTCTGCGACTCGTAAAGCAAATCGCTTTTCCCAACGTTCTTGTATATTCTTCTTACACCAAGACATGACTAGGTTTTCGGGATAACCGCGCATCAAATAGAGAGCGTTAAGGTCTCTAATTGCTCCAATGTAGATTTCCTTGGTACTACATAGCACGGCTAACCTGGATAACTCTCCAATGTAGACGCCACGTTTGACGTCCAAAGGATGATGTGATACCCATGGAATTCGTTCTCGGTTGTTTCCTGTCTTGACAAATGGCTTCCAATGAAGTTTTCCAGACTCCTTGAATATGAAAGCATCGAGAAATTGACATCCCGACGAGGAAACAGCCCATTCGATAACACAACCATCGAACATTATTGTTTCTTTAATAAGATTAAGTGCAAGTGCTTCGGACTCGGCGTAAACAATTGCGAAACAATCGTCGATGTACCTTCCATAGAAGGCCACGTTTGGGTGGTCTAAGATTTTTGACTTTATTTCAAAATGGGCTCCAAAGAGGTTAGCAAGGTCCGGAGAATCCGCGACGCCCATTGCGAGGCCATTTTTTTGTCTAAAATATCTAGACCCATGTTGTGTTATCAATTGCGTATTGCCAATCTCGATAGCACGTTTAAAGATGCCCAATTTAACCAAGTTATTCTCTAACGAATTTGGATTAATATGGGCTAATGCAGTGTTTTCTTCCGAAGCGTTGAGTAACCATTCCTCGTACATACTACAAACGATTTCGATGCACAAGTCCAACGGAATATTGGGATAGAAAGCAACTACATCTCCAGTGACAAAATACCATTGTCTTTTGGAGTCTATACGCAATTGGCTTAATCTCGTAAAGAGATCCTTCGTTCCGTGTATGATTGAAGGAGTCGATTTAATAATCGGCTTAAGCTCTTTTGATACAAACTTGGCTGCAGGATTAAATACTACAGAGTGACACGGAATTATGGGCCTAAATCCAGTAGGTTTCTTGTGGATTTTAGGTATACCATGAAATTGAGGATACTTGAACGATGATCCGTCTTCCGGTACATTCGATAGAAAGAATCGAGACAACCCAAGTTCAAATAGAAACAGATGTTCATCTTCGACAGTACGTGCGAGCGTTTGCATCTGTATCATTTTGCTCTTCATCACTTCTTGCGCAACTTCGAATTCTAACTCTTCGTAGTTACGTTCATCTTCAAGAAGATTGAGCTCATTCCTTAATATCCAGTCGCGTTCAGACACCGCGAGGCCAAGATTCTTATCTGTCATCGTAATAACATAGTTGTTATCGATAAGAAACTTACGGATCTTGTCCCTTTTAGGAGAGAACGCGTGCTTTCGCATCTCCGTAAGGGCTTCTTCCGGGATACTTGCGATCGTGCGTTGCACGTACCGACGTCCCATCGAAAGGCCAAGTTCCATGTATTGCGGTAATACTGGGAGTTTCTCTTTCTTTTTTGAGGGTTAGGGTTGGTTTAGGGTTTAGGGTTTAGGGTTTAGGGGGGGAGCGAGCACCGAGCGAAGCGAGGTGCGAGCGACTTGTTTAAACTGTGAGTTAAATGGAAAGAAGGCCAGAGGGCTGTTGATTGTTATCAGCAGCCAGCCCTTTCGTCTTTATAGACTCTTCAGTGGCTATTCTTAGAAGGAATGTTCTGGAACATCCGATGACAGTGCGTGAAGTGATGCTGCGCAGCTGTCATGTATTTTACCGACTATCACAAATCTGTCAATGTTTATTGTCAAGTTAGACAGATCTCTGATGAACAGAGTGTCACGGGTCGATGTGGCACATGGTAACCTGTCAAAAGTGGATCCAACACTTTTGTTCTTTGACATCGTGGGTTATTGACTGTGATGTGAATCACATGGATATAAAATACTCTGGTTACGTGGCTCCGAGTAACCGTGACATGGGAATATTCTCATGTCAAGAGTATAAATAGCTTACCTGGGTCCTTACCTAACAATCAATTGATTGATTGTTGTGAATCTTAATTGGACAGTTCATGATCCGGTCCATCAAAAATGTTTCCACGGTACTAAGGAACTTTTCCCGAGGTACTAAGTAACTTTTCCCATGTACTAAATTAGATCCGGCCCTTCACAATCACATGCCTTTCGGAAGTTCACACGCCTACCTTACTTCCTACTAAGGTTAGACTTAGTTAGCTTAGGGTTGGGGTTAGGTTAGGGCTTAGGGTTTAGGGTTTAGGGTTTAGGTTTTAGGGGGGGAGCGAGCACCGAGCGAAGCGAGGTGCGAGCGACTTGTTTAAACTGTGAGTTAAATGGAAAGAAGGCCAGAGGGCTGTTGGGGGGTACCAACAACCAGCCCTTTCGTCTTTATAGACTCTTCAGTGGCTATTCTTAGAAGGAATGTTCTAGACATCCGATGACAGCGCGTGAAGTGATGCTGTGCAGCTGTCATGTATCTTACCGACTATCACAAATCTGTCAATGTTTATTGTCAAGTTAGACAGGTCTCTGATGAACAGAGTGTCACGGGTCAATGTGGCACATGGTAACCTGTCAAAAGTGGATCCAACACTTTTGTTCTTTGACATCGTGGGTTATTGACTGTGATGTGAATCACATGGATATAGATTACTCTGGTTACGTGGCTCCGAGTAACCGCGACATGGGAATATTCACATGTCAAGAGTATAAATAGCTTACCTGGGTCCTTACCTAACAATCAATTGATTGATTGTTGTGAATCTTAATTGGACAGTTCATGATCCGGTCCATCAAAAATGTTTCCACGGTACTAAGGAACTTTTCCCGAAGTACTAAGTAACTTTTCCCATGTACTAAATTAGATCCGGCCCTTCACAATCACATGCCGTTCGGAAGTTCACACGCCTACCTTACTTCCTACTAAGGTTAGACTTAGTTAGCTTAGGGTTGGGGTTAGGTTAGGGCTTAGGGTTTAGGGTTTAGGGTTTAGGTTTAGGTTTAGCTATTTAATCCAATGTGTTGCTTGTAAGTAGATGTTTGTTACTTTATAGCAATGAATACTTACGGTTAGGGTTTTTTTCTAATGCTTTACGCCTTAAGCGCTAGTATTCTTTTCATCGGTTGTAAGATTTGGATATTCTGCCGAATTCTGGATGTTCCCTCTCTTGTGAGATTGAACGTCTATGAAGTATTATCTCGTTATCGCTTTCGATACTTATCTGTTCAGCAGCTTCAACTAGAGCAGAATGATAAGTTTCATTAACGTTTTGAGTTTCGGGAACAACACCACCTTTTTCGGCAATGTCTTCATCCAGTTTACGAAAAACTGTTTTCTTCCACACATTTGCAAGGTCGAAAAGATTAGTATTGCGCTTTCGCGATACTATCCAACGACTTCCGAGTAGTCCTATCTTCCTCAAATCCGGTACGAACTCAGTTTCTCCGTCCACGAGGATCTGTGTGAACAGCTCCGGGCGAACATCATCGAGGTCGTGAACGTAATTTGGATCTGGTTTGATAAGGGGTCTGGACGAGTCTACACTATACAGACCTTTCTCGGCATGTTCATACCATGCCGACCAGTACTCGGTAACAGTTTTTCCAAGTTCAGCAGCTGAAAACCAATTCCATACCTGATCAAACCTGGTTTTAAGTACAAGAATGGATTCGTCGTGCTCTGCGATTCGTAAAGCGAATCGCTTTTCCCAACGTTCTTGTATATTCTTCTTACACCAAGACATGACTAGGTTTTCGGGATAACCGCGCATCAAATAGAGAGCGTTAAGGTCTCTAATTGCTCCAATGTAGATTTCCTTGGTACTACATAGCACGGCTAACCTGGATAACTCTCCAATGTAAACGCCACGTTTGACGTCTAAAGGATGATGTGATACCCATGGAACTCGTTCTCGGTTGTTTCCTGTCTTGACAAAAGGCTTCCAATGAAGTTTTCCAGACTCCTTGAATATGAAAGCATCGAGAAATTGACATCCCGACGAGGAAACAGCCCATTCGATAACACAACCATCGAACTTTATTGTTTCTTTAATTAAATTAAGTGCAAGTGCTTCGGACTCGGCGTAAACAATTGCAAAACAATCGTCGATGTACCTTCCATAGAAGGCCACATTAGGGTGGTCTAAGATTTTTGACTTTATTTCAAAATGGGCTCCAAAGAGGTTAGCAAGGTCCGGAGAATCCGCGACGCCCATTGCGAGGCCATTTTTTTGTCTAAAATATCTAGACCCATGTTGTGTTATCAATTGCGTATTGCCAATCTCGATAGCACGTTTAAAGATGCCCAATTTAACCAAGTTATTCTCTAACGAATTTGGATTAATATGGGCTAATGCAGTGTTTTCTTCCGAAGCATTGAGTAACCATTCCTCGTACATACTACAAACGATTTCGATGCACAAGTCCAACGGAATATTGGGATAGAAAGCAACTACATCCCCGGTGACAAAATACCATTGTCGTTTGGGGTCTATACGCAATTGGCTTAATCTCGTAAAGAGATCCTTCGTTCCGTGAATGATTGAAGGAGTCGATTTAATAATCGGCTTAAGCTCTTTTGATACAAACTTGGCTGCAGGATTAAATACTACAGAGTGACACGGAATTATGGGCCTAAATCCAGTAGGTTTCTTGTGGATTTTAGGTATACCATGAAATTGAGGATACTTGAACGATGATCCGTCTTCCGGTACATTCGATAGAAAGAATCGAGACAACCCAAGTTCAAATAGAAACAGATGTTCATCTTCGACGGTACGTGCAAGAGTTTGCATCTGGATCATTTTGCTCTTCATTACTTCTTGCGCAACTTCGAATTCTAACTCTTCATAGTTACGTTCATCTTCAAGAAGATTGAGCTCATTCCTTAATATCCAGTCGCGTTCAGACACCGCGAGGCCAAGATTCTTATCTGTCATCGTAATAACATAGTTGTTATCGATAAGAAACTTACGGATCTTGTCCCTTTTAGGAGAGAACGCGTGCTTTCGCATCTCCGTAAGGGCTTCTTCCGGGATACTTGCGATCGTGCGTTGCACGTACCGACGTCCCATCGAAAGGCCAAGTTCCATGTATTGCGGTAATACTGGAGGTTTCTCTTTCTTTTTTGAGCTTACTCCGTAATCTGGATCAAAAGGTTTGTTCATGCCTTCCTTAAACAAAAAATAGATACGCCATCTTATTCTTCGTTGAAAATCATTCCATGCTTGCATGATCAGACTTTGAGAAGGCAGAGTAAAAAACATATAATTGAGTCCGAGCGACAAATCATTTGCTATATCTACAGGGACCACCACACCAGGACTACAGTGTACACTACTACGATACTGGCCAGCCAACAAGAATGAGATCGGCGTATGTAAGTGTACAAAAGAAACTGCGTCTGTTTTAGTCATGGTGAGTATATCGTCAGGAATAGAGTTGGGGAAGGCGGGTCTTACCGACGTAAAAGGTACTACATTAGACCGCGCGTCTAGGCTCTTGCCTTTCCCTTTCCCTTTGGATCGTTCTTGACGGGAGCTCTCCCCTTCCCTTTCTTCTTGTTGTCGACCTTGTTGGAAGCCTTGGTTTGGGGCTTCTTCTGCGAAGGCGTCGACGAGGGTTTGAATTTCGAAGGGCCAGCTTTCTTGGCCTGAGGTTGAGGAGCCTTGGACGAATTCTGGCCAGACAAAGTCTGGGTAATTAGAATAGTAATTAGTATCCAGAATTATGGGTGAAGGGTTACGAGAACTTGCCTTCTTGCCCACAGATCCAAGGTTGAGCTTCTTGAGACGTGCATTCAAGCCCTTATCAATAAGGGATTGAATCGATGGACCTGGTTTGGTCGCATCGGCCATCTCGACATCGGCTGTTGCCGCAGTCGACCGCTTTTTCTCAATCTTGATTGCCAAAGCGCGGTGGCGCAAGTTGACAATCTGTTTGATATGAGAGAAGATGGCTGGCAAAATGGTTTGCAATGCGCTGCATTCAGCCTTCTTCTGCGGTGACACTACCCAATCTGTTATTCGACGAACTCCCTTGTTGTCTGTAGAGAAAACGGGGAGCTTATAGCTGGATTTGCGATCATCGTAAGTTGTCTTAACGATGAGGGCAGCAGCTTCATAACAGTTATTGAGTGCGCATTTATCATCCCAAAAGGCCAGTTCGTCCTTTTTCGCCTGAATGGCGCCGTCGTTGATTGCCTTTTGGAAGACATCACGAGCGGTGGAGAACGTAGAGGAAACTCGAAGAGCTTCCGCTGACCCGGCATCCGCGAATTCCTTCGTAAGTTGGAACTCGGGAGCCTTCACCCGAAGGCGATTGGGGGTGTTGCCTGCGCTAACGGCAAGTTCAAGGCGCTCGAGGCTAGCCTTGACTGTTTCCCTCTTATCGCACCACGATGCGAGGTTGAGGAGAAACTCCCTAAGGGCAGCACGATAGTCAAAAAAGACGCAGTCTACAATCTGGTCAATGGAGCGGCACTCAGCTATTTTCTTGATGACGACAGTGGCCAACTCGTCGATGAGGGCGTTGTGGCGGCCAGCTTCGTCGTTGACGCCAAAAACTGTGTTGTTGACGACAGCCTGGGTGAGTGCGTCCAGGGTGGGGGACATGGCACGAGAGAAGGCAGCAGAGTAAGTGGAAGACATGGTAGCTGTTGGGTAATAGCAAAGTCGTTGGGTTTAGGGGGGGAGCGAGCACCGAGCGAAGCGAGGTGCGAGCGACTTGTTTAAACTGTGAGTTAAATGGAAAGAAGGCCAGAGGGCTGTTGGGGGGTACCAACAACCAGCCCTTTCGTCTTTATAGACTCTTCAGTGGCTATTCTTAGAAGGAATGTTCTAGACATCCGATGACAGCGCGTGAAGTGATGCTGTGCAGCTGTCATGTATCTTACCGACTATCACAAATCTGTCAATGTTTATTGTCAAGTTAGACAGGTCTCTGATGAACAGAGTGTCACGGGTCAATGTGGCACATGGTAACCTGTCAAAAGTGGATCCAACACTTTTGTTCTTTGACATCGTGGGTTATTGACTGTGATGTGAATCACATGGATATAGATTACTCTGGTTACGTGGCTCCGAGTAACCGCGACATGGGAATATTCACATGTCAAGAGTATAAATAGCTTACCTGGGTCCTTACCTAACAATCAATTGATTGATTGTTGTGAATCTTAATTGGACAGTTCATGATCCGGTCCATCAAAAATGTTTCCACGGTACTAAGGAACTTTTCCCGAAGTACTAAGTAACTTTTCCCATGTACTAAATTAGATCCGGCCCTTCACAATCACATGCCGTTCGGAAGTTCACACGCCTACCTTACTTCCTACTAAGGTTAGACTTAGTTAGCTTAGGGTTGGGGTTAGGTTAGGGCTTAGGGTTTAGGGTTTAGGGTTTAGGTTTAGGTTTAGGGGGGGAGCGAGCACCGAGCGAAGCGAGGTGCGAGCGACTTGTTTAAACTGTGAGTTAAATGGAAAGAAGGCCAGAGGGCTGTTGGGGGGTACCAACAACCAGCCCTTTCGTCTTTATAGACTCTTCAGTGGCTATTCTTAGAAGGAATGTTCTAGACATCCGATGACAGCGCGTGAAGTGATGCTGTGCAGCTGTCATGTATCTTACCGACTATCACAAATCTGTCAATGTTTATTGTCAAGTTAGACAGGTCTCTGATGAACAGAGTGTCACGGGTTTAGGGTTTAGGGTTTAGGGTTTAGGGTTTAGGGTTTAGGGTTTAGGGTTTAGGGGGGGAGCGAGCACCGAGCGAAGCGAGGTGCGAGCGACTAATTTAAACTGTGAGTTAAATGGAAAGTAGCCAGAGGGCTGTTGATTGTTATCAGCAGCCAGCCCTTTCGTCTTTATAGACTCTTCAGTGGCTATTCTTAGAAGGAATGTTCTGGAACATCCGATGACAGCGCGTGAAGTGATGCTGCGCAGCTGTCATGTATCTTACCGACTATCACAAATCTGTCAATGTTTATTGTCAAGTTAGACAGATCTCTGATGAACAGAGTGTCACGGGTCGATGTGGCACATGGTAACGGGTTTAGGGGGGGAGCGAGCACCGAGCGAAGCGAGGTGCGAGCGACTAATTTAAACTGTGAGTTAAATGGAAAGTAGCCAGAGGGCTGTTGATTGTTATCAGCAGCCAGCCCTTTCGTCTTTATAGACTCTTCAGTGGCTAGGGTTTAGGGTTTAGGGTTTAGGGTTTAGGGTTTAGGGTTTAGGGTTTAGGGTTTAGGGGGGGAGCGAGCACCGAGCGAAGCGAGGTGCGAGCGACTTGTTTAAACTGTGAGTTAAATGGAAAGAAGGCCAGAGGGCTGTTGGGGGGTACCAACAACCAGCCCTTTCGTCTTTATAGACTCTTCAGTGGCTATTCTTAGAAGGAATGTTCTAGACATCCGATGACAGCGCGTGAAGTGATGCTGTGCAGCTGTCATGTATCTTACCGACTATCACAAATCTGTCAATGTTTATTGTCAAGTTAGACAGGTCTCTGATGAACAGAGTGTCACGGGTCAATGTGGCACATGGTAACCTGTCAAAAGTGGATCCAACACTTTTGTTCTTTGACATCGTGGGTTATTGACTGTGATGTGAATCACATGGATATAGATTACTCTGGTTACGTGGCTCCGAGTAACCGCGACATGGGAATATTCACATGTCAAGAGTATAAATAGCTTACCTGGGTCCTTACCTAACAATCAATTGATTGATTGTTGTGAATCTTAATTGGACAGTTCATGATCCGGTCCATCAAAAATGTTTCCACGGTACTAAGGAACTTTTCCCGAAGTACTAAGTAACTTTTCCCATGTACTAAATTAGATCCGGCCCTTCACAATCACATGCCGTTCGGAAGTTCACACGCCTACCTTACTTCCTACTAAGGTTAGACTTAGTTAGCTTAGGGTTGGGGTTAGGTTAGGGCTTAGGGTTTAGGGTTTAGGGTTTAGGTTTAGGTTTAGCTATTTAATCCAATGTGTTGCTTGTAAGTAGATGTTTGTTACTTTATAGCAATGAATACTTACGGTTAGGGTTTTTTTCTAATGCTTTACGCCTTAAGCGCTAGTATTCTTTTCATCGGTTGTAAGATTTGGATATTCTGCCGAATTCTGGATGTTCCCTCTCTTGTGAGATTGAACGTCTATGAAGTATTATCTCGTTATCGCTTTCGATACTTATCTGTTCAGCAGCTTCAACTAGAGCAGAATGATAAGTTTCATTAACGTTTTGAGTTTCGGGAACAACACCACCTTTTTCGGCAATGTCTTCATCCAGTTTACGAAAAACTGTTTTCTTCCACACATTTGCAAGGTCGAAAAGATTAGTATTGCGCTTTCGCGATACTATCCAACGACTTCCGAGTAGTCCTATCTTCCTCAAATCCGGTACGAACTCAGTTTCTCCGTCCACGAGGATCTGTGTGAACAGCTCCGGGCGAACATCATCGAGGTCGTGAACGTAATTTGGATCTGGTTTGATAAGGGGTCTGGACGAGTCTACACTATACAGACCTTTCTCGGCATGTTCATACCATGCCGACCAGTACTCGGTAACAGTTTTTCCAAGTTCAGCAGCTGAAAACCAATTCCATACCTGATCAAACCTGGTTTTAAGTACAAGAATGGATTCGTCGTGCTCTGCGATTCGTAAAGCGAATCGCTTTTCCCAACGTTCTTGTATATTCTTCTTACACCAAGACATGACTAGGTTTTCGGGATAACCGCGCATCAAATAGAGAGCGTTAAGGTCTCTAATTGCTCCAATGTAGATTTCCTTGGTACTACATAGCACGGCTAACCTGGATAACTCTCCAATGTAAACGCCACGTTTGACGTCTAAAGGATGATGTGATACCCATGGAACTCGTTCTCGGTTGTTTCCTGTCTTGACAAAAGGCTTCCAATGAAGTTTTCCAGACTCCTTGAATATGAAAGCATCGAGAAATTGACATCCCGACGAGGAAACAGCCCATTCGATAACACAACCATCGAACTTTATTGTTTCTTTAATTAAATTAAGTGCAAGTGCTTCGGACTCGGCGTAAACAATTGCAAAACAATCGTCGATGTACCTTCCATAGAAGGCCACATTAGGGTGGTCTAAGATTTTTGACTTTATTTCAAAATGGGCTCCAAAGAGGTTAGCAAGGTCCGGAGAATCCGCGACGCCCATTGCGAGGCCATTTTTTTGTCTAAAATATCTAGACCCATGTTGTGTTATCAATTGCGTATTGCCAATCTCGATAGCACGTTTAAAGATGCCCAATTTAACCAAGTTATTCTCTAACGAATTTGGATTAATATGGGCTAATGCAGTGTTTTCTTCCGAAGCATTGAGTAACCATTCCTCGTACATACTACAAACGATTTCGATGCACAAGTCCAACGGAATATTGGGATAGAAAGCAACTACATCCCCGGTGACAAAATACCATTGTCGTTTGGGGTCTATACGCAATTGGCTTAATCTCGTAAAGAGATCCTTCGTTCCGTGAATGATTGAAGGAGTCGATTTAATAATCGGCTTAAGCTCTTTTGATACAAACTTGGCTGCAGGATTAAATACTACAGAGTGACACGGAATTATGGGCCTAAATCCAGTAGGTTTCTTGTGGATTTTAGGTATACCATGAAATTGAGGATACTTGAACGATGATCCGTCTTCCGGTACATTCGATAGAAAGAATCGAGACAACCCAAGTTCAAATAGAAACAGATGTTCATCTTCGACGGTACGTGCAAGAGTTTGCATCTGGATCATTTTGCTCTTCATTACTTCTTGCGCAACTTCGAATTCTAACTCTTCATAGTTACGTTCATCTTCAAGAAGATTGAGCTCATTCCTTAATATCCAGTCGCGTTCAGACACCGCGAGGCCAAGATTCTTATCTGTCATCGTAATAACATAGTTGTTATCGATAAGAAACTTACGGATCTTGTCCCTTTTAGGAGAGAACGCGTGCTTTCGCATCTCCGTAAGGGCTTCTTCCGGGATACTTGCGATCGTGCGTTGCACGTACCGACGTCCCATCGAAAGGCCAAGTTCCATGTATTGCGGTAATACTGGAGGTTTCTCTTTCTTTTTTGAGCTTACTCCGTAATCTGGATCAAAAGGTTTGTTCATGCCTTCCTTAAACAAAAAATAGATACGCCATCTTATTCTTCGTTGAAAATCATTCCATGCTTGCATGATCAGACTTTGAGAAGGCAGAGTAAAAAACATATAATTGAGTCCGAGCGACAAATCATTTGCTATATCTACAGGGACCACCACACCAGGACTACAGTGTACACTACTACGATACTGGCCAGCCAACAAGAATGAGATCGGCGTATGTAAGTGTACAAAAGAAACTGCGTCTGTTTTAGTCATGGTGAGTATATCGTCAGGAATAGAGTTGGGGAAGGCGGGTCTTACCGACGTAAAAGGTACTACATTAGACCGCGCGTCTAGGCTCTTGCCTTTCCCTTTCCCTTTGGATCGTTCTTGACGGGAGCTCTCCCCTTCCCTTTCTTCTTGTTGTCGACCTTGTTGGAAGCCTTGGTTTGGGGCTTCTTCTGCGAAGGCGTCGACGAGGGTTTGAATTTCGAAGGGCCAGCTTTCTTGGCCTGAGGTTGAGGAGCCTTGGACGAATTCTGGCCAGACAAAGTCTGGGTAATTAGAATAGTAATTAGTATCCAGAATTATGGGTGAAGGGTTACGAGAACTTGCCTTCTTGCCCACAGATCCAAGGTTGAGCTTCTTGAGACGTGCATTCAAGCCCTTATCAATAAGGGATTGAATCGATGGACCTGGTTTGGTCGCATCGGCCATCTCGACATCGGCTGTTGCCGCAGTCGACCGCTTTTTCTCAATCTTGATTGCCAAAGCGCGGTGGCGCAAGTTGACAATCTGTTTGATATGAGAGAAGATGGCTGGCAAAATGGTTTGCAATGCGCTGCATTCAGCCTTCTTCTGCGGTGACACTACCCAATCTGTTATTCGACGAACTCCCTTGTTGTCTGTAGAGAAAACGGGGAGCTTTTAGGGTTAGGGTTTAGGGTTTAGGGTTTAGGGTTTAGGGTTTAGGGTTTAGGGTTTAGGGGGGGAGCGAGCACCGAGCGAAGCGAGGTGCGAGCGACTAGTTTAAACTGTGAGTTTGAAATAGAAAGAAGGCCAGAGGGCTGTTGGGGGATCCCAACAACCAGCCCTTTCGTCTTTATAGACTCTTCAGTGGCTATTCTTAGAAGGAATGTTCTAGACATCCGATGACAGCGCGTGAAGTGATGCTGCGCAGCTGTCATGTATCTTACCGACTATCACAAATCTGTCAATGTTTATTGTCAAGTTAGACAGGTCTCAGAGTGTCACGGGTCGATGTGGCACATGGTAACCTGTCAAAAGTGGATCCAACACTTTTGTTCTTTGACATCGTGGGTTATTGACTGTGATGTGAATCACATGGATATAGATTACTCTGGTTACGTGGCTCCGAGTAACCGCGACATGGGAATATTCACATGTCTAGAGTATAAATAGCTTACCTGGGTCCTTACCTAACAATCAAACAATAGAATGATTGATTGTTGTGAATCTTAATTGGACAGTTCATGATCCGGTCCATCAAAAATGTTTCCACGGTACTAAGGAACTTTTCCCGAAGTACTAAGTAACTTTTCCCATGTACTAAATTAGATCCGGCCCTTCACAATCACATGCCGTTCGGAAGTTCACACGCCTACCTTACTTCCTACTAAGGTTAGACTTAGTTAGCTTAGGGTTGGGGTTAGGTTAGGGTTTAGGGTTTAGGGTTTAGGGTTTAGGTTTAGCTATTTAATCCAAAGTGTTGCTTGTAAGTAGATGTTTGTTACTTTATAGCAAGGAATACTTACGGTTAGGGTTTTTTTCTAATGCTTTACGCCTTACGCGCTAGTATTCTTTTCATCGGTTGTAAGATTTGGATATTCTGCCGAATTCTGGATGTTCCCTCTCTTGTGAGATTGAACGTCTATGAAGTATTATCTCGTTATCACTTTCGATACTTATCTGTTCAGCAGCTTCAACTAGAGCAGAATGATAAGTTTCATTAACGTTTTGAGTTTCGGGAACAACACCACCTTTTTCAGCGATGTTTTCATCCAGTTTACGAAAGACTGTTTTCTTCCACACATTTGCAAGGTCGAAAAGATTAGTATTGCGCTTTCGCGATACTATCCAACGACTTCCGAGTAGTCCTATCTTCCTCAAATCCGGTACGAACTCAGTTTCTCCGTCCACGAGGATCTGTGTGAACAGCTCCGGGCGAACATCATCGAGGTCGTGAACGTAATTTGGATCTGGTTTGATAAGGGGTCTGGACGAGTCTGCACTATACAGACCTTTCTCGGCATGTTCATACCATGCCGACCAGTACTCGGTAACAGTCTTTCCAAGTTCAGCAGCTGAAAACCAATTCCATACCTGATCAAATCTGGTTTTAAGTACAAGAATGGATTCGTCGTGCTCTGCGACTCGTAAAGCGAATCGCTTTTCCCAACGTTCTTGTATATTCTTCTTACACCAAGACATGACTAGGTTTTCGGGATAACCGCGCATCAAATAGAGAGCGTTAAGGTCTCTAATTGCTCCGATGTAGATTTCCTTGGTACTACATAGCACGGCTAACCTGGATAACTCTCCAATGTAGACGCCACGTTTGACGTCCAAAGGATGATGTGATACCCATGGAACTCGTTCTCGGTTGTTTCCTGTCTTGACAAATGGCTTCCAATGAAGTTTTCCAGACTCCTTGAATATGAAAGCATCGAGAAATTGACATCCCGACGAGGAAACAGCCCATTCGATAACACAACCATCGGGTTTAGGGGTTTAGGGTTTAGGGTTTAGGGTTTAGGGTTTAGGGTTTAGGGTTTAGGGTTTAGGGTTTAGGGTTTAGGGTTTAGGGTTAAGGGTTTAGGGTTTAGGGTTTAGGGGGGGAGCGAGCACCGAGCGAAGCGAGGTGCGAGCGACTTGTTTAAACTGTGAGTTAAATGGAAAGAAGGCCAGAGGGCTGTTGATTGTTATCAGCAGCCAGCCCTTTCGTCTTTATAGACTCTTCAGTGGCTATTCTTAGAAGGAATGTTCTGGAACATCCGATGACAGCGCGTGAAGTGATGCTGCGCAGCTGTCATGTATCTTACCGACTATCACAAATCTGTCAATGTTTATTGTCAAGTTAGACAGATCTCTGATGAACAGAGTGTCACGGGTCGATGTGGCACATGGTAACCTGTCAAAAGTGGATCCAACACTTTTGTTCTTTGACATCGTGGGTTATTGACTGTGATGTGAATCACATGGATATAAAATACTCTGGTTACGTGGCTCCGAGTAACCGTGACATGGGAATATTCTCATGTCAAGAGTATAAATAGCTTACCTGGGTCCTTACCTAACAATCAATTGATTGATTGTTGTGAATCTTAATTGGACAGTTCATGATCCGGTCCATCAAAAATGTTTCCACGGTACTAAGGAACTTTTCCCGAGGTACTAAGTAACTTTTCCCATGTACTAAATTAGATCCGGCCCTTCACAATCACATGCCTTTCGGAAGTTCACACGCCTACCTTACTTCCTACTAAGGTTAGACTTAGTTAGCTTAGGGTTGGGGTTAGGTTAGGGCTTAGGGTTTAGGGTTTAGGGTTTAGGTTTAGGTTTAGCTATTTAATCCAATGTGTTGCTTGTAAGTAGATGTTTGTTACTTTGTAGCAAGGAATACTTACGGTTAGGGTTTTTTTCTAATGCTTTACGCCTTACGCGCTAGTATTCTTTTCATCGGTTGTAAGATTTGGATATTCTGCCGAATTCTGGATGTTCCCTCTCTTGTGAGATTGAACGTCTATGAAGTATTATCTCGTTATCACTTTCGATACTTATCTGTTCAGCAGCTTCAACTAAAGCAGAATGATAAGTTTCATTAACGTTTTGAGTTTCGGGAACAACACCACCTTTTTCAGCGATGTCTTCATCCAGTTTACGAAAGACTGTTTTCTTCCACACATTTGCAAGGTCGAAAAGATTAGTATTGCGTTTTCGCGATACTATCCAACGACTTCCGAGTAGTCCTATCTTCCTCAAATCCGGTACGAACTCAGTTTCTCCGTCCACGAGGATCTGTGTGAACAGCTCCGGGCGAACATCATCGAGGTCGTGAACGTAATTTGGATCTGGTTTGATAAGGGGTCTGGACGAGTCTGCACTATACAAACCTTTCTCGGCATGTTCATACCATGCCGACCAGTACTCGGTAACAGTTTTTCCAAGTTCAGCAGCTGAAAACCAATTCCATACCTGATCAAATCTGGTTTTAAGTACAAGAATGGATTCGTCGTGCTCTGCGACTCGTAAAGCGAATCGCTTTTCCCAACGTTCTTGTATATTCTTCTTACACCAAGACATGACTAGGTTTTCGGGATAACCGCGCATCAAATAGAGAGCGTTAAGGTCTCTAATTGCTCCGATGTAGATTTCCTTGGTACTACATAGCACGGCTAACCTGGATAACTCTCCAATGTAGACGCCACGTTTGACGTCCAAAGGATGATGTGATACCCATGGAACTCGTTCTCGGTTGTTTCCTGTCTTGACAAATGGCTTCCAATGAAGTTTTCCAGACTCCTTGAATATGAAAGCATCGAGAAATTGACATCCCGACGAGGAAACAGCCCATTCGATAACACAACCATCGAACTTTATTGTTTCTTTAATAAGATTAAGTGCAAGTGCTTCGGACTCGGCGTAAACAATTGCGAAACAATCGTCGATGTACCTTCCATAGAAGGCCACGTTTGGGTGGTCTAAGATTTTTGACTTTATTTCAAAATGGGCTCCAAAGAGGTTAGCAAGGTCCGGAGAATCCGCGACGCCCATTGCGAGGCCATTTTTTTTGTCTAAAATATCTAGACCCATGTTGTGTTATCAATTGCGTATTGCCAATCTCGATAGCACGTTTAAAGATGCCCAATTTAACCAAGTTATTCTCTAACGAATTTGGATTAATATGGGCTAATGCAGTGTTTTCTTCCGAAGCGTTGAGTAACCATTCCTCGTACATATTACAAACGATTTCGATGCACAAGTCCAACGGAATATTGGGATAGAAAGCAACTACATCCCCGGTGACAAAATACCATTGTCGTTTGGGGTCTATACGCAATTGGCTTAATCTCGTAAAGAGATCCTTCGTTCCGTGAATGATTGAAGGAGTCGATTTAATAATCGGCTTAAGCTCTTTTGATACAAACTTGGCTGCAGGATTAAATACTACAGAGTGACACGGAATTATGGGCCTAAATCCAGTAGGTTTTTTGTGGATTTTAGGTATACCATGAAATTGAGGGTACTTGAACGATGATCCGTCTTCCGGTACATTCGATAGAAAGAATCGAGACAACCCAAGTTCAAATAGAAACAGATGTTCATCTTCGACGGTACGTGCAAGAGTTTGCATCTGGATCATTTTGCTCTTCATTACTTCTTGCGCAACTTCGAATTCTAACTCTTCATAGTTACGTTCATCTTCAAGAAGATTGAGCTCATTCCTTAATATCCAGTCGCGTTCAGACACCGCGAGGCCAAGATTCTTATCTGTCATCGTAATAACATAGTTGTTATCGATAAGAAACTTACGGATCTTGTCCCTTTTAGGAGAGAACGCGTGCTTTCGCATCTCCGTAAGGGCTTCTTCCGGGATACTTGCGATCGTGCGTTGCACGTACCGACGTCCCATCGAAAGGCCAAGTTCCATGTATTGCGGTAATACTGGAGGTTTCTCTTTCTTTTTTGAGCTTACTCCGTAATCTGGATCAAAAGGTTTGTTCATGCCTTCCTTAAACAAAAAATAGATACGCCATCTTATTCTTCGTTGAAAATCATTCCATGCTTGCATGATCAGACTTTGAGAAGGTAGAGTAAAAAACATATAATTGAGTCCGAGTGACAAATCATTTGCTATATCTACAGGGACCACCACACCAGGACTACAGTGTACACTACTACGATACTGGCCAGCCAACAAGAATGAGATCGGCGTATGTAAGTGTACAAAAGAAACTGCGTCTGTTTTAGTCATGGTGAGTATATCGTCAGGAATAGAGTTGGGGAAGGCGGGTCTTACCGACGTAAAAGGTACTACATTAGACCGCGCGTCTAGGCTCTTGCCTTTCCCTTTCCCTTTGGATCGTTCTTGACGGGAGCTCTCCCCTTCCCTTTCTTCTTGTTGTCGACCTTGTTGGAAGCCTTGGTTTGGGGCTTCTTCTGCGAAGGCGTCGACGAGGGTTTGAATTTCGAAGGGCCAGCTTTCTTGGCCTGAGGTTGAGGAGCCTTGGACGAATTCTGGCCAGACAAAGTCTGGGTAATTAGAATAGTAATTAGTATCCAGAGTTATGGGTGAAGGGTTACGAGAACTTGCCTTCTTGCCCACAGATCCAAGGTTGAGCTTCTTGAGACGTGCATTCAAGCCCTTATCAATAAGGGATTGAATCGATGGACCTGGTTTGGTCGCATCGGCCATCTCGACATCGGCTGTTGCCGCAGTCGACCGCTTTTTCTCAATCTTGATTGCCAAAGCGCGGTGGCGCAAGTTGACAATCTGTTTGATATGAGAGAAGATGGCTGGCAAAATGGTTTGCAATGCGCTGCATTCAGCCTTCTTCTGCGGTGACACTACCCAATCTGTTATTCGACGAACTCCCTTGTTGTCTGTAGAGAAAACGGGGAGCTTATAGCTGGATTTGCGATCATCGTAAGTTGTCTTAACGATGAGGGCAGCAGCTTCATAACAGTTATTGAGTGCGCATTTATCATCCCAAAAGGCCAGTTCGTCCTTTTTCGCCTGAATGGCGCCGTCGTTGATTGCCTTTTGGAAGACATCACGAGCGGTGGAGAACGTAGAGGAAACTCGAAGAGCTTCCGCTGACCCGGCATCCGCGAATTCCTTCGTAAGTTGGAACTCGGGAGCCTTCACCCGAAGGCGATTGGGGGTGTTGCCTGCGCTAACGGCAAGTTCAAGGCGCTCGAGGCTAGCCTTGACTGTTTCCCTCTTATCGCACCACGATGCGAGGTTGAGGAGAAACTCCCTAAGGGCAGCACGATAGTCAAAAAAGACGCAGTCTACAATCTGGTCAATGGAGCGGCACTCAGCTATTTTCTTGATGACGACAGTGGCCAACTCGTCGATGAGGGCGTTGTGGCGGCCAGCTTCGTCGTTGACGCCAAAAACTGTGTTGTTGACGACAGCCTGGGTGAGTGCGTCCAGGGTGGGGGACATGGCACGAGAGAAGGCAGCAGAGTAAGTGGAAGACATAGTAGCTGTTGGGTAATAGCAAAGTCGTTGGGTTTAGGGGGGGAGCGAGCACCGAGCGAAGCGAGGTGCGAGCGACTTGTTTAAACTGTGAGTTAAATGGAAAGAAGGCCAGCGGCTCGTGATTTTTTACGGGCGTGGACCAGTGCAAGCAATGGGCGCTACCGTACAGGCAAACGATCACTACATACCGCTCATGACAAAAGAGCAGGCTATTGCCTATTAAGTCCTTTACCAAGGGACACTCTCATGCCATTGGACATGGCAGGCTAATACCCTTTAAGCCCTTTACCAAGGGGCGCCACATCAGCCATTACAGCCACAGGTTCATTTCCGGCGACGAACTATTTGTCCATCCTTGTGTTAACTCCCTTTACTAAGGGGAGGCCGGGTCACCCGCGTTTTAAGCGGTTCTGGACTTCGGGCCGTCCTCGTAAGCAGCGAGGCGCGGTTTAGATACCAGATGTGGGTTTCCCCACTCCCAAGACTATATCTTAAGATCCGAAGACCCCACTACCACCTAGTCGTTGAACGCTTCCGTCGGCGTGACCGTTACGGATTCGCTGCTGATTATCCATTCCAGCTTTCGCTGAATCTTGGGGATTGTTACCATACCCGGTCGCCACCGGTGCCTAGGCTGTTTCCAGCGGTCGGCGGTACCCACAAGCTTTAGGACGTCCCAGCAATTCGGTAGTGTCGCCGGCTGCAACCGACTTGCCAGGAGCGTATCCAGCAGAGCTGGTCCTGACAACCCCCAGTGTACTCTCACCTGATGTCCATACCCATTGAAGAACTGCGCGCCCTCGAATTACAAAGTCATCATAGCTGGATAACCCCGCAGCTAGACTAAAACGAGTTTGTATGACCTCCGTAACCCAACATAGAAGGCGTGAGCGAGTGAAAGAAAAAGGGCCCCGCTTGCCGTGAGGCAGCCAACATGTCGATGAAACGTCCCCGAGTCAAGGGCAAGATCAGTGACGAAAGGGCTCCCGGATGAGTTGGGAAGGCACAAGCGGCAGGAGTTTGGGAGAGGACGAGTACTTGAGGGCTGTTGATTGTTATCAGCAGCCAGCCCTTTCGTCTTTATAGACTCTTCAGTGGCTATTCTTAGAAGGAATGTTCTGGAACATCCGATGACAGCGCGTGAAGTGATGCTGCGCAGCTGTCATGTATCTTACCGACTATCACAAATCTGTCAATGTTTATTGTCAAGTTAGACAGATCTCTGATGAACAGAGTGTCACGGGTCGATGTGGCACATGGTAACCTGTCAAAAGTGGATCCAACACTTTTGTTCTTTGACATTGTGGGTTATTGACTGTGATGTGAATCACATGGATATAGAGTACTCTGGTTACGTGGCTCCGAGTAACCGCGACATGGGAATATTCACATGTCTAGAGTATAAATAGCTTACCTGGGTCCTTACCTAACAATCAAATGATTGATTGTTGTGAATCTTAATTGGACAGTTCATGATCCGGTCCATCAAAAATGTTTCCACGGTACTAAGGAACTTTTCCCGAAGTACTAAGTAACTTTTCCCATGTACTAAATTAGATCCGGCCCTTCACAATCACATCCGTTCGGAAGTTCACACGCCTACCTTACTTCCTACTAAGGTTAGACTTAGTTAGCTTAGGGTTGGGGTTAGGTTAGGGTTTAGGGTTTAGGGTTTAGGGTTTAGGTTTAGCTATTTAATCCAAAGTGTTGCTTGTAAGTAGATGTTTGTTACTTTATAGCAAGGAATACTTACGGTTAGGGTTTTTTTCTAATGCTTTACGCCTTACGCGCTAGGGTTTTAGGGTTTAGGGTTAGGGTTTAGGGGGGGAGCGAGCACCGAGCGAAGCGAGGTGCGAGCGACTAGTTTAAACTGGGAGTTAAATGGAAAGTAGCCAGAGGGCTGTTGGGGGATCCCAACAACCAGCCCTTTCGTCTTTATAGACTCTTCAGTGGCTATTCTTAGAAGGAATGTTCTAGACATCCGATGACAGCGCGTGAAGTGATGCTGCGCAGCTGTCATGTATCTTACCGACTATCACAAATCTGTCAATGTTTATCGTCAAGTTAGACAGGTCTCTGATGAACAGAGTGTCACGGGTCGATGTGGCACATGGTAACCTGTCAAAAGTGGATCCAACACTTTTGTTCTTTGACATCGTGGGTTATTGACTGTGATGTGAATCACATGGATATAGATTACTCTGGTTACGTGGCTCCGAGTAACCGCGACATGGGAATATTCACATGTCTAGAGTATAAATAACTTACCTGGGTCCTTACCTAACAATCAAACAATAGAATGATTGATTGTTGTGAATCTTAATTGGACAGTTCATGATCCGGTCCATCAAAAATGTTTCCACGGTACTAAGGAACTTTTCCCGAAGTACTAAGTAACTTTTCCCATGTACTAAATTAGATCCGGCCCTTCACAATCACATGCCGTTCGGAAGTTCACACGCCTACCTTACTTCCTACTAAGGTTAGACTTAGTTAGCTTAGGGTTGGGGTTAGGTTAGGGTTTAGGGTTTAGGGTTTAGGGTTTAGGTTTAGGTTTAGCTATTCAATCCAATGTGTTGCTTGTAAGTAGATGTTTGTTACTTTATAGCAAGGAATACTTACGGTTAGGGTTTTTTTCTAATGCTTTACGCCTTAAGCGCTAGTATTCTTTTCATCGGTTGTAAGATTTGGATATTCTGCCAAATTCTGGATGTTCCCTCTCTTGTGAGATTGAACGTCTATGAAGTATTATCTCGTTATCACTTTCGATACTTATCTGCTCAGTAGCTTCAACTAAAGCAGAATGATAAGTTTCATTAACGTTTTGAGTTTCGGGAACAACACCACCTTTTTCAGCGATGTCTTCATCCAGTTTACGAAAGACTGTTTTCTTCCACACATTTGCAAGGTCGAAAAGATTAGTATTGCGTTTTCGCGATACTATCCAACGACTTCCGAGTAGTCCTATCTTCCTCAAATCCGGTACGAACTCAGTTTCTCCGTCCACGAGGATCTGTGTGAACAGCTCCGGGCGAACATCATCGAGGTCGTGAACGTAATTTGGATCTGGTTTGATAAGGGGTCTGGACGAGTCTGCACTATACAAACCTTTCTCGGCATGTTCATACCATGCCGACCAGTACTCGGTAACAGTTTTTCCAAGTTCAGCAGCTGAAAACCAATTCCATACCTGATCAAATCTGGTTTTAAGTACAAGAATGGATTCGTCGTGCTCTGCGACTCGTAAAGCGAATCGCTTTTCCCAACGTTCTTGTATATTCTTCTTACACCAAGATATGACTAGGTTTTCGGGATAACCGCGCATCAAATAGAGAGCGTTAAGGTCTCTAATTGCTCCGATGTAGATTTCCTTGGTACTACATAGCACGGCTAACCTGGATAACTCTCCAATGTAGACGCCACGTTTGACGTCCAAAGGATGATGTGATACCCATGGAACTCGTTCTCGGTTGTTTCCTGTCTTGACAAAAGGCTTCCAATGAAGTTTTCCAGACTCCTTGAATATGAAAGCATCGAGAAATTGACATCCCGACGAGGAAACAGCCCATTCGATAACACAACCATCGAACTTTATTGTTTCTTTAATAAGATTAAGTGCAAGTGCTTCGGACTCGGCGTAAACAATTGCGAAACAATCGTCGATGTACCTTCCATAGAAGGCCACGTTTGGGTGGTCTAAGATTTTTGACTTTATTTCAAAATGGGCTCCAAAGAGGTTAGCAAGGTCCGGAGAATCCGCGACGCCCATTGCGAGGCCATTTTTTTGTCTAAAATATCTAGACCCATGTTGTGTTATCAATTGCGTATTGCCAATCTCGATAGCACGTTTAAAGATGCCCAATTTAACCAAGTTATTCTCTAACGAATTTGGATTAATATGGGCTAATGCAGTGTTTTCTTCCGAAGCGTTGAGTAACCATTCCTCGTACATACTACAAACGATTTCGATGCACAAGTCCAACGGAATATTGGGATAGAAAGCAACTACATCTCCAGTGACAAAATACCATTGTCTTTTGGAGTCTATACGCAATTGGCTTAATCTCGTAAAGAGATCCTTCGTTCCGTGTATGATTGAAGGAGTCGATTTAATAATCGGCTTAAGCTCTTTTGATACAAACTTGGCTGCAGGATTAAATACTACAGAGTGACACGGAATTATGGGCCTAAATCCAGTAGGTTTCTTGTGGATTTTAGGTATACCATGAAATTGAGGATACTTGAACGATGATCCGTCTTCCGGTACATTCGATAGAAAGAATCGAGACAACCCAAGTTCAAATAGAAACAGATGTTCATCTTCGACAGTACGTGCGAGCGTTTGCATCTGAATCATTTTGCTCTTCATAACTTCTTGCGCAACTTCGAATTCTAACTCTTCGTAATTACGTTCATCTTCAAGAAGATTGAGCTCATTCCTTAATATCCAGTCGCGTTCAGACACCGCGAGGCCAAGATTCTTATCTGTCATCGTAATAACATAGTTGTTATCGATAAGAAACTTACGGATCTTGTCCCTTTTAGGAGAGAACGCGTGCTTTCGCATCTCCGTAAGGGCTTCTTCCGGGATACTTGCGATCGTGCGTTGCACGTACCGACGTCCCATCGAAAGGCCAAGTTCCATATATTGCGGTAATACAGGAGGTTTCTCTTTCTTTTTTGAGCTTACTCCATAATCTGGATCAAAAGGTTTATTCATGCCTTCCTTAAACAAAAAATAGATACGCCATCTTATTCTTCGTTGGAAATCATTCCATGCTTGCATGATCAGACTTTTAGAAGGCAGAGTGAAAAACATATAATTAAGTCCGAGAGAGAGATCGTTTGCTACATCAACAGGGACAGAAACACCAGGACTACAATGTACACTACTACGATACTGGCCAGCCAACAAGAATGATATTGGAGTATGTAAGTGTACGAAAGAAACTGCGTCTGTTTTAGTCATGGTGAGTATATCGTCAGGAATAGAGTTGGGGAAGGCGGGTCTCACCGACGTAAAAGGTACTACATTAGACCGCGCATCTAGGCTCTTGCCTTTCCCTTTCCCTTTGGATCGTTCTTGACGGGAGCTCTCCCCTTCCCTTTCTTCTTGTTGTCGACCTTGTTGGAAGCCTTGGTTTGAGGCTTGCGTTGCGAAGGCGTCGACGACGACTTGGGTTTCGAAGGGCCAGCTTTCTTGGCCTGAGGTTGAGGAGCCTTGGACGAATTCTGGCCAGACAAAGTCTGGGTAATTAGAGTAGTAATTAGTATCCAGAATTATGGGTGAAGGGTTACGAAAACTTGCCTTCTTGCCCACAGATCCAAGGTTGAGCTTCTTGAGACGTGCATTCAAGCCCTTATCAATAAGGGATTGAATCGACGGACCTGGTTTGGTCGCGTCGGCCATCTCGACATCGGCTGTTGCCGCAGTCGTCCGCTTTTTCTCAATCTTAATTGCCAAAGCGCGGTGGCGCATGTTGACAATTTGTTTGATGTGAGAAAAGATCGCCGGCAGTATGGTTTGCAGCGCACTGCATTCGGCTTTCTTTTGCGGAGACACTACCCACTCTGCTATACGTCGAACTCCCTTGTTATCTGTAGAGAAAACAGGGAGCTTGTAGCTGGATTTGCGATCATCGTAAGTTGCCTTAACGATGAGGGCAGCAGCTTCGTAGCAAGAGTTGAGTGCGCATTTATCATCCCAAAAAGTCAGCTCGTCCTTTTTCGCCTGAATGGCGCCGTCGTTAATTGCCTTTTGGAAGGCGTCACGAGCGGTAGAGAACGTAGTGGAGACTCGAAGAGCCTCCGCTGACCCGGCATCCGCGAATTCCTTCGTAAGTTGGAACTCGGGTGCCTTCACCTTAAGGCGATTGGGCGTGTTGCCTGCGCTAACGGCAGATTCAAGGCGCTCGAGGCTAGCCTTGACTGTTTCCCTCTTATCGCACCACGATGCGAGGTTGAGGAGAAACTCCCTAAGGGCAGCACGATAGTCAAAAAAGACGCAGTCTATGACTTGGTCAACGGAGCGGCACTCAGCTATTTTTTTGATGACCACAGTGGCCAGCTCGTCGATCAGAGCGTTATGGCGGCCTGCTTCATCGTTGACGCCGAAAACGGTGTTGTTGACGACGGCCTGGGTGAGTGCGTCCAGGGTGGGGGACATGGCACGAGAGAAAGCAGCAGAGTATTGAGATGACATAGTGGCTGATGGATAATAGCAAAGTCGTTGGGTTTAGGGGGGGAGCGAGCACCGAGCGAAGCGAGGTGCGAGCGACTAGTTTAAACTGGGAGTTAAATGGAAAGTAGCCAGCGGCTCGTGATTTTTTACGGGCGTGGACCAGTGCAAGCAATGGGCGCTACCGTACAGGCAAACGATCACTACATACCGCTCATGACAAAAGAGCAGGCTATTGCCTATTAAGTCCTTTACCAAGGGACACTCTCATGCCATTGGATATGGCAGGCTAATACCCTTTAAGCCCTTTACCAAGGGGCGCCACATCAGCCATTACAGCCACAGGTTCATTTCCGGCGACGAACTATTTGTCCATCCTTGTGTTAACTCCCTTTACTAAGGGGAGGCCGGGTCACCCGCGTTTTAAGCGGTTCTGGACTTCGGGCCGTCCTCGTAAGCAGCGAGGCGCGGTTTAGATACCAGATGTGGGTTTCCCCACTCCCAAGACTATATCTTAAGATCCGAAGACCCCACTACCACCTAGTCGTTGAACGCTTCCGTCGGCGTGACCGTTACGGATTCGCTGCTGATTATCCATTCCAGCTTTCGCTGAATCTTGGGGATTGTTACCATACCCGGTCGCCACCGGTGCCTAGGCTGTTTCCAGCGGTCGGCGGTACCCACAAGCTTTAGGACGTCCCAGCAATTCGGTAGTGTCGCCGGCTGCAACCGACTTGCCAGGAGCGTATCCAGCAGAGCTGGTCCTGACAACCCCCAGTGTACTCTCACCTGATGTCCATACCCATTGAAGAACTGCGCGCCCTCGAATTACAAAGTCATCATAGCTGGATAACCCCGCAGCTAGACTAAAACGAGTTTGTATGACCTCCGTAACCCAACATAGAAGGCGTGAGCGAGTGAAAGAAAAAGGGCCCCGCTTGCCGTGAGGCAGCCAACATGTCGATGAAACGTCCCCGAGTCAAGGGCAAGATCAGTGACGAAAGGGCTCCCGGATGAGTTGGGAAGGCACAAGCGGCAGGAGTTTGGGAGAGGACGAGTACTTGAGGGCTGTTGGGGGATCCCAACAACCAGCCCTTTCGTCTTTATAGACTCTTCAGTGGCTATTCTTAGAAGGAATGTTCTAGACATCCGATGACAGCGCGTGAAGTGATGCTGCGCAGCTGTCATGTATCTTACCGACTATCACAAATCTGTCAATGTTTATCGTCAAGTTAGACAGGTCTCTGATGAACAGAGTGTCACGGGTCGATGTGGCACATGGTAACCTGTCAAAAGTGGATCCAACACTTTTGTTCTTTGACATCGTGGGTTATTGACTGTGATGTGAATCACATGGATATAGATTACTCTGGTTACGTGGCTCCGAGTAACCGCGACATGGGAATATTCACATGTCTAGAGTATAAATAACTTACCTGGGTCCTTACCTAACAATCAAACAATAGAATGATTGATTGTTGTGAATCTTAATTGGACAGTTCATGATCCGGTCCATCAAAAATGTTTCCACGGTACTAAGGAACTTTTCCCGAAGTACTAAGTAACTTTTCCCATGTACTAAATTAGATCCGGCCCTTCACAATCACATGCCGTTCGGAAGTTCACACGCCTACCTTACTTCCTACTAAGGTTAGACTTAGTTAGCTTAGGGTTGGGGTTAGGTTAGGGTTTAGGGTTTAGGGTTTAGGGTTTAGGTTTAGGTTTTAGGGTTTAGGGTTTAGGGTTTAGGGGGGGAGCGAGCACCGAGCGAAGCGAGGTGCGAGCGACTAGTTTAAACTGTGAGTTTGAAATAGAAAGAAGGCCAGAGGGCTGTTGGGGGATCCCAACAACCAGCCCTTTCGTCTTTATAGACTCTTCAGTGGCTATTCTTAGAAGGAATGTTCTAGACATCCGATGACAGCGCGTGAAGTGATGCTGCGCAGCTGTCATGTATCTTACCGACTATCACAAATCTGTCAATGTTTATTGTCAAGTTAGACAGGTCTCTGATGAACAGAGTGTCACGGGTCGATGTGGCACATGGTAACCTGTCAAAAGTGGATCCAACACTTTTGTTCTTTGACATCGTGGGTTATTGACTGTGATGTGAATCACATGGATATAGATTACTCTGGTTACGTGGCTCCGAGTAACCGCGACATGGGAATATTCACATGTCTAGAGTATAAATAGCTTACCTGGGTCCTTACCTAACAATCAAACAATAGAATGATTGATTGTTGTGAATCTTAATTGGACAGTTCATGATCCGGTCCATCAAAAATGTTTCCACGGTACTAAGGAACTTTTCCCGAAGTACTAAGTAACTTTTCCCATGTACTAAATTAGATCCGGCCCTTCACAATCACATGCCGTTCGGAAGTTCACACGCCTACCTTACTTCCTACTAAGGTTAGACTTAGTTAGCTTAGGGTTGGGGTTAGGTTAGGGTTTAGGGTTTAGGGTTTAGGGTTTAGGTTTAGCTATTTAATCCAAAGTGTTGCTTGTAAGTAGATGTTTGTTACTTTATAGCAAGGAATACTTACGGTTAGGGTTTTTTTCTAATGCTTTACGCCTTACGCGCTAGTATTCTTTTCATCGGTTGTAAGATTTGGATATTCTGCCGAATTCTGGATGTTCCCTCTCTTGTGAGATTGAACGTCTATGAAGTATTATCTCGTTATCACTTTCGATACTTATCTGTTCAGCAGCTTCAACTAGAGCAGAATGATAAGTTTCATTAACGTTTTGAGTTTCGGGAACAACACCACCTTTTTCGGCAATGTCTTCATCCAGTTTACGAAAAACTGTTTTCTTCCACACATTTGCAAGGTCGAAAAGATTAGTATTGCGCTTTCGCGATACTATCCAACGACTTCCGAGTAGTCCTATCTTCCTCAAATCCGGTACGAACTCAGTTTCTCCGTCCACGAGGATCTGTGTGAACAGCTCCGGGCGAACATCATCGAGGTCGTGAACGTAATTTGGATCTGGTTTGATAAGGGGTCTGGACGAGTCTGCACTATACAGACCTTTCTCGGCATGTTCATACCATGCCGACCAGTACTCGGTAACAGTCTTTCCAAGTTCAGCAGCTGAAAACCAATTCCATACCTGATCAAATCTGGTTTTAAGTACAAGAATGGATTCGTCGTGCTCTGCGACTCGTAAAGCGAATCGCTTTTCCCAACGTTCTTGTATATTCTTCTTACACCAAGACATGACTAGGTTTTCGGGATAACCGCGCATCAAATAGAGAGCGTTAAGGTCTCTAATTGCTCCGATGTAGATTTCCTTGGTACTACATAGCACGGCTAACCTGGATAACTCTCCAATGTAGACGCCACGTTTGACGTCCAAAGGATGATGTGATACCCATGGAACTCGTTCTCGGTTGTTTCCTGTCTTGACAAATGGCTTCCAATGAAGTTTTCCAGACTCCTTGAATATGAAAGCATCGAGAAATTGACATCCCGACGAGGAAACAGCCCATTCGATAACACAACCATCGAACTTTATTGTTTCTTTAATAAGATTAAGTGCAAGTGCTTCGGACTCGGCGTAAACAATTGCGAAACAATCGTCGATGTACCTTCCATAGAAGGCCACGTTTGGGTGGTCTAAGATTTTTGACTTTATTTCAAAATGGGCTCCAAAGAGGTTAGCAAGGTCCGGAGAATCCGCGACGCCCATTGCGAGGCCATTTTTTTGTCTAAAATATCTAGACCCATGTTGTGTTATCAATTGCGTATTGCCAATCTCGATAGCACGTTTAAAGATGCCCAATTTAACCAAGTTATTCTCTAACGAATTTGGATTAATATGGGCTAATGCAGTGTTCTCTTCCGAAGCGTTGAGTAACCATTCCTCGTACATATTACAAACGATTTCGATGCACAAGTCCAACGGAATATTGGGATAGAAAGCAACTACATCCCCGGTGACAAAATACCATTGTCGTTTGGGGTCTATACGCAATTGGCTTAATCTCGTAAAGAGATCCTTCGTTCCGTGAATGATTGAAGGAGTCGATTTAATAATCGGCTTAAGCTCTTTTGATACAAACTTGGCTGCAGGATTAAATACTACAGAGTGACACGGAATTATGGGCCTAAATCCAGTAGGTTTCTTGTGGATTTTAGGTATACCATGAAATTGAGGATACTTGAACGATGATCCGTCTTCCGGTACATTCGATAGAAAGAATCGAGACAACCCAAGTTCAAATAGAAACAGATGTTCATCTTCGACGGTACGTGCGAGAGTTTGCATCTGAATCATTTTGCTCTTCATAACTTCTTGCGCAACTTCGAATTCTAACTCTTCGTAGTTGCGTTCATCTTCAAGAAGATTGAGCTCATTCCTTAATATCCAGTCGCGTTCAGACACCGCGAGGCCAAGATTCTTATCTGTCATCGTAATAACATAGTTGTTATCGAAAAGAAACTTTTGGATCTTGTCCCTTTTAGGAGAGAACGCGTGCTTTCGCATCTCTTTAAGGGCTTCTTCCGGGATACTTGCGATCGTTTTAATAACGTACCGACGTCCCATTGAAAGGCCAAGTTCCATAAATTGCGGTAACATTGGAGGTTTCTCTTTCTTTTTAGAGCTTACTCCATAGTCTGGATCGAAAGGTTTATTCATGCCTTCTTTAAACAAAAAATAGATACGCCATCTTATTCTTCGTTGAAAATCATTCCATGCTTGCATGATCAGATTTTTAGAAGGCAGTGTAAAAAACATATAATTGAGTCCAAGAGATAAATCATTTGCTACATCAACAGGGACCGAAACACCAGGACTACAGTGTACACTAGATCTATACTGGCCAGCCAATAAGAATGAAATCGGGGTATTGAGGTGTACAAAAGAAACTGCGTCTGTTTTAGTCATGGTGAGTATATCGTCAGGAATAGAGTTGGGGAAGGCGGGTCTCACCGACGTAAATGATGCTACAGTAGACCGCGCGTCTAGGCTCTTGCCTTTCCCTTTCCCTTTGGATCGTTGTTCTTGACGGGAGCTCTCCCCTTCCCTTTCTTCTTGTTGTCGACCTTGTTGGAAGCCTTGGTTTGAGGCTTCCTCTGCGAAGGCGTCGACGACGACTTGGGTTTCGAAGGGCCAGCTTTCCTGGCCTGAGGTTGAGGAGCCTTGGACGAATTCTGGCCAGACAAAGTCTGGGTAATTAGAGTAATAATTAGTGTCCAGAATTATGGGTGAAGGGTTACGAAAACTTGCCTTCTTGCCCACAGATCCAAGGTTGAGCTTTTTGAGACGTGCATTCAAGCCCTTATCAATAAGGGATTGAATCGATGGACCTGGTTTGGTCGCATCGGCCATCTCGACATCGGCTGTTGCCGCAGTCGTCCGCTTTTTCTCAATCTTAATTGCCAAGGCGCGGTGGCGCATGTTGACAATCTGTTTGATATGAGAAAAGATCGCCGGCAGTATAGTTTGCAGCGCACTGCATTCGGCTTTCTTTTGCGGAGACACTACCCACTCTGCTATACGTCGAACTCCCTTGTTGTCTGTAGAGAAAACAGGGAGCTTGTAGCTGGATTTGCGATCATCGTAAGTTGCCTTAACGATGAGGGCAGCAGCTTCGTAGCAAGAGTTGAGTGCGCATTTATCATCCCAAAAAGCCAGCTCGTCCTTTTTCGCCTGAACGGCGCCGTCGTTAATTGCCTTTTGGAAGGCATCACGAGCGGAAGAGAACGTAGTGGAGACTCGAAGAGCCTCCGCTGACCCGGCATCCGCGAATTCCTTCGTAAGTTGGAACTCGGGTGCCTTCACCTTAAGGCGATTGGGCGTGTTGCCTGCGCTAACGGCAGATTCAAGGCGCTCGAGGCTAGCCTTGACTGTTTCCCTCTTGTCGCACCACGATGCGAGGTTGAGGAGAAACTCCCTGAGGGCAGCACGATAGTCAAAAAAGACGCAGTCTATGACTTGGTCAACGGAGCGGCACTCAGCTATTTTTTTGATGACCACAGTGGCCAGCTCGTCGATAAGAGCGTTATGGCGGCCTGCTTCATCGTTGACGCCGAAGACAGTGTTGTTGACGACGGCCTGGGTGAGTGCGTCCAGGGTAGGGGACATGGCACGAGAGAATGCAGCAGAGTATTGGGATGACATGGTAACTGATGGGTGATAGCAAAGTCGTTGGGTTTAGGGGGGGAGCGAGCACCGAGCGAAGCGAGGTGCGAGCGACTAGTTTAAACTGTGAGTTTGAAATAGAAAGAAGGCCAGCGGCTCGTGATTTTTTACGGGCGTGGACCAGTGCAAGCAATGGGCGCTACCGTACAGGCAAACGATCACTACATACCGCTCATGACAAAAGAGCAGGCTATTGCCTATTAAGTCCTTTACCAAGGGACACTCTCATGCCATTGGACATGGCAGGCTAATACCCTTTAAGCCCTTTACCAAGGGGCGCCACATCAGCCATTACAGCCACAGGTTCATTTCCGGCGACGAACTATTTGTCCATCCTTGTGTTAACTCCCTTTACTAAGGGGAGGCCGGGTCACCCGCGTTTTAAGCGGTTCTGGACTTCGGGCCGTCCTCGTAAGCAGCGAGGCGCGGTTTAGATACCAGATGTGGGTTTCCCCACTCCCAAGACTATATCTTAAGATCCGAAGACCCCACTACCACCTAGTCGTTGAACGCTTCCGTCGGCGTGACCGTTACGGATTCGCTGCTGATTATCCATTCCAGCTTTCGCTGAATCTTGGGGATTGTTACCATACCCGGTCGCCACCGGTGCCTAGGCTGTTTCCAGCGGTCGGCGGTACCCACAAGCTTTAGGACGTCCCAGCAATTCGGTAGTGTCGCCGGCTGCAACCGACTTGCCAGGAGCGTATCCAGCAGAGCTGGTCCTGACAACCCCCAGTGTACTCTCACCTGATGTCCATACCCATTGAAGAACTGCGCGCCCTCGAATTACAAAGTCATCATAGCTGGATATCCCCGCAGCTAGACTAAAACGAGTTTGTATGACCTCCGTAACCCAACATAGAAGGCGTGAGCGAGTGAAAGAAAAAGGGCCCCGCTTGCCGTGAGGCAGCCAACATGTCGATGAAACGTCCCCGAGTCAAGGGCAAGATCAGTGACGAAAGGGCTCCCGGATGAGTTGGGAAGGCACAAGCGGCAGGAGTTTGGGAGAGGACGAGTACTTGAGGGCTGTTGGGGGATCCCAACAACCAGCCCTTTCGTCTTTATAGACTCTTCAGTGGCTATTCTTAGAAGGAATGTTCTAGACATCCGATGACAGCGCGTGAAGTGATGCTGCGCAGCTGTCATGTATCTTACCGACTATCACAAATCTGTCAATGTTTATTGTCAAGTTAGACAGGTCTCTGATGAACAGAGTGTCACGGGTCGATGTGGCACATGGTAACCTGTCAAAAGTGGATCCAACACTTTTGTTCTTTGACATCGTGGGTTATTGACTGTGATGTGAATCACATGGATATAGATTACTCTGGTTACGTGGCTCCGAGTAACCGCGACATGGGAATATTCACATGTCTAGAGTATAAATAGCTTACCTGGGTCCTTACCTAACAATCAAACAATAGAATGATTGATTGTTGTGAATCTTAATTGGACAGTTCATGATCCGGTCCATCAAAAATGTTTCCACGGTACTAAGGAACTTTTCCCGAAGTACTAAGTAACTTTTCCCATGTACTAAATTAGATCCGGCCCTTCACAATCACATGCCGTTCGGAAGTTCACACGCCTACCTTACTTCCTACTAAGGTTAGACTTAGTTAGCTTAGGGTTGGGGTTAGGTTAGGGTTTAGGGTTTAGGGTTTAGGGTTTAGGTTTAGGGTTTAGGGTTTAGGGTTTAGGGTTTAGGGTTTAGGGTTTAGGGTTTAGGGTTTAGGGTTTAGGGTTTAGGGTTTAGGGTTTAGGGTTTAGGGTTTAGGGTTTAGGGTTTAGGGTTTAGGGTTTAGGGTTTAGGGTTTAGGGTTTAGGGTTTAGGGTTTAGGGTTTAGGGTTTAGGGTTTAGGGTTTAGGGTTTAGGGTTTAGGGTTTA